>NC_090277.1:100082484-100739359 GCF_040414725.1 Anabrus simplex | reverse complement strand
TATTTTGGAAGATGAATAGCGACTTGTATTCCACGGTATAATAACACCCACGGTATCCCCTGCCTGATGGTGGAGGGTGGTACTACCACCTCTACGTAATACTGACTTTTAAATAATTTTCTCAAAAGAAAAACACCTGACTACATTAGATGTTTTCCTTTCCCTGAGAGCTAGGGTGGGGGGCTGCAGCACTTATGTTTGAAGACTGTCAACCTTTACCTCTCTGACAAAATTCACTCAGAGAGTGTCAAAAATACCATTTTGTAGCTATATTTTTCAATTGTTTGGCCGATCAGCGCCATAGTCTAAAACTCCCGAGTACCATCTTCCTCATTGTATGAAATGATGAGCAGTCAGAAGACCTTGTCATTCGTTTTATGTGGGATAGTGACCTGTTTAATTCTGTTTACTGGTAAACGTGAAGTTTCCATTTGTTTTTATAGTATTTTTGAAACATAATTTGAATTAAATACTGTACAGTATATGAATTAATTTCAAAGGCAGTGCCTTATTCCATTTTAATAAAGTTTAATGCACAATTAAATCATTTTGTAAGAAAATAAGTCGCATAAGAGATCCACCGATTATTTTAAATTTAGAAAATTTTACTTTTACATTTCTTTAAATCTCGTACCGTTAAGAAGGTGATATAGACGTTAATTCCCATAGGGAACCTGAAATATTTGTCCTAAATGAGTAAATTTATAATACCAATATAAATGGTCCGTTATTGGACCTTATAAATTTTCCAGCTAACTCATTCGTGGTTGCCAGCATTTTGCACCAGTGTGGTAAGTTAGGTTCATCAGTTGGTAAATAGCACACCATCCAAGACGCATGGCTAGTGCATACCATGGAGGCCACTGCATAGGCTACTAGGAGCCACCGGCAGTGCCAATGCACTATGAGAGACTTTGTCTCATTACCAAAAATTGATGCCTGCCTGGCCATCAGATGATATAGATGTTGATTCCCATAGGGAACCTGAAATATTTGTCCCAAATGAGTGAATTTATAATACAGTAGAATCCCGTTTATCTGAAATAAAGGGGTTGATACATTTTTTCAGATGATTCATAGTAAATATTTTTGGAAATTAAATGTCGAAATAAAAGTGCATAAACTCTGTTAAGCAAAGGTGCATACTGTATATTATCATTAAATATTTAGATAATATCACTCATTGTATAAAATCAGTGATTTTCTTGGTGTTGTGCAGCTATGTCGCGCCACTGTTTAGTCAAGAAGTAAGTATAAATAACCACCTAATCAATACTTTATTAATGCCTCAGGCAAAATTGAATAAAGTATCGATTAGGTGGTTATTTATACTTACTTCTTGATTAAACATCGATACGGTCATGAAATGGACAACTTGTAATACTGTTTAGTCAACCATACATCAGCTGGTGTAGATTCATTGCTTTGTTCAACAAGGCGCAAAGCAATCTGAAATAATGAAACAGTTTTTTTGTTGCTACTGAACTGAGTACTGTATACAGTATTTTTATTACAGTACTGTAATTAAAACGTGTGGTAGTGTATTTTAATATCAATCTTACCTCCATTGCATTAAATCCATCGTCTGCATAATCTTCATGATGATTATTATTAATTTTTAAAAATATTTTTATTATTAATACAACTTCCCCCATGAGGATGCTGCTACGAGGACAAAGTATGTCAACTACACAGTATTTTGTCTTCTAAGTTACTGGTGAGTTTGCTAGTGTGCCAGCCACCACAAGGCTCAGGAATAAATTTTCAATGAATTTGGGATATGGCATGATGTATGGTTCTTCAAATGTTATATAGATGATTGCGGAGTATGGTTACTGAACCTCGTATTGCGGCGATAGTGATGTCGTGAAGTCATGTCCAGTTGAGACCGAGAGAATCCCATAGCTCTACAAGAAATTTAGGAATTGAGTAACAATAGTAATAATAATAATAATAATAATGCAGTAATAATAATTCCTGCTTGTTCAAGAAAAAATGTATCATGGAATGAACTAGAGGGTTAGAAACTGTTTCGTTTTATGCTACACTTGCATTCTGGCATAAGTCATAATATAAAAATTGGGTTTGCCTTGTAGCTCTCAGCACATATAGCAAGAGAATTACTAATATCGGTGGCTAAGAACGAGAGGGTAAAAACAAAATATTAAAATACAATTTTGCAAGAGCAATTCGGTTAAGCCGGGTTTCGGTTATGCGGGGTTCTACTGTACCAATATAAATGGTCCGTTATTGGACATTATAAATTTTCCAGCTAACTCATTCCTGGTTGCCAGCATTTTGCCCCAGTGTGCTAAGTTGAGCTCATCAGCTGGTAAATAGCACACCCAGCAAGACACGTGGCTGCATGTGGAGATTGTCCTTCCCCTTTTCTGATTTTGTGTTTATCCTTGTTTCCGCTTTCCGTTGCTCCCTCCTTACACACTGACCTACCTTTAAGTTTGTCCTATTCTATGTCCCTTTTCTTGTTCCTCCTATCCATATACACCGAGTGGCCAAAAGTAATGGGATGACACTGAATGCGATGTTAATTACGAATGGCTCCTCCACGAGCCCTCAAAATGGTAGCAGTACTGCAAGGCATTGACTCTGCAATGTGTTGGAATCATTCTGGACAGATCTGGACCCACCCATCTTGCACTGCTACACACAATTGGTCTTGTGTAGTTGGTGCGGAGTTCATGGAGCAGTGACATGATGCTTTGTACTACTGAAACATGGTATCTCCATCAGGGTACTCTAGGAGCAGAAAGGGATGCAGATGGTCTGAAAGAATGTTCACATAACATGCACCTGTTAGCGCTACCTGCACCCAGACAAAGGGGTCTAATTGCGACCATGAGAACGCCGCCCAGACCAGAACTGAGCCATCTCCCGCCTGGACAAAACCTTGTTGACACGCAGGATCCATAGCTTCATGGGGCATACACACTCACGCACCCATCAACTCGATGCAACTGGAACCGGGATTCATCAGACCATACCACACGTCGCCACTGTTCCATGGTCCATTGCCAGTATTCACAGGCCCATGCACGTCGTTGAGCTCAGTGACTATATATCAGCAAAGGGACAGGAGTTGGTCGTTGACTAGTGAAGTCTATGCGGTGCAGTTGCCTCTTTATAGTCCTGGTAGAACCAAATAAAATAATAAGTGAGTTATTCCACCTTTTCAATACAAATTAAATAGTGTGTATTAATTAAACATTTAATGGGACTAGTTTCAGCCTGTTTAAAGGTCATCTTCAGCCGTATCATGTGTAGAACGAAGTATTTGAAACACAGTTGTTTTAAAGATGGTCTTAAAACCTATAAGTTTGACAGTATGAAAAATTGTTTATAGAATTTCCTGAAAACACATTTGTTGTAAGAAAATAGTTCACTTAGCTGTAGGAGTATACAAGAAGAAGAAGTCTTAAAATATTCTTTGTAGTATTCAAGAACGTAGATACAATTCATAGTCTTGATGAGATGTGGAAATGGGCATATATGCATAGTGTTGTTGTGGTGGAGGAGGAGATGTCTTATGATATTCTTCTTATCACTGCAAAGCGTAGATACACTTTAAAATCGTTCATAATCTTGACTAGATGTAGAATTGAGCATATAAGCAAAGTCTCATGAAATGATTAATTAATAAACACTACTTAATTTGTGGTGGAATAACTCACTTATTATTTTACTTGGTTTAATCAAAGTTCAATACGGACCCATAAAATGAAATTCATTTCTCTAGATTCCTGGTAGAAATGGGTTCCTGACTCCCAACATTCAACTGGGTGGTGACCTGACTCACAGTAACCTGTCGAGTGCTCAGTATGTTTCTGCGAAGGCGATGTAATGTCGGTTTTTAAACACCTGGTCTTCCCATGTTGCGGTTTACGAGGGGGGGGACACACGACACATTCTCTGTGCGATAGTGAAGATCCACCCTCGACACTGTTCATTTCAGAAACCCGAATTAGTGTGTAGTCTCCGCAATGCTATTTATATGATCCTCCTTTTAAATACAAAACAACCACCTATATTAGATGGGACTTATCTATACATGTTTCGGCCTAATCTAAAGACCATCCTCAGTAGAAGTCAAATTATTACATTATACAAACAAATTAAAAATACTGATGAAGTGGAATTAAAATACAATGATCATGAAAGACAAAGTAGAAACATGTTTAGGTAAAAGTTCCTCTCATCTGAAAAATCATTTAATTGACATAAAACTTGCTGAATTTTTAGCTACAGCTGTGAGACTTTTTAACACTACTATATCCCCTATAGTATCTTATTTATTAGAACTTATCTGACCGAGCTCGATAGCTGCAGTCGCTTAAGTGCGGCCAGTATCCAGTATTCGGGAGATAGTAGGTTCGAACCCACTGTCGGCAGCCTTGATAATGGTTTTCCGTGGTTTCCCATTTTCACATCAGGCAAATGCTGGGGCTGTACCTTAAGTAAGGCCATGGCCGCTTCCTTCCCACTCCTGGCCCTTCCCTGTCCCATCGTCACCATAAGACCTATCTGTGTCGGTGCGATGTAAAGCAACTAGAAAAAAAAAAAGGGGGAACTTATCTGGGAACGTTGTAAACTTAGGGACTTTATAAAAATAGGTGTCAAAGCATGCATCCTTAAGAATGCACTGAGAGTGGGAAAATCAGTACCTACAAGTATATAATGTAGATGGTTGTTTTGTATTGAAAGGGAGGATCATACAAATACGTTTTATTTGTAAAGTGATCACTGTCAATACGGAGTGAGATTTATAACATGCAGTTTGTAGACTTGGCAAATCTAGTACAATAGGTGACACAAGGGATTAAATGTTCAAATTTCTGTAGTTTTATGAAGGAAAGAGGGAGGGAGTGATTAGCCCAGCCACCATTTATTAGATCTTAAAAAATTTTAGTAATAATAAGCAGCAAATGGAGAAAATTTTATGAAACTTCAGGTTGTTGATTTGAATCGTATTGCATTGCCTCTCTGTGCCACCGGACATTCTAATATTCCCTCCCCCTATTTCTCATAAATATATACCCTGAATTGTTTGTGTTGTATTTCTTCTTCTTCCTAGCATTATTTCTGCACTGTGGCATTCCGAAAACTAAGGTTCATCCTCACCAACAAGGATGTTCCAATTAACCTGAAGACCAAGGTTTATAATACGTGCGTGCTGCCAGTTACAACTTACGGTCTGGAAACGATGACTCTGACGAAGGAAAGTGCTCGTAAGCTTCAGCGAACACAACGAGCCATGGAGCGACAGATGCTAGGGATCAGCCTTAGGGATAAGATCCGTTCAGAGGACATCAGGAGAAGAACTAATGTAACAGACATCCTAGAGATAGTAGCAAGACTAAAATGGCAATGGGTAGGACACGTAGCTCGACAAGACTACAACAGGTGGACCTCTAGGATTGTTCACTAGAGACCATGGGGACACAAGAGAGGCATTGGAAGACCCCTGAAGAGATGGCTCGACGACATAAAGCTGTTGGCTGGAACACGCTGGTTCCAAGTGGCTCAAGACCGAAGACGATGGAAGCACATGGAAGAGGCCTATATCCAGCAGTGGATTGAAATAGGCTAGAAAAGAAGAAGAAGAAGACGGGGTCCACTTGTCAGCACATCTGTCTTCATTTGGCCTGATGCAAGGCATCCTCATGGGTGACGCCCACATACCTGTGTCCTCCCTCGTACAATCCATTCACCACTTCTTGGGTCTACCACGTGGTCTCCATCCACCAGGGTCAAGGCTGTCCCTGTCACTGATTTGTTATTGCTGCATACCACATGTTCCATCCATGTAAGCCTGTCTTCTCCCAGTTTCACTTTGAATAGCGCAACTCCCATCCTTCGTTGAACCTCATTGTCCATGGCATAGTTAAATCGCGTTAGTCAAAGACACTACTAGAGCATTTGCATTTCCATCAAGTACAAAACCTGCTCGTATTTCACTGTTGGTGGCCTACATTGTGACCCATAAAGTGTGACTGGGCACACTACAGTTCTGTAGATCTTCGATTTAAGACATTGATCACACCAGACCCCAGTCACTTGGCGCCACTTCATCTAGTGTTTACACGTGCAACTGTCACCATCACTGCATGTAGAATTGTTCAACTTTCTTCAGATCTTCTTCACTAATACTGATAGTTCCATCGGTTTAGCATCCACATTCCATATATGACATCTTCTTGGTATTCAGGTGAAGTCCAAATTGGTTGAGCTGATCATTCCATTGTCGAGTTTTCCCTTCGGGGTTCTCACATTGTGCATTTGCCAAGTAGGTGTCACTGCCATAGAGGATTGTCCATGGATGATTTGAGGTCAGGTGTTACTGTACTCATGTTACTGTATGAACAATAGGAGTAAAAGATCCTTGATGTCCTCCGACATTGATGGCAAAAGGAGATCTACCCACTGCGTAGCTGACCCTACTGGAAACATTGTCATATAATAGTTGGATCAACTGGAGGTATGCTTCAGGGACATTGTAGGATCATAGGTTGTGCCAGATGAGCTCTTGAGGGACATGATCATAGGCCTTTTCCAGATTGAGCAATGCCATGTGGACAGGTATGGGCTTTCCCCGTTGTCTCTCCAAAAGCAACCGAGCTGCATGAATGGCACACCCTTTGCCAAAACCATATTTGTTTGATGTAATAAAAACTATCTTGAGGAGCCTGCAATCCATAAACCGTTCAAATATCTTCATGGTGTGAGATTAAAGTCAGATCGACCAGTATTGTGAACATTCGGTGACGTTGGTCACCCTAGCCTTTCCAAACTGGCAGTATGATACTGGTTGTCAAAACTGTCAGGACTGCTGCTTCATCAATGATTCGGTTGAAGAGGGCACTGGGAATCTTAGCACCTTGACGACCAAGAATCTTCCACACGTCGTCTGGGATGTCATCAGGGCAGCTGTCTTCCCATTCTTCATCTTCATCATTGCTTCTTCTATCTCCTCTGTGGTAACTGGCAGCACAGGTCCAGAGGTTGGATCATCACTCTGGATTGGAGGGTGGTCAGATTCCTCTATTTTTTCCTCTGAGCATGCCCAGTTCATCATATACACGATTGTAGTAAGCAGCCTGACTGTCGCAACTGCTCGTTTGGCAACTGATTTTTGTACCTTGTAATGCTAAGATTCCATTGGTATGGAATTGCAGCCAAGCTCTTCATATCTTCTTCTTCTTCTTTTCTTCTTCACCGCAGCCATTTGCACTGCCTTATTCCACCACCATACTTGCCTATTGATGACTTGTTTCCCTGCTTTTGTCTTCCTAAGCATGACAATTGCTGCAGAGTGAATTTGTCCGACGAATTTGCAGCATACATAATACTTCATTGTGAACAATGATACACCTGAAGTTTAGCATTGCTTTGTTGTTGTTGTTGTTTCTGCTGGGAAAACCATGAATGCATGGACAATTCAGAAAAAAATAAATAAATAAAGGAATTGTGTATTGGGCAAAGTATGTTAATGATACTTCTGTTATACAGGTATACAGATGGAGATTCACTGTTACATTTTCATAATTCCATAGATCCATCACAAAATTCACAAAGCAATTAGAAGCCAATAATTCATTAAATTACCTAGGCCGTACAGTCACTAGAAATAAGGATAATGTTTACTTCAGTATTTTTAGAAAACCTATTTTTACCATAAACACCATAAGACAGGGTTCCCAGCACCCAACCGCAAGAAAGCTAATTTTTATAGATTGATAGAGCTTTGAAAATGCCCCTTTCCACCAATGATTTACAAAATAGAAATTAATATTAGCTGACAAAAATGGTTATAGCAAAAATTATGTTAACAAAATCTATATATATAAAATAAGAGTTTTGTCTGTACATTGCTCAGAATTTGAAAATAATGGTATTTCTGTATCGGTCATGTCCATAGTAACAAGAAAATGCACTTTTTACTTTTCCGTAATTTCTGTCTGTCTGTCTGTCTGTCTGTCTGTCTGTCTGTCTGTCTGTCTGTCTGTCTGTCTGTCTGTCTGCTGTATGTATGTACACGCATCACGAGAAAACGGCTGAAGAGAATTTAATGAAAATCGGAATGTAAAGTCGGAGGATGAGCCTCTACAATCTAGGCTATAAATCATTTTGCTCACGCTGAGAGAAATGGTAGTTTAGGGGAAGGCCTAAAATTGAATTCTCAACTATTTATGTTATTAGTGGTCTAATGAAAATCGGTATGTGAAGTCGGGGGATGAGCCTCTACAATCTAGGCTATAAATCATTTTACTCACGCTGAGTGAAATGGTAGTTTAGGGGAAGGCCTAAAATTGAATTCTCAACTATTTATGTTATTAATGGTTATATTTTAAAGAAAATGGGTATGCGAAGTTGGAGAATAAGTTGCTACAATCTAGGCTATCAATAATTGTATTCACGCTGAGAAAAATGGTAGTTTAGAGGAAGGCCTAAAATATAATTCTCAAATATTTTTGTTATTAGTAGTCCTATCTTGATGAAAGTCAGTATGCAAAGTCACGAAATAAGTCGCTATAGTCTAGGCTGTAAATTATTTTATTCACGCTGAGTGAAATGGTAGTTTAGGGGAAGGCCTAAAATGTAATTCCCAAATATTTCTTATTAGAGGTGTAATTGATGAATCCTACATAACGAGGGTTATATAGTGTTAAATTTCCTATTATTCATGTCTTATACATTGTTACTGTACTGGCTATGATCACAAAGATATTCATGAATTTGAATTTTTGTTACTAAGTCCATATCAGCACCGAGTAACGAGAAAATGGGTAAACAGTATTTAATGAAAATCGGTATGTAAAGTCGGAGAATAAGAAACTACAGTTTATGGTATAAAATATTTTAAAAATCACCGAGTCGAAAGAAAACTAAATGTGAAGGCCTACAATATAGAAAGCTCATAAACATTGATCAACAATAACATTACATTGACCATTGTTTGTCGTGATGTGCTTTGTGTCTTCTGTTGCCCCGCATCTCCGGTAGATAGGATTACTGCTGCGAACAGACTATTTTTTATTTGCTTTACGTCGCACCGACATAGATAGGTTTTATGGCGACAATGGGATAGGAAAGGGCTAGGAGTGCCTTAGGCCTTAATTAAGGTACAGGCCCAGCATTTGACTGGTGTGAAAGTGGGAAACCATGGAATACCATCTTCAGCGCTGCCGACAATGGGGTTCGAATCCACTATCTCTCGGATGCAAGCTCACAGCTGCGCACTGCTAACCACACGGTCAACTCGCCCAGTCGTACAGAGTGTAACAGCCTGCCTGAATATTGATGGGAAGTAGCTGGGGAGTTAGATAACTTTCTTCTTTAGCATGTCATTCCCCAGGTTTATAAATTTTCTGATACTACTGTTACGTAACACACTGGATCATCATAGCATTTGGGCTATTCAGTCCCTACTCTGAGGCACTGACTGGAATGAACAGTGTGCATATTTAGCGGAATAATGGCAGATGAGTGTTAATGGCAATCTGCGGCCTGGTCATCCCAGCTCTGGAACTTTGGACTATTAGATTGGCACCGCAATCTAACCGCAACACTGTTCGTTAAAAGTGGCTTTCCATTTGATCGACTATTTTATATGATAGCATTGCATTTAATCGCTGCATTCATACTTACGTTTTTGTAATGACCTATGTTGATTTCAGGTTAGGAAAACCACAAAGTCAGTCTTTCTGAGAATCCCGTTGCGAAGCACGGGTACATCAGCTAGTGATTAATAAAAATCAAACCTCACACCAATATAGTGAGTAAGAAAAGAGAAAAATACTGTGATATTTACTACATATAATTTAAATAACATATACCAGATTACTAATGTTTTTAAAAAGCAAAAATTTGATATAGCTTACAAATTTAGACACCAACTCTTAAGTTTGTTTGTTTTTTGTTTTTTTTACAATTCTCACACCGTTAACACATCACCACTGATTTGTCTTTGTTTTGTTTTTTAACAATTTGCTTTACGTTGCACTGACACAGATAGGTCTTATGGCAATGATGGGCTAGGAGTGGGAAGGAAGCAGACGTCGCCTTAATTAAAGTACAGCCCGGCATTTGCTTGGTGCGCACAGATGACCAAGATTAGGACTGACGGTAGTAGGGTTCGAACCCACTATCTCCCGAATATAATAGTCTGCATATTTAGGGGTGTCGCCCAGATGGCATATTTCCAATCAGTTGTTTACCTAGTTCTTTTCTTAGATGACTTCAAAGCAGTTTGAAATTTTTTAGAACCTCTCTCTTGGAAAACAGTTCCAATCCCTAAATCCTGTTCTTATGAAAGGATATGTACCCAACTGCTTTAAATTGATGTATGGGATATTCCACCAAAACACCTATTTTTTAAAAAAATACTCTCGTAGTTTAGCTGGAAAATATATTCCCAAATTTTCATGGTCAGATTTAGTCGACAATGTGTCAAAAATTATAATTTTGTTTGACATGCACAATGCTGTGCCCCATTGTGCATTCATCATGACAGAATTGTAACTATATTGTTCACTTGAACATGGGGAAATTCGAAACGGTTTGTTTTTATCAAAAAATGTCAATAAAATCACATACAAATATGTGTAACTTATTCAATACATATTAAATTACATATTGCCTAATCTGGTCAGGTTTATTAACAGGTTTTATAATAAGAATATGTTGCTGCTGAAAGGCCAAAGAAAGATAATAACTTCTACAGAACACTCATTGCATCTTACTATAATGTGTTAATGGCATTGTTCTTTTTGTGCACATTGTTAGGTGATATCTGTCACTTTCTTGATTACAAAGCTTACATATACAATTTTCGCTGGAATTGTGATACGATTTGGCGCATATATTTTGCGATGAAAGCCGTGACTGGCATATCGGCTCACGACATGTCTGATTTCCTTCATCCAGTTTCTCTCTAACATGGCGCTTGTAGCGTAGAAGTTTAGATCTTCTCTAGTCTACTCTTAGCCAATCCTCTCCACATGTTTTACATATTGTTCAACAGATGGCAGTAACAATTGGCTCCTCAGGTCTTCAACATTAAAGGTGTTCTTAGCTAGTATATAAACCATTCCTGTAGGTACTGATTTCAACATTAAAGGTGTTCTTAGCTAGTATATAAACCATTCCTGTAGGTACTGATTTTCCCACTCTCAGTGCATTCTTAAGGAAGCGTGCTTTGTCACCTTCTATTTTTGCAAAGTCCCTAAGTTTAAGGTATTCTTTATGGTTGGAATTGCTCTGGTAGCTGCTGCAGTTCTTTCTTGGGTATGGTATGTAAATGACATTGTAGTACTTGCAGGGTAATTCCAAGATATCTAAAGTAGTTGACGATTTTCAGAGGTTCTCCATTGAGAGTAAGAGAATCTCTGCCTGAGATTTTTCCTCCCATTCAAAATGTCATTTGGACTGTCGGGCAATTTTTCTTTACCCACTTCTCCAACTCTCTTAAAGCACCTTGTAGGTCTTTTCTATTGGGTGACCCCAGCACCATGTCATCTGCATATAAGATAAGTTTAGTATCCTCTTGTGTTCTGAAGGATGTCTGTAATATCGGATCTAGCAATGTTAAACAATAGAGGGCTCATTGGATCTCCCTGCAGGATTCCATTTGTTTGTTCAAAAGACTCAGATACATTGATTGTTTCCTCAGTCTGCACAAAATTAACTGATAAAATGTTTTCTATTGTTCTAACAAGTGGATATGTTGATCCAATCTTTGTAATCAATATTTCCCTGTTTAGTAAATAAAATGCCTTCGTGCAGTCAATAAACACAGCAAAGCATTTTCTGTTTGGGTGCCTCAGAGCTTCTTCTGTTTTCTCCATTAAGTATTTGACGGCTAGCATTGTGTTCCTACCACGTACAAAACCAAACTGGCATTCAGGAATATTAGCTAAAGTCTCCAGTTTTGATGCTAGTATTTTTGAGTATATCTTGAAGATATTACTTTCCAGTGCAATTCCCCTGTATGAGTTTGGGTCGCCTGTATCCCCTTTCCCTTTGTTTAGTATCCTGATGGATGATTTTCTGTATTGTTCTAGATCTGAAGCATTCGTTCAGCAATTTTGTCCGTACTGGTATCATTATCTCTTGCGACTGATTTAGGTGTTCCATGTGTATATGGTCCGGACCGGAAGCCCTTTTGTTTTTTTACTTATCGTCTCTGCAATTTCTGTGGGTTTTATTTTCATTATTTGTACCAATTGTTGTATTGAGGACCTTTCGTCAATTTTGGTTCAGTACTTTTTTGAAGTGTCTCTCCCATCTGTCCATTGGTATTTCTTCAGTGCCAAAAGTTTCTTATAGTCCGTCCAGTGTGTTGCGTATTCTTGTAACTCTCTTTCCGAGTCCCTGGTCCTTGCCTCATGTAGAAACCTTAGGGTTTCTTTTCTCTTGTTGTAGCATTCGCCGTCGACCCATGGCTGTGATTTTCTCTCCTTTGCTGGTATAATTGCCTCCCTTATCAGATCTGTAGCGATTTGGATTGCTTCGTTTAGATTCTTTCTTGTATTAGGTGTTCTGCTAATGTAAGTGCTTCCCTTTTCTGTAGTTTTTTTGAGTGTGCAGTCTTCGTGATATATTTTTTTCTTTCTGTCCGATCCGGCTCCATGGCTAAATGGTTAGCGTGCTGGCTTTGGTCACAGGGGTCCCGGGTTCGATTCCCGGCAGGATCGGGAATTTTAACCATCATTAGTTAATTTCGCTGGCACGACGGCTGGGTGTATGTGTTGTCTTCATCATCATTTCATCCTCATCACGACACGCACGTCGCCTACGGGTTGTCACCTCGAAAGACCTGCACCTGGCGAGTCAAACATGTCCTCGGACACTCCCGGCGCTAAAAGCCATTTCATTTCTTTTTGTCCATATACTTACTGGGTATGGATTTCATTGTTGTGATGTCGGTCGCAACTGTTACGTGTTTCCTTATCGGTGATGAACCTGAGTTCCAGAAACTTTCCTGCTTCTGTACCGGTGAGTGAAGTCCCATGTAGAAGACAAGGTTATAGTATTTGAACCGCTTACTGCAAAGTATGTTCTCTCTTATTTATTAGGCTGAACCCTGAAACCTTCCACTGATATCATTTCAGGGATCAGCTTTGATATGTGGTTTTGTTGTTACATTCAAGAAGGCTGTGACAACATGGCTTCGTGCGCATATCGTACTTCCGTTGTAAACAAAGTGCTACATGTGTTAAAATGCCCAGGAGTAGTCTCAGAGTTTTTAAAAAGGTGAAGAAAGAACGTTATTTACGATTTTACAAGAAACATATAAATGTCGCGTGTAACGAATCTACTAATATCTCAGGTAATCCATCTGAAATATTGTGGTAGTGCATCAAGGTAGAAACTTTGAAATTATACATCTTCTGATGACATCACTAAGTTTAATACAACTATAGTAGTCGATAGAGATTTATGAATTTGGGTAGTGTAATATTTTCTTTTGTACATCATTATAGTTTTTTTATTAGTGCGAAACTTTTACAAACTAGTTCGCAAAAGACAGGTTAAGAATGCAACATGGGGCAGTTCGCTTGATTTTAATAGCCCGCTACACACGGGTGCCAACATAGGAACTTCGTTCAAACTAGGCACAATCAGGCTACAGTAAAATGATAGCTTCTAATAAATTGACGTTTTGGGGGATTTTGCCTCTATCTGGCGGTTGTGAGCAGAAACATCCAGCCAATTCCAAGCTACCATTCATATTGATTTACAATTTACATGTATTCTATGTCGGTTGAGCGCGATCACGAAACCTAGTTGACCTAGTTCTTGTTGCCAATATTGTGTACTTGTGTATATACATTCACCACGTGGTAGCTACCTCGCTCGGCTTGCCTGGTATTCGGTACATTTCGTGATCTTTTGCATTTTCGGGCGATGCTCAGTGGTTTCGCGAACTGGCAACTGTACAAGCAAGGTGTGTAGAATAGCTGAGCCGTCTTAAATATTATAAGGCCACATCAGTCAAGCACACCCTTGCTACTTTTGAAAGATTGCTGCCTCCCTTTATATATGAACAATTCGTTAGTCTTGTCTTTTGACAGATACCCAAGCGACATGGTCACGCCCAAGGTATTTAGAATAGATTAATATCACGGCAGATGCGCAGTAGCAAAGCGGAGTTGTGACGTCACGGGGGACCCTCACAGAGAAGCTGGCCAGAACGAGTTAGAGGTAGTTTGGATCTCTCTTTGGTTTGGATAAGAATCGCTGTGCACGCGGAAGCTAGTAATACACGACAGTAGCATATCTGTGGTATGTGATAAAACTTTAAAAGCCGTAATAGCGTACATATTTCAGTATGGTTTGTTGCGCCATTGCAGGCTGCACAAATCATAGCAGGCACGCAAAGGAACGGAACTTACACTTTCATTCATTTCCTAAAGCCACTGACCTAAAACAACGGTGGATCCATGCGTGTAAAAGACGTGATTCGTTTTCAACAATTAATGCGAGGGTTTGTTCCGAACATTTTGGAGATGATGATTATCAACGAGATTTGAAATCAGAGTTACTTCAGTTAATTCCCAGAAAAAAACTGAAATCAAACGCTGTTCCACATAAGAAATTGCCATGTGCTAAAGGTAAGGATTATTATTATTATTATTATTATTATTATTATTATTATTATTATTATTATTATTATTATTATTATTATTATTATTATTATAACAGTGCAAGAAGTTAGAAGTAATGAAACGAGTTACAAAGAAGGAAATGGGCAGTCCAATGTAGCAGATTTATTCGATTTATTTCGCTACCCGGTATTTCAACTTCCGAACAGACTTTAAGCGAAGAATCGTTTTCCAAAAATGTTAAACAGCTTGAACTACAAAATAATTAATTGGCGGAAGAAAATAAGGTTCTCCTTAAATTAGGAGCAGCAAATGTTCAAGTCTGTAATAATTAGAACCCCTTGTTATTGTTGTCATTGTACGTGAACCTTTTCTTGAGCCTTAGTTCCCATTCAGCACTATGAAGTTCAGGGCTCAAGAAAAGGTTCGCGTACTATACGTGTTAGAAACATGAACATAACTTATGGAATGGCCATTCCACTGCGATCCCAGAATTAGCATTATTACAACAGAAACGCTACCAGATTGACATTGTATTTGATGTCATATTATTACTCAAATGTAATAGTGGAATATGGAATACCTTTTCCGAGGTGGGGTTAAAATACCAATAATCTTATATGTAACTTGCGGGTAAATACAGATTCGCTCACAGCTGTAACTCATTCCAGGACAAGGCGTTGAGATGTCTGGGTTTCGATGACGTCATCAGTGGCCAAACGTGTTCGAGAGACCTGCGCGTGATTACTACCTCATACCACCTCACACTCTATGGTAGCTATATTTTGCTGTAGAAGTAAAGTACGGCAGGTTCTATCCTGGTTCAGTCCGGTGGTATTTGAAGGTGCTCAAAAACGTCAGCCTCTCGTCGGTAGATTTGCGAGCACGTAAAAGAACTCCTGCGGGACTAAATTTCGGCACCTCGGCATCTCCAAAAACCGTAAAAATAGTTAGCGAGACGTAAAATTATTATTATTATTATTATTATTATTATTATTATTATTATTATAAGTAGAACCGTGATGAGCATAGGACCCACGAGAGTTGGAGTCTGACATTTGAGCGTTGAAAACAATAACTACGAATTGCGCTGCTTTGCCCTGCACATTCTTGCACGCTATTGACTAATTGGGAGGAAATAGGACCTTCGAACTATCGGCCGAATAGTGGAATGTTTTCAGGCTAAAGTATTTGCATATCGCAAGCATTCAATCGTTCTATGAGATAACGTTCGAATGTTTGTAATCGAAACGCTCCGGAAAATGTGGATCATAGTAATTTTACGATTTATTTAAACAAATATAATTGACCCGTAATTATAAATCACTGTTACCGACACTCATTGGAACAAAATAAATGTTATATTCGGGACTTACAAACTCATTCAGAGAACCCCTTTATAGTCCCCTCCACTCCACATTTCGAATAGGAATCTGTACTACCAAGAGATCCGAGGTTCGTATCCTGTCTCTGACAGTGGTTTTTTCATGGGTCTTTGTACACTCGCTGGTACAATACCTAGGGGACATAGGTCTAACCCAATTCTGCACTGAAATGATTACAGTATAATCACACCATCAAAGATGTGGTAGATGCGACTTTTCCTTGGAGGGGGATACAAGGTAATAAATAAAATGATAAAACGCAGTTTAAACCTATGTTGATTGCAAATTAATACTATTTTTATTATTATTATTCCATAAAAATAATGTATCTGTTCATAATAATGAGTACAAGCACATCATGGGAGAGGGATATATCCATCTTATCTACGCCACTGACTAGTCAACCATTCTCTATTACCAGTAATCAGAGGGGGGGAAAATGGAAGGGGTGCAACATTTCCAAAAGCAAAGGTATCGGCCAAAGAAAGACAATGACCACGAAGGGTGTGAAAATGAAAGACTCCCTAGGCCTCAAATGCTCTTATACCCTCTGGGTCAGAAAAGAACGCGTTGATCAAGGAAGGTCAGATAGGATAGATGAATTTGAAGAGCCTTGCACAAGCCAGTGAAAAGAATGCCAGGACCCATTAAGAGAGTTACGGGCGCGCAGCTGTGAGGTTGCATGCGGGAGATAGAGGGGTTCGAATCCCACTATAGGCAGCCCTCAAGATAGTTTTCTGTGGTTTCCCATTTTCACACCAAACAAATAGCAAAAAATAAAAGAAAAAAGCAACTAAGAGCCCTGTGGTTGTCAACCCACCCTCTCAAGTTACGAACCCCTGGAGCTACACTATCGGAAAGCCCACAGTTACACAGGTTATCGGACAATTTACACACTCATCCATACACAGGACCATTTGTTTTATGTTGGTGTCTATAAATGTCCCTAGTATGAACCAGTATCTTACAAATGGCCTTTTTACTTGGTGCTAACTGAACAGAAATAATGGAGGGACGACAGTGAGGCTATGTCCCTGAATGAACAATAATAACTAAAACTTACATTGCTGTAGGATATAAATAGCCAAACACACTACTGTTTTCCAGATTATTGTTGTAGTTATGCCTTAAGTATACAGTAAAAACAAAGATCATATAATAAAATGCTGAAAGCCCTCTATAGCTACCAGAGATATATGAAGTGATTATAAACTGGTAGTTTCATTCGTTTATACCCGGTGTGGTTTAAATTCTCTTCCAGGAATGTGAATTAAGTGGATTTCTCCTTTTGAGACCCTCTAGACAGTATTTTTGCTTACTCCCATGGCATTAAAGTGCGTTCCTGAAATTAGTTGAGTGGTGTTAGTGGAGATCCTGTTACCTGAATACTGTCTGCTTCCATTTCAATGAAATCCCACACTGAGAATCATTTCCCTTCCTTGCCTTCAGTCACACTTCAGCCAGTTAAATTTTTCGGCATTTCTTTCAGCTTGGAAGTCGTCGCTAACATTAGCAATATCATACATGCAAACTACTTCATTTTAGACTTATGCCTTTCAGCTTTGAATCTGCAAACCTCTGTGAATTTACTAATTGCCACCACAATCCTCTAGCTCTGTGGCCTTGTTTAGTTCTATATCTCTTTAAAATAGTTAGAAAACGAGTTAAACATCGTCATCTTGGTCTCCCTCTTCTCCTCTTACCCTCCATAAAAGAGTCCTTTATTCTCGTGGGTTTTCTATCCTCCTCGATTCTCCTCAATGACCCCACCACCGAAGCTGGTTTATGTGTACAGCTTCATCCATAGAGTTCATTCCTAACTCAGACTTTATTTCCTCATTCCGAGTACTCTCCTGCCATTGTTCCCACCGGTTTGTTCCAGCAATCATTCTCACTACTTTCACTCCCGTAAAACAAAGTTGGTCTGAAAACAGACCGATGTATAGTTTCATCTGGGAGCTGACTTTCTTCTTGCAGAATCCTATTGATCGCAACTGCGAGCTCACTGCATTAGCTTTACTGCATCTTGATTCAATCTCACTTACTATATTATCATCCTTGGAGAACACACATTCTAAATACTTGAAATTATCTACCTGTTCCGGCTTTGCATCTCCCCAACATTAATACAAGCAAAGAAAATAAGACCACACTGATTGTTAATGAATGATGAAGCACTTCAAACGAACATCATAGTTCCACTATAAGACCACTAAAAACTACAAATGAACACAAGTAGGAAAATTGTACAACTAATCACTGATTAACTTACAAAAATAAACTAACAACAAAAATAATATTTGGAAAACAAACATTTCAACACAAAGCAGCACAAATTGCACAGCTAACACAGTAACACTCTGAATAATTTCACAAAAGTGACTGAGAGCAAGCCAACCCACATGGCGATAGCATCCTTGAAATGTGACATCGCTGTGGTCATTGCCATGGCAACAGACTATTTTCGAGCAGCTTTAATCAACTTTTTCTCACTGGTGGCAGTGGCACTCATCATCAGACTCCAGCTCTCTCGTGGGCCTTAGTATAGGGACAAGAATATGACAGAATGTAAGATACATCCAGATAGTGACAAGAACGTGATACAATATGAGATTCGTCCAGGTACTGACAAGACCATTGGTCGTGGAAAGCATAAAGAATGGATCTCTCCTCCCATCTACTTTAGATATTGTTTTTCGTAATTAAAAAATTCATTTTCACCTTCAAAAACGCGTGCAGGCTAGTAAAGTATGACCTCTTCTTCTGGAGCATCTGCTAACTGTGGCAAAAAGTCATCAAAACTCTGATAGTGAAGACAATTTCAGTGTAATACGAGGCTAATCCCAAAAATAAGGTCTCCTATTCATTTTATAAATACAGATCTCTGTTCGTGTGGCTGTTGGTCACAATATTGTGAAGAGTGTTTCCCGCGCTTACATATAAACATGCACACACCGCGCTGAGGCACTCAGTCTTGGCTTGGCAGCCGTTGAGAATGGAGCTCCTGTTTGATGTTACCGCCAAGTGCGAAGTGCGCACAGGTATTTGGTTTTTGAACGCAAAAGGTACTGAACCAATTGAAATCCATCACCTATTGACAGAAGTGTATCATGAGTCTTGCATGGATGTCAAAAATGTTCGTAAGTGGTGTACTGAGTTTGCAGCCAGTCGGACTGAAATTCACGACAAAGGAACGGGAGACCGTCACTTTCCGTCTAGACAATCATGAAGGTTGAGCAAATTATGCGTAAAGATCGGCTGATCACCCTGGATGATCTCTGCACTTCGGTTCCTGAGGTTTCCCGAAGCGCCATTCACAACTTCCTGAACAGCATGGCAGCGAGCTGGTATGACATGGGCATACAAAAACTGTCAGAGCATCTACAAAACTGTATTGACCAAAATGGTGATTATATGGAAAAATAGCTAAATGTTCAAGCTGTAAAATGATGTAAACTATTGTAGAATTAAACAGGTCTATGCATTTATAACAAAAAAATAGGAGACATTTTTGGGATTACCTTTGTATGTACGCTCATCTGTTCTGTGCAAATTGTTGGCCAGATGTACCATTTCTTATGTCTAACTTACATGATAAGTTGTTTGAAAAAATTTGAGGTTATGCTATGCAATGAGATGCACTGGATTGGAAAGGGAAGGTACAAATTCGTTCTTACACACTGACAGGCTTGGAAATGACAAATGAACAACATATTGCTGCTTCTGCATTTTCAGCCGAATGGCTCGTCAAACATTCCAGGCAAGACAACTGGATGAAGAGGAAGAATACACTTATAGCTTACTTTAGTTATTTCTTGTAGATAACCGCATGTCAGATTTTCTTTCCTTATTTCCTGTAAATTAGGCCTACATTTCTTAATATATTAGGAACATTTTTTCCTTAACTTTTAGGGCTATTTTGCTGATATTACAGTTAATTTAGATACTTCAGTTCACAATTCTTTGAAACACCATTTTACCATATAGCCTACATTTTGAAACCAGATATGAATTCAAATAGATATGTAAAATCGTAATGACATTTTGTAAAATTGATTTTTTTTTAAACTAAGACATTTAAACAAATTTTGTTTAGAGTTCTTTATTTGCATTCATATAGTCATTGTAAAAAAATCATACTCAAAGCAGTGACGGTTTATGAGAAAATGTTCCATATGTTATTGCAGAATTTTCAATTTGCATAAATGGGGAAACTATACATATTTTACTTTTGCCATTGTAGGACACATTCATCTAGCACATGAATCAATGGATAGCATGCTGGCCTTTGGTCACAAAGGTCCCAGGTTCGATTCCTGGCAGGCAGGGTCAGGAATTTTAATTATAATTAGTTAATTCCACTGGCATGGGGACTGGGTGTATGTGTAGTCTTCATCATCATTTCATCCCCATCAAGACGTGCAGGTCGCCTACGGGAGTCAAATCAAAAGACCTGCATCTGGGGAGCTGAACTTGTTCTCAGACACTCCTGGTACTAAAAGTTATACACTCTTTCATTTCATCTAACACATGTTAATGTGCATGACTAGTTATCTGTAAACTGGGCTAAATTATGACCGTATATATTTTACGCTGTATTATTGCATACTATTATTATTACTTAACACTGATGAAAACTGTTGTATTAAAGAAAGTTGATAGTGTAAAAGATATCCCTCAACAGCAAGTATGACGACATTAAATAAATAATAATATTGCCTGGAAAGACAGACTGAATGGAGCTATATGTTCATTAACAATGAGCTGAAGATGAGCAAAACAAAGACCTTAGAAGTGATCATGAACAGGGAACTCAAACCTCCTTTTTTGGAAGGAACCAAATTAGAATCAGTTTCTTATTTCAAGTACAAGCAGGAAATACTCAGCAGAACACCGAAAGCATGAAACATTTGCAGTTAAGTCAGATACTTACTCGTGGATTGTATCTTCATCATCATCATCATACGTTGTTCTGCCATTCAGCAGGTCCAATTATGGCTGTGACCTCTATCTCTCTCGATCTTGTGCCCTTTTCTTCACTTCTGCATAATCTTCCTTTCTTTTTCTAATCTTCTCTAATAACTGATATCGTCTCCTTCCTCTTCCTTGTTTTCCTTTTATCATCCCTTCAATTGCTACTCGTAGTAAGGTGTTGTGTCTTAGATTATGCCCTATCCAGTTTTTCTTCCTATTTTGGATTACGGACATCATGCTCCTCACTTCTCCTACTCTCTTCAGAACTTCCTCATTTGATATTTTATCTTCCCACTTTACACCTTCAATTCTTTGCCAAATCCACATCTCAAATGCCTCTATTCTTCTCTGTTCTTCCTTCCTTAATGTCCATGTTTCAGCGCCATATAGAGCTATACTCCATATGTAACACCTTGCAAGCCTCTTCCTCAAATCTTTCTCTAGCGGGCCACAAAACAGTTTTTTCTTCTTGTTGAAGCTTTCCTTGGCTAAGGCAATTCGAGCTTCTATATCTGTTATAGAGTGAAGGTCTTCAGTCACAATACTTCCAAGATACTTAAACTTATTCACCTGTTCAATATTTTCTCCCCCTAAATACCACTAAAAGCAAAAACAAGTATGTACCACACCTACTGTGTACCATTTCTCACATATTGTTTACAGGCGTGTATTCTACCAAACAATGGCTATAGCAGAACTCTGGAAACAGAAATAAGATTCAGTAAACTATGAATCAAACTACTTGAAAAGACAAAATCAGGATTGAAGTAAATAGAAATGGAACTGGTCATTGTGGTGGCAGTGGTGATTATTGTTTTAAGAGGCAGTACAACTAAGCAACCATCCTCTATATAACACTAATCAGAGAAAGAAAATGGAAGGGATCCCGACACTTCCAAAAATGAAGGTATTGGCCAAAGAAAGACAAGGGCCAGGAAGGGTATGTAAATGAAAGACTCCCTAGCCCTCGGAAACCTAATAGCGTTGGGGTCGGAAAAGAATAAGAGTTGACCAAGGGAGGTCGGATAGGATAGATGAAAGTGAGGAGCCTGGCACTAGTAAGTGGAAGCAATGCCAGGGCTCAGCTGAGGGGCCCGTGGTCGCCAACCCACGCTCCCTAGTTAAGAACCCCTGGGGCTCCTTTTAGTCACCTCTTACAACAGGCAGGGGATTCCATGGGTGTTATTCTACTGCCCCCACCCACAGGGTTGTGAGGTCCATATTACCAGTGTAATAAAGAAGTGTATGCTGTAGTGAACGGCAAAAGTCCTACTAGAAAATTCTTCGATCTTACTGTCCAAGGAAACGGACCAAAGGGAAGGTCAAGTAAATGCTGGATAGAGACAGTAAAATCAGATGTGGAGGAGAGAGGTCTCAGATGGGAAGATGTCTTGGAAGAGAAGATGAATGAAGACAGGAGATGATGAGCACTTGTAAACCACACCTGGGAAAATGGTCATAAGTATTGCCTGACTGAGATAAACAGCACACATGCATGCATACATACATACATACATACATACATACATACATACATACATACATA
This sequence comes from Anabrus simplex, assembly GCF_040414725.1. Lineage (NCBI taxonomy): Eukaryota > Metazoa > Arthropoda > Insecta > Orthoptera > Tettigoniidae > Anabrus > Anabrus simplex. Next base: position 100,716,833 of record NC_090277.1, on the reverse strand, counting down.
CATACATACATACATATAAACAATGAAAGTCTGAATATTACTATAAAAAACAAGAATAAATTAAGCAATCTTACCTCAAATATGTTTCCCCCTGTGGGTGAGGGCAGCAGAATAACACCCACGGTATCCCCTGCCTGTCGTAAGAGACCCATGGGCTCTGAACTTTGGAGCTGAATCCTGGCATTGCTTCCACTTACTTGTGCTAGGTTCCTCCCTTTCGTCTATGCTATCTGATCTCGATTGGTCAACTCTTGTTCTTTTCCGACTCCGACGGTATTAGAGCACTTGAGGGGCCTAGGGAGTCTTTCATTTTCACGCCACCCCCTGTGGGTGGGGGATGCAGACGAAGAATTCACACACGGTATCCCCTGCCTGTCGTAAGAGGTGACTAAATGGGGCGACCAAGAGATGATCAAATTAAAACCATGAGACTACTTGTAATTAGTACCATCACGCAGGGAACACCATGGGTCTACCCACTATGTGAGGAACACCACGGGATAGTGCGGGTCCCTTTGGTTAGTCCACTTATGTGAGGAACACCATAGGTTTGTATTGCCTGTAAATAGCACCGCAGTGTGCAAAACACAATAGGTCTGTGTTACATGTGCGAATTTCATTACCTGTGAATAGTACCATAATGTGTGGAATACCACGAGTCTTTGTTACTTTTGATTAGTACCGCAATGTGACAAGTAGCATGGTTCTATTATCCTAGCGATAAGTACCATTATGAGAGGCCGATGACCTGGATTTTGGACCCGTTTCACTACAGCATCATCAATTCAGTATTATGCTTTAGCAGCAGTCCCTTGGTCAGTAATACTATTATTTAACACTAGTTTCTGGGAATTTGCGGCATTGCGAGTCGGATCCACTGATTGTTTTAACTTCATATCCATCCATTCATTCTTTGTCCTCATGTTTTCAAATCTGGTCAGTGGAGAATTATGGATTTTTAAATTGTCATAATATTTTGTCTCATTTCGTATCATTCGGGGCCGATGACCTAGGTGTTAGGCCCCTTTAAACAACAAGCATCATCATCATTTTCACACCCTTCATGGCCCTTGTCTTCTTTTGGCCGATACCGTCATTTTTCAAAGTGTCGCGTCCCTTCCATTCCTTCTGTCTGATTAGTGTTATATAGAGAACGGTTGCTTAGTTTTACTGCCTCTTAAAACAATAACCACCACCATTTCAGATATGTTGTCACCAATCTCAAAGGAAACAACTGACAAAATATGTGAATTCACACAGACTTTTAAAAAAAGTTTTTAAAAAAATTTATGATAACATCTTAAATCGCTCTTTCAAAATACCGGTATAGTGAGTTGCAACCAGTAGCAGTCGGGAGACGATCCTTCCAATAGTAGCTCTGGTATTTGTCACATTGTTCTGTAGGATACTGTAGCACACATGGCAGTTGTAGGTCTGAAATAGTTTTAAGAGCAGGCCAGGCAGAAGTGAAGTAAATAAAGGAGTCTTTGATGGTTATGAATTTCATGTTTTTGGTCCGTATTGAACAATATATAAGTAATAATAATAATAATAATAACTTAAATGTTTCCACCTTTTCAATACAATATATTCACAAAATTACAAAATTATACGGTACTAGTTTCGACCCCTAGGGGTCGTGAGAGTCGTGAGTTGACTAGTATTATTAGTCAACGTCGACAATGCCTTTGAATGTCAGCGAGGTCGATCACATTCATTATAAATGGTAGAGTGTGTAAATATTGGTAGTGGACAAAATAACACGCCCTAATTAACTCATAACAACGGATGAATCGGTGAAAGGGTTCTCTTTGTAACCGAAGGTCATTGCACATATTAATATAGAAGTTTTCGAGGGACATACTAAAACTGTCTAATAGTGGGGTTTTTTTGCTATAACTGACTTTTAGTGTAAATAAGTATGCCTTAATAACTACTGCTGGTGTTTCTTTCTCAGTCAATTTTTTAATTTTGCATTCTTGAGCGATTTCCCTTCTTTTATTTTCTTTTATTCGCCTGTATGGCTGCATGCGCATATGATATTTCTCTCACTTCTTAAAGACAGTAGTGTAGGAACTTGATTTGGGCACACTTTGCTCTCGCCTATTACATTTTCATATTCCCTATCTGACATTCATTTCCACCAGGCAGTTGGCCGTGTGGTTAGGGGCGCTCAGCTGTGTGAGTTTGCATCCGGGAGATAGTGGGTTCAAACCCCACTGTTGGCAGCCCAGAAGAAGGTTTCCCGTGGTTTCCCATTTTCACATCAGGCAAATACTGGGGCTGTTCCTTAATTAAGGCCACGGATGCTTCCTTCCCACTTTTAGGCCTTTTCTATCCCTCACTGTAAGATCTGTCTGTGTTGGTGCAACATAACACAAATTGTAAAAACAAAAAAATCAAAAAAAATTCTTTCTGGTTTCTTCTCAGCTGACATTACTTTATACCTTTCAGTAAATGATCCATAATATACTATGATCAGGGAAGGGAGAAATCTTGTCCAAACCCTGTAATTACACTGAACCAGGAAGTCAGTTCTCACTGTGACCAGATTGTTAGAATACACCTTATATCAAGGGGGTGCCACATTCGCTTTCACGCGGTTGTCGTGGCAAAATTTGTCCTGTGACGTTGTTCATGTCATAAGCAGCGGTGGTAATGAGTGATCTGAGCTCAACTGTTCAGGTGATTGTCATATTGCATATAATAAATTTCATTATTAAACCTCTGCATTGACATAATACTCAAATCAAATTGAGAAGAGTCCACCTTTTCAGTACATTGTATAATCTTTTTAGAAGAAATACCATTTCTTTTATTCTAAATTAAAAGAACCTGTTTCTTCCCGTATGTGGAGATTGTCCTTTTGTACCCCCTGTAGGTGGGGGACGCAGACGAAGTATACACCCATGGTATCCCCAGCCTGCCATAAGAGGCAACTAGAAGGGGCGACCAAGAGATGATGAAATTAGAACCTTGAGAATACTTGTGATCAGTACCATTATGTGCAGAACACTATGGGTCAACGTTACTTGTGACTAGTACCATCTTTTGAGGAAAACCATGGGACTACATTACATAGAAGCAGTACCATTATGTGAGAAACACTACGGGTCTGGGCGTTGTTTGTGATAATGGTCATTGTGTGTATTCCACCGACCGGTTCCACTGTATGCAGAATGGGTCTACCGTTACCCATGAGTAGTACCACTTTATGAGAAACACCACGGGCTTGGCCGGCGCCCGTGATTAGTAGCACTGTGTGAGAAAACCAAGGGTCCGCATTGCCTGAGAGTAGTAGTTCCACTATGTAAACAACACCAAGGGTCTGCGTTGCTTGTGAGTAGTACCCTTATGTGCGAAACACCAGAGGTTTGTGTTACCTGTGAGTGGTGCCATTGTGTGTGACATACCATGGGTCTACATTGCCTATGCTTGTTGTTGTTGTTGTTGTTGTTGTTGTTGTTTGAGTCATCAGTCCCTAGACTGGTTTGATGCAGCCTTCCATGCCACCCTATCCTGTGCTAACCTTTACATTTCTATGTAACTACTGCATCCTACATCTGCTCTAATCTGCTCGTCATATTCATTCCTTGGTCTACCCCTACCGTTCCTACCACCTACACTTCCTTCAAAAACCAACTGAACAAGTCCGGGGTGTCTGAAGATGTGTCCTATCATTCCATCTCTTCTTCTCGTCAAATTTAGCCAAATCGATCTCCTCTCGCCAATTCGATTCAGTATCTCTTCATTTGTGATTCGATCTATCCATCTCACCTTCAGTATTCTTCTGTAACACCACATTTCAGAAGCTTCTATTCTCTTTCTTTCTGAGCTAGTTATCGTCCATGTTTCACTTCCATACAATGCCACACTCCACACGAAAGTCTTCAAAAACATCTTTCTAATTCCTATATCAATGTTTGAAGTGAGCAAATTGCTTAGTACCACTATATGAGCAACACCAGTGGTCTGTGCTGCTTGTGAGTAGTACCCTTATGTGCGAAACACTACAGATTTGTGTTACCTTTGAGTGGTGCTGTTGTGTGTGATATACCATGGGTCTACATTACTTATGATTAGTACCATTATAGGAGGAAAACCATGGTTCTGCTGTACCAGTGAGCAGGCCAGTGACCTGGATTTTGGACCCCTTTAGATAATGAGTACCATTCCAGTAATGAAGGCATTGTGAATTGGATCCAGTGATTGTTTTATTTCACGATCATATTTTTCATCATCATTCGTTTCAGATTCTAGTCGTTTGATACATTTTGATGTATTAACTTTAGTTTTGTTACCTTTAGGGGCTCTTTTAAACAATCATCATCATCATCATGTTTTTATGTTTGTCGTCATCTCCTTTTCTTGTTCCTATATTTCTATACATATGACGTGATTTAACCCTTGTTCGTTCCTTTCCAATACTGTTTAGGTGATTACGTGCATGAATACAGTGTGTGAGTGAAGGTTGAATGCGTGCTGTCATTTAAGGCAAGGAGTAGGTAAAATGAGGAAAAGCGGGAACAAGTGCAGTGTTGCTGAGTGTAAAAATGTCTCTTTTAGAACTGAGAACATAATATACCATTCCTTCCCGAAAAACATTGAGATACAAGCAAAATGGATATTACATTGTAAGAGAGGTAATAAAATCAACCCTAAGAGTGCAAGAATTTGTTCTGCACATTTCCTCCCATGCGACTATGAACGAGACTTGAAAAATGAACTTCTGGGCTTGCCATTAAAAAGGAAATTGAAGGCTGATGCTGTACCCTCCCAAAATATTCCTAACTGGCATGGGAAATACATCAAGGCTGCAAGGTCAAGAAATGATAATCAGGTAACTAAATTTGTGCTATTTGATTTTCTGTACAAAAAGATATATGAAATTATTGTGAATAGGCTATATTTCCATATTTATACTACAAATATGAGTATGTATTTTTTTTAAATTTATACCCAGGAACCAATATATTAGGTTCTGAAAATAAATTATTCTTATTTCTAGGCAATGTCAGAACGGAACTGTCCTAAAAAGAGCCTTGTCTACAATTGCAGATCTGTCTACCAAGAAACAAAAACCTGTGCATCAGAAGTAAACTGTTGTAAGTCACAAATGCATAATTTTACAGGATAGAAAGAAAACTCAATGCGTGATTCATAATTGTTTCAGAAAACACTCTTTTATTTTTGTAATTGAGGAGTTGGAAAAAAATATGGGCAAGTTTGCTGTGCGGTTAGGGGTGCGCAGCTGTAAGCTTGCATCTGGGAGATAGTGGGTTCGAGCACCACTGTCAGCAGCCCTGAAGATGGTTTTCCATGGTTTCCCATTTTCACACCAGGCGGCTGTACCTTAATTAAGGCCATGGCCGCTTCCTTCCCACTCCTAGCCCTTTCCAATCCCATCGTCACCATTAAGACCTATCTGTTTTGGTGCGACATAAAACAAAATTGTAAAAAAAAAAAAATCAAAAAGTGAAATTTCCACCTTAAGAAAGTTGAGGGAAAACACAAGAAACATAGAATAAAAGTCACATAGAACATACCCATGTTTGGGTATGGTACAACTGGTCAGGAAATTAAATTCTTTTTCTTTGCGTTTTTCTACATAAAGTTGATTCATTCTTGTTAGGTTGAGTTTGTTTCTCATATATTTCTTGCTGCATGTTTATGGGTGGAGCTACTTTCAGCGTTGGAAAAGATTATATATGGTGGCACACGGTTTCATGTACATGATCTGGATCTGAAGGCTTACCTGTTAGCTAGTGTATTGTGACCTCGTTTATCAGGTTTGACTACACCGTTACATAACTTGTTCTCCAATGCAGTTTTAACAAATACATCTGAAATATTTTATGTGTTTGAAAATAATCTCTTGCATACAGGAAATGACTTTATGTTTGGATTTCAAAGCAATATTGCATTCCATTTCAGTGCCTCCTCTTCTACTTCCATGCATCACGTTCTCAGTTTCTTTTTCCACTGGCTGCACTTTTACATTTACTTTTTTTTTTTAATCTGTCTTTCCTTATTTATGTCATTGTGTTAATTCCAAAGGATTTGTAGATTTCTTTGCATTGTTTTTCAGATAAGTTTATTTACAGCATAATTTTGCTGGTACTAACCTGTTCTTGGGAGTATCCATCCATAGTTTATCTGCCATCTGGTTACTTTTCTCCTCTTGATATATCTCTCTAGCTCTCACGGCAGAGAGCCCTCGTCTTTACACACACAAATGTGTGAACTTCCCCTCTTTGTTTTAGTTGATCTTTAGAAGTGTTCTGTGATCTTCACTGTTTCTACCTCTAGCCTGCCTTCGATTACATCCCTTAACAAGCCTTCATGTTGCAGCATGTGTCCAATGATGGCGAGTCATCTTATATGCAGTTGCCCAAGAATTACTCTTCTTCTTTTTTTTCAACTTGATTGAGTACTTCTGCATTTGAGATCTGATCCGTCTAGGGAATCGTACGAAGCTCCTCCAACAGTACATCTCAAACGCACCTAAATACAACCTGTCAGCTTGGGGTTGTTTCACATTTAACTACCACAGAACTCTACTGATCGAGCAAATACTTTAATGAACAAATGTGCAGTTGATTAGCATTTTCTGGTATTTGTAGAACACTGGACAGGTCAGATTAGATTACATCATTATTTTATATTTTTCCTGGTGATATAATGCTGCATTTACTCAGATACTTTCTCGGCAAACCATGGATAGGGAAGGGCAAGGACCGGGAAGGAAGTGGCTGCAGCAATAATAATCAAACAGCTAACTCGCTCAGAAGGTCGGGTCAGAATTCACAAGAAAATATTATTCAAAGTTATAATTAAATACACCTGGGAACTTCAAAGAGGCAGGATGTGAATGTTTTGTATGACATACCATTATGAATGTTCTGTCTTCACAGATAATTTCACACACTTTTGTAATCATGTGATGATATAGATATTGATTCCCATAGGGAACCTGGAATAGTAAATTCATAATTCCAGTATGAAGGTCCATTATGGGAAATTATAATTTTCCATCAAAAATTAACTTACCAGAAGGACCAAATGAAATAATAAGTGAGTTATTCCATCTTTTCAATACAAATTAAATAGTGTGTATTAATTAAACATTTAATGGGACTAGTTTCGACCTTTGTAAAGGTTCAGCCGTATCGCGTGTAGAACAAAATATTTGAAACATAGTTGTTTTAAAGATGGTCTTAAAACCTATAAGTTTGACACTATAAAAAATTGTTTATAGAATTTCCTGAAAACACATTTGTTGTAAGAAATTAGCTCACTTAGCTGTAGGAATATACGAGAAGAAGAAGTCTTAAAATATTCTTCGTAGTATTCAAGAATGTAGATACAATTCAAAATTCACAGTTTTGATGAGATGTGGAAATAGGCATGTTTGCATAATGTTGTGGCTTGAGGAGAGGAAGTCTTATGATATTCTTCTTATCACTGCGAAGCGTAGATACACTTTAAAATCATTCATAATCTCGATGAGATGTAGAATTGAGCATATGTGCAAATGTATTGCCTTAATAAAATGTGAGTAAAATGTAGTAAAATGAGAAGTTAACAGGAAAGAGACCACGAGGAAGACCGTGAAAGAGGTGGACAGATTCAGTGTGGGAGTGCATAGAGAAGAGGGGAGGAAAACCTGAAGATGTACTTTTAAAAAAAGGAGAAGAGTGGTGGAGAGACAGGCAGCGATGGAGATCCTTGATTCACAACCCGACCCGGGAAGCTGGAAACGGGAAATGAAGATGATGAAACCACACTCCACACAAAACACTTTGCAAACATCTTTCTTAAATCACAAGGTTTTGTCTTAGATTCAAAAGCCCTCTCACCTTTCAACAGCGCACTAGCCCCTAGCGTCTTGCAAAGTTGTAGCAATCTGACTGATTAGCCCACTGCTATACTGGGACGAAACGTTGGAAATTTCACGATTGAAAAGGCCTAAAAAGCCTTCCAGCTAACTCATTCTTGATTACCAGCGTTTCACCCTAGTATGCCAAGGGGTGGTTACAATTGAGGAGCTACGTGAATGTGAGATAACAGCGCCAGTCCAGAAAGTCCCGAGAGGATTCGTTGTGCCAACCACATGACACCTCATAATCTGAAGGCCTTGGCTAAACAGCGATCGGTTGCTTCATTGGCCAGGGTCGTTTGGGGCTGTTCCTCCATGGGGTTCGGTTTGGTTTTAAAAGTTCCGAGCTCCATATGTTATAACCTACGTTATAAAGAAACAAATTCTCTGCTCTCCAACGCAAGGAAGGGTCGAAGTTAAGTATGTCTTGTCTTGGTGCTTTTCTTCTTGTCATATTCAATGAATGCTGAGCAAGAACAAGAGTGATTTAGGGCCTCCAAGACCTTAACATATTAAAGCCGGAATTTTGGATTTCTATTCTGTGTGTTCTTTATTTCAGAGCAGTATTTCTACACCTTACTTATGTACCATATTCATGTGAATTATCAGCTCTCTGTGTCTAACCATTTCCATGGTATATGCCATGTTCATATTTATTCATGTATTTATTCACAAAGCACAAGATACAGCTACTCTGAGCACATTTCATTTGTACTGTCAACAGACTAATTAATGCATGTAAACTTTCATAATAAAATATAACAAACATAACATGCTATGTAGGACTGGGAACAACTCTAAGGTTTTAGTTTGATCATCTTAATAGATGACAAGCACATTCTACAAAACTGTATAATATATGAGAACACTTTCTTGAACAGTACACTGTTACATGAAACCACAACATTTCAAATGTAAGAATCATAAGAGAAAGCAATTGTTTGTTACCGAAACTTCATTTTTTTTTTTCTTCTTAGTATTAATGTATTCTATGATGGGGAACAAAGCAAGGAATGCAGAGTTAAATGTCGCATTTCGCGCACTTTGTTCGTACGGTGCTAGAAATGTTTATTCCAGCGCATCTATGACAATTATAAGATGCTACAAGATGATCACTTTCATTTCTCTTAAGTGTTGGACCCCTTCTGTTTTTTCCCTCTGTCTACTGTTAATAGGGGATGGTTTACTTGATAGTTGTACGTCCTGTTAAAACAATAATCAGTACCACCACTCTAAAATATAAATAGAAAACAATGTTGTTATGCCCAGTTTGGTGATTTATTATACACTAGCTGATATACCCGTGCTTCGCTACGGAATTCTACATTGTACACAGAATTGTAGGTTAGGTAGAGTACACGTTGTGAGCAAGACTGTATTAAATTGCACAGCTCTTAACGTTACCCTAGAAACGCGACGGGGAAATCACCAAACTTCTTTTCTCATATGACGACTGCGTTAGTGAATTTTCATTGTAATGGTAGGCCAGCTTGCCTACCATCAGTCACAATCAGGTTGGGAAATTACATTGTAATGGCAGACACTCACTCTCCACCTGCCTTTTTACATCCTCAGAAAGATTGTCTTAGTAGTATTCCCAACTGAAATGAACACAGGGCATTACAATGACGTCAGTGGGAATGGCGCAAGTAAAAGCAATGATTTCACATTTAATACTCGATCAAATGAAAACCACACATTTTCTCACTTTTAATGAACAGTACTATGCTGCCGATCTAACAGTCCAAAGTAGAGTAGGGATCGAATAGGTGGAATACTATGATGAACCAGTGAGTTACGTACAGCAGTACGGTATCAGAAAATGTATGAACCAGAGGAATGACATGCTAAAGAAGAAAGTTTTCCAACTCCCCAACTATTTCCTGCCAATATTCAGTCAGGCTGTTATACTCGGAGGGCCGGCCCTGTGGTGTAGGGGTAGCGTGCCTGCCTCTTACCCGGAGGCCCCAGGCTCGATTCCCGGCCAGGTCAGGGATTTCTACCTGGACCTGAGGGCTGGTTCGAGGTCCACTCAGCCTACGTGATAAGAATTGAGGAGCTATATGATGGTGAGATAGTGAACCCGGTCAAGAAAGCCAAGAATAATGGCCGAGAGGATTCGTCGGGCGGAGCAGCGGTCGCTTGGGAGGCCAAGGCCCTTCTGTAGTGCCATGGAGTTTGGTTTGGTTTGGTTTGTTGTACTCGGTACGCAGCAGTAATCCCATCTATCGTAGTTGAGCGGCAGCAAAGAGACAAAGAACATCACCACAAACAATGGTCAATGTAATGTTATTGTTGATCAATGTTATGCGCTTTCAATATTGTAGGACTCTTATCATAGTCGGTACGGTAAAATTGAATAAAACATAAATGGTCGGATATTGTATTCTCTATAACTTTTGCTAAGTAGCACGTTTCGATAGGACCAATAACATGGGTACCGGTACTTAAAAATTAAATTTTAGGCACCTTCCCCTAAACTACAATTTCATTCAGGGCGAATAAAATTGTTTATAACTTAGACTGTAGTTTCTTATTCCCCGTTCATTAAATTCCGTTCTCCAATTTTCTCGTGGTTCGGCGTTGATATGGACTTGGCAACAAAAATACAAATTCCTCAATATCTGTATTATCAAAGCTGGTACGGTAACAATGTGTGACATAAATGATCGGAAATTTAATTCTATATAACTTTAGTCATGTAGTATTTATCGATAGGACCACTAATAATATAAATATTCGAGAAATAAATTTCAGGCCTTCCCCTAAACTACCATTTCACTCAGCGTGAGTAAAATAATTTATAGCCTAGATTGTAGCGGCTAATTCCCGGACTTCACATACCAATTTTCATTCAATTCTCTTCAGCCGTTTTCTCGTGATGCGTGTACATACATACAGACAGACAGACAGAAATTACGGAAAAGTAAAAAGTGCGTTCCCTTGTTACTGTGGACATGACCGACACAGAAATACCATTCTTTTCAAATTCTGAACAATGTACAGACAAAACTCTTTATTTTATATATATAGATTCCCCTCAAGCATTCAGAATGCGGTATACTGTTCTTCTTCTTCTTCTTCTTGCGTTCCGGCCTTCTAAGGACCACGTTACAATTTCAATTGTTCCTCCTTAGTTGTTCTTTCCTTTTCTTCCAGTATTCTTTCATTGTTTCACTATGTTTCTTTTTCCTGTCTTCAGTCCACTTTGTGCCTGTTTTCTTTTCCTTCCTCCCTTTGAATCCTTCCATTTGTAAGACTTTCTTCCGAAAAATCTTTCTTTCCAATAATTCTTCTTCTCGTATGTTGTTCCTGCTGTTATTAATAGGCTATTCCTTGTCTGTATCGATATCTGGTGAAAATTTACATCTCCTATTTTCAAGATAATTTACAGTACTGATAGTCAAGTAGCGAGAGAGTGGACTGCGGGTCATGAGAAACGCTTCTGCAGAGCCAGGGGCATAACATTAGGGCCTGCAGGACCTGCGATGCAGGCAGGCCCAGGTCTTTAAAGGGCCCTGCAGACTCCTTGCAGTGAGTACGCAAACTGGAAATAGCCTACCAAACATCCCGCACAATCTACAACAAAAAATGCCTTTCCCAAAACACCAAGATACATCACTATGAAACAGTTCTGAAGCCAGTAGTTCTATATGCAGCCGGAACCCTGTCTCTAAATGCCAACAAAGGACTCCTTGAAGAACTGGAGAAAAAAGAACGCAAAATTGTGAGAGGAATCTTGGGATCAAAGTACAGAAATGGAATCCACCAAAAGAGATCCAACGAGGAAGTCTACAGTAAAATAGAGAAAATTACTGATACAATCAGAAAAAGACGTGCACGATTTTACGGTCATCTGAAAAGAATGGACGGAAGAAAGTTAACTAAAGAAATCTTTCACTTTTTTATTCAAACACCAAAACCACAATTCCCTGGTTTAGAAATATCAAAGAAGACCTGCAAATGCTACATATCTCAGCTGAAGACGCCCTTAACAGAGATCTCTTCCGCAAGAAAATATTGATGAACGGGTTAAACCGAGACGAGCAACCGAAGAGAAGACACGGTGCCCCTTGGACAGAGGAGTGTAAGCAGGCCCACTCACAAAGAATGAGGGAAATTTGGGCTCTAAAGAAGGCCAAGTTCAGTGTCAAATGCAACAAGACTTAACGTGGTCCTTGATGGCCCCAGCGAATTATATATATACAGTATATCTAGTCTAATGTCACGCTGTATGGAAAGGATCTGGGCAGTTTGGTAAGATTTCAGAAATAGTTTGTTTTACAGTTGGTACATAGAGGAATTATCACCTGGTTGCATCTAGCAGCAGGTACTGTGTTCAGTATAACACAGCACAGGTGTAGAGAATGCTTGCCCTTCTAGTATCTCGCATCACTGCGACACGCTCCTCACAAAAGACCGTACCATATTATTTAAAAATAATTACAGCAATAAAAATTACCACCAAAATATAATATTTTAATTATGAAATGATACTTTTTTGATGTACCTATAGTGCACCTGAGATCGTACTTTGCACAAATTGTGCAAAACAGTTAACTTTGTCACACGCTTGTTCGACAACAGTGTATGATGACAGTAATGCAACAACAATTCAGTCAACTCGGTTTCGAACGAGCTTTCCTTGCGAGAATTTAATAATAGGCTTACCAGTTGTACGGTTTGACATTTTTCAAACTTTATTTGAATAGTATTTGATTTAATTTTCTTCGTGTATTTTTCTGTCTCTTGTAATCGAATAAATTATTATAACCGAGACTTCGGTATCGTTTAAAGAATATAGTTCCGTAATTAACTGTACGTGGTTTCATTTTTCAGTAAGTACGAATTTCTAGATGGTTCATGGTTGGCACTTCAGCAGTGAAATAAAGCTTATTACTGTAACGAATAATACCTTCGTTCGTATAACTTGAGAATATATTGCATTACTTCTACCAGCTTTAATTACAGTTATATTAAGTTATTCATAGATTTTATATGAAGAGGCCAGAATTTTTATTTGGGCAGGGGGACCCGTATTACATTCGTTACATCATTAATAGGTCGGTTGACGAGAGAATTTCATTACAGTTAATCGCCGTGTTATTTTGAAAACTATCATACATCATAGTTTCCCTACTCCCTAGAAAATGTATCAGTTTGTACATATCCACAACATAACTGCCATGTTTTGCTCTGTACGGGGGGCGTGGCCATTGGCTTCAAGCGATAGTCACAGTGGACAGCTCGTCGGTGGTCACGGCAGCTTCCTGTATCAAATACAGTAGAGACAATACGCGACACTCAGCAAGATATCGAGGGACAGCTATTAGAGCTCTCTCTAGCGGGTAGACCTGAGAACTACTGATTCTGTCATAAGAGCACGTGTATTTGTGTATGAGTAAGTTGACATAATTAAATAGTAGCGTGTGTCATTCCTTGATATCTCCTCTCAACATGAAGGGGAAAGGTGTGTGCTGTGTTTGGCTGCAGTAACTATGAAGAATGCGTGGTCTTTCTTTCGCTACCCTCGTGACAAGAAAATGTAAGTAATATTGTGTTTGCATATATATTCTTCCAGTGACAGAGAGATTTTGATAGTACTTCATAATCTTCTGACCTGCTTGACTGGCTTAAAATATAATACGCATATTTTATTGTATAGTGCAGCAGTTAACCTTCAATACCGATGTGTTGTTATTGGTGTGATCTGTGGGTTTTGAAATGTCACAGAAGTTTTGCATAAGGTGTACAAGAAAGAAGGGACGTTGCACTTATATAAGAATTATAAGATCTGTTCAGATCATTTCCAGGTCAGCGACTTTAAAAATCCTCAACTGTACAGCCAAGGGTATGTTACATTTTTACTCTAATTGTACGTAAATATTCCTCAAAGCGTAACTATCGACAACATTTTCATACTTTTCTTTCTTTTATCCCTCTTCTCAGATTAAAGCCGGAATTTTATAGATTTTCTTTCTGTTAGTAGGCTTCATGTTAAGAGGAAAATTGTCCAGCTTTTAAATGTTAATTCATTGCATCATGTGTGTAAGGAATGTGCCGAAATTTTTCTTGACAAGTGTCTTAATGTGATGATAAAATGTTTTTTAAATGAGAAAAAAAGACAAATCTAACTGTTAAAGTTCAGGCAGGAATGTGTAAAATGTGCAAAAAAAGTAATGCATAAATGAAAGCTCAAGCCATTTCATAGCAGTCCATTTCACATCTTGTTTATATGTCTAATTTCAGTCTTTAAATAATAACCTTTTAAATAATTCTTCATTCATTTGCCCAGAATTGCTTTAGCAACTTCGAAGTTAATATCTCAATAACACTTTCTTTCTAGACGTAATATATTTATCCATTTTCGTATATGCATTTTCATTGATATTTGAATTTAGCGCGACTTTTCAGGTCAAGTCACAAGGAGCGCCACCGTCGAAGTACCGAGCTCGATAGCTGCAGTCGCTTAAGTGCGGCTAGTATCCAGTATTCGGGAGATAGTAGGTTCGAACCCCACTGTCGGCAGCCCTGAAGATGGTTTTCCGTGGTTTCCCACTTTCACACCAGGCAAATGCTGAGGCTGTACCTTAATTAAGGCCACGGCCGCTTTCTTCACACTCCTAGCCCTTCCCTATCCCATCGTCGCCATAAGACCTATCTGTGTCGGTGCGACGTAAAGCAACTAGCAAAAAAAAAAAAATCCGTAAGTGTCGCGTATTGTCTCTACTGTATTTGCCTCTGCGTTGTGCTACTACCTAGCGTTGGATATTGGCACTATTACTACGTACTACGTGATATATACAAGTACTTCAAATGTTTGAAAATAAATAAATACATATCTCAGACGATCGATGTGAGGAAATTTTGCATGTAGATTTTATTTTCTTATCTCACGAGAGATACTAGTTGCCTGTACAATACCATTGGATGAACTAATTCTATTTCTGTAATATTTGTTATGACTAGATAATCGTACCGCATGGCTACCTTTGTTTACAAACAAGTAATCGAGAGATAGTATACCTTTTTTTTTTTAAGTTATTGATTGTGGTTGTGAAGTGTCTTGTGACTGGTATTGCTTTCTGTGTGTGTATCGCTTATAGTGATTAAAAATGTATTTAATCAGTTCTCGCTGGCGTAAGCCGAAATGCAGGAGCAAAAGATAAAGCAAAAGAGGTTTGAAACTTGCAACTGTTAGGTGGAAATCTTCAGGTAAGGGAGTTGGTATTTCAGACCCCACAGGGTAATAATCTTCCCGAAACTCTGGCCAGCGCAGGAACCGCTGTTTAACGTTCATTTGTCACTGGGGTGGTGCTTCAAGCCTTCGAGCATACAAATAGATAGAGGCAAAGAGAATGGATAGAGGGGTCGCTGCCAGCAGAACGTGGCGCCAAGAAACAAATCAGCTGATGTTGGATCCCTATCTTAAACCACTGCCTGCTCATTCCATATTCAAATGTGCAACACGACTCACAAACAATCTGCCGCTAGATCGCAGCACCAGACGTACCCAGTTATCGCGTGAATACAGCTAGATAAGCATACAAGCAAAATTTAAAATCTGACAGTAACAGAAAAAGTAAATTGTTCTCATAAAGTGGTGATCTAGAGAGTGATAGCTTCAGGACTTTTCAAGAAAGAGATTTCGACGAACAAGAAAACCTGCAAACTTTGTCTGTATGGTACTTTCCTACATTACTAAGTAGAGGTTTCACGAATTTGGCCACCACAGTTTCTGGCACAAGTTCCTGGTGCTTATTGTTACTAAAACACTTTAAAATCTTACAGTGGCACAAAGAGGGTAGAACGTAGTTTTTTATAGTCTGGAGCAGACTTGCAGATTTCTTGCAGTACGGTAGAGCTGCCTCAACAAATGTCTGTAGCCCCATAATTAGGCCAATATATCGTTGCTAGGGATAGCGCAGGCCTCCTCTATCAGACTGTCTGATTAAGTTCATCAATGGGGATACATTAACTGAGGTGGAAACGTTACTCAAGCACGTGCTGCATTGCTTTTTCTTCGATTACACGCACTAAATAACCACACACAAATGCATGGGAAGCAGTTTCCAAAGTGACACACACTGACTCAGGGGGCTCACGAACATCTTCCAGTAAATCAAGTACATACTCAGCGGGCATCACTGGTTCTGTTTCGTCAAGTCCGGGAGAGGATACTGAGGCAGAACATTTTGAATTTTGCTTGTGGATAACGTTAGCACCATCGGTGGACATTAAAATACCGGATTCCAGAATTCGCTTTATGGAAATCTGAGTAGCCCGGGAGTCAGTCATGTCATTGCACCCTTCTCCCATTCTTATAGAACTAAACATGGCTTCAACTGGATCTCCTGAAAAAGCCCGTCATGGAATGAAATACCACAACATTCTGGTTTCCCTTTCTTTGATTTGTAGAAAGGCACGCAGCAGCACACCATTTTCACTGTAAACAAATACAGTACTACCTATTTCCCGCTATTTCATTCCGACAGTTCAGGAGCCGGTTGGTGCTGCCACCTGCTGTGGATATTTGTAAACGGAGTGTTTCATTTAGTGCCATGTTAAAATGTTGTAATGAGCAGGCAGTATAAGCAGCCATCGGATGCAGATCGAGCAGGCAGTGCTCAAACATTGCGCGGGCCATCGACATAAGCGGGGCCGCCGGGGATATTTCAAGGATTCATTGTCGACAAACCAGGCTTTTTCTATGCTATTTTAATGTGATACAAACATAAAAAACACGCATTTTCGTTGAAGTGATAGGTGAAGTACACTAGTCTGAAAGAATATAGCAAAAATGGTCATATCTTGCTCTGCTTACAATTGCAGTCAGAGAAAAGGCCAGTAAGATATCTTTTCACGGGTAAAGATTAAAATCTGTAACTGAAAAGACACTGTCTTGATTTCATACAGTATCTAGGCTGCCAAGGAAAACGAGTATAAGTCAGGAAATGACTTGTACATATAGTTTAGTTCTGAATTATAACTATCGTGGACTTATCTTACTTTACGACAATACGGGCTTTATAATGAAGTTTATTTTATGTAATGATTATGCCAACCAGGCAAACAAAGCTAACACCTACTTGAATTTTAAGATTAAGCTATCAAAAATAGGCAAGGACATTGCTTTTTTGAAGAAATGTTTACATAGTGGACTCATTCCAAATTTCTTGAAGTTCAATCAAAATAAGAACAACAGTTCTTATTGGCACAGAAAAACCCAGTCTAGGTCTAATTCATTATGGATTAGAAATGAAATTAAGTTTCTACACAGGAAAAAATCTTTACTTAACACAAAGTTATATGAAGCACATCTGTTTGCTTCGTCCTCCCTAACCCCTTTAGAATGGGATTCTTTTCAGAAATTCGCTTTTACGAAGATAGAGAATGTAATTGTCAAAAAACAGGCCACTTTAGACAAAAAATACAACACTCTCTTGCGTAATAATAGTCACAATAATAACTTCCTTCCATACAATAGGCACATCAACGAATCCGACCCGAGAGACGTGAAGTTCCATGACCCAGTTATAAATCTTTCTGATACTCAACTTAGCGCTTCGGATATCAAAATTTTAGAGAAGGGACCTAAATTCAATTGGCCTACTGCCTTTAAATTGAAAGATGCCATTGCTATCACTGCTGAAACTGAAA
The DNA here is from genome assembly GCF_040414725.1 of Anabrus simplex. Classification (NCBI taxonomy): domain Eukaryota; kingdom Metazoa; phylum Arthropoda; class Insecta; order Orthoptera; family Tettigoniidae; genus Anabrus; species Anabrus simplex. Next base: position 100,699,294 of record NC_090277.1, on the reverse strand, counting down.
ACGCCATACAAAAACTACCAATTGAGAGCCAAACAGAAATTAGACTCAATATTCGTAAAAAACTTTCTAATTTAATTGAAGTCAACAAATCTACAGCTCCTTTATTTCCCAAAAAAGCCATAGACTCGTTAAAAAAGAAGATTAACGAAAATGATCTAATAGTCACGAAAGCGGACAAAGGCAATGCCACAGTTATTATGAACAAAGAAACTTACGTGCAAAAAACTGAAACCTTCTTCTCCTATAATTCGTTTAAACTGATAAAAAAAAAGATCCTACCAACAATATTCAAAAGAACTTAAAACAATTATTGAAACAAACGTCCTTCATTCTCACTGAACATGATTCTCAAAAACTCATTAATATGAATCCCAGTATCCCCACAGCTAAAGCATTACCTAAAGTCCACAAAATAGATATTCCCATAAGACCCATAGTTAACTACAGGAACAGCCCGACTTACAAAACTTCCAAATTTATTCATAACTTCTTGAAGAAATACTACAAATTTGAAAATCCCAACTCCATCAAGAATTCTATAGAATTTTGTAATTTGACTAAAAACCTAGAATTACAGCCACAACAAAAAATGTACTCATTTGACATAAAAAAAACATGTATTCCAATATACCGGTCAAGAAAACTTTAAAGATCATCAAGGACAATTTTCTAAAACACAGAAAACTAAGCAGACAAGAAATAGAAGAATTTTTAAATATTTTAGAATTTGTAACTTCCAACAACTATTTCACTTTTAATGGAAAAATTTATAAGCAGGGTAGTCTTCCTATGGGTTCCCTGGCTTCAGGAATAATGGCAGAAATTTATTTAGACCACTTGGAAAATTCCAAAATTCTCAACAAAATTAAAGGTATCGTATTCTGGACACGCTTTGTTGATGATACATTTACTTTAATAGATCATAACGTCTCCAACGGCGATATCGTTCTTGAACAGTTGAATGCAGTCGATCCATGGATCAAGTTTACTTCCGAAGCGGAAGTCAATAATTCATTAAACTTCTTAGATGTTACTATTAACAACAGCTCTAACAAATTCTCTTATACCATATTCAGGAAGCCCACCCAAACTATTAATACTATTCGGCAAGACTCAATGCATCCGGAATCTCAAAAAAGAGCAACATTTTATAGTTTAATCCACAGAGCTTTTCACGTCCCTTTATCTAATGTTAATCGTAAAAAAGAACTTGACTTTATCCGCTTAATAGCGAGTAAAAATGGATTTAGCAGGCATTTCATTGACAGGATAATCAATAAAGTTACTAACAAATCCAGTTCAACTTTGCTTAGAGAAACAAAAAGAAAAACGGACAAATACGCCACCTTCACTTATACAAATAGTAAGATTTACGATATCACCAATACCCTCAAGAAGCATAAGATCAATATTGCTTTTAAAACAGTCAACAATAATACTAATCTTTTTTACAACCAATATAAAATTAACAACACTATGAATAAATATAATAGGTCAGGCGTATATAAGTTAAAGTGCAACCAATGTTCCGCGAGCTACATTGGGCAAACCAGAAGAGGCTTTTCAGTCAGATATAAGGAACATATCAGTGCCGCTAAACACAGAAGGTACTCCGCCATGAGCACTCACATGACAGAGTCCAATCATTCCTTCACTTCCATAGAACAGGACTTAAAAATTCTTTATTTTCATAATAAAAGCACTTTACTCAGTGTTTTAGAAAATAGATATAGAATATAGAAATAGAATATAGATCATAAATGCAATCCCATTCACAATTTGAATGAAATTTCAGAAACAGCGAACATAATTTTCGAGGCATTGCTCAATAGTTCTTACTTTGACAAACCCACTAACAAGCATCCACGTGACAGCTCCCTGCCTACTAATCCCAACCTTCCCCTAAATTCCCCTCGTACCGGCTCCCTTCACACACGACCTCCATAGCTCGCTCTTAGTCAGCCACAGTCATCCACACTGAACCAGTCGCTGTCGGACAGACGAGAACGTAAGTAATCAGATGTGCCGCACTTCTTATTCTCATTCTTTCATTATTTTACATCTCAAGACACAAAAACTTGCCTATTTCAATACTAACAACAGCCATTATTTTTGTTCTAGAGCCCTCTACTGTACATTCCACATTACGTTATCACGTTCAAATATTCCACCTAACTTCTCAACAAGAAATGTCAACATACCAATAAGACAGCTTTAACATCCGCTCGCTGGATTTCTCACACGTTGTTGTACTACTGGAATGAACATTGTGCAATTCATCATCAAGCCTTCACGACATAATAGAATATTATATGTTAACACAGCACAAAAAAAAAGAAAGGACGAATTTTAACGCAAAGTTTTTACTGAATCATCCCATGTGGACAATTTTAATTTTAATATCAGCGGTATTCTCAAGTGCTGTACTCAGAAAAGTTCTGAATTCTTCACCATTTTAAATGACATATTCAGTCATCCGAATTATTTTAATGTGTTACTTTGTCCTTGTCATTGTCGCTTTTTCTCAAAGGTGTTTATGGCTGATGATGTCTACACGTTAGACGAAACATGTCCCAATATATTTAAAAATTTATGTAAATAATTAGTTAATAAAGAATCTTGGTATTTTAAAGGTGGAACATTTGACTCAACCTTCAACGTAGACTTATCTTACTTTAAACTTTTTTGACATACTCGTTTTTCCTGTAGAATACATTTATTTATGGACCTTGCAGCACAGCCGTAAGTCGCACACCATCACTACGCGGCTGAGTCGGATGTTCGAAGATAGAAAGTTAGAATTCCGGTGCTGACTGGCCATCCTTAGGGCTGGTTTACACGGGTAGAGTAGCGAGGCGAGTAGAGTAGAGTAGTAGCACCATGTCAAGACACAAGCATATCGTAACGAAGAGTTTAAAGACATTTGCATTTACGGCCCAGGTGTAGAGATTAAGTTTCAAGACCTGACATTGTACTGTAAACAATAATGCAAGATGTTAGTGAAGCATTAGAAGAAGCAAATGAGGAAAGAAGGGAATGGGTAAGAGGCTGGCTTAGGAGAGATACACTCGGGGCATCAACATTAATTCTGAGAGAACTTGCGACAGAGTATAAAGAAGAATACAGAAAGTGTATGAAATCAAAGCCTGATAACTTTCAGACACAGATGCTATAACACCGCAAATTCAAAGACACAACACAGTGATGAGAAATGCAATAACACTGAGATTTAAGCTTGAGGTGACTCTGAAGTTCTTGGTCAATGATAATAGCCATCAGTACACTCTCTCTCTCTCTCTGTGTGTGTGTGTGCGTGTGTGTTTTTTTTATTTATTTTTTTTATTTATTTATTTATATATAACCTAGATGTTAGGTTGTTCTATGTGTGTTCATGCATGATAGTGGCTGATAACCTAGATGTTAGGCCCTGTGAAACAATAATTATCATCATGCCCAAATGTACATCCGTAAACTAAATGTGAAGGTCTGTGAATAAGTGTGATGATGGTGACAGCTGTTTTATAGTAACAGAACCTCGAGGTTATCACCTGTATTAAGTATTGGTAATTTCAGACTTTCTTCGACCGTAATTATTATAAGACATCAATACGGAATAAAAAATGAAATTTATCAATCAAGAAAGTAATTATTATAGGTGCAGTGGGGACGATTGTGTTATTATCGGTCACGTTTCTTGATTTATAAGGCTTAACCAGCATAAAATGGGCACTATTAGAAATGCAGGTTATTGGTATGTTTTGTTGAGTTTATTATTTACAGCACTGTGAAAATATTTTAAAAACTATTTCAGACGAATAATACAGAGATAAATTAAACTTGTAAAATTAGGAGAACTAAAATAGGTTAACAACATGTGAGACCTATTCACGTCACCGCATCGCTTAACTGATACATAAACACATCAGAATATCACACATATAAAATTATACTTAACATTTTTCATACAAAAAGGAATGGAAATATTCCTAGGGAATTGCATGTGTCACCATCTTCAATAGTTTAAATCAATTAATCATAAGGAGCATGCTTAAATCGGGATTTAAAAACACTCCACAGTGCTCTTCTTATGTAAGACCGCCTTGTTTTGCCATACATCAGCTGATCGCTCAGGGCTTGATATTGGTGATATGTATAGCAAAACAAGGCGGTCTTATTCTCTTTGGGCGGTCTTCCTTGAAAAGCATTACAGAGTGTTTTTAAATCCCGATTTAAGTGTGCTCTTTATGATTAATTGATTGAAACTATTGACTATGGTAATAAATACAATTCCCAGGAACTTTTCCTTTTTTTTTTTTTTTTTTTTTTTTTTTTTTTTTTAATGAAAAGTGAAGTGTTAAGTATCATACGTATGTGTGATATTTCGATGTGTTACATATCAGTTAAGCGATATGCTGGCATGAATAGGCCTTATGCGGTTAAGCGGTTTTAGTTACTTGTCTTCTTATTTCATAAGTTGAATTTTTTTCTGTAATATTTGTCTAAAATAGTCATTTTAAAATATTTTTACAGTTCTGGAAATAATAAACTCGACAAAACATACCAGTAACCTGCATTTCTAATAATGCTATTATTTTGTTGGTTATACATTAAAAAAACGTAGCATATAATCACGCAATCGGCCCCATTATATCTGGAACGTCAAAGAAGATGTGATAACCTCAAGGTTCTGCCCCTAAAAACAGCTATCACCACCATCTCACTTATTCACAGACCTTCGCATTTAGTTTATAGATGTACCATACAGTTATGCATGTTGAAAATTGTTTTACAGGGCCTAACATGTAGGTTACCAGCCACTACAATGCATGAACACGTACGTAACAACCTAACATCTAGGTTATAAGCCACTATCATAATATGATATGATATATTACAATATAATAATATTGTATATTATACAAATACGCACACACACCCCAAGTTGTTCAACTTCTAAATGCTCAGGCTATATCAAACTATAAATGAGTTAATGAAGTCCAGTCAGATGTACCATTCACAAAACTATCCTTAAGAATGTAACACAATTTACAATATGATGACTGGGCAAGCTAGCTGTGTGGTTAGTGGTGCGCAGCTGTGAACTTGCAACTGGTGATAGAGGGTTCGAACCCCACTGTCGACAGCTCTGAAGGTGGTTTTCCGTTGTTTCCCATTTTCACATCAGGCAAATGCTGGGGCTGTACCTTAATTAAGGCCACAGCCACTTCCTTCTCACTCCTAGGCCTTTCCTGTCCCATCGTCGCCGTAAGACCTATCTCTGTCGGTGCGACGTAAAACAAATTGGAAAACAAAGTACAGTATGATGAAAGACAGGAAGCCATGTAAGCTACAACTCACCAAACAGCCAGTCAATAAATGTATGATACAATGCAGGAAGCAAATGTTTACATGTAAGTCACACACCATTCTTCTTCAGGAATGTGAAAACCTGAGAACTGCTTGTCATGACAATATATATATATGTGTTCTTTTTTTAATGCTATTTGTTCAGGCCGTCGGCCTATGAAGATCTTTTGCCCTTACTTGAGGAACCTGCGTGTATTATGTAAATGGCGGAAGTGTAAATTGTTCAACGTGAGAAAAGGAATGTTAAGGACAACACAAACACCCAGTCCCCAGCCCAGGGAATATTAATCATTTACAATTAAAAACCCCCTGACCCGGCCGGAAATCGAACCCGGGGTCGCCGGGTGACAGGCGGACGCGTTGCCCCCTACACCGCGGGGTCGAACGTCGTGACAATATTGTCTCACAAGAGTCCTTTAACGTGCCAATGAATCTCCCGACACGAGGCTGAAGTATTCGACTACCGTCAAATACCACCAGACTGAACTAGGATCGAACCTGCCAAGTGGGATTCAGAACACCCGCGCTTTACCGTTTTCAGCTCGGCCCTCTTACATGTTGGTATTTCATTTTGAGGGGCTTGGGACATATTGGCCATCATCCCCGTATAGTTAGGTGTTCGTTGAATTTGTCTGATAACCTAGTGTGTGTAGCTTTGAGGATCTAGGATTAGGGTATGTGCCCCGGGACTTCAAACATGGTACCATCTCGGCATTTTTCTGGCAGGAGTGTGAAAAAACCCGGAGAAAACCACTCTCAGGATGGCTACTGTCAGGACCAGGATTCGAACCTTCTATCTCCGGACATCCGGCTCAGCCGCACAGCCATAGTGCGCGAGTTACGGCTATGCTGTGAGGTCCAGAATTAAATTTAGCAAATGTTCAAAGTAAGATAAGTCCACGATGTGAGTTCTGGTGCCGGGCTGAATAGCTCAGACGATTGAGGCGCTGGCCTACTGACCCCAACTTGGCAGGTTCGATCCTGGCTCAGTCCGGTGGTATTTGAAGGTGCTCAAATACGTCAGCCTCGTGTCAGTAGATTTACTGGCACGTAAAAGAACTCCTGCGGGACAAAATTCCGGTACCTCGGCGTCTCCGAAAACCGTAAAAGTGGTTAGTGGGACGTAAAAACAATAGCATCATCATGTGAGTGCTGGAAGAGATTTCGGTCTTTGGTCTAGCAACGAGAGGTCACCGCATCACCGATTTTGTTCAGACTTCGTAGATTGGTAGTACATCAGGTTTACCATGCCAGGTACTATCAAGCGAGAGACTGTGGCACGGTGGTCGAGTGTTTAAGGTTCCCCGCTTCAGGCTTTCTCTCTGACATTTCCTGGTCCTCTTTTTCCTCGTGTTGCGAATGAGAGCAGCAGTTAGTCACTGTCTGACCGCGTTGTGTAGTGTAACGGTTGTGTGCGATGTAACCAGACGTGCTGATCATAAGTTCGATCGACATGGAGATCTCGCATGTTGAATTATATTCGAACGAAAGTGTTTTTAAATGTGAAGCTACGCAAAGTGCAAACGAGTTCCCGGGAGAGCAAGCAACAAATAAACAATTGAAAGGGGCCTTGGCTTACGTCGAACACCTTCTTTATATAAATCGCTTACTGAATCCCAGAGACTCTGTAGAGATTACAGAAGAGGCTGAGTTATTAGGAAAGAAAATTTTTAAATCTATTTTGACAATAATAGAAGAAAATAGATTTGTAATAGATGAAGAAGTATTCACCTGCGATGGCAGTGACGACCAAGGTGCTCTCGAAGAAAAGAGTGATTCTACAGACGAAGACTACGAGCCGGAAGGAAAAAAAATGAAGTTTATGGAATATATTCCTCTAGATTACAAGTTACATGTTGTAAACATGGCTAGAGCGCACCCTAAATGGAGTTTGCAGACATTACACAAAAGAGGCTGCTCTCGGCTGAAGCGAATACGCGATTTGGCAATATGGGAAGAAGATGTGAAAAAGGGCGGAACATCGAGGGACAAATGTAAAACTATCAACGAATGGACTTACGATCGCTTTAAAGAGGCACGTGAGAACAAACAACAGCGAGTCACGACGCTTAATTTGCGAGAGTGGGCACTAGCTGCGGCGGCCCAGTTTAAAGGATTTGAATTCAAGGCTTCAAATTCATGGGTTAAGAAATTCAAAAAGAAATACAAAATCCGCCAAAGAAAAATTACCAGATACACTTCCGGAAATGACTCCGCAAATGTGGAAGACGTTTTGGCTTCTGCAGCGAACTTTCGGACGCAGGCTCGCGCATGGATCCCAAGTTTTGACAATACACACGTCATAAATACCGATCAAACAGGTAACATTTATACATAAATACACAAGTTCACTCTAACCGTACAATATAGCAAATTATTTATATTTCAGGCTGTCAATATCAGTCTACAATTGACAGAACATTGTATATCGAAGGTTCGAAGGCTGTGTTCGTCAACCAAAAAAGCACGAACAAAGTCAGTCATTCACACACGGCCCGATACATTCTTGCATTGTCGGGAGAGTTGTTCCTCTCTAGTTTTTGTTTGTTTGCAAAAGCCCAAAGGCTCTTTCGGACCTGTTGTTCAAAAATCAGTTGACGAGTTCCTCAAAAAATACCTTAATGTAGTCATTTTCCGCTTCAACTTCCTGCTCCAATGTTTAAGAACATGTTGTTATAGCCATAGTATGCCGCAAAATTGACTGATACACGAGAAATTTTCCTAAATGTTAACCAAGTATGTTTCCCACAAGATCTCTTGAAGAATCCACGCAATTGTGAAAATTCCGCATTTATCTTATGCGAGACGCCGCGCTCCATTGTGTTTCTCTTATTTTTACAAGTCTCACCGTGGATCATGCACAGACACTTAAAAAGCACTTGTAAATGGAAGTTACTGTTTTATTTTAACAGTGAACAATTTATGATGTTCAAAATTGAGTTTGATACTAGCAGTGTGAGCTATTTTATAGTCTAGCATTATGTTATATATTTTGAAAACTTGACATTTGCCTTTTCGGTCCAAACCATAAAAGAAATGTGAGACTTCAATTATTACGCGCCCCCTCCCCTCAAAAAGTAATTATCTGACAGATTTTTAAAATAATTCATTCAGTTGTAGCTTGCAATAATCAAAATAATATGGCGGGGCACTGCGAAACTCATAAAGGACGAAGGAAAAAAGGGAGGAAAGGGTGGGGGGGTGTAAAAAGCTGGTAACAGCGTGACTCGAGCTCGCCAGCTTCATAACTGAAGTGGAGAGCCTTGACCACCATGCCACAGTATCTCGCTTGATGATGCTAAACCTCTCATAACTTTTTTCGAGGTTTTCAAAATTGCTTTTTTAAAAAAAAAAAATTGGGAGTTGCGCGCTACTTCTTTGCCAGTGTGTTTTTGTGATGTAGTACTACCAACCTACGACGTTTGAACAAAATCGGTGATGCAGACATCGTGACCTCCCATTGTCATCATCATCATTTCCCTTTATCCAGCTGTAGCTGGGTAGGGGCAAATATGGTTCCTCTCCACTTTCTTCGGTCTTTCCACCACTCCTCCTCCAACACTGTGTCCCAGTCCAGGTTTCTTTCTATAATGCTGCGTTGGATGGTATCCTTCCATCTCAATCGTGGTCGCCCACGGCCTCTCCTTCCTTGGATTTGCATTTCCATCACCTTTTTTGGCATTCTTTCGTCGCTCATTCACTTTATGTGCCCAAACCATCTTAGTCGGCTCTTCTCTATTCTATCATTCATTTTTTCCACTCCAATTTCTTCCCGGATTTTCTCATTCCTTATTTTGTCTCTTCTACTCTTCTGTATCATACTCCTCAAGAATTTCATTTCGGCTGCCTGTATTCGACTCTCATCCTTCTTTGTCATTGTCCAAGTTTCTGCTCCGTAAGTTGTTATGGGTACGTAATACATCTTGAACATAGTATCCTTTGCTTCCATTGGCACATCTTTGTCCCATAACATATTTCTTACACTATGATAGAAACAACTTCCAGCTTGAATCCTTTTACTAATCTCAGCATCCAGTCGAGCATTCTCCATTAATTCACTCCCCAGGCATTTAAACGTTTCCACTACTTCCAGGGACTTGTCTGCAAGTCTAATCTGACCTTTCCCTTCTTTCTCCCTTCTAGTCATAACAAGAGTTTTACTCTTTTCTACACTTATTTTCAATCCACATTCTTCAATCTTCCCATTCACCACATTCAACTGTTCTTGAACCTTCCTGTCGTCTTCTCCCCAAATCACAATATCATCTGCAAATAACATCGTGTTCATTTCTCTTCCTCCCATTGTATGTAGTATAAGTCAGAACTACAACATTTCATTTTGTCCAAATGGTACAAGTAAATATGTTAATATCCATATAGGGGAGAAGAGTACAAGTCATTTTGTGACTTATCCTCGCTTTCCCTGGCAGCCTAGCGGTATGCAAACATGCCAGTGTCTTTTCAGTTACAGATTTTAATCCTTACCTGTGAAGATATATCTTACTTCCCTTTTCAAATCTCTGACTGCAGTATTGTAAGCAGCAAAATATATGACCACTTTTACTATATTCCTTCAAATTGGCGTACTTAACTTATTTACGAAAATACGTGTGTTTACGTGTTTGTAATATATTACAGTTATATAGAAAAATCCTTGTATGTCGACAATGATTACTTAAAATTTCCTGCTTACGTCAACAGCCCAAGTTTATTCACCTTGGGTGCACAACATCAGCTGATTTGTATCCTGGCACCGTGTTCTGCCGGCACTGCCCTTTCTATCTATGTGTATACACGAAGGGGTGGGGATGTAAGTAGATTCATGGCGACTGGTACCAACTTAACTTAGTTCCTACTTCCTTGTACGAACTTTGGATGCACTGTTTAATTTATTCATGGTTAGTCTCTATGGTCATAAATAAATTGCTATGGTAATCAACAAGTTACTGTTAAACATTGATGTTGTTTTACCTTTTACAAGAACACAGGGGCTATAACAACAAAAATATGTACACTAGGAAAATCAGTTCGTCACTTGGTACGGTATATGCCCTGTCCAGAGACAGCTGTTGACCATCTCGGACTTCAACAAGCATCATCAGTCACTTCGCGGAGCAGGGGAGGAGAATGGATATTATCTACAAGCAATCAGCTAAGGTATCATTATCATTAGGGATCAGAATTTGCCTATTTTATTCCTGTGTGCACAAGCATAGGCTTTTAAAATATAAATCAATTTTAGGCTCTTTTTAGATATAATCTGTGGGTTTAATTTTGCCTATAAATTCCTATTTAAGGTTCATGCCTATTTGGAGAATAATTGCCTATTTAAAGCCTTTTGACTGTGCATTATATTGTAGCTAGCGCGGTCGAAATTCTTGGCGGGGGGGTGGTTAACATGCGTTAACCCCACATGACTGAAGTTGAGTTCTCAAATACGCCTTGTGAAGGAGTACGAGTCCACGCTAACTCCAGTCTAAAATATAATCAAAGATATGAGATGTTTCCTGTGCCAATTCATTAAAATCATGGTTGTGGGTGTGTAAAGAGCATTATGTCCATCAGGTTGTGATTAAAACAATTTTCACCACTCTAAAGAGTATTTTATGCGTGCTTTATTGAGCATTATCTGATCTCTCTCTCCATAGGAGTTTGTGTCTGTATGATTTCTTACAATGATACATGTCAAGGCAGAAGTCAGAGTGAAAATGAGACAAAGTCTCTCATAGTGTATTGTCACTGTCGGTAGCTCGAAGTAGCCTACGCAGTTGTCTCCACTGTATGCACTAGCCATGCGTCTTGCTAGGTGTGCTATTTACCAACTGATGAGCCCAGTTTACTACACGCTGGCAACCAGGAATGAGTTAGCTGGAAAACTTATAATGTCCAGTAAGGGACAAACTACATTGGTATTATAAATTTACTCATTCGGGACAAATATTTCAGGTTCCCTATGGGAATCAACATCTATATGAAAGGAGGGGAAGAACCAGTATACTTACACCACCAAAGACATACGGTGCAGCTTTACCAATCTCTTTCTCGAAGAATAAGGACTTGCTTTATTTACTGAAGTTTGTGTCTAATGTTTTCCATCCCTTCTATCAGGTGCTCACTACAAGTGTAACTGTCCAAGAGCTGTATCCAGACGCAGTTTCAGAAGACGAGTGGTGCAGACTAAATGTTTACCTCAAATAAAATCATGTTGTTTGAGTCATCAGTCCATAGACTGGTTTGATGAAGCCCTCCGTGCCACCCTATCCTGTGATAACCTTTTCAGTTCTATGTAACTACTGCATCCTACAACTGCTTGTCATGTTCATACCTTGGTCTACCCCTACTGTTCGTACCACCTCCCAAAAAACCCAAACCCCATGGCACAACAGCCCCAAAGGGCCTTGGCCTACCAAGCGACCGCTGTTCAGCCCGAAGGCCTGCAGATTGCGAGATGTCTTGTGGTCAGCACGACAAGTCCTCTCAGCCGTTATTCTTGGCTTTCTAGACCGCGTCTTACCACCTACACTTCCTTCAAAAACTAACTGAACAAGTAGTGGATGTCTTAAGATGTGACCTATCATTCTATCTCTTCTTCTAATCAAATTTAGCCAAATTGATCTCCTCTCACCAATTCAATTCAGTATCTCTTAATTTGTGATTCGATCTATCCATCTCACCTTCAGCATTCTTCTGTAACACCACATTTCAAAAGCTTCTATTTTCTTTCTTTCTTTCTATCTTTCTTTCTTTCTTTCTTTCTTTCTTTCTTTCTTTCTGAGCTAGTCATCGCCCATGTCTCACTTCCAAGACAACGCCACGCTCCAGATGAAAGTCTTCAAAAACATCTTTCTGATTCCTATATCACTGCTCGAAGTGAACAAATTTCTTTTCTTATGAAAACTCTTCCTTGATTGTGTTAGTCTGCATTTTATGTCGTCCTTACTTCTGCCATCGTTAGTAATTTTACTACCCAAGTAATAGCATTGATCTACTTCCTTTAACACTTCATTTCCTAATTTAATATTACGTGTATCACCTGCCTTTGTTTGACTGCACTCCATTAATTTGTTTTGGATTTACTTATTTTCATCTTGTACTCCTTATCCAATACTCCGTCCATACCATTTAGCAACTCTCAAGACCTTCTGCAGTTTCAGATAAAATAACAATATCATTGGCAAATTTCAAGGTTTTGATTTCCTCTCCTTGGATTGTGATTGCCTTTCCAATTCCTCTTTGATTTATTTTACTGCCTGTTCTATGTAAACATTGAAAAGGAGGAGGAGGGGCAAACTGCAGCCTTGCCTCACTCCATTCTGGATTGTCACTTCTTTTTCAAAGCCCTTGATTCTTATCACTCTTCTTATTGTAAGTGGGGTAAACAGATGTTAAGATATGAGAAAATAATTGGCGGAACACATGAAGCAATCCCGACTTTACGTCTTATCTTAGAGGATCGAATTAAGAAGGACAAGCCCACGTACATGGCGTTCGTAGATGTAAAAAAAATCATTCGATAATGCTGATTGGACCAAGCTATTTGAGATTTTGAAGGTGATTGGGATCAGATACTGAGATCGAAGAATTATCTATAATCTGTATAAAAGTGAAAATGGACACAAATTGTTCCTTGTTTGTTCTAATGGAAATTCCCCAATTTCACCCTACCACCTGCGAACACAATATGTGAGAACTCTGTTGTATATACCCATATCCCCTAAAATCATACACTGTTGTAAAATACGGGAGCTCTGTAAAAAACAACATAAAAAACCTTATGTCACTGGCTTAAACTGAACAAAGTGTATACTATTACTAAAATACGTCTGTCCCCTAAATTACAGATATTATCAATTCCAATCAATTTGTGTCCATTTTCTTTTGAAGTAACTTGAGGTGTACTCTTTTTCTTCTAAAATTAAATGAGTAAAGGTGTGTATTTTTTTATGAAACAACCAAGATGTATTGTAGTACACTGACTTAAGTGTACAGTAATTTGCCTCTTTTTTAATTTACATACATACATACATTATCATTATAGACTGTTATGCCTTTCAGCGTTCAGTCTGCAAGCCTCTGAGAATTTACTAAACGTCGCCACAATCCTCGATTTGCAACTAGTGTTGTGGCCTCATTTAGTTCTATACCTCTTATCTTTAAATCGTTAGAAACCGAGTCTAACCATCGTCGTCTTGGTCTCCCTCTACTTCTCTTACCCTCCATAACAGAGTCCATTATTCTCCTAGGTAACCTATCCTCCTCCATTCGCCTCACATGACCCCACCACCGAAGCCGGTTTATGAGTACAGCTTCATCCATCGAGTTCATTCCTAAATGAGCCTTTATCTCCTCATTCCAAGTACCCTCCTGCCATTGTTCCCACCTGTTTGTACCAGCAATCATCCTTGCTACTTTCATGTCTGTTACTTCTAACTTATGAATAAGATATCCTGAGTCCACCCAACTTTTGCTCCCGTAAAGCAAAGTTGGTCTGAAAACAGACCGATGTAAAGATAGTTTCGTCTGGGAGCTGACTTCCTTCTTACAGAATACTGCTGATCGCAACTGCGAGCTCACTGCATTAGCTTTACTACACCTTGATTCAATCTCACTTACTATATTACCATCCTGGGAAAACACACAACCTAAATACTTGAAATTATCGACCTGTTCCAGCTTTGTATCACCAATCTGACATTCAATTCTGTTGAATTTCTTACCTACTGGCATCAACTTATTCTTTGAAAGGCTAATTTTCATACCATACTCATTGCACCTATTTTCAAGTTCCAAGATATTAGACTGCAGGCTTTCGGCACAGTCTGCCATTAAGACCAAGTCGTCAGCATAGGCCAAACTGCTTACTACATTTCCACCTAACTGAATTCCTCCCTGACATTTTATACCTTTCAGCAGATGATCCATATATACTACGAACAGCAAAGGTGAAAGATTACAGCCTTGTCTAACTCCTGTAAGTACCCTGAACCAAGAACTCATTCTACCATCAATTCTCACTGAAGCCCAATTGTCAACATAAATGCCTTTGATTGATTTTAATAATCTACCTTTAATTCCATAGTCCCCCAGTATGGCGAACATCTTTTCCCTCGGTACCCTGTCATATGCTTTCTCTAGATCTACGAAACATAAACACAACTGCCTATTCCTCTCGTAGCATTTTTCAATTACCTGGCGCATACTGATAATCTGATCCTGACAGCCTCTCTGTGGTCTGAAACCAAACTGGTTTTCATCCAACTTCCTCTCAACGACTGATCGCACCCTCCCTTCCAAGATGCCAGTGAATACTTTGCCTGGTATACTAATCAATGAGATACCTCGATAGTTGTTGCAATCCTTCCTGTTCCCTTGCTTATAGATAGGTGCAATTACTGCTTTTGCCCAATCTGAAGGTACCTTACCAACACTCCATGCTAATTTTACTACGCTATGAAGCCATTTCATCCCTGCCTTCCCACTATACTTCACCATTTCAGGTCTAATTTCATCTATTCCTGCTGCCTTATGACAATGGAGTTTATTTACTATCCTTTCCAATTCCTCAAGGATAATTTCACCAACATCATTTTCCTCCTCCCCATGAGCTTGGCTGTTTGCAACATCACCATGATGATTTCCTTTTACATTGAGAAGATGTTCAAAATATTCCCTCCACCTCTCCAGTGATTCCCTGGGATCTATTATAAGTTCACCTGAATTACTCAAAACACGTTTCATTTCCTTTTTCCCTCCCTTCCTAAGATTCTTTATTACTGTCCAGAAAGGTTTCCCTGCTGCTTGAACTAGCCTTTCCAGGTTATTACCAAAATCTTCCCATGACTTCTTTTTGGATTCAACAACTATTTGTTTCGCTCTGTTTCTTTCGTCTACGTACCAATCCCTGTCTTCCTTGGCCCTTGTTTGGAGCCATTTCTGATAAGCCTTCTTTTTACATTTACAGGCTGCTCTCACTTCACCATTCCACCAAGATGTTCGCCTTTTCCCATCTTTACACACAGTTGTTCCTAGGCACTCCCTTGCTGTTCCTATTACAGCATCCCTGTGTGTCACCCATTCACTTTCTATATCCTGAATCTGCTTACTGTCTACTGTTCGAAACTTCTCACTAATCATATCCATGTACTTCTGTCTAATTTCCTCGTCCTGGAGACTTTCTACCCTTATTCGTTTGCAGACAGATTTCACTTTCTCTACCCTAGGCCTAGAGATACTTAGTTCACTACAGATCAGATAGTGGTCTGTACCATCGAAAAATCCGCGGAAAACTCGTACATTCCTAACAGATTTCCTGAATTCAAAGTCTGTTAAGATATAGTCTATTATGGATCTGGTACCCCTAGCCTCCCATGTGTAGCGGTGAATAGCCTTATGCTTGAAGAATGTATTCGTAACAGCTAAACCCATACTAGCACAGAAGTCCAGCAAACGCTTCCCATTCCCATTAGCTTCCATATCTTCCCCCCATTTACCAATCACCCTTTCGTATCTTTCAGTTCTATTCCCAACTCTCGCATTGAAATCGCCCATTAGCACTATTCTATCCTTGCTGTTGACCCTGACCACGATGTCACTCAATGCTTCATAAAACTTGTCAACTTCATCCTCATCTGCACCCTCACATGGTGAATACATGGACACAATTCTTGTCCTAATTCCTCCCACTGACAAATCTACCCACATCATTCGCTCATTTATGTGCCTAACAGAAACTATGTTGCGTGCAATGGTATTCCTGATAAAGAGCCCTACCCCAGACTCTGCCCTTCCTTTTCTAACACCCGTCAAGTACACTTTATAATCTCCTATCTCTTCCTCATTATCTCCCCTTACCCGAATATCACTTACTCCTAGCACATCCAGATGCATCCTCTTTGCTGACTCAGCCAGTTCTACCTTCTTTCTTCCATAAGCCCCATTAATATTGATAGCTCCCCATCGAATTCCATTTCGTTCGCCAAGTTGTTTCCAAGGAATCCCTCGCCTGTCAAATGGGAGTGGGACTCCATTACTCCCATAGGTCCGAGGCTTGCTTAAAGTGTTCTGAGCTCGGTAAATTCATGAAGCAGGATGCTGCCCTACTTGCACATAATCCAAGTGAGGATCTCTCCTCTAACGGGTTATGGACCACCGGTGAATTGTATAGTCCTAGCCGCCTGAGAACAAGGAGGGCCACGACTCAGAATATGTCCGAGATGCCCACTCCCATTCCATAGCAACTGGTATCCCGACTCTCAGGACCACTTACTAGGCCACTCAGCCGTTGCCCATGGTTCACGAACTAGGACGTGACTACAGTAACCCACAACCATGAACCACTTTTAAGTACAAGTCTAATTTAATTTTACGTACATAGAGTCTTCTATTTTTCGATCATCAAACAATTTTAAAATGTTTGTAAATATAATCCTGTTGCTATTGCATTTTCATTGTTTTGAATTGTACCCTAGAAAGAAAACACATAGGCTAAAATTAAACATTTGCAATAATAATAATAATAATAATAATAAGCATAATATTGATGCAACAAGCATCATTAAACTAAGGTAGATGCACCTGTGCAAATGCTGGGGCTGTACCTTAATTAAGGCTATGGCTGCTTCCTTCCCACACTTCTAGCCCTTTCCTGTCCCATCGTTGCCATAAGACCTAATTGTGTCGGTGTGGCGTACAGCAGCTTGTAAGAAGAAAAAAAATAATGCTCCTATGCCTGACCCTGTACCTATTGCTGACAGCCTAACTTAAAATATATAAAAATGACGGTATCTCCACCCATACTTAATTTCTTTTTGCATCAGTTTGTAGTTTAAATGTTTCTCTTTGGAAGAAAAAATTAGTTGGCAGTAATGAGGTATGATCTAGATAAGTCCTTTGTATGTAGGGGAGCACCAGCAAACAAAGTTTAAAGGGAACCTTAGCATTTTTCATAAGGAGGTTAGTGCAAGTAAAGAAGGTATTATATTTTGTTTATTGGGTCCTGAAAATTAAATCCATGTTTGATAGTATGTTTAATGAATGTGTATGAATTGTATATGTTGGCTGAAGTGAAAGGTATAAATTATCACATAAATTGTGGAGGGTCAGTCATTGGTACACCATAGTGTCAGCTTAGGGTGAAAAAGTTATTTTGGTCTGTTTCAAATGAGAAACATTCAGTGGTGGCCATGATCGTTAAGGCATCAAGTCTATACGGTCTGACACAGTGGTTAGCCGGTTCGAGTTCTGCTGGTCAACACCTTCAGAATGTTGGCCAGCAGAGTAGGAGAGGTGATGGTATACAATTTCTAAACCCCAGATTCCGTGTCAAACCCCTGGATTAAATTCCAAACATCTCTGCAGTGCTCATATGGAGTGAGGGCATATGACTCTGTTGATGGTGATTCATTTGTCGGATGGAGACATGAAGCCTTGAGCAGACCCCGTGGTGATATTCGACCGGAGTAGGCTATGTGCTGGCTCTGGCTTTCACCTTCTCTCTTCCTACTATTGTTTATCTTTTTTTTTACAAGTTGCTTTATGTCCCACCGACACAGATAGGTCTTACGGCGATGATGGGACAGGAAAGGGCTAGGAGTGGGGAGGAAGCAGCCGTGGCCTTAATTAAGGTACAGCCCCAGCATTTGCCTGGTGTGAAAATGGGAAATCACGGAAAACCATCTTCAGGGCTGCCGACAGTGGGGTTCGAACCCACTATCTCCCGAATACTGGCTACTGACCGCATTTAAGCGACTGCAGCTATCAGGCTTGGTGCCATTCATTTTATCTCAATAACTACTCAGATGATTTTGACACCAGGAAGGGCATCCGGTCGTAAAAACTCGCTGCAAAAATTCATCTCTCTTCATACCCGGTCCCGTAGAGAAACAGGGCAAAGGTTGGACATACCTACATATACTAGCTAGATATGCTGTTTCTTTTTATGCGGTTCTCCTATAAAGTAACCTGAAGCTGACCCCATCTCTCAGGTGTAGGCAGCTGATATAAACCATAACTCAAAGCTGATACAAGGTATGTATATGTATATTTTAAAAATTTTGTCACACCTATCTTTCAAGTGATGATACAAAATAGACCCTCAACAAAGTTAATTCCTAAAGTACCGGTACCCACAGATGATGTATAGTTTCCAAATCGCCTGTGTATTTGATTACTACACAATGGTGCAGCTATATTAGGGACCAAGACAGGAAATGTACGTTTTTTCGATCTTTTAAGTTTTGTGAGTTATCACCTGTCTGTCTGTCTGTCTGTCTGTCTGTTATATCATCAGCCCAGAGGCTGGTTGGAGCCTCGAATAGCAGTATGAGAGGTTATAAGGAAACCGCCAAAATCGATGGCAGTGTCAAAATGAAGCGTACTAAGCAAGAAGAGAATTGAAATAGTTTGCCATTGTTTTCCTCACCAGGCCTGACAGTGCTGTTGTAACGAGAATTGTTCTAGCTCGTTGAGCACGACTGACGCTACGAGTAACACATTTCTTAACACTCGGATGCACTCGACTTGCCGGGCCGACGATTGAGGCGCTGGCTTCCTCAACTTGGCAGGTTCGATCCTGGCTCCGTCCGGTGGTATTTGAAGATGCTCAGATACGTCAGTCTCGTGTCGGTAGATTTACTGGCACGTAAAAGAACTCCTGGGGGCCTACATCCCGGCACCTCAGCGTCTCCGAAAACCGTAACATTAGTTAGTGGGACGTAAAACCAATAACATTTATTATTATTCACTCGAGGCGCCCATACCTCAGCTGCTTCCACGTTGTCACAGACATGGATGAGACTGGGACTTAAGTGGAAGCTACAATTTGCTCTGTCGTTTGCCAACAGACGGATGAAGAGAGAAAAAAAGAAAAGAAAAGACTGTATCTATCAGAAAAGGCAACAAGCAGGAGTGTTCATGTTCGAGGAATAACTACTCGCGATTATTATGTTTTTCGCTGTCGTACAAAATATCTACGGAAATATTTGTTCTATCTAAAATATGTAGGCCTACATAACAAAAATGATTGAAACTCAAGACTTTCATGTCAGATACGTATTAACCGTGCGAACTACAATAATGCTGATTAACGAATAGAAAAGGAAGTACCGTCACTTCGTTTCTTCTTCTTTTCCTGCCGCTTTCTCCGCGGGTGCGAAGTGCGTCATACATGTGGTGGATTTGGCCCTGTTTTGCGGCCGGATCCCCATCCCGACGCCAACCCTATATGGAGGGACGTAATCACTAATGCGTGTTTCTGTGGCGGTTGGTAGTGTGGTATGTTGTCTGAATATGAAGAGGAAAGCCAGAAGAATTAATCAGAAGCGATTAAAATCCCTGACCCGGCCTGGAATTGAACCGGCCACCCGCTGAACTGAAGGCCAGTACGCTCACCATTCAGCCAACGAGTCGGACACATCCACTTCTTTTATGTTCCCTTAAAAAATATTATAGCCGATTTCATGCGTCGAGCCACGGCCGACTCGTTGCGTCGCTCTAGCTAGCTTGGTCGAGCGTAGCGAAGATCCTGTTGACCTTGATATTGCAATGTTCATCCTGCCCAATTCTGCCGCTGTACGGCGTGACATTCGCTCCCCGATTCACTTCACACCGTTAACACTGTTATCTGTGTCCTTTATATTGTATTTTTCCACACGTTTTTGTTTATAAGGTAGTGTTCTTGGCAAGTTATGTCGTCTTATTGAATGATTACTTGGAATAGACAATCGTCATGAATTTATCTGCGAAATGTGGCTTTGATTAAGTAAGGTCTTGTAAATGAGGTTAGGTAATGCACAGTATGTACACAACATGGCATTTTCTTTTCAACTATTTAATTGCTCTATAAAGCAATGTTTGTCAGGCCTGTCGTTTGTCAGTGTTAACATATGGGATTGAAAATGCCTTGCTGTTTTGTGCCAGGGTGCAGGTCAGGATATAGAGATTGTAAGGAGGCAAGGAGATATTTTAAACCACCTAAAGATAAAGAGTTATTCATGAAATGGAAAAAAGCAATACAAAGAAAAGACAGGGAGCTTACAGAAAAATCTTCAATCTGTCATATTCACTTTTCTGAAGATGTAATTGTTAAAACTGATAAATTTATTATAGAAAACAAGGAAATAGAACTCCCTAGAATTAACTGGCACTTAAAACCAAATTCAGTCCCGAATATTTTTCCACATTTGCCCAAACGTTCGTCTGCTTCTTTAAAGCAAATTAATTCTAGGAAAAGAAAAACTTTGCATATGATTTTAAGTGAAACATCCTCTGCTGATAATACAAGAGGTAAGAATAGCTGTAATCAAGAAAATAATGGTTTATTCTTTAATTGTTGAATCATGCCTTTATTTACATAACGAACAAGAGTATTTAGGATAAAACTTCGCTGATAGCATTGGAAATAAGAGGTTAGGAATTCAACATCTCAGAGTGTCACACAATGTTTACAAGACTGCCTACTTAGGTCAAGATAGTGACAAGTCCATCAGATCAGGGGTGTTTACTCTCAGGTTAGAGTCCTGATGCGATCTACTGGCCTGTAATATCCACTGTGATGGTATTGGCTGGTGGCAAGAACATGAGAGAACATGATTCAAAATGCTTATTTAAAACATGATTAACTAAATTATCTGTGAATTTCACTTCTTGGTTAATTCTTATAGTAATATCGCAAATACTGGAATTACATCTGGCACTCGTTAGGGCATGTCACTTTCAAACTTCACAATTTCATTATTTGTACAGAATGTAGCAGTGGGCCATATGTGATGCGAGCTCTCAGAAACTGCCCTCCAGCCAACAGGATCATTGGAAAGGGTCACCTTTCAGAGATTTACGTAGTGACAGTTTTAATTTTTCTAAGTAAGGATACTTCCGGGGACGAGTTGGTGGGTCCCTAGCATGCATAAAGAAAAGGTCTCATCTCAGCAACTTTAGGTATTGTTTCACTTTTTGTGTGTGTATGTGTGTGTAGTTCTCTTTCCTAAAAATCCAACCCCTCCCCCGCTAGTAAAGTTAACTGTATTTATTCACTCAAAGAAATAAGGAAAGCGCATGGTATTATATCATCGCTTAAGAAACAGTACCATGCTAGCGGCAATAACATAACTTTACAGGAGGTGATGAACAAAAGTATTCTTCATTGCTATTTTATGGATTAGAAAGATAATTTTCACATTTTTAGTATCAAATAATTGATTTAAATGTGTTAGGATATCAATGGGGTTTACTTTCTTTTTTTTTTTTCTGCTAGTGAGGTCAGTCACGCAGTTCATGAATACAAATATAACAAGATACGCTGTATTGTAGCATCCCACTAACTACGTTTTCTGTTTTCGGAGGTGCTGGAATTTAGTCGCGCAGGAGTTCTTTTTCATGTCAGTGAATCTACCGACTCGAGGTTGATGTATCTGAATCTGCCAAGTTGGGGTCAGAAGGCCAGCGTCTCAACCGTCTGAGCCACTCAGCCTGGCACTGTATTGTTATTACATGCATTTTCATATAGCTTGTTAGGCTCTTATGCTTTTCAGTGTTCAGTCTGCAAGCCTCTGTGAATTGATTAAATGCTGCCACAATCCTCTATTTGTAACTAGCTCCGTGGCCTCTTTTTGTTCCGTACCTCTTATCTTTAAATTATTATAAACCGAGTCTGTCACTAACAGAAAAAACAGTACGTCCGGGAGGAGTGTGAAATGGACTCAGGAGCGAAAAGACATTCACAGTGCAAGAATGAAGGAGTACTGGTCAAAGAAGAAAGCTGCTAGAGATAAGAACCATGTGGTCCATAGCAGGCCCAAACGGAACTTTAAAAAAAAACGAGTCCATCCATCGTCACCATGTTCTCCCTCTTCTTCTCTTACCCTCCATGAGAGAGTCCATTATTCTCCTAGGTAACCTATCCTCTTCCATTTTCCTCACTGACTCTTTTCCCCCATGGGTGGGGGAGGTAGAAAAACACCTGTGGTATCCCCTGCCTGTCGTAAAAGAGGCTCCAGCGGATCTCATGTTGGGAGTCTGAGCTGAGTCCTGGCATTGCTTCCACTTACTTGTGCCAGGCTCCTCGCTTGTTTCTATCCTATCCGACCTCTCTTGGTCAACTCTTGTTCTTTTCCGACCCTGACGGCATTAGGTCTCGAGGCCTAGGGAGTCTTTAATTTTCACTCCCTTCATAGCCCTTGTCTTCCTTTGGCTGATACCTTCATTTTTGAAAGTGTCAGACCCCTGCAATTCTTTGTCTCTGATTAATGTTATATATGGAGGATGGTAGCCGAGTTGTACTTTCTCTTAAAACGATAATCACCACCAACTCACTGACTCTCTACATGACACAAGATGATGCACAGTGTACTGTATTTCTGTTTTTAAAACGAATATTCTGGTAAGAGATATCATATTGCACATAATTTTCTGTTAGAAACTACTGAGCCCATATAAATATGCACTAAAAATAATATATTGAATAAATTACGAACAGAAGGAATCTTAAATCACATCTGAGTTACCATAAATCAAAGTCTCAAGTTCAAATGAAATAGCATCTTGAGCTATCTGGTTCGTGGGTTGATCAGATCTGTTGCCACTTTTCTACTTGCTTGCACATGTCTGTGCTATTCGGTGTGAATAGCAGAGCAAACTACCTCTCGACTGATCTGGTTGATAAAGATGTCTCAGTGTAATGACTCTGCGTACTTCGTGACGTCTGAAGCATGCCCACTATTCTTGAATCTAGTGGCATATTCTGAGGGCTACCGAGGCTATCAGTGAAGCACAAACCTCAAATGAGAACGATGGAGAGCAAAGCATCGGAGAAAGATATTGCATTCCAGACTCTGCGTCCCTCTCCCCTTGACCCACCTCGTGTGGCTTGCTGATGTATGATCGATAGGTGCGGGGACCGGGGGGATAGGTGTGCTAGGCTTTGGTCTATCAGATCGCCACTGCTAACTAACAGCATGCGTTCCTCATCGTATATACTTCCTCACCTTATACTCATAGATAACAGAGTGCTGACATTTCACTCCCGTTACTTCTACATCCTTGTAGGAAGACACTACAGGACTGCTGCTGTTATAAAGAGTAATATAGTTTTCTTTTTATAGGTAGATCTGCTAAAATGAAATGCAATCTTTCAGGTGTATTGTTCTCTTTTGTTGGTTGGAATCAAACCCGTGATAATGGATCGGACACCACCACTGATCTCCTGAGGAAGCTGTAAAATTCGAAATTTTTATTTAATAATAATAATAATAATAATAATAATAATAATAATAATAACAATAATGTTGCTTGGCATCTGTATAGGTTTGGTGGTAACCTAATGAGGATGAAATGAATGACAAAGACGTCATAAACACAAAGTCCCCAAGCCAGGGGAATTAACAGTACGAGGGGGTTGATTCTGAGAACTGAACTGGGGCCATCGGACCAAAGGCAAGCATTCTTACCATTTAACCATAAAGCCGGACTTTAATTTGCTAAACCTTAGGCTACCATCTCCACTGATCAGGTTTTGAGTATTGACAGTAGCAGAGGCCAGGACGGTTGCTTCTGAAACAGCCTTGACAATGCAGCAGGCTACTCCGTTGGCTATTGGCTGCAGCTCAAAACTCTTAAAAGGCTTGGCATTCACTAAATCAACTATTGAAAAGGGGTAACCTAAGTCAAGTGGTAGCCCACATCTTGGACTCAGCGTATGCTACCACTTGAATCTCGTAAGGAAGACGTCAAGAAGTTCTAAGGAATTCTTGATTCAGTGTAGTCACAGTGGTTAGACAAGGCTGTAATCTCTCACCTTTGTTGTTCATACTACACACATGATGATGCTTGGAGGTTTTTAATTAAATGAAATTGTGTATGGCTTTTTGTACCAGGACGTGTCCAAGGACTGTGGCTCGCCAGGTGCAGGTCTTTTGATTTGACGCTCGTAGGAGACCCGTGCGTCCTGATGAGGACGAAATGATGAAGACAACACATACACCCAGTCCCCATGCAAGGGGAATTAACCAATTATGTTTAAAATTCCCAACCCTGCCGGGAGTCGAACCCGGGACCCCTGTGACCACAGGCCAGCATGCAAACCATTTAGCCATGGAGCCGGACTTTGTTTTTAATGATCTTATACAGATGGAGGAGTGGAAGTAAACAAGGACAGGGGGCTGGTTGCAGGTAGAGACTTGTGGAAGTAATTAGTTTATTCATGAGGCTTGCAGACTGAACTCTGAAAGGTTTAACAGTCTATAATGAGGGTGAATGTAATTTATAAGAACATGATTTTACAATTGTCTTCATTTCACTTTTTATAATTCATCCTTAACCTCCAATTTCTTCTTGATTGTAGGGTTGATTTAACCCATCTAAAAGACCAAATGAGAAAAGTTGAGATTTCTGCACATGGTAAGGGAATCCTATCATTATTGCTAATAATAAACTACAGAAGAATGGATTGACCTGGTAAAGTGGAAGAATTACTGCCCACACTCACCAACCTTAGTAGCATTATTAGGAACTAGAATTTAAGCAAATTCTAGTTGCAATTCCTTGCGGAGGAGAGATGTGTTCATTGTAATGTCCTGGAACCCACCATCCCGACCCAAAAACTACATTTACTTTTATAACCTAAGGAAGTGGAGCACTTGCCATTGTCCATTGCTAAACTACAAACTGGCATTCCTAGTGGTCAGCGTAAAGTCGCATGTGACGTCATTCACGTCAGTCATAATAACTAGATGGTATTACCATCCCCAGCAGAATAAAAATGCAAAGAAACAGGACATATAATGGAAACAATGCTATATACAGGATAGGAATAATTTTATACCAAACTTAATGCAGAGGAGCATATAGTGCTGCAGTGGTGATAAGGAATTCGTGTGCTCTCTGTTCTAGGGGGAAGGATCTTTTGAACAGGGATTCGGCAAAATATTCCACAAAGTGGTGTTCCCTCTTGCTGTACCCTGTAACAGAATAGCTGCTGTGCGACTCTTTTTGTGCTTGTCCCCGAATTACTGCTCTTCTCCACCCCTACCCTAACCAATCCAGATCAGTGATCTTGTCCAGGCCAGTAGTGTTTCCATAGGAATCTAGGGGCCTGATGCCACTTTGTGGTGGCTCTCTCCTGGGGGGTTACGCCTCCAGACCCCCTTTGCTTGGCCCAAATCAATGGTCTTGTCAATCCCTAGCCTAACTACTTCTTAACTAGAGAGGTTGACCGCCCTGACCACGCCCTCCACAAGAAAGCAGCGAAAAGTAAACAAAAGACAGTCACTCCGCACAGAGTCGAGGTACTAATATTAGTGTTACAAGGACAGTAGTAATGATGGTGAAGCGTTTTAGTGTTGTAAACTTTTGAATGCAATGATAAACAGTCTCAGAAGAGTTCATTGTAATTTTGGGTTCTTATGATTATGAACATAGGTAGGAATTCCCTCTACTTAGTAAAGGATGCATTGCCTTACTTCTTGAAGTCTGCTTTCAGTGAGATACAGATTAGAAATATGTATTAAGAGTTCAAAGTTGAAGGTGTAAATTAGCAAGATTCCTGTTATAAGAATTACATTTTTTGTCACATTTATGAATAAGAAATTTTCTATTGGTTTAATAATTAATTAATTCATTATATAAGAGTATTCTCACAGTTCTCCCAGCACCCAAAGAGCTGCGCGTCACTTTTAGCAGGGGACGCCCTAACCTTTTCCGAGGCACCATATTTGCTTTATCCATATAGGCTATTGTTTCGATGGGCTCGCCACACCCAAAGGCATACCTACTGCCAGATTCAAACTTAGGCCTAATAAGAAGACAGATGCCTTTTGTAGCTGCTCCTCTGGAGTACAGACGTTACAGGTTTGCACCTTCCACCATCTCCACCGTACTGAAGTTCATCTTCTCCGCTGTAGATGCCATTGAGGACTTCACCCATAACCCAGGGCAGGGGCCCTCCATATTTATGACCCCTGGAGAGAGGGTGTCCCAGTATTTTAAAGCCCCCAGGAATTGGGCTACCTGTTGGTCTGCGGGTTGTGTTTGGTATTTCAACTAGCCGTACATACTGTAGGAGCCACCTATCCGCTACTTGGGGATGCGCTCTGTAGGGGTCAGGTTCCCCTGGTTAACTTTCGGAAGTTAACCTCGCCCACAAAGGCTGAGGTTATTTGCAGAGTACTTGCTGGAGCTGTAGGCCTGCAGTGGACATATCGAGTTCTCAGGATTATTACCAATAAAAATGGTCAGTTATTGGACATTCTCAGGATTGTCTGGGAGGTCCCTGAGGATTGGCAAAAAAGAATAATCATCCCAATTTTCAAGAAAGGCAATAAGAAAGTATTGAAGAACTACAGGGGAATTACTCTAATATCCCATGTTTTTAAGATAATGGAGAGGATACTGGAAAGTAGGATAAGGTTGAGGGTTGAAAATCAGTTTGATTTCAGAAGTGGAAGGTCAACAATAGAGCCCATTATCATTATGAGACAACTAATGGAAAGCAATGGGAGTGTGGGAATGATATGGAGACGACATTCATTGACATTGAAAAGGCAAAAAATAACACCTCCGATAGATAGAATTACTGCTGCGTACCGAGTATTTTTTAAAAATTTACTTTACGTCGCACCGACATAGTTAGGTCTTACGGCGACGATGGGTTAGGAAAGGGTTATGAGTGTGAAGGAAACGGCCTTGGCCTTAATTAAGGTATTGCCCCGGCATTTGCCTGGTGTGAAAAAGGGAACCCACAGAATAACATCTTCAAGGCTGCCGACAGTGGGGTTCGAATCCTCTATCTCCCGGATGCAAGCTCACAGCTGCTTGCCCCTAACCACGCGGCCAACTCGCCCAGTCGTACGTGTGTAACAGTCTGCCTAAATATTGGCGGGAAGTAGCTGGGGAGTTAGGTAACTTTCTTCTTTAGCGTGCCATTTCTCTGTTTCATAAATTTTCCGATACTACTGGTACGTAACACACTGGTTCATCATAGCATTCGAGCTATTCAATCCCTACTCTGAGGCAGTGATTGGAATGAGAAGTGTGCAAATTTAACGGAATAATGGCAGAGAAGTGTTCACGGCTGTCTGCGGCCTGGTCTTTCCAGCTCTGGAACTTTGGACTGTTAGATCGGCACCATAGTACTGTTCGTTAAAAGTGAGAAAATGCGCAGTTTTTCATTTGATCGAGTATTTTATATGGTAAACATTGCTTTTAATTGCTATATTCCTACTGATGTTTTTGCAATAACCTATACTGACTTAAGTTAGGAAAACCACAGTCTTTCTGAGAATCCCGTAGCGAAGCATGGGTACATCAGCTAGTAACTTATAAATCTCATTTTTGTCCCGAATTGGTATCAACTCAACCTAACATTAGTTATGCTGTACTATTGCCAAAAAAAAAAAGTCTATTCACATACCTTTACTAGAAATTTTGACGCAAATGTTTACTTGTTAATTTAATGGATAATCAATTGAATATAGCAACAGAATCTCCTAAGATCTTATTTTATTTTAATTTTTCTCTGAATCCCTGAAAATCCCTCAACACATGAATGTTTTCTGAATGGTCATTTTGCTACCACTTATGGAATTCTTTTTGTCTTCCTTTCTATGTTTGTTTATGATTTCATAATGTTTCTTATTGATTTTCTGTATAGTATAATATCCTTATACTATTTGCACTGAGGTGGGGTTATAGTGTTAAAAGAGGACTGATCTCTGAGTTAATCTTAATATGAGGATTCATTTTCAGTTCTATTTCTCTTGTTAATCTGAAATAAGGGATTGCCCTTCGCACTTAACGTATGCTCAGTCTTTTCCTAGATTCTCTTCCATGGTGACTTCTGTGGATTAGTAACTAAGACTCTCTTATTTTCCTGGCAAAAATAATGCAGTACTAGAAAATGAAAAAAAAAAAAAAAAGGGCTATCATTCTCCTTGGTTGCATGGTCAGCATCGTGGCCTAGTGTTTATAGGGCCCTGGGTTCGATTGTTATTTCCTCTGGCTCGGGGAGTCGGTATTCATTCTAATGCACTCTTCTTCTACACACAGCTGATCACACTACCAGCCACCATTAAAACACGTAGGCTACTAGTAAATATATCCCTTCAACAGGAAAGGCATCTGGCTGTAAAATTAGTCCAAACCCACATGGCCAACCCCACAAAATTGAGAAAAGCTCAAGAAAGAAAATAAAGATGAGTTAAAGAGCTAATTTCAGTGCCTCATGCCATGTACACTCAGAGAAGTACTTCAGCAATCAAAAGGGGTGAAGGAAAGGAAACAAGTAAATAAATCAAATTGCGGGAAAACCAACATTAATACACTACAGTACAAATGTTGTAGGTTTTATGTATATATTATTATAAGTATGGCGTAGATTTCTATGACCTAAAAATGTATGAAATATATTATGTATTTATGACCTAAAACACATTAATATATGACGTATAAAATTCAAAACATAACTTAATGAATAGCCTCTATATTACATACAAAAGCACTTTTATTATGATTGCTACAGGCTGCAATTAATGTAGAGTGAAAATAGTTTTAATTCTTCAAAAATCCTTAACCTAAAAATTAACTATAATGCTGAATAGTTACACTGCATACTCATAGGCAATGATGGACTCTGTGGAAGACATGAACACTTAAGTTACTTTTACTGTTCAATATTCAGTCAGTTTTATGTTATACACAAAATATGTGGTATTTGAATTAAGCTTTTGTATCTGATCTAGTCTCCATAGTCAGGGTAGTTGCGATTAATGACCACATGCATCTTAAGGTTGTTGAATGAGAATCCTCTCCTCATGTCACTGATTGTCTTTTAGAAAGAAAAGCTTTTGACATGACATGATGTAACGGGAGCATACTTGAATAGAGTTAAATCACTTGGACAAAATTCCTGGAAATCTGCAGACAAATAACTGCAGAATTGCCTGTGCTTCGGTGAAAACAATAGTCTGGTTTCCAGGAATTGACCCAACCAGCAAACAATAGCTCTTACTTGCTAGAAACATTCCAGACATTACTTTTCAATGGTTCTTCAGTAGAAGTATATTCCAGTCTATTCTGAAAGATAATTTCTAGAGCTTACTCTTTCTTAAAAAACAAAATTCAAATATGTCGTTATGAAATTTTGTTAAAAATATGTCACCAAACTTTAAAAAAGCCTAAATATTCATTTATATGCCCAATGAAACCTGTTTAGTTTTAATTATCATGCTTGGAAATGTATTGAAATTACAAGACTTCATGATATAATGTTAAGGAGAAAGTATGACTTGTCATAGAAATCCACCCCCTAATTATTATTATTTTTTTATTATTAGAAAAGATTCGCACAATGTGCAAAGAAAATCATTTTATTCTCATTTTCATCGAGGCAGAATTTAGTCAGTGACACTAATCTTTCCAGCATGACATTGCGTGGTACCTCTCACAGCTTTTCCTACACAATTTGCATTAACACTGTAATTCGTTTGGTTCATGGTACTTGGCTCTGCTGCATATCCGGCGGTAAAATCCATGAACAGCAAATCGCGTCATTACATGTCTACGTTCATATCCAGGCTTTTTCCATTTGCTGTTTAACATAGCGTCTGTCAGCGGAGAGATGGCGTGGAATGACATTAGTAGATGAATAAGTTTGAATGGCGTTAATAAAAGTAGGAAAGATCACAATATGAAGATAAAGTTGGAATTCAGGAGGACAAACTGGGGCAAATATTCATTTACAGGAAGGGGAGTTAGGGATTGGAATAACTTACCAAGGGAGATGTTCAATAAATTTCCAATTTCTTTGAAATCATTTAGGAAAAGGCTAGGAAAGCAACAGATAGGGAATCTGCCCTAAATGCAGATCAGTATTGATTGATTGAACTCCAGCCATATTTCTCTGAAGGTCTATGAGCAAATTCTGGTATGCCAGTGTAGAGAGTAGTTGCAGTTGTAAGGGGGTAGGGGTATGGGTTAGAACGCGAGGGGTTGGGGCACAGTTCAAACCCTACGTGGAATAAGATTCAAATCACGCGCCTGTAGCTTCAGTTCAGGCCTGCTCCGATAGGTGGTGGCCGTGTGCATTCGCGGTGTTATGCTTATTCTCCTTGCTGTTATGGCCCGGTCCTGGTAGGCCCATTTGTTTTGCATGCGGTTTGGTTAGGTCACTGCCATTGTTTATCAGCGACTTTCAGATGTTCTGACTTTATTCTGTCTCTTACGTGGTCACGCCGGCCAAATCGTGCGTGACTGCATTTATTTCTCGCCTTGCTATTAAAATGGTGCGAAAGTGTTGTGTACCGGGCTGTAACAGTAATTATGCCTTAAATGGTGTGATACGCGAGTATGTACAATGTTTTAGTTTCCCGAAAGAGCAGTTATTACTCAAACAATGGGTGCAAAATATCCCTCGAAAATACTGGACTCCTTCAGAATCAGCTGTTGTGTGTATTAAACATTTTGACCCAGACTGCTTAGAACTAGAAGTCTCGTATAAGAATACCGATGGTGAAGTAAAGACGTTCCATCATGATAGACCGAAATTAAAAGCTGGTTCCTTGCCCACGATTTTTGATAGGTTGCGTGCTTATCTGTTGGAGAAGACTGCCGTAAAACAAAACAAAAAACACACAGGACATACCAGTGGAATTAAAAGAATTACAATTCGAGAGCAATGGATCTCCAAATCCAAGGCATCGAAAAATGACATTAACTGGAAGAAGAGAACTTTTACGGAAAAAGTTACGAAGGAAGATACTCCAGGGAATCATTCATATTACAGGTAACTGTTCGCGGCAGTTTTTGTTTCTCGACCGAGTTCTTGCGTCGCTCCAGCTAATTCCTTTATCAACGGCCTTGAATCTAAATGTTGCATGTGAGGTCTAGCATTAACCTGTAATTGGAAAGTTTCTCCGTAATGCCGTTGGGGCACTGAACGCCAACGCTGCTGACACGCTGTGTTGTGTGCACAGTAATTTTCGTATTTGAGATGTATTTTGTTGTTGCTTATGCGTTCATTGTAAGGTGTTGGTTATTGCGAGTTGATAGTTGTGCGCTAGTCGTTTTTTGTGTGTAGTGTAGTAATTTGTTTTTCTTTTAACTGTGTTTGCAAATTTTCGAATATGTGATGTGTGCCTTGTAACCTGCCTTTCTTTGTACCAAACTTGGAACAGGAAAAAAGGAGCAAAGGGACCCGTACCATTTCATGAATTTCCTGCAAACAAAGCGCACGTGGCTTGAGAGATTTCTGGCGGATAACTTCGTCCTAAACAGTAATTCTCCTTTATGCGCTAATTCGATTTTTTAAATTACTGTATGTAGTTTAGGTAGTTACTTGGTTTCCTTAAACGAACTTTACAAATATTCGATCATGTATTGTTGTGTGCCTTTCTGTACTTCGGACAGGAAAAGGAGTAGAGGGTTACTATCATTTCACCAATTTCCTGTAGACCAGGACCAATCTGAAGAGTGGCTCAGTGCGATTTCTCGCGCCAACTTTGTACCAAATAGTAATTCTCCTTCTTCTGTTGTTTGTAGCCTTCATTTCAAAGACGACGATTATTATTTTCCATTAGAAAGCAAACTTAGGAGACTAAAAAAAGGTGTTGTTCCATCATTGTTCCCCAAGTATCCCAGTTACAGTGTGATTAAAGCCATGAATCCCCGAAGAAAAATTCCTAAAATAGTACCAGCTGCACCTGAAAAACGCGAAAGAGTTGAAGCTGCTTATGATTTTCAGTATCCTGGTGCAAGCTGTTCAACATCCAATAATGAAGGTAGGGCCTACAGGCAATTTTCTGTCAGAGATTTTGTTTTTATATAAAGCTAGGCTAGTGCAAAATGTTTTAAGTCATCAGTCCGTAGACTGGATTGATAGAGACTCCGTGGCACCCTATCCTGTGCTAACCTTTCCATTTGTATGTAACGACTACATCCGCTATAATCTGCTTGTCATCTGTAGATAGCAGTATCTTCATCTCTTTATCTCCATAGGCTTCCTTTGTTTCCTTCACAATTTTGTCCTTTACCATAATAAACCACTCCCATCTTAGTCGAGTGTTATTCCTAAACCATTCTGTCTTTCCAACTGGGGTCAGTACTCGCTAAGTTGTTGTACATTGCTTGAACCATTTCTAACATTTCTCTTCAGAGTCTTTTTAACCATGGTTTCCCAAACCTCTGTGGGGACAGGGGTGTTTAGCAAAAGTCTCTCTCGAGGGGACTGGGAGCCTTGTTTCATCTTCGTTTGGATAGGTTAGGGTCCGGCAGCGCATTCTACATTAGTGGTGAAAGACAAAATCAATCACTTATGCTGGATTTTCATAGCAAAAATACTGTTCTGTATGCAATATTGTTTCCTGTATGGCTTTTTTATACTTGTGTTTTTATTTTGCGTGGGTTGGTAACCAACTCTGAGAGAGTTGATTCCTGGGAATTAAGTCATTTCCCATTATGTATGTTGGGTATTCAGCCCGAAGGCTGGTCTGATCCTCCACAGTTCCACCAAAGGCTATCATAGACAGCCTAGGCGTCACTGAAGAGGCATACTAGGGAAATGAGGAGTGAGGTAGTTTCCCGTTGTTTTCCCATTACATGTCTGGCAATAGCAGTTCAAGTAGGTGCTCAACCAATGGACAATAATGGACCAATTATATTGGTAGGGGCCTATTTTAAAATTACTCATTGGGGTCATATTTCAGGTTCCCTTGGGGAATTGATTCCTATAACGTGCAACATTTATTTCTGTTATAAATGTAAATGTGCTTCTGGGGGCAGGTTGGTGGATCCCTGGCTTTTGCAATGGACATATCTCTGCTTTAAAAGCAATTCCAGATTACATTTCAATATTTTAATCTTCCTTATACTGTAATGATATTAAGGCTGTTCAGTGCAAGATGAAATTCTACTGAATACATATCCTAAGAACCTACTGTCATGAAATGATCTACCTGTTCCAAGCTTTTATATCTCCAACCTGACGTTCAGTCCTACTGACATCTCGTTAGCCTTTAAATGCTAAGTTTTATATCATACTCATATCTTTTCAAGCTCCAAGATATTGGAGTGCAAGCTCTTAGCATGGTTTACCATTAAGGGCAAGTAGTCGGTCTAGGCCAAACTGCTTACTACATTTTATTTTGCTAGTTTCCCACCTGTCATTTTATGCCTTTCAGTAAATGATCCCTGTTTACTGTGAACAGCTAAGATGATCGGTTACAGCCTTATATAACTACACAAGAACCTCATTTATCCAGACTAAATGGAACTGGAGGTAATCTGGATTATCAAAAATCCAGATAATCCCGAAACAAACTAATGAATGTAAGCTACTGATCTATACAAATCTCTGACTAACAAGAAAAAGAAACCACTTTTTTGGCACATGAACTCAATACAGTACTTGCTGTTCTCTCTTCTGTTTACTAAAATGTTTCCTTTCTTCTGAATTTGTCTAACATTTGAGAGCAGCACAATCGTGTAAACGTTTACCAACATCACAATTGATGAACATTATTAAGTATCCACATTGATGCTATTTAATTAAAATCGAGAACCTTCCACATTTCAGTGGACTTATTATATTGTCAAAGAATGCCAGTTGTTTATAAGAACATGTTTCGTTTCTTAATACGAGACATCATCAGTTTAGTAATACATAAAATTGACAAAAGACATTAATTAAAACATATAATGAATTGATAAAAAGCCTTTTTTAAAGGCATGTTTTTATGTATTTCTAAGCTGAGGATGTCTCATATTAAGAGACAGAACCTGTCCTTATAATCAAGCGTCATTCTTTGACAACATAATAAATGCATTGACAGCTGTAAGGTTTTTGATTTTAATTCATTTCACCAGTTTGCTGGAGTCGTTTCCATCTGACATTCTAGGTAAACCATTCATTTTTCCAGTTGTGCTGGTGCCTCCACATGAGGCATTAACTTCTTCCCCTAAAATGCCACTCGCTTTCATTTTCAATTCACCCTCACTGCCCCCTCTGTATCACAGGCAGCGATAATTTCGTCATCGGTCGTCATGCCACAAGTAATTAAATCTCTTTTTGGCACTTCTTCCAGTCCGACAAAGTTGTTGAAGTCCCTACACCATATTTTTCAGCTATGTTTTTTCAGCAGTTCTCCTTTGTGTATTCTGTTTAGTGCCTAGAAGATTTTGCCTATCAAAATAACCACTATCGTTAACTTCAATGCCAATCACTCACGCACACTCAGAACTTGGGAACAAAAGAAGAATGCATTGCATCTTATCAATGTGAGGAACAGATCCACATTGACCTTGGTAACGGTAGCTTGAAGCATTGAGACTGGCGATCTCTATGATACTTGAGGTGCGAACATAACAACTGTATATTTTCATCTGTATAGTACAATGTTTTTCAAAGGGCATGCATATTTTTTGTAAAAAAGAAATACAAAAATAATCATTCAGTAAATAAAAAAGCAATCTGGATAAACCACAAATCTGGACTAAAGAGGACTGAATAAACAAGGTTCTTATGTACTTTCTTTACTCTCACTGCGACCTGCCTGTCATAATTGCTTTTTAGTATTGATATGTCTCATATTTTAGCTCATGCAACTGTATTTTTTTCTAGGTCCTAATGGAACCAGCAGAATGGTGGAGAGGGTGACTGTCACGTGTGAGCCGCCAGATTACTCTCAAGAAAGTTTGAGAGTGGTAAGTGGTTTGCTCCATAGCTATTATTGAAATTTAATATGATTAGAATTAGTTATGTAAATGAGCTAGAAAAACAATGCTGTATGACAAATTTTCTAAAGAGAAATCAAGCCATAGGTCTATGTAGAAAGGCGAGACCATGAATAGGAACACACAGTATGATTAACACAATGACAGGGCATTGTAGAAAAAGGGAGCAGTAGAAAGGGAAGATAATAATGTTTTTATTTATTCTGGCAAAGTTAGGGATATAGGCCTACTCCCTTTCTTACACTTAAC
Source organism: Anabrus simplex (assembly GCF_040414725.1). Taxonomy (NCBI): domain Eukaryota; kingdom Metazoa; phylum Arthropoda; class Insecta; order Orthoptera; family Tettigoniidae; genus Anabrus; species Anabrus simplex. Next base: position 100,663,966 of record NC_090277.1, on the reverse strand, counting down.
CAGTCTTAACCTAGAACACTGTTAATGATAATTACTGATGACAATAATATGATAACAATATTAACAGTAATAGTATTAATGAAAGTAATCACACGTAAAAAACAAATATCGTCTATATAATACACATCATACGTAGAGTACATTAAAATATATTAATAATGAGTACTATTACTACTACTTAAGAGAAAGTTTAGAAAATGTATACATTTCTACAGTATACTGAGATATTGCCTTAAATTGAGAGTTGAAGAGAAGGATTAGGAAGAAGAAGAACAAGAATATATGTGAAAGGAAGAGGGAAATAATGATGAAGAGGCGATAGGAGTAGATGTTTTCAGGTCATAACTTGATGATTCATGCATGTTTACCTAGTATTTTGACACAGGCATGTTTAAAAGCTGACCTGCTGGACATTCTTCTGACGTCCACTGGTAAGAGATTCCATTGTTGGGCAGCGGTAACAGTGAATGATTTCATGTAGATTGCTGTTCTGTGTACAGGCAGGGATAAACACAGGGTGTTGCAGGATTGGGTATTTTTGTTATGATCTGTGGAGAGGAGCTTGATGCGATCATGGCGATAGGCTGTTTGAGAACTTTTAAGAATATTATGCAAAAGGCAAAGTGTATGAAGTGTGCGTTGCTCTAGCAGGCGAAGCCACCCGAGCCGTGTGTAAGACGGTGTGACATGGTCAGCGTAAAGAAGTCCGCAGATAAATCTTACACAAGCATTCTGAGCACACTGTGATTTCCTTCCCCATTCTACTCCTAGGTTGTTGTAAACTATATTGCAATAATCAGAATGAGGTAATGCGAGTCATTCAACAAGAATTTTCTTTAGTTTAAAAGGGAAAGTGAATTTGAATTTAGTGTATTGTTCCGTATATTTTTCTACACACAGATATAGTTTGGGCAGACCAGGACAGATGTTCGTCAAATGTTATACCAAGATTTCTTACATTTTGGCTATACTGTATGGGAGTACCATGTATGGACAACTATGGTAACGTTGTTCGATTGAGTTTGCAAAGTGCTGTAATTTAGGGAAACCAATAATTATTGGCTGGGATTTTGATGGGTGTAATTTTAATCCATAATTTTTGGCCCGTATATCTATGGTCATCAAGTCTTCATTCAGGTAAAGTGTTTCTGAGTGTATTTTATTTATTAAATAGAAAGCGCACAATGTGCGTGGTACATATTAATGCAATTCTACTATTACTACAAAGTTGCCTTATTGAGATAGTCCTTTTATTACACACTAGAGTGTGATATCTATCACACTGTCCCCCACACCATTTACACTTGCAATCAGAGGTTGGGTTGTGGAATTTTATATTTGTACACAGCTTGAAGTGAAATCCATGTACTGCAAAGCGGGTAATCGTATGCATGTTCAGTTCTTGTGGCTGTTACCACATCATAAGTCGCAATAGTGAAAGTGCTTTTCCATTCATTAGATGTCATAGCTTCTGTGGAGTGACGTAGAATTCTATAGGAATATTCCTCTTCTTTTCATACAGAGTCTGTAATAGTGCAAAGCTTTGCTGTGTACACGGTAATGCAATTTCTTATCTCAATTCCTCGATGAAGAACAGTTCCCGTGCCATCTCATATACCAATCTTATCTGGGAATATTTTGAGACACTTAGGACTCTCATTATGTGTTCTGTTTTAGGAACCATTGTTATTGCCCTGCAGAGGGTATCAATTACTTCTTCCTCTTGAAGTTCTGGTTGAAAATAAACCCCCATGAAGATTCCACGTATTGTCCTCAATTCTAATACATTGCTAGTCTTGTAAATTATAGAAAATTGTGCCATTCTTGGACTCAAAAATAGGATATGCCCCCTCGAGGACGACCTGCATTACCTTGTTCCGCGGAACTGTGTATGGCATAGAGGTTGAGCGCTGGCCAGTCAGATGTCAGAAAGGTTTCCGTCAAGGTTATTACATCATATCTATTAAATGGGTCCGTAGGAACATTTTTTGCAGCATTTCTTAAGCCTTCAATATTCCATGTCATACATTTTATTTGTGCTGCGTTTTTGTTTACTAATTTTAGTCCCTGAATAGTTGTGTGTATTGGGTCTGGATTGAACATGGATACCGTTGTCTTGTAAGCGACGAAAATTATAGCGTCGAACAGTCACTCGTTCAGGCCAAAACTCAGGTTTGTTGACTTGTTGAAGGTCATTTAATGAGAAACCAATCTTGAATGCAACATTTGTTCTCTTGGTTTCTGACTTTTCACATTTTACATCATCAATCCCATTATCTCTAAGGTATGATATCAAGTAGTTGTCTCATGCAACTTTCCAACATAAAGCCATGCCATACTATTCCCTGCTTTCAGTGAGCATAATTCTTTTGGTCTTGTCCCCTTTGTGGCTTTTCAGGTTTGCTGTGTATATATATCTGTATTCGTCTGCGTGTAAGTGGTATTTACAGTGTTCTAATCTGGAAGCTGTGCCATTTATATACAAAGAGAAAAGTAGGGGTCCCAATACAGATACTTGTTCTATTCCTAATGTCAACAGTACGCAAATTTGAATATTCATTGTTGTTGTTAAGTAAACACTGCCGGCGGCTGGTGGGATAGGAACTGATCCACTGGGGTTGCACTCGCGGAGAAATTTAAACTATTTCATTTGGATATAAGTATGTCTCTGTCAACAGTAAAGTCCAGTAATGCTAGAACTGTTGCTTGTTTGTTGTCCATAGCTTGCCTTATGTCATCAGTCAAATTTGTGTTAATGCACTGCAAGTGCTGTGTCTCTGTCTAAAGCCGGACTGGTGGATGTCGAGGAAATTGTGTTGAGTAAGATAGTTGGTAATTTGCTTGTGAACTATGAATTCTAACATTTTTGACAATGTGCATAAGATGTTAATCGGCCGATAGTCACCGATGTCCTTTGCCAGTCTTGTTTTCGGAAATGGGCAAACTATGGCCATTTTCCATATTTGCTGACAAGTCCCCTGTTGTAGTGAATAATTAAAGATATTCACCAATGAAAAATGACGTGGTGGACAAACTTGAAAACATGTTTTGTGGTTATCCTATGTCACTAATCTTTTACTACCAGTATTCATCTTTATCATATATTTCTTCCCATTTCCTGCATTTGTTGACTTTCTTATCCAGCAATGCCTGTGGGTGGGAGCGGTAGAATAACACTCACGGTATCCCGTGCCTGTTGTAAGAGACAACTAAAAGGGTCTCCAGGGGCTCTGAACTTTTTAGCAAGGGTTGGCGATCACGGGGCCCTTAGCTGAATCCAGGCATAGTTTCCATTTACTTGCCATCTATCCTATTCGACCTCCCTTGGTCAACTCTTGTTCTGTTCCAACCCCGATGGTATTAGAGCACTTGAGGTCTACGGAGTCTTTCGTTTTCACGCCCTTCATGGCCCTACCCTATCTTTGGCCGATACCTGCATTTCTGAAGTGGTGGATCCCTTCCATTTTTTTCTCTCTGATAAGTGTTACATAGGGGATGGTTACCTATGTAGTTCTATTACTTCTTATGCTAAATTTCCCACGTCACGGCTGAAGATCTGTTAACCCTTTCACTCCGGTCAACTGTTGTAGCAGTTGGGTAGTAGTTGTGCCGTGTACCCAGTGGACTGCTGTAGCAGTCGTGCTGGAGCCATGCCTCATAGCCGGTCGACTGCTGTAGAAGTCGCGTGTCTTTCGGTTGTTTCCTGTTTCACTATGATAGACTGCTGGAGAAGTTCGGCCTTGGAGGTCTTTCGTGACTGTCTTTGGAGTCCATAGTTAACACATTGCTGACCGGATGCTTGAGCTTGTCACATACCCTGTGGACCGGACATTTTTCTACTAAGCATACTAGGGTGCACTTGATTATAAAAATGTAAATAAATATTAAACCAGTCAATATTTTATCTTTAAAGTTGCTATGGGTACTCTCCAATGCCCCTAGTAGGTAGTGGATCTGCCTTTACAAAACCATCTTCAGCGTCAATTCCTAACACATCATTACTGTTTACATCGTTGTCGTCGTCAGAATCACTTGAATAAATAAGTACGCTAGGTAAATTACGGCATGTAGAGGCTTGAATATCACTTCCACTATCACTCTCACATTCAGTTTCCACTAATTCATTAGACTAACGATCATCGGTATATAATTCTTATAAAATATCGGCGTCAGCTAACACCGTATTCCGCGGGCGCTCCATCTTGTCATTGACTGAACCGGCAGAAAGAAAGTCGACGTTTCGAAACTAAATCAAACAATAAAAGAGGCCGTGAATAAAAGAAAAGTGGCAGATATACATCTACGATTTATTCTACTCAATGTGCACGTCCGAAATAGTTCAATAATATGGTCAAGAGATGTCACAGGATGACCGAAAACAATGTCGTGAATAAAACCGAGATTTCTCGGGGCCCGTCACCTACCGCTGGCGAGCGTACTACGAGATTTCTCGGGGCCCATCACCCATGTGTTAAGGCCCCCTCTAGGGACACCAAGACCTTGACGTCGGTGTGGGGGCTCGTGTGCTTGTCGATCCCGAGGGCTGTGCCAGCTCAGGGTTACCCATGCTGGATTGGTCTTGGTGTAGGGCCAGACTAACAAGGTGTCCCCCGAGTTGCCCGAGAGGTGTTTGTGCTCTTTAGATTTCATAACTGTTTCTATCCTTCTATTTTCACATTTTTAAATTTCATTCCTCTTCCTGTCTAGCCAATCTCTTTGCCTCGGGTAGAATAGGTTAGTATGGAGGTTTCATCCTCACTCAATCGCAAGTTTCGGGTCGTGGCGAGGTGTTTCATGGCTACTGGGAGAGTAGTTCTTAGCGGCCCACTCCAACCACAAGTTTCGGGTCTTGGCGAGGTGATGCATGGCTACCGGGGGAGTAGTTCCTAGCGACCCCCCTCCAGAAACCGGGCGCCCTCTAGAGTATATAGCCTTGCCTTCGGTATATCAGGGCTCTGCCGAAGGTCGACTTTTTATATCCTACTCTTGGGACTATGCATGGGTTTTGAGTTTGTTTTTAATTCATCGAAGGCTGCAGGCCTTAAAACTGCGTCTTTTAATTGTACCACAAAGAAGCGTAAACGTTTTAACCGAGCCGATGATTTGTTAAATGGGGAAACTGTTGTAACCAAGGTTGAAATTTACAAAACACAACTTTTATTGCTTCACTTTATGGTATTTACACAAATAACTGAAATTTATTTTGAAGCAAAAAGGAATATTGAATCTTGAGAAAAGTTTGTCTTTATACAATATGTACAGGTTTACAATCTTTATATACACTCCTATCTTGAAAAGATAGTCTTTGTGAATTGACACGTTGATAGTCGAGAACTATCTGGCACACTAACATAAATGTCTTTGAGAGTCTTTGTTTGTTGAAGTGCCTGAATTCCTAAAAAGCAAGTTCAATTGATTGAAGAAATTCCACCTAGCGAAACTAAGGGAGCTTGCATAACCTAGGGAATGAAAATGGCTTGTAAAAGAATTACGGAACATAGGCAGTGGAAACAGGTAAGGGAGCGGTGACCAGAGGTGAAACCTCGTACTGCCAGAAATTCAGTCCACCTGGTCGAAGCACATTTTCAAGAGGAGTAGCCTCCGTGCTCGACGTAGGGTGTATTCTGGAGCTGGACACCGGGGCAAGTGGGCAAGTGAGCAGGCAGGGAGCTCCTATTTATAGTACACTCGATGGTCAGGCACGCGCACTGAGGGCTGCGCGTCGAAGCTAGCAGAATGATACACAGGCGCGCGTGCAGCTGGCTGGCGGAGCGAGAAGGGAGCGCCGGACATACAACACCCTCCCCTCCTAAATACGCCGGTACGGCGTGAAACGGCGGCGGCGCTGGCGGCGACTGCAATGCTGGGACGGAGCTGCTGATTTGTCTGTTGTATTGTCCGGAGCTGGAACTGGGCGGAGTGGCGCTGTCTCGTCCTGAAAGGAACCCATTGTTAGTAAATGATCTAAAGCTCGTTCAGCAATAGATTTATCTGGTTTATCAATAGCATCAATAGCTGGACAGGGGCGGTAGCGCAGACGTATCTGATCTTGATGGCGGCAGATACGTTTCTCCGTAGTCTGTATCTCGTATAGACGATGACCCAAAGATCTGCAGATGACTCCAGGTATCCAGAGTGGGTTGGATTTGAATGTCCTGGTGTAGACCTTGTCGTTGAGGGAGAACTTCGTTGGTGAGGTCTTATGCTGGGCCGGAAGAGGCTGTAACAGAGAAAGTAAAGTTCTGTGAGGTCGTCCATGGAGCTTCTGTGCAGGAGTGATATTATCAGCGCCGGGTAGAGTTCTGTAGTTGTTTAAGAGTTGGAGCAAGGCTTGGTCTTTAGTTAAGCCTGAAGAGACAGCTTTCTTCATACTTCTTTTAAATGTTTGTACGAAGCGTTCAGCTTCACCATTAGATTGAGGGTGGAAAGGTGGTGCTAGGATATGACGAATGCCATTATGTGTACAAAAGTTCTGAAAAGCAGTAGCTGTAAATTGAGGTCCGTTGTCTGAAATGAGTACTTGCGGTAAACCTTCTGTAGTAAAGATTTTCTGGAGAGCACGAATGGTAGCTTCGGTTGTAGTAGTCGAATGCATATCCACGACATATGGAAAGTTTGACAGTGAATCGATGACTATTAACCACATGGAATTGAGGAAAGGACCTGCGAAATCGATGTGAACTCGTTCCCATGGAGTAGTAGCAGGAGGCCATGAAGCAAGATCAGAAGACGGGGCGTTCTGATTCGTTTGACATTGCTCACAATGACGTATTAGCTTTTCGATGGCGGCATCAATACCGGGCCAGTAGCAGTGTTGACGGGCGAGTTGCTTTGTTCTGGAGATACCCCAATGGCTTTGGTGTAATAATTCGAGAACTTGTTTCTGTAGGCTAAGTGGGATAACCACTCGGAAGATGGTGCCTGCTTCTAGTAATACAACTCCGGCACGAGTCGTGAGACGATGCTGCATACGATGATAAGGTGCCAGGGGGGCAGGAAGTGTGCTATGAAGAGGCCAACCGTTGCGGATGTAAGTACGTACAGTAGCAAGTGTACTGTCCTTATCCGTAGCTTTAGCTATGCAGGTAGCATCAATAGGAAAACTGGATACAGTATCTTCAAGTTCTATGTCCAACTGAAGACATTCAGATTCTTGAGAATCGAAGGCAGTATCAGGACCAACGGGTAAGCGGGAGAGGGCATCAGCATTACAATGCTGGGATGTGGCTCGATATACAATCTGATAGGAATAATCAGAAAGGAACATGGACCATCTTTGAAGCTTTCTGAGGGAATTCTCTGGGATCTTATTACCAGGATGGAATAAGTGTACGAGAGGCTTATGATCGTTAAATAACTGGAGGTTCAACCTATTCAATACTCAAAAGAAAGAAACGTAGCAATCACATTTCTATTTAAATGGGACCGGTTTCGACCTTAGTCTAGGTCATCATCAGCCATAAAAAACATGTAAAATGCTTAAGAATGTTGGAGGTCAGTTTTTCACTGTTAGGCACAAAGACATGACATCACATTCTGTTTTGCACAAAGTCACAACATTAACAAACAACTTGCGAAGATCAAAAAGGCTTGAATTCGCAGACGAACAGATCTGTAGATGAAAGCCGCCAGCTCCCGGTGACTACGTGGCACACTCAAGGTCACGCGCTGCGGCCAAACACCAAAGCAGAGTGGAGAACGTTTCGAAGGTCCAGAACCTGTCACGGCTGCGGGAAGCCAAGTACGTATATAAAAATGTACGATGCCAATTAGTATAACCGAACGAGCACCCGTACTCCAGCTAAGATCTTGGTAAACAGTTGATTTGAAAAAACAATTGTAGAGAGAAAAAAATGTAGTAAAAAGCGCAATATCGGAAAACAAATGAAAACTTATATGCACAGTGCGCTATTTAAAAAAAAAAAAAAAAAAAACTACCCCTCCTTCATTTCCCTATCTTATCTTTCCTCATTACCATCTAACTTCAATTTCTTTTATTCTTTCTCTTATTTCACTATCACTCTTCCTCGTTTAATTTATTCTCCTCTTTCAAAAATTTTTGTCTTGCGCCAACTTCGACTACTTCAATCATAACCTAATTTTTTTTTTTTTTTTTTTTTTTTTTTTTTTAAATAGCGCACTGTGCATATAAGTTTTCATTTGTTTTCCGATATTGCGCTTTTTACTACATTTTTTTCTCTCTACAATTGTTTTTTCAAATCAACTGTTTACCAAGATCTTAGCTGGAGTACGGGTGCTCGTTCGGTTATACTAATTGGCATCGTACATTTTTATATACGTACTTGGCTTCCCGCAGCCGTGACAGGTTCTGGACCTTCGAAACGTTCTCCACTCTGCTTTGGTGTTTGGCCGCAGCGCGTGACCTTGAGTGTGCCACGTAGTCACCGGGAGCTGGCGGCTTTCATCTACAGATCTGTTCGTCTGCGAATTCAAGCCTTTTTGATCTTCGCAAGTTGTTTGTTAATGTTGTGACTTTGTGCAAAACAGAATGTGATGTCATGTCTTTGTGCCTAACAGTGAAAAACTGACCTCCAACATTCTTAAACATTTTACATGTTTTTTATGGCTGATGATGACCTAGACTAAGGTCGAAACCGGTCCCATTTAAATAGAAATGTGATTGCTACGTTTCTTTCTTTTGAGTATTGAATAGGTTGAACCTCCAGTTATTTAATTTTTAACATCAATAATTTCAATACGGAACAATGAAATTTTTATCTTTAAAGGCTTATGATCGGTAATGATCAGGAAATGGTTGCCATAGAGATATTCATTGAAACGGCGAATACCAAAGATGATGGCTAAAGCTTCTTTCTCTATCTGTGAGTATCGACGTTGATGGTCATTAAGTGTTTTCGAAGCGAAGGCGATGGGGCGTTCTTGTCCATGACGATCCTTCTGGGAGAGAACGGCACCGACACCGTAGTCTGAAGCGTCAGTAGCTAGCGTGATGATCTTGTCGGGCTGAAAATGAGTGAGTTGTATAGCTTGAATTAAGGCGTTGTTGATTGTTTTCCATGCCTGTTGGCATTGCGGAGTCCACTGAAACTTAACACCTTTTTTACGTAGAGCGTTTAATGGAGCTGCCACTGTAGCGAAACGTGGAATGAACTTATTATAATAGTTCGCTTTGCCTATGAAGGACTGAAGCTGCTTGAGGTTCTGAGGTGCTGGCATGTTTACTATCGCTGAGACATTCTGTGTACTAGGACGAATTCCATTCTTATCAAGTATATGTCCGAGGTAGTGAACTTGAGGCTGAAAGAAGGTACATTTAGCGAGATTTGCTCGTAGGCCATTGTCTTGCAATTTCTGGAGAAGAAGGCGGAGATTGGTTAGATGTTCCTGATGATCTTTTCCAGTAACAATAATATCATCCAGGTAGTTAGCACAACCGGGAATGGAGGCGGTTAGTTGAGCCAAATAGCGCTGAAAAATAGCCGCTGAGGATGAAACACCGAATGGGAGCCGCTGGAGCTGGAGCAGTCCGAGAGGAGTGTTGAGTGTGAGAAATTTCTTAGATTCTTCGTCTAAAAGTAGCTGGAGATATGCTTCTTTAAGATCAACTCGAGAGAAGAATTGTCCACCAGAGAGACGACGGAATAAGTCTTCAGGACGTGGAATAGGAAAGATATCTGTGTCGAGTTGTGCGTTGACTGTAGATCGAAAATCGCCACAAAGTCGAACATTACCATCAGGTTTCTTGATTACCACGAGTGGAGTAGCCCATTGACTAGAAGTAACTGGTACAACAATTCCAGTTTGTATCCATCTTTCTAATTCTTTCGTGACCTGATCTTGAAGTGCTAGGGGTACTGGACGAGCTTTGAGGAAGCGAGGCTTAGCTCCGGATTTCAGCTGTATGTGAGCTGTATAGTCTTTTGCTGTTCCGAGCTGAGAGTCGAAGACTTCAGGAAACTGCGCTAGGAGAGCGGTAACGTCAGAAGTAGGATGCAATGTAGATACGACGTTAATGTTGTCATGTATCTGGAAACCAAATAAATTAAATAGATCCATGCCCATAATGTTTGATGCAGTGTAGTTGTTAACTACGAGAAGAGGAATGGCCTTCTGAATTCCTTTATAACTAGCCTGAAGCTTGATTTGACCTTTGATGTCAATTTTCTTCTTGTTAAATGTCACAAGCTGGATGTCAGCTGGAGAGCATGAAGGTGAACCTAAGTCGTGGTAGGTAGTCAGGTTAATAATAGAGACAGGTGATCCAGTGTCTAATTGAAAATCGACAGATCGATCAGAGAATGAGAGAGGAATGATGATTTTGTGAGAATCCTTTGTGGGAAGAATAAGATTGATCTGATCAACTTCCATGTCTTGGCGGGGCTGTATATGCTTCCGGAGTTTCGAGGTGCTTTTAGAATTGGGCTTCCGTGTAGCATTACGAGAGGGAACCTGGCGAGAATGCTTGGTGGAGAGCGCCTTATCCGTACGGTTCACTGTAGCAGAGGACTTGCGGGCCTGAGGCGAGACTTGTGCAACTTCGTGTGGAGAAGCTATGGCTGCAGCAGTCTTGGTAGTAAGCTCATAAACCGTAGCAATACGCTGGACGTCTTCTAAAGAAGGGTTACTCTGCTTGACAGCGTCAAAACGTATTTTGTCTTCAGGAGTATGTAAAATGATCATGTCCCGAATGAGAGAATCAGTGTAGGATGAACCACAACCGTCCTTGGAGCAGATGAACTGGCAGGGTTTAGCTAGACCACGCAATTCAGTTATCCATTCAGTATGTGTCTGATGGGGTTGCTTTCTGCTCTGAAAAAATTTATAGCGAGCAGCCACTATGTGAGGAGCTTTGGCATAGTGTTCCGTGAGACGGGCCACGAGCTGCGTGAAGGGTACCTCAGATACGTGTTCTTCCGGACTTAATTTACGTAGTAATTCACACGTAGCATTGCCAACCGAACTAAGAAATAGTGCGCGGCGGCGTTGATCATCTGTGACAGAATAGCAGATGAAATGCTGTTGTAAACGGGCTAAATAAACTGACCATTCTTCCTTAGCCGGATCAAAAGCAGAGAACGGAGGAATAGCTGATGGCTGTGTAGAGACAGAAATAGCTTGAATAGCCTGAATTAATGCTGCCTGTTGTTGTTGCATAAACTGTTGTTGTTGCTGCTGTAAGGCTTGGAAGACCGTAGCGAGTTGTTCCGCAGTAGCCATTGCGAGATGCGTGCAAGAAAGAGTAAGGTAAGCTGTGTGTCAGAACTGGTTGGAGTGTCGTTGTTGTTTAGCACGTCGCCGTAGAGTTGACAACTGGGCCTGTTGAAGTGTAGTGTCGTGTTTACCTCGTTGCTATAGAGTTGTGTTGTAACCAAGGTTGAAATTTACAAAACACAACTTTTATTGCTTCACTTTATGGTATTTACACAAATAACTGAAATTTATTTTGAAGCAAAAAGGAATATTGAATCTTGAGAAAAGTTTGTCTTTATACAATATGTACAGGTTTACAATCTTTATATACACTCCTATCTTGAAAAGATAGTCTTTGTGAATTGACACGTTGATAGTCGAGAACTATCTGGCACACTAACATAAATGTCTTTGAGAGTCTTTGTTTGTTGAAGTGCCTGAATTCCTAAAAAGCAAGTTCAATTGATTGAAGAAATTCCACCTAGCGAAACTAAGGGAGCTTGCATAACCTAGGGAATGAAAATGGCTTGTAAAAGAATTACGGAACATAGGCAGTGGAAACAGGTAAGGGAGCGGTGACCAGAGGTGAAACCTCGTACTGCCAGAAATTCAGTCCACCTGGTCGAAGCACATTTTCAAGAGGAGTAGCCTCCGTGCTCGACGTAGGGTGTATTCTGGAGCTGGACACCGGGGCAAGTGGGCAAGTGAGCAGGCAGGGAGCTCCTATTTATAGTACACTCGATGGTCAGGCACGCGCACTGAGGGCTGCGCGTCGAAGCTAGCAGAATGATACACAGGCGCGCGTGCAGCTGGCTGGCGGAGCGAGAAGGGAGCGCCGGACATACAACAGAAACGTCTGAGGAAAATCTGCCTTGATTCCTGGTTGCCTCCAGAGTCGATGGACAGAGCTTCCTTCCAAGAAAATCAGTTTCTAATTAGTAATGCTGTGGAGGATATTGTTGGTGGAGAGGTTGATGAGATGCGGAAGCTGTGAGACGGCTCCGTACTTAATCAAGACCACTATGGTTGTACAGAGTAAGAGGTTGCTGGAAGCTACAATGTTCGGACCAGTACCTGTTAAGGTGGAAAAGCACAAGTCCCTGAACTCCATTAAAGGGGTCATGTTTCATAGGGACTTAGTCAGAGCCTCTGATGATCTCATCCGAATCCTTGCACGTCAGGGAATTTCCGACATCAAGAGGATCAAGAGGGGTGTCGAAGCCAATCTTCACGACACAGGTGCTTTCATACTCACTTCTGACAAACAAACACTGCCCGAACGAATTAAAGTTTCAATGTATATGTTGAGAGTTCAACATTACATTTCAGCACCTACGCGCTGTTACAACTGCCAACGGTTTGGTCACACATCGCCGCGCTGCCAAGGCTCAGTAACATGTGGGGAATATGGAAAATGGGCACATACCGGTGTAGAATGCACACCACCACCCGTGTATCTAAACTGCACAGGTGAGCAAATCCCTTGATCTAAGAATTGTCCTATATTCAATGAAGAAAAGAAGATCCAGGAGATTAAGACACTGAATAAACTATATATATATTTATTGAACGAATCAACGACTTCCCGCAATTACGGGTTGCCACAATGGACAAAGTAAAGCATATCAGGATAGAGAAAGTTTTTATCATATAGAAATATAGTGATAATAAGGATTTCTTAGATTATGGAGGTCCGAACAGGTGAGATTTCAGGATTTGTACTGATCCACGTATGGTGGTGGTAACTATTCTTTCAATGCTGTTGATGGGCAGGTCGAACTTTTTCCAGAATTCTACGAACAAGGCAGGTATTGTGCCACGAGCACCAATCATTAGGCCGATAATCTCTACTTCATTCAGCTGGTATTTATTTTTGTAGAACGGAATGGTGGGCGCGTAGATGTTCTGTTTTTCAAGATGAACTTCAGTAGACTGGCCGACATGGTGCTCGAATCGGATAGTCGGATCGATAATGAAGCCTTTCGTGTCGTTATCTTTAAAGGCAATTATGTCAATTCGTCTTGTGCTCCCTGTCGTAGACAAACCGTGGACTTCTTCATATACACGGAAGTTTTTGCTACGGAGTTCTTCTGCAATCAGTGATCTTATCTTGTGGTGACGTGAGCTTCTCAGTACTTCGCCGTAGGGGCAAGAACCCAGGACGTGAGCCAGTGTTTCTTTCTCTCTGGCGCATCTGCGACAGAGGTTTCTGTCCTGAGTTCTGCCCGGGATAGTTCGTACTGCAGAAACATTCGATGTCATCTTGATTGCCTCTCGCCATTCGCTACAAGAAAGTCCCTGGTGATGCCTAATCCAATTATTGGCCGGTGTGTACTCTTTATACAACTCTACACCGATCCCCTTCTGAGGCAAAGAGCACCAAGTTGCCATTTCACGACTTCTTAGTTCTTGGCGGATTTTTCTTGGATTTGGAAGGTCACTGCCTTTATTGGAGAATCGGTTAATATCTGTGATGTTGAGGGCCTGTAGACAATGCGTCGTTTCGGATGTCAGATCATGCATCTTTAAAACGTAGCTATTGCTGGCTCGGCGAAGAGCGTTGCATGCGCTTATTTGTTGCAGGTGTACTTCCCAGGTTGCTTTGAAAAGTCCGAGGCCTTTGAATCTTAAATCAGAATACAGAGAACTATCGGGTGTATCCGTGGGTAATTGCAAAATTTCCTTTAGGGAGCTCTTTACCATGGCCCCTCCGGAATTCTCAGTCTCCTTTGCTGAGAAGGATGCGAAAGTACCAATAACACCAATAAGTTTTGTAGCAACTGCTCCCGAAAAACCATCATCTGGCAAGCAGACAGTTTGTCACAGCACCAATAACCAAGAAAAGGAAGAACATTCCACCAAAAACTATTATAGAAATAGGAGAGTTCACAGTCTATTATAAGTCAAAAGAGAGACGAACCGAACGGGGCAGATACCTGGGTGGGATAATGGTGATGGTTAGGGAGGATTTGCAAGCTAGAATAATTCAGATAGAAACAGATATGGAGGAAATGATGTGGGTCAGAATAAAGATGTATGATGAAAATGAGTCAGACTTATGTATTGGTTTTGTCTACAACCCTCCTGAAACCTCGCCATTTGCGAAAAGAGTTTTCTTTGATGAGTTGGCATTAGAAATCAATAGAGTACAGAATATTTTTGAGGATACAGGCATTCTAATAACGGGGGATTTCAATGCGAGGGTTGCAGACCAGAAGCCGGTATACGACAAGGAGACAGAAGCTGTTTATGTAAAAAAGAGAGTGAGCCAGGATAAGGGTTGTAATAAAAATGGAGAAAAGTTGCTAGAGCTATGTGGTACGATAGAACTATATATATTTTGAATGGATGGTGGCATCGCGACGAATTAGGGAACCTGACATACATAATGGAAACAGGGGGTAGTAGCATAGACTTGGCGTTATGCTCCAGGAATGCGTTGCCTGTGATTAAAAGTATGGAGGTTAAGGAATGGGGTGAGTCGCATCATCTCCCAATTATTGTCAGAATAAAGGTTAGAGAGGGTAAGACACCAACAAGCAATATGATAAAATACAAAGAAACGATAGTCACTAAATATAGGTGGAGAGAGGAGCTAAAAAACGAGTTTATGAATTATTATGATGGAGAAATAGGACAGATAGTGAAAGCTGGAATAGATTCAATGATCGAAATATAACCAAACGAGTACAGCAGTTAAAATAATTGAAAATTCTGTAAAGATGGCAGGGGAGAAGATGAGGATAAAGGAGGGGCAGAATATAATAGGAAAAGGCTGGTACAATGACGAATGCAGGCATAAAAAGTATGAAGTGATGAAAGCATTGAAGGAGTTTCGGAAGCATGGATGAGAAAACCATAGGATGGGATTCTGTAACTTGAGAAGAGAATGTAGGGAATTACTGTATGCAACTAAGTCTGAATGGCAGGAGCAGAGAGTTGTCGAATTAAATAGCAATGCAAAACAGAATGATAGTAGAAAAGTATGGAGTACAATTAATAGGATTTGTGGAATACGGAAGCTGCCGCGGCAGACGGTAATAAGTCAGGCTATCTGGGTGGAGCACTATAAGAAACTATTAGAGGCTGAAGATAGGTGGAGACCGAGATTAAACGATACCGGTATATCGGTAGGGCTAGGGTGTACTGTGCCGGCATTAGACAAGGAAATATCGAAAGAAGAAATAAGGGAGGTACTAGGGAAAGCCAGGAAAGGCAAATCAGGAGCGATTTCGGGTATCACTAACGAATTTTAGAAGCAGCTGGCGCAGAATAAGGATATCGTAGAAAGTATGGCGAAACGTATTTAACAAAATATTTGAAGGAGGTGAGTTCCCAAAATCTTGGCAAGAGGGAGTGATCTGCCCAATCTATAAGAAGAAGGGAGATAAAAATAACCCTAACAACTACAGGGGTATAACGTTGCTAGATACATTAAGTAAAATATATACAGGTGTGTTAGCAAAAAGGATAATGAAGTGGGCAGAGGGGGAATCGATTCTGGAGAGGCTGCAAGCAGGTTTTAGAGAAAGGATGAGGACAACAGATAATATTTTTGTAGTGAAAACAATAATAGATAAGTATGTAAAAAAGAAAGGAGGAAAAGTATACATTACTACTATTGATTTGGAGAAAGCATTTGATTCTGTGAGCAGAGGGGCAGTCATGGCCAAGATGAGAGGGATAGGGGTGTCCCAGAAGATGATAACAGCAGTTGAAAATATATATTCAGAAGTAAGGTGCGCAATAAAAACTAAGGAGGGCGTAGTATTTGGAGAAATATTCTCTAATGTAGGATTAAAACAGGGTTGTAAATTGTCACCAGTACTGTTTCTACTCTTTATAAATGATATCTTTCAATCGAAAGGCTTCGAGGCAGGGGTTTACCCAAGTCTTGAGAACCGAGATATTCCGGGCCTCATTTTTGCTGACGACATCCTTCTGCTCACTTTGACACCCAATAGTATGCAAGGTAGTATAAATGTGGTGGTAAATTACTGTCAACATACCTGACAACTTTCCCGATTTAGGCGGGAGACTCCCGATTTTCGACAGATTTTCCCGCCTCCCGATTATTCTGTTATTTCTCCCGATTTTAGCTTATTTTTTGGTGAACTTCATTTGTTTTCAAATCCCGCCATTTCAGCGTTTTTTACGCCAGTCCTTCGTTCATTGGCCGCTTTCAAACGAAATATCGACGTTTATTCATGCGAGAAATGTGCGCGAATGTGCGATGTTTATTGAAACCTATATATCGCGACGCGTATATCGATTGTCAATCTCTCGTTCTCGCGTGGAATGTTCGCGTTCGTTCACATCAATCTAGTCATTCCATTCTCTTTGGTCGATTCTAGACTAGTCGCTAGATATTGAGTTTTCTTAGTAATTTAGTGACAGATTTTCAATGATAACGGCTGGTGACTTTTCTAGAGATTTTTTTATGAGCCATTTGGGGATAATTCTGACTAATTTTAATTTATCTCTCTCTGTTTGAAATAGTAGCTTAGGGGAAGGTGCCAAAAATTTAATTTTTAATTACTTACCTTACTGGTCATATTGAAAAGTACTACATAACAAAAGTTATAAAGAATACAATTTCCGATTATTTGTGTCTTATTCAGTTTTACAGTACCAACTATAATAATATTGGTGGTGATGCTGGTTAAATTGTGAAGATGATTATAAAAATGAGAAAAAAAGTCATGAAGGAGCAATCGCTTAAATAACACAAGAGGTTGTCATGAAAGAAAGGACTCACTTGACATTAGATGATCTAATATCACAGATTCGGAAGAAAACTAAATGTGAAGGCCTCCAATATAGAAAGCTCATGAAATCTATCAACAATAACATTACATTGACCATTGTTTGTTGTGATGTGGTTTGTGTATTCTGCTGCCATGTATCTCTGATAGATGGGATTACTGCTGCGTATCGAGTATAACAGCCTGCCTGAATATTGGCGGGAAGTAGCTGGGGAGTGGGCAGTTAGATCTCTCTTCTTTAGCCTGCCATTCCTCTAGTTCATAAATTTTCTGATACTACTGGTACGTAACACACTGGATCATCGTAGTATTCCAGCTATTCGATCCCTACTTCGAGGCAGTGATTGGAATGAACAGTGTGCACACTTAAACGGAATAATTACACAGGAGTATTCGTGGCTGTATGCAGCCTGGTCATTCTAGCTCTGAAACTTTGAACTGTTAGATCAACACTGTAGTACTTTCCGCTAAATGTGTGTGTGCTGTTTTCATTTTATTGAATATTTCATATGACAGCATTGTTTTAATCGCGATATTCATACTGGCATCATTGTAATGACCTATGTTGACTTCAGTCAGGAAAACTATAAGGACAGTCTTTCTGAGAATTCCGTAGTGAAGCACGGGTAGATCAGCTAGTTATTTGATCCAAATAGCATTGCGCTTCGCATAATCACGCAGGCGCTTGATGCAATACTATATTAACCTTTGCTAAGTAATGGCATCTAAGAACATGACTAACACATGTGGAGCATGAGTTCATACTATTTTCAGTAGGCTTATCAGAGACCGATCATCTCACTCACGTACTTCCTGTGAGCTAATACAGATGTGTAATTTTTAGCCTTGTAGTCTCGTATAGCAACAGTCGGGCTTTGAGACAATAAGTGTTATAAATATACCGTAGTACTGTATTTCGCAAAACATGTAGAATAAGCAGTTTTGACCAGTTGTATCTCCTGATTTCTCCTGATTTTTCCTGATTTTCATATCAAAATCTCCTGATTTTTGGTTTTGTAAAGTTGGCAGGTATGCAGAATAGAACTTAAAAATCAATGTACAGAAAACCAAGGTAATGGTGTGCAAAAAAGGACATAAATTATCAAAGAATGAAAAATGGTGGATGGGCGAGACGAGGTTAGAAGTTGTCAATAAAGTAGAATACTTGGGTATGATTTTAAGTGGAAACGGAAAGTGGTCAGAGCAAATAAAAAGATCAAAGCTAAAAGGCATGAGTGCACTGTCAGCCATTAGCATACTGGAGAAGAAGATGCCCAACACAGACTACAGAATGCATAAAAATGTTTTTAATGCAGTAGTTAAATCTAGAGTGTTGTACGGAGTGGAAATTTGGGGAGTTGAAGAAAAGGTTGACTCACTTGATACAATTACGAGTAGATTTGGGAAAATAATTATGGGTCTACCCAGCTGTACAGCTAATTGTGGAGTGAGAATGATGTTCAAAGATATAAGTCTGCGAGTGGACATTATTAAAAGGATAATAAAGTATTGGTTGAGAATGAAGTTGCGAGAAGGGGGCGAAATTTTACAGATAGCATATCAACACCAAATGAAACATCAGAACCAAGGATACTGGGTGGATGGGGTACGGAATATTTTAGAAACGATTGGAATGGGATGTTACTGGGAAAAAGAATGTATAGAGAAGTGGAAAATATGTAAAAAAAAAAAAAAAAAAAATTAAAAAAAAAATAGTTCTAAGAATTAAGGATATTGAAAAACAAGACATTGATGCACAATGTAGAAGTAAGAAGTCATTAGAAGAATTTTGTAATATATATGGGAGAATGAGAATAAATGTAGAGTTTATAACAAAAAGGAGAATGAGGGGTATAATATGGTGGTTAATGGGGATACATAAAAATAAAGCATATAGAAGGAACAGGGATGAAAGTAAATGTTTAATATGCTCTGAAGAGATGGGATGGGCACACCTTATAAAAGATTGCCATATGACAAAGGAAATACGAGAAAAATTCATAGACGATGAGGATGTAAAGAAAATTCAGAACGAAAATCAGTTGTATACAATTGTATAGAATTGCAAAATTATTTAACATTATTAGGGGAAGGTGGAGCAGGAAATTGAAGGAAGGAAAGGATGTTATACATGTCAGCCAGGAACCGAATTGTGCCTAAGGTAACCTAGACAATATAACTCCGTTGAAGTCTAGAGCCATTAGCTATATAGGCTTAAGGGATAGCATGGAACTACCTTGTTACAGTAGTTCTACTAGTTTCATGTATTGTCGAGTAATAATTTCCATTTTCTCTCTTTTCTTAACACCCTGCAAAGGCAATATTATCTTTGAAAATCCAAAAAGATATCACTATAAATAGATGTTTTGGTTTTTTTCTGCCATAATGCTATATATGAATGGAACTCCAACATTCAGTTTATAGTATTCTTTCTCTGTTCAATTTCTATGCACCTGCTTTGTATGAATATTCATCGCATGTACCAATTATTAACACTATTCACAATAGTTATTTAAGTTACTCCTTCTAATTTTGTATACTGCGTGTATCACAAATTATGAAATTATGAAACGATTACAATAAATAATACCCTCTCCCTAATCTATGATTTTCGAGATTAAGGGAGACGGGTATCTTGAATCTTGAAAAGGAAGAACAAATCTCAACAAAGGCATTGGTAAACAAGTTATTGCCAAAAATGTCTGGAAAGGGGCACTTCTCAGGCACCTTCGGCTGGAAAGTCCTCTAGTTTAAGTGCGGGAGGAATGACTTCCCCAAATGTGGCTGGAAAACCTTTTTCCAGCCTTCCTACCAAAGCACAGGTCGAGGAGGAGGAGAAAGGGAAGCCACAGCGCTCCCCTAAGAAGTTGGAGAAAAGGTCTTCTCCAACCCCATCGGTGATCACAGCATCCCCGAAGAAGACCGGCAAACAATCTGCCGGTTGTCATTCAAAGAATAAGGAAATGGCGGGTAAGAATGAGAGGCCCCGACGGTCTCTATATGATCCCTTTCTGGGGAACTCGGTTCTCCCAGGAAGAAGGCCCACCGTTCAAAGTCAGAGAACTCACCATTTACGGCGGGCTCCGTCTCCAAGTCACCCCATGCTGAGGACACAACGGAGCCTGAAGCCATTGTTATTGTAGATGGTAAAGATGACATAACGGACACCGACAAAGACGGCGGAAATTGGCAGGTAGCTGACCGAAAGAAGGGCAAGCAATTGTACTAATTTCCTAATGCTACCTATACACACAATGGCACTATTGCAGTGGAACTGCAGTAGTTATCACTGTTGCTTAGCTGAGTTACGTCAGTTGATATCCGTCTATGCGGCCTCCATAGTCTGCCTACAGGAATCTCGTTTGAGACACCTTCAGCACTTTGTGCTCAGCTAGATGCAGTTGCCAGTAATGAAAACGGTGTGCAACGTGTACATTCCACCGGACTACGATCTTGAAATGCATTCACTACAAGATTTAATCGCTCCGTTGCCTATTGGGAGACGTGAACGCCCGTAACACACTATGGGGTTCCCCGTCTTCCTGTGCTAGAGGGAGGTTGCTCGAGCGACTGATCAATCTGTTTGATCTTTGCGTGCTTAATACACGGGAACCGACACTTTCAGCAGCGCACATGGCACATTCCCACACCTAGATGTCACTTTGTGCAGCCGTGCGCTAGTTCCCCTGCTACGGTGGCAAGTACACGACGACCTCTGTGATAGTGACCACTTCCCGATAATTCTATCTATCTTGAATCATAGACAGTCTGAAGTACCCAAGCGCTGGTTACTTCGGCGGGCAATTTGGCCAGAATTTTCTAAATGCGCAGTGATGACCAATGATATGCTGGAGTCTGTTGACGACCACATTTCTTCAGTTACTACTGGAAATCTGGCTGTTGCAGAGGAAACAATTCCTTCCTTGTCCGGTCTTCATCGCTGGAAACAGATCCCATGGTGGACGGACGAAATTGCAACAGCCATACATGATCGTCGACGAGCTTTTAAGCATTATCGTCAGAATCCTACGATGGCCAGTCATATTACATTTAAGCGTCTGCGCACGAAGGCCCGTTTCTTGATTTGGGAAAGTAAGAAGGCTACGTGGGAAAAGTATGTGTCTTCTGTGACGGCACATACTCCGTCATCACAAGTGTGGACAAAACTCTCCCGTATTGTCGGAGTACAGAATGTGCCCTTAGTCCCCAGTATGTCCATTAATGGAGATATTATTACGATTCCTTCAGTCATTGCAGGCCACATCATGTCACATTTTGCAGATACGACCAGCTCTGGAAGATACGACCCTGCATTTCTACCAATTAAGCGCGAAGTAGAGGCACACCATCTCTCCTTCGTCTCTAGTGGTTCACATCCCTACAGCGTGCCTTTCACGGAGTGGGAGTTGTGGAGTGCACTCATGCTATGCACAGACACGGCTCCTGGACCGAACAAAATCCACAATCAAATGCTGAAACATTTGAGTGACAGATGTCTCTAGGGTATCCTCACCCTATTCAACAGAACATGGAGTGAGGGTGTGTTTCCATCTCAGTGGCGCGTGGGAATTGTGATACCAATTCCCAAGCCAGGTAAAGTTCCAAAACTTGTGGATGGTTATAGGCCAATATGCCTTACGAATGGCCTCTGTAAGCTATTTGAAAGGATGGTTAACTGGCGTCTTGTGTGGGCCATTGAAAAGGTGGGTCTCTTGTCAGACTGGAGAGCGCCATTCAGGAGGCCTTTCTCCAGAAGGAACACCTAGTCGCCATGTTTTTTGACCTGGAGAAAGTTTACAATACTACCTGGCGATGGGATTCTCTCCACACTACACCAGTGGGGATTTCGGGGAAATTTGCCAACGTTTATTGAGAACTTTATGTCCCTCCCGCTCTTTCGAGTCCGAGTAGGGAATGCATTTTCTCAATATTACGTTCAGGAAAATGGAGTATCTCAGGGATCGGTACTGAGTGTCACGCTGTTCGCAATCACCATCAACGGCATAGTTGCCGCTGCTGGGCCCGCAGTCGTTCCATCGCGGTATGTAGACGATTTAGCTCTATATTACAGCTCTGGAAGGGTGTTGTATGCTGAGAGACAGCTACAGCAAGCTATTAACCAAGTCGACAGATGGGCCCTGCAACATGGTTTTCGATTTTCAGCGGCGAAAACCTCAGTTGTACACTTCTGTCGACGTTGGCTTGTGCATCCCGAACCAGAGCTCTGCTTGCGAAACAGTGTCTTACCAGCAGTAGACACCTGCAGATTCCTGGGTCTCCATCTTGATAAGAGACTAATGTGGCAGCCCCGCATCCGTCAGTTGGAGGTTGCCTGCATGAAGAGACTTAACATGCTTAAGTTTCTCAGCGGCACTTCATTGGGGGGGGGGCTAACCGTGTAGTGCTGCTGCGTGTTTACATGGCAGCGGTCCTCTCTCGAATTGACTATGGAAGTGCGGCTTATAGCTCAGCATCAAAATCTACACTGAGCCTTTTAGTCAGTATTCACCATAATGAAGTTAGGCTGGCAATGGGAGCCTTCTGTACTAGTCCCATTCCCAGCCTACTCGCTGAAGCGGGAGTTCCCCCTTTACGGATAAGGAGGTAGCAGTTACTCCTCTGGTTATTGTTAGGAGAGGGTGCTTTCATAATACTTCCTCTTAACCCATTGCCATGCAGTTATTTTCCTTGAAAAATGTACCTTGGAATGCAATTATTTTTCGTACATTTTGTGTTATGGATGCTAAAATGGTTACAACAGCATACTGCATCAATCTAACAACATATTGTGTTAGAGTTTAACTTACCACAATTAACTGAAGTCTTTTAAGGTATGGCACGCCTGAAACATCCATCCAGGTGGAGGGCAACGTTGCATTTGTTGCACTCGAAGGAAGATTCCTTCCGGATTCCACGCTCAAAACGGACTTTACATCTCCTTGATGGTGCTATTTTACTTGCTGTAGGAGCAATCTTTTCAGGAAAATGACCCCAGTGCCTTCCCTGTAGTCTCATTGGTGTACTACCTTGAGATGGATGTCCTGTAGTGGCGTTATCAGGAAGGGTGACATCTTCCAGAATTTGCTCTGCCATGTTGACTCGGAATGATAAACTCATTCTCTTTTTTCTCGTGCTCAGCATTTCATGAATGTAGCTAGAATTCAGCAATGTCAATCCAGCAAGTAGAAGTACAATTTCTTGTGCCCTTTTTACATATCTGCACATAAGAGGGTAAGATGCTATTCGCTGGTCAAACGAATCCACACCAACCTTTCCTGAATTGTAGTCCACTACAATGTTTGGCTTTAGTTCCTTTTTACCTTGGCCATACTTCTTTTCAACCTCTACGAAGTGTGGTGTAGCATGTACTGTTGACATGTGCACAGTCTTCTTGTTGATCCATTTTATAGCTAAGATACTATTGGACGAGGCGAATGTGAGTTTGCCTTACTTCAAACTTGTGGACTTGAAGGTGGATAGGATGAACTTTCTGTTTGGTCGCATTGTCCAATTCCATTAGTGTCCCTTTCCAACAGTAGCCTGAATAATGTAGGAGAACTATACCAATTGTCCATGTATATTGTTCTCGAAACACCAAGTAATTCTTCACAGAGTTCAAGCACTCTTTTCACTTGTTAGCAGTTGGATTCCATCCGCTGCTCTACCCAATAGTGGTTTTCTCTTCCTGTTGTTAGCAGTTGGATTCCATCCCCTGCCCCACCAATAGTGGTTTTCTCTTCCTGTTGTTAGCAGCTGGATTCCGTCCCTTGCCCCACCCACATCCTGGTTTTCTCTTCCTGTATAAATCATAAAGTTTCAATAATATGCACTCTTAGGATCACATGCTTTGTACATTTTCAGTCCAAATCGTGCTCTTTTTGAAGGATTCTATTGGACATAACCTAATCTACCTCGGATCTTTGTGAGGCTTTCATCACTTTACAAAGGTAAAATTAAGTGTATCCTCCTAATTCAATACATCATATAATTCCATCATTAGATGGAGTAATCAAATTCATACATGTTTTGGCTTGTTTGAGCCATTTTCACTATTTAAAAAAAACGGAGGGGTTGAACTAATTTACATAATACAAGCTAAAAAATGTGCCAAAAAACATAATGAGGGAACAAATGAAAAAACAAACGAGAGACATGACGGAAATAAAAACAACCCAGTATACAATTACATCGTGTGGAGCAAAAACCAACTCACTGCGTTAAAATTCAGTGAAAACAGGGGTTAATACAAAACATAATTGAATCTAAAAACTGTGTTACCTGAGAAGAAAAGAAATGAAAACAAATGATAACAGATGGAAACGAGCAATAAGTGCACGTAGCGAGGTTGCGGACCTCTTAGTTTACAAAATTTGGTTTTATAACCGTTCAAAACAGGATGAAATCACTGTGTCGAAAACTCAGGTCGAAAGTCTATCTTTGTAGAAACATCATCAGTAACTACTTTTTCACCAGGAGTGTAAACTTCCTGAAGTCTGTCCAAGAGAAGTTCAATTACTGGTCTTAGTTTTCTCAATTTATCCCTTTATTTTTTATGAATCTGTGGCAAGGTGTAGATATCTTGATATTGCTGCAAATCTTCTGTAGGGCATTGTTTCTCCAAATAGAGGGGACTCCACAACCCTTCTTTTAGAACAATAACTTTGCTTTGTTGATTTCTTTGACTGTGACATCAATATACAAAGAGCAAAGTGTGCTTTTAGCTCATCTGCAGTGACTAGAAACCATTGAGCTTCGTCATACGACGTCTTTTTCATTCGGTCGTTTTCAATAGAATCAATGATTTTTATTTGCATAGGCATTTGTTTACTTGCAAATTCCATCCCAAAAAGTGTCAAAAGGAGCTGACTCAAAACGTCATATTCTGTAGCATTATCACTCAGACACCTCCTGACTATAGTATTTAGCTTCCCAACAACTGCACATGCATTGCCTTTCGGAACATTACTGGCCAAATTCCAGTTCCAGTTGTTCGATGTGTTGAGGTTACGTACGTAGTTATTTTCATCCTTACTTTCACGAGCGGAGTCACAGTTCCCAGACGCACTGCCATTGCTAAAACTACTGTCAGATAATTCTGAGTTATCTTCATCACCATCAAGAAGAAATCGCAGAATTCTTTCCTCTTCTTCCTCGTGATGTTTACACATCTTGCTCCATAGCATTCATTTCATGAACAAGATGACCAACTTTAGACGCAAGATATACTTTGACAAAATGGCCTTCGGATAATAACATTGGCATATAAACACGCTAGCACTATCTAGGAACGTAATTCTAAAGTACAGCATCACAATTGTAAGAAATCGATAGGCAGACGTATTTCCCACTTGAGTACACAGTGACAGTTGTACTCGTCATTGCATGTTATTGTATGCGGAACTCTCGACAGCTGTACCCGTGATTGTAGCGGAATGGGTTTAAAACATTAATCATTACCTCCACCGCTTGTCTGCATGGTGTTGCTGTCTATAGGATATTTGTTAAAGCTTTTGTGTCAATCCTGCCTACGGACAGAACAATAGCACATAACATTTCAAGTTTTTATTGCACTTGTAAGGTATCATATGACTCGCCCTTATGGATAGATCATATTTTGTCATGTTATGCAATGCTGTTCACAGGGACAAGAGTCTAAAGATGAAGAAGCATTGCCCCAAGTGTGCATTAAGGAAGAGGTGGTGGTGAAAGAAGAGGTGCAAGATCCATTAGAATACTTGGAACAATTTAGTGAAGAGCAAGCATCATGGTCTGAGAATAATCTTTCTTCAAGGGAAGATTTAATGGTGAGAAATTATTATTATTATTATTATTATTATTATTATTATTATTATTATTATTATTATTATTATTATTATTATCCTCTTCTAGCTGTTTAAACCCATGTTACCTGTTTTTTGTTGTTGGTTTTTTTTCCTTTGCTTTGTGTCGCACCGACACAGATATGTCTTATGGCAACGATGGGATAGGAAAGGCTTAGGAATGGGAAGGAAGCGGCTGTGGCCTTAATTAAGGTACAGCCCCAGCATTTGCCTGGTGTGAAAATGGGAAACCACGGAAAACCATCTTCAGGGCTGCCGACAGTGGGGTTCAAACGCACTATCTCCCAATTACTGGATACTGGCCGCACTTAAGCGACTGCAGCTATCGAGCTCTGTACCTGTTCTTTTGAGACCATGTCTGTTCATTTTACCTGAAGACCTTGCAAATCTTTTACTCGAGATATTAAAACCAAAGGTATTTTCTTTCTTTAAAATTCCTAGTTGATTGTAAGTATTTTTGAAATCTCTAGGTGAATTTGGTCTTTTGAAGTCGTACATATTATTACAAATAAAACAGTCTGTTTTATCGCTAAAATTTATTCAGGATGACCCCACATATACACACAATTCTATGCAACCATGAATGACCACACTCATTGTTTCCTATTTACACAGCAGGTTTTGCGGCTCGTTGGTATTATCTGACACGGTTGTAATCCTTATTCACAAGCCTGCTCGCATGCCCTGCTCCGTCACACACACAGCGGCATGCAGGGGTTTGAACACAGGGCTGCTGACCCCCCACAGCACCCAATGATTGTTCCATGATTCAACTCCAGAAAAAGTCCAGAAATTCACACAAACACAGTTTGCTACGTAGCACTGACTACAAAACAGCAGCAGCTCAACAGTGCTAACCAACAATATCCATTAACACTGTTTTAATTACACTCACAACTGCTGTCTTCACAGTAGTACACACACGGCAACCAGCATATCTGCCATCAAGTTCCAACCGCTCTGTCCACATCTGTACACGTACAGCACTCCAGTCAGTACTCCAAGGCAGTACACGCTCCGTACTCTGCTCGGATTCTCTGACACCAATAGGAAATAGGTGGCAGCCAACATTAGTGTTGCCCCAGCCCGACTATTGAACTTCAACGCTGGCTGATGGAACACCCAACCCACACTCGACCCTCAGCAACTACATCTTCCCCTCGTTCACGGCAGCCTATTTTTTATATCTCGATGATGGGTTACTAGAATATTGAGAGCTCAGCTAGATAGGGAATGTTTCTGTTTCATGTTACAGAATGTGGTGGGTAAAACTAGGCAAAGAGTGCAATACAAGGAGAGGCTAGCCATGCCCTCAGGCTGGGAGTTCCCAGTTAACTCGCTAGCCCTTTCCAGGAAGTACCAAAGGTGGCTATAACATTGTTGGCACGTAACTATACTTTGGGTGTGGAGAGACAGGTATTGGGTCCATGTTGTCACAAGTTCTGCAGTCTTTGTCTTGCACCTTGAAGGAGAAATCAATAGCTAAAAGTGAATTAAGTTGTTCTGGTACCATTTTATTCCCTCTCTCATTTGTTTTTGTTTTAATACTGCTTTAAGTTGCACCGACACAGATGGGTCTTATGGCAACAATGGAATAGGAAACGGCTAGACGTGGGAAGGAAGCGGGCATGGCCTCAAAGTACAGCCTCAGCATTTGCCTAGTGTAAAAATGGAAAACCACCTTAAGGGCTGCCAACAGTGGAGTACTTTTAGTTTTGATGTCTCTCAGCACAAAAAGGAATCATTCTGTTTCTGCATTTGAATGAGGAACAGCATGAACTGGATTTGCAAGTGAGGAGTACAAATGAACTAAGCTGACGGCTGTTACAAATTTGGAACATCTTATGTCATTTATTAAATCGCATTAATATTCATTGTTATGAATGTAATTTTAAAGTATATTTTTACGTAAATCAAGCATCGTTGGCAAAATATGAATGCAGTTTGTTAACCCACTTAGCTCATTTGATGGGACATTTATGCGGGCATTGGCCAAGCCTTCAACTCAAATGATGGGACACTCACGCTCCACACCAATTCATTTGTACTAGCTTATATTTTTATCACCTCTGCAAGGGTTTTTCTTTTACAAACTTCTATAAATAAAACATTAATGTGGCCTGTTAACAGCTCTCCTTCTAAGAACTTTCTCTGTAATTTATTGCCCATTTTAGCCACTGAAAGCACAAGCATTTCGTCAGGTTAGGTTTTCCGGCAAAACTAATGCAAAATTATAAGAAATACTAAAAAATAACTGGAAAAAAAAGCTTAGTAGCTGAATGACATACAGTATGTTTCTTATCACAAGACACTATCAGATCACTTTTATTGTAAATACAGTGAAACTCTGTTAAGAAGTTTTTCAAGGGACTGCAAAAAAAAAACTTCTTAAGCAGGAAACTTCTTAAAAGGGGTAATGCCCAAAAACTTATTCTGTACTTTGAAATACATGTGAAACACACAGCCAACAGATTCCTCGTTTGTGAACAATACCGAAATAGGCCGATATATAAGAGCTGCTTACAGAAAGCCACAATATAAAAATTTGATTATCATGACAATATTTTTAGAGATAAAGTAAAATAATTGAACATACCATATTATAAATATATTTGATAAGAGAAGGGAACATATTAAGTTATATAAAAACGTTGCAAGGTTTGATTATTTTAGCAGGCAGAACCATGTCCTTCCACACTTCCCTTCCCTGCGAACTTACACTCTCTGCTTCGCAACAAATTGTTTTGTAAGCGAAAACCAAAAACCCCATGGCACTACAGCCCTTGAAGGGCCTTGGCCTACCAAGCGACCGCTGCTCAGCCCGAAGGCCTGCAGATTACGAGGTGCCGTGTGGTCAGCACGACAAATCCTCTCGGCCGTTATTCTTGGCTTTCTAGACCGGGGCCGATATCTCACCGTCAGATAGTTTCTCAATTCTAATCACGTAGGCTGAGTGGACCTCGAACCAGGTCCAGGTTAAAATCCCAGTCCTGGCCGGGAATCGAACCCGGGGCCTCCGTGTAAGAGGCAGGCACGCTACCCCTACACCACGGGGCCGGCTTTGTAAACGATGCCGGCTCGATTTTTAAAGCGTTCCAGCCACCCGCTCGACGCGGTAAAAGGTACCCTTAATTTGCATGAGGCTTTCTCCTGCACAATAGTCCCACTGAAAGGGCTGTTTAAACCATATTAGCAGAACTTGTTCTATTTCATCGTACTTTTCAGATTTAACTTCCTTACAATTTGCTGAAGTATTCCCTGCAGAAGCAGAGATCTCTTCTTTCTTCGCTATAATATCGTTCAAAGTAGACGGCGGCATCCCCAGCTCCTTTGCCAAAGCAACACGAGAAAGTGTAGATGACGCCACTTTCCTTATAATCTCCACTTTGTCTTTTATTGTTAGTGCCTTTCGCTTGATCTCTTTCCTCTGAGTTGCGCTCATTTTCACTTTTTAAAAAAAGCTTGTACGTTGATATTACAAGTAACTTCACCTACTCCTATTCATACTAATTATGACGCTACACTATGCTTGGCAATCCGTAGCTTAGGCTTACAAGAAGCAAAGACAAGACGTGTACTAGTTTGTTAGCATGTGCTTTCTATCTTCCTCACACCCCTGACACCTGCTTCAAGGATAACGGCAGCAAATGGGAAATCTAGCAACTTACTCTTAAGAGATTCTTAGAACCCTGGCCTAAATCGCCCCTGCATTCCTACTGGTTGTCACGGCAACGGGCGTAGTTTCTGGCTGTTTCACAAGTACCGCATGGCCAAGCCAGTATTGAGTTTATTTTCCCGCTTCAATCCTCTTCATGCTATAGGTAATGAAGAAAAGAAACACAGGTTCGAAGTTGGTAGAAATTAGTGCATGGAAATGTATCCGGGGTATTACGTGGGAGAGATAAAGGTGCAGTAGCAACGCTAGCACATCTAAACTTAACCCTGGAATGGTATGATGCTTAAAACTTACATCATTGGTATGATGTCATATTTTTTACGATCTTGAGAAAAAACACTTATTTTGGTAAAATGGAAATGAAAAATCAAACCTTATGTAACATATTTTAATTTTACACACTTTTAAAAGATGAAAATACATTGAATATAAAAGAAAATTTTATTGAGGAACAATGTCAAGCATTGTCTAGTCGTCGACGTCACCTAGCAGTTAAGTCCGTCTGAAAAGTTGAAAAAAAATTGAAATTAGTATATTTAATTTTAAAAAATAAATTGTATGTTTAAACAGAGGGCTAAATGATCTAAAAGTTTTGGTAATAGCTCAAAATAAATCTTACTTGCAATGATATGATGTCTTGATGATGCTGCAGTTGATTCAGGCGCTGCAGATTTTGCAGATATCACAGCGGTGCTCCGCGCAGACCGCAGTGTCGCACTTGCTGCAGTAGTTGGCTGTCATTCTTCGCTTTTCAGCTGGGCACAATTTACAAGTTGTTCTCTTCTTATCCATCCTAGGAAGAGCTGGATCTGCTGCTTCTTTTCGGCCAAGAACACTGAAGACCATACTTCTTAGCTTCCTCGGAAGATTTCTGATACCAATATAAATGGTCCGTTATTGGACATTATAAATTTTCCAGCTAACTCATTCCTGGTTGCCAGCGTTTCGCCCTTGTGTGCCAGGCTGGGCTCATCAGTTGGTACCTAGCACACCTACCAAGACGCATGGCTAGTGCATACCGTGGAGGCCACTGCGTAGGCCAATTGTAGCCACCGGCAGTGCCAATGCACTATGAGACACTCTGTCTCACTACTAAAAATTGATGCCTGCTTGGCCATCAGATAATACAGATGTTGATTCCCATAGGGAATCTGTAATATTTGTTCCGAATGAGTAAATTTATAATACCAATATAAATGGTCCGTTATTGGACATTATAAATTTTCCAGCTAACTCATTCCTGGTTGCCAGCGTTTCGCCCTTGTGTGCCAGGCTGGGCTCATCAGTTGGTACCTAGCACACCTACCAAGACGCATGGCTAGTGCATACCGTGGAGGCCACTGCGTAGGCCAATTGTAGCCACCGGCAGTGCCAATGCACTATGAGACACTCTGTCTCACTACTAAAAATTGATGCCTGCTTGGCCATCAGATAATACAGATGTTGATTCCCATAGGGAATCTGTAATATTTGTTCCGAATGAGTAAATTTATAATACCAATATAAATGGTCCGTTATTGGACATTATAAATTTTCCAGCTAACTCATTCCTGGTTGCCAGCGTTTCGCCCTTGTGTGCCAGGCTGGGCTCATCAGTTGGTACCTAGCACACCTACCAAGACGCATGGCTAGTGCATACCGTGGAGGCCACTGCGTAGGCCAATTGTAGCCACCGGCAGTGCCAATGCACTATGAGACACTCTGTCTCACTACTAAAAATTGATGCCTGCTTGGCCATCAGATAATACAGATGTTGATTTATATTGGTATTATAAATTTACTCATTCGGAACAAATATTACAGATTCCCTATGGGAATCAACATCTGTATTATCTGATGGCCAAGCAGGCATCAATTTTTAGTAGTGAGACAGAGTGTCTCATAGTGCATAGGCACTGCCGGTGGCTACAATTGGCCTACGCAGTGGCCTCCACGGTATGCACTAGCCATGCGTCTTGGTAGGTGTGCTAGGTACCAACTGATGAGCCCAACCTGGCACACAAGGGCGAAACGCTGGCAACCAGGAATGAGTTAGCTGGAAAATTTATAATGTCCAATAACGGACCATTTATATTGGTATTATAAATTTACTCATTCGGAACAAATATTACAGATTCCCTATGGGAATCAACATCTGTATTATCTGATGGCCAAGCAGGCATCAATTTTTAGTAGTGAGACAGAGTGTCTCATAGTGCATTGGCACTGCCGGTGGCTACAATTGGCCTACGCAGTGGCCTCCACGGTATGCACTAGCCATGCGTCTTGGTAGGTGTGCTAGGTACCAACTGATGAGCCCAGCCTGGCACACAAGGGCGAAACGCTGGCAACCAGGAATGAGTTAGCTGGAAAATTTATAATGTCCAATAACGGACCATTTATATTGGTATTATAAATTTACTCATTCGGAACAAATATTACAGATTCCCTATGGGAATCAACATCTGTATTATCTGATGGCCAAGCAGGCATCAATTTTTAGTAGTGAGACAGAGTGTCTCATAGTGCATTGGCACTGCCGGTGGCTACAATTGGCCTACGCAGTGGCCTCCACGGTATGCACTAGCCATGCGTCTTGGTAGGTGTGCTAGGTACCAACTGATGAGCCCAGCCTGGCACACAAGGGCGAAACGCTGGCAACCAGGAATGAGTTAGCTGGAAAATTTATAATGTCCAATAACGGACCATTTATATTGGTATTATAAATTTACTCATTCGGAACAAATATTACAGATTCCCTATGGGAATCAACATCTGTATTATCTGATGGCCAAGCAGGCATCAATTTTTAGTAGTGAGACAGAGTGTCTCATAGTGCATTGGCACTGCCGGTGGCTACAATTGGCCTACGCAGTGGCCTCCACGGTATGCACTAGCCATGCGTCTTGGTAGGTGTGCTAGGTACCAACTGATGAGCCCAGCCTGGCACACAAGGGCGAAACGCTGGCAACCAGGAATGAGTTAGCTGGAAAATTTATAATGTCCAATAACGGACCATTTATATTGGTATTATAAATTTACTCATTCGGAACAAATATTACAGATTCCCTATGGGAATCAACATCTGTATTATCTGATGGCCAAGCAGGCATCAATTTTTAGTAGTGAGACAGAGTGTCTCATAGTGCATTGGCACTGCCGGTGGCTACAATTGGCCTACGCAGTGGCCTCCACGGTATGCACTAGCCATGCGTCTTGGTAGGTGTGCTAGGTACCAACTGATGAGCCCAGCCTGGCACACAAGGGCGAAACGCTGGCAACCAGGAATGAGTTAGCTGGAAAATTTATAATGTCCAATAACGGACCATTTATATTGGTATTATAAATTTACTCATTCGGAACAAATATTACAGATTCCCTATGGGAATCAACATCTGTATTATCTGATGGCCAAGCAGGCATCAATTTTTAGTAGTGAGACAGAGTGTCTCATAGTGCATTGGCACTGCCGGTGGCTACAATTGGCCTACGCAGTGGCCTCCACGGTATGCACTAGCCATGCGTCTTGGTAGGTGTGCTAGGTACCAACTGATGAGCCCAGCCTGGCACACAAGGGCGAAACGCTGGCAACCAGGAATGAGTTAGCTGGAAAATTTATAATGTCCAATAACGGACCATTTATATTGGTATTATAAATTTACTCATTCGGAACAAATATTACAGATTCCCTATGGGAATCAACATCTGTATTATCTGATGGCCAAGCAGGCATCAATTTTTAGTAGTGAGACAGAGTGTCTCATAGTGCATTGGCACTGCCGGTGGCTACAATTGGCCTACGCAGTGGCCTCCACGGTATGCACTAGCCATGCGTCTTGGTAGGTGTGCTAGGTACCAACTGATGAGCCCAGCCTGGCACACAAGGGCGAAACGCTGGCAACCAGGAATGAGTTAGCTGGAAAATTTATAATGTCCAATAACGGACCATTTATATTGGTATTATAAATTTACTCATTCGGAACAAATATTACAGATTCCCTATGGGAATCAACATCTGTATTATCTGATGGCCAAGCAGGCATCAATTTTTAGTAGTGAGACAGAGTGTCTCATAGTGCATTGGCACTGCCGGTGGCTACAATTGGCCTACGCAGTGGCCTCCACGGTATGCACTAGCCATGCGTCTTGGTAGGTGTGCTAGGTACCAACTGATGAGCCCAGCCTGGCACACAAGGGCGAAACGCTGGCAACCAGGAATGAGTTAGCTGGAAAATTTATAATGTCCAATAACGGACCATTTATATTGGTATTATAAATTTACTCATTCGGAACAAATATTACAGATTCCCTATGGGAATCAACATCTGTATTATCTGATGGCCAAGCAGGCATCAATTTTTAGTAGTGAGACAGAGTGTCTCATAGTGCATTGGCACTGCCGGTGGCTACAATTGGCCTACGCAGTGGCCTCCACGGTATGCACTAGCCATGCGTCTTGGTAGGTGTGCTAGGTACCAACTGATGAGCCCAGCCTGGCACACAAGGGCGAAACGCTGGCAACCAGGAATGAGTTAGCTGGAAAATTTATAATGTCCAATAACGGACCATTTATATTGGTATTATAAATTTACTCATTCGGAACAAATATTACAGATTCCCTATGGGAATCAACATCTGTATTATCTGATGGCCAAGCAGGCATCAATTTTTAGTAGTGAGACAGAGTGTCTCATAGTGCATTGGCACTGCCGGTGGCTACAATTGGCCTACGCAGTGGCCTCCACGGTATGCACTAGCCATGCGTCTTGGTAGGTGTGCTAGGTACCAACTGATGAGCCCAGCCTGGCACACAAGGGCGAAACGCTGGCAACCAGGAATGAGTTAGCTGGAAAATTTATAATGTCCAATAACGGACCATTTATATTGGTATTATAAATTTACTCATTCGGAACAAATATTACAGATTCCCTATGGGAATCAACATCTGTATTATCTGATGGCCAAGCAGGCATCAATTTTTAGTAGTGAGACAGAGTGTCTCATAGTGCATTGGCACTGCCGGTGGCTACAATTGGCCTACGCAGTGGCCTCCACGGTATGCACTAGCCATGCGTCTTGGTAGGTGTGCTAGGTACCAACTGATGAGCCCAGCCTGGCACACAAGGGCGAAACGCTGGCAACCAGGAATGAGTTAGCTGGAAAATTTATAATGTCCAATAACGGACCATTTATATTGGTATTATAAATTTACTCATTCGGAACAAATATTACAGATTCCCTATGGGAATCAACATCTGTATTATCTGATGGCCAAGCAGGCATCAATTTTTAGTAGTGAGACAGAGTGTCTCATAGTGCATTGGCACTGCCGGTGGCTACAATTGGCCTACGCAGTGGCCTCCACGGTATGCACTAGCCATGCGTCTTGGTAGGTGTGCTAGGTACCAACTGATGAGCCCAGCCTGGCACACAAGGGCGAAACGCTGGCAACCAGGAATGAGTTAGCTGGAAAATTTATAATGTCCAATAACGGACCATTTATATTGGTATTATAAATTTACTCATTCGGAACAAATATTACAGATTCCCTATGGGAATCAACATCTGTATTATCTGATGGCCAAGCAGGCATCAATTTTTAGTAGTGAGACAGAGTGTCTCATAGTGCATTGGCACTGCCGGTGGCTACAATTGGCCTACGCAGTGGCCTCCACGGTATGCACTAGCCATGCGTCTTGGTAGGTGTGCTAGGTACCAACTGATGAGCCCAGCCTGGCACACAAGGGCGAAACGCTGGCAACCAGGAATGAGTTAGCTGGAAAATTTATAATGTCCAATAACGGACCATTTATATTGGTATTATAAATTTACTCATTCGGAACAAATATTACAGATTCCCTATGGGAATCAACATCTGTATTATCTGATGGCCAAGCAGGCATCAATTTTTAGTAGTGAGACAGAGTGTCTCATAGTGCATTGGCACTGCCGGTGGCTACAATTGGCCTACGCAGTGGCCTCCACGGTATGCACTAGCCATGCGTCTTGGTAGGTGTGCTAGGTACCAACTGATGAGCCCAGCCTGGCACACAAGGGCGAAACGCTGGCAACCAGGAATGAGTTAGCTGGAAAATTTATAATGTCCAATAACGGACCATTTATATTGGTATTATAAATTTACTCATTCGGAACAAATATTACAGATTCCCTATGGGAATCAACATCTGTATTATAGATTTCTGATAGTCAAGCGCTGTTCTAGCCATGGAAAAACCAACTGTTGATACAACTGATTCAAATAAGCTGATCTTGTCATGGTTTGTTCTTTTCTAGAACTCAAGACCCTGTTCAAAATAATAAGTGAGTTAACTCCTCCGATGTCGATCAAGTCATAAAAAATGCAGAGTGGCCATCTTTTTGTTTTCCTTGCACTAGATCTGACTGAAACCATTTGGTCAAGAGTATCTACTCCTCCTTTGGTCTGGTTGTAATGGTCAATCATAACTGCTTTGCCATCTTGATTCACTCCCTTGTCTTGGTGCATTGTGGAAATAAGGCAAACTACCTTGTTCTTCTTAGCCTTGTGCGATAGAAGTGTTGTCGTGTTGCTGAACAGGTATTTTGCATCACCAATGTCCCTGTTCTTCGTTGATCTCATACTCAAAGGTATTTCTGGTTTGTTTAGGCGGATCGTTCCTAAAAGTGTCAGCTTGTAAGGAGCCTTGAGCAATTCATCAGCCAACGGAACGGTTGTGAACCAGTTATCCATTGTTATGTTGCGGTTCGATCCATGAAATGGAGCCGTTAACTTTTTCACATAGTAGTGGGAAAGAGGGCCTTCGACAGTTGTGTTTTGTTTCCCTAAGTATGGCTCAGCAACTAACATATACTTAGAACCAGCATCACAAACCATAACAATTTTTAGCCCATATTTAGCTGGCTTTTTAGGCATATACATTTTGAATGGACATCTGCCTCTAAATGCAAGCAGCTGTTCATCAATGGTGAGATACGGGCCAGCCTCGTAGTTGTCTATGCATGATTTCATGAAAGCTTCCCAAAGGTCCCTTATAGGTGCGAAGCGATCCGTCGCTACTCTCTCAGCTCGGGTAGTTTTGTCATCGAATCTGAGACAATCTAATAAAAACTGGAATCGCTTTTCACTAAAGCAAACTCTGTAAACATTACCACTTACAGAAGGATCAAACATTATTGCTGTATTTAGGCTATTGTCCTTGTGGAGAGCAGAGAATATTAGAATTCCCAAGAGTGCCTTTATCTCTGTGGGAGAGGTTTGACTGTTTGAAAACTGGATTGTTTTGTAGTTGGCTTGCTTTCTCACTATTTCTTCATTTGTATGAGTAACGATTGAGTTCACCATAGTGTCAGTAAAGAACAACTGAAACGCACCTAAAGGGGTTAGAACATCCTTACCGCTGCCTTTAGGCCGTTGTCGGATATTCACAATATTTCTAGGGGTATTTCTTGTACTTACGGTTGGAGGATTTTCAGTCCAGGAATAACCGTTTTTTCCTTTGATTACTTTTGTCGTTCGTTGTGGAGTCGAGCTTGCAGATCCTGAAGAACCAATAATAGTAGTAGTAGCAGCAGCAGTAGTATTACTACTATCAGGTCTTGATTCATCAGATAGAGTTGTAACCGATTTTGTCCCACAACTACCAGAGGGACGAGGGGTGTCAGGAACTTGTGTAGTAGTGCTGTGTGGGCCAACCACTCCTGATGTGTACATTGAATTCTTTTCATTTGATGAATGACCACGACGTTTTCTCTTCAATTGTTCACGAAATTCATCATCTGAGGATTCATCTGAGGTTGAAGGTATATAGTCGTCACTCCCAGAGTATGCTAAAATGTTATTTTCTGACTCACTTCCGCTATCTCCTTCATCTTCATCGGTATCAAAACTATCATCATTTAAAAGTTTGTCAATCTCCGATGGTGGCAAAGCCATTTATAAAAACACTAGTAGTCTAAAAAACAGCGTAAAACTTGACAAAAACAAATAAAAAGATATACTTAATATAGCCTATGGTACTAATTTTCAACACACTAAGTCAACAACAACAACGACGAATATTTGATCTAACAATTAAACTTAAATTGAAACACAACACTATGCAAAATAGTTACACCATCGGTATGATATCGTAACATTCACGAACTGACGCCAAAAGCTCTAAAACAAGAGCTTCCAGCACGACGGTTGCACGTGCACTGACCTTGTGAGTTAAGTGGGGAAAGACATTGGGAGGGCCGGAAAAGTCCGCGCAGAAACCTGTTCTGTGCAATCAAATTTGTGTTACGTTTCGTAAAAATTACGACATCATACCATTCCAGGGTTAAACAGTTTCTTTCCCCGCGAGAATTTTATTTGATGTCTCCTCATCCTTGTGCTACGTTCTAATAATGCGATGTAATAATTACGAGTGACACGATAATACAATGTTTAGCTCGTATAAAGGTAAAATTAAAAATAACTTTCAATTTTATGCCAACACGTGGTATTGCAGTGCCTATGTGTGCCTCCCTCAACACCCAGTTGGCTATCAACATTCGTTCAACTTCGTAAACGATCGGGATCTTTCGGTCGGCTGTTTGGCGGCATGTGTACCAGCTGGCTGCTGGCAAATCGGCTGTTTCCTGCATAGAGTCGCGAAGTTGTTTTTATTCACCTCACTAGTAATAGACACGGAAAATCTTATCAGTTTAGTTCAAAAACGTAATTTCCTCTACGGCAAGGCCCACAAGTATTATTGCAACAACGTAAAACAGAATGCCTGGAAGGAAATAAGCAAGGGAATGAAAAATCAGACAGGTTAGAATATTCAGTTTTGTGGTAGGTTAACAGTAATGTTGTGGGCAAATGCACTTTACGGTTTTTAATTAATGTTTAGGCCACCTCGATTAATGACTTCACCCTGTCGCGGCCCGCAAATTACTGCATTAAAGTTTTATCAAATCATTCATTGCGTACTTTGTTTCTTACGTAGAATCCCGTTCGATTTTATTCCGCTAGATGGAACGGTGGAGTGGAAATTTTGACTGATGGGTTCGATTCGATTCCACAAGTCGAGAGTGATCATCTGCTGTCCGTGTTGTCATAGCGTGACGTCATATGGCCGTGGCAGGCCCGCACATGTTCCGTGACACCAGACACACACCGCGAGCGCACGCACGGTCTAACACAGGGTGCAACTTGCGCGGAGACTGGAGGGTTCTAACCACGGGCTGCTTTGAGCGGACGTTTTCTATCTCAAGGGGCTCTAAAATCTGAACTGTTTAAACGGGAAATATATTTACAACAGAACACTTTAAACGGGAAAAATATACATATGTCTTAATGCAACTGATCAAGGGACCAGGAATATCACACTTCTTAGGCGGGAAAACTTCTTAACAGAGTTTCACTGTATATCTTTTTTTTTTTTTTTTTTTTTTTTTGTATGTTATTAGGAATGGGCAATTATCGACAAGAGCAAAAACATTTTATGTTGAAATTTTGTGTTCCAAGCAAGTGGCTGTGCAGTTTGGGTCACACAGCTGTCGACTTGCATTCAAAAGATAGTGGGTTTGAGCCCCATTGTCGGCAACTCTGAAGATGGTTTTCCATGGTTTCTTATTTTCACACTAGTAACGTAATTAAGGCCACATTCGCTTCCTTCCCACTCCTAGCCATTTCCCATGCTATTGTCACCATGAGACCTATCTGTGTTTCTGTGACGTAAAATAATTAAAAATGAATCTGTTTTCAGTATCTTAAAATGTGTGGAAATGTTCCTTGAATTTACCGTATTGGACTCCATCTATTGTATACATCCTCTCCTCACATCTGTTACGCCTGGACTGTCACACCAGGTCGTTGATCTCACTGGTAACTTTCCACATGCTGTGCAACAGTGACATCACCAGTTTTTGTGGAAATGCAGTTCTAGTCCATTTGTTGTTTGTACTTTCCAAAATACTTTTTCTATAAATAGTTAACAATGTCTTATTATGCATTAGTGAATTAATAAAAGCTGATGTTCAACCCCATGACGCCAACCTCCATGCATGGCATAGACCCCTGAAAGCCTAACCTCATTTTGTTCTAGCTTGTAAACTTTTAAAGTTGTCGAGATGGTAATGGTATATCTGCCTTCTCTGTATATATGAATCAGCCCAAATCAGTGTTTCTTTCGCAAAGTGTTTGAAAGAGTCTGACCTCTTTCTGGTTAAGACCTTTCCCTGCCAAGCTAAAATGCTGTAGTACTGCTAAAACTGCCAACCTTAGTTAAGGCAAAATGTCTTAGGGAAAATTTTGTACTCGCCTCACTGTTTGAAGCTATATAGATTTTTTATTTTTTTTTTTTTTTTTTTTTTTTTTTTTTTTTTTTATATCCATGTATATGTGCTGCGATTTACTTTGTTGGCGCTTATACTTTTATATAAAATATTAATGAGTTATTAATTTCCACTTTCTGTAATTAATTTTGCTAATTTGAATTAGTATTTGGCATAGAAATAATTATTTCACATACAAGTTAATGTCATTGTTAGAATCACAAAACTGTGTTTTCTTTTAATGAAAAAGTTTTAAATCTCTAAATGTCCAAAAGATTTTAGTTTTCGAAATTTAAAATTGAGGTTAGGTTCATCGTCATGGTGACTTACATTTCGCTAGTTAACATTAAGATCATTGTCATCTTCACTTTCAACAGTAGTAGTAGTAGTAGTAGTTTGAGAAGGGATAACATCATTAGGCCTAATATATCTGTCACATGAGCTTTTAATTTTTCTCTCACTGTTTTCATCACTAGAAGATGCACCACTGTCACTTCCTAACAACATACCCTGAATGTATTTTTAAGAAAAGTGTTCCAAATAGTATTTTACCATCCTGCCGTACACAAATTCGCAGTATAATACGCAAAAACACGATAAAAGCAATACCTCGCGATAACACACTTGCCGCTGTGCCGAACCAAGCCTGCCTTGGTGATGCACTTCCTTCATTCCTACTTCTCCTTGACTGTCGTTGTGGCTATTAGCGATAACATTACCCGAATGTGACGTGAAACTTATAGCTTCTCATTGAAGATGGCGCTCTAGCCATCTGTGTTTATACACAGTCTCTTTGACACAGTCTGTCTCTCGCTCTCCGAGTGTTAAGTTGGTCAGCTCCTGATGCCAACAATGGACGGATCAAACGTGATAAGCAGACTGGAATTCAAAATGTGCTTCTTAATCTGCGAATTGCTATTATCGTGGGTTTACTTGTTTCAAGGCTCGGTTCTCTGCTTGAAGTTATTATTTTGATTGCTGCTCCCAGGTATTCATTCATTTTATTTCATTTTCATGCCAGTTACAAAAACTGTTCTGTGTGATTGTATTTCGGTAGTCTTTTATCACCTGTCTTTGCAGACTCTTAATTACTTCATTTTATGTGTGTGTTTTAATTTTTCCTTTCTTTGTGTGCACATGCGTGGCAACGGAGAGTGGTATTTACCTATCTGTTTGTTTGGGCCTGTGTGTGTTTTGAGACCATGCATTTTGTTTACTCATCATTCGGAATGGCTGAGCATTGGTGTATTGTGTGATTTGACGCTGCGGGATTTAATCCATGTTTGTCCACGTGAGGCAATTTGGATGGCTCGTGTAGTGGGTCGACGAGTGTTGTGATTGCTACGATTATATTTGGATCAGCCTTGCCTATATTTTGCGGCGGTCCAGCATTGTATCTGCGGTGTTCGAACCATGCTCGTGAGCCCATGATATCCTTCGCTATCCTGTGCGATAGTATACGTCGCGTGCCTTTACACTCTGGCCTGATCTGGGTCGATTTTATATTGGGTCTCTCTTCTTGTTCATGTGTGTGTGTGTGTGTGCGCGCGCGCGTGCGCGAGCCTGTGCTGTCTGCTGGTGTACGGTCTATAGTACTCTCCCTATCTCGTAATTTTAATTTTTCTTTATTTCATTTTATTTTTCGTTTTAGTTGGCCGGTTTGGGCCATGTGTAGTGTGCTATTTTATATTTCTAGGCCGTTATTTGGTCCATTGTTGGCGATTAGTTTTTGTTTTTTGTAACTCTGGCAACATCTTCTTCTCCTGCACTTCTGCTCCTTTTGGGAGGCTGTGCTTTGCTTTTGTTAGGACGCGCTGGCATCGAATGGACGCTCGCTTGGAGCGCGGATGCAAACTGTTACATGTGCGCGGCCCGTATTACCGCAACTGTATTATTTCTTTTGTGGTTCCATTTTCTGATTCCTTCGATGATATGTTTCACATCACATTATTTTCCTCAAACAAAATTGTAAATTCTATGTAGTCATACGTAGGTGTGTAGTGCGATCGTGTGTACTGTCGGCGTGTTACACGAAACTTACTATGTCATTGAACGGGATACTACTTGATGTTTCAATTTTCTACAGTTATGTAAGTAACTTTTAATGCAGCCTCACATTTCTGTTTTCATTCTAATATTATGTGTGTTTATAATAAACCCCAGTTTCCTTGATCCATTCTTTTATTCATGGGGGTTACGGGTGCATGCCTTTCTGTCCTTTCGCTTCCCTTTGTCTACGCACGGATCCAGCTCCGAGCTGTTTTAGCTCGTTCCAGTCCATCCACGGCAATTTACGAAGAGAGGTAAGCGAGGTAAGTATCTGCGCGTATATAGCGTGTACTGTGTTGATGTGTAATGGTAGCAGGGTATGGGGGAGGTGCACCGCACAAAGTTTGTGGCGCACGTGACATGGCCAGTGTGTGCTAACCTCTCAAAGAAATAGAAAATAAGAATGTTATATCACTGCCTTCGTAATGTCCAGGCCGTACTGTACCTCTGATGACGTCACGCTTTGGGGGGGACTTGAAGGCGATACGCATACGCTCCGCTTGAATAACACACTCGTTTAAATTACTTAAAGAACTGTTAACACCTTATAAAACCAAAACCTATCCTCAAATATTTGTTAATTCTGACATACAATGCATATCCTTCTACGTAACGTTCTATTTCTTGCATGTATGCGTTCGTTTGCGTGAG
This sequence comes from Anabrus simplex, assembly GCF_040414725.1. NCBI lineage: Eukaryota > Metazoa > Arthropoda > Insecta > Orthoptera > Tettigoniidae > Anabrus > Anabrus simplex. The sequence goes on along the minus strand of NC_090277.1, from coordinate 100,621,532 downwards.
TACAGCCTAACACTTTGAGACATGTTCTTGCGATTTTATCCATTTTCTGGTCTACTGGAGCATTCACATCATACACACTGACAGAAAACATACAGCCAATTACCATTACTATTTATTTATTACAAATATAAATTATTTCTGTACCTCACTGTTTCCACTCCATGAGCATTGCAGCTTTATTGGACCTCTTGCAGGAAGTTACACCAGTATGGAGTAGGTCTGCTCTCTTTGAAGCACTTTGTTGAATACACAAGTCGGTGTAAATTTTGGAAAGGTTATTTAAAAATATATTCACCCAAATATATACTGTATATGCCTACACTGTCCGGCCAGGTCTTCCAATTTTTTCCCGCAGTTACAAATGACTAGGGAATCTGCCAACAGCATTGACTCCAAAGCCAAGGATTTTTTGACACACTTAGGATTGTCTGAATTTAGAAATACCATCTTATATGTATCTGACTCTAACACACAAAATACTTTGTACACCTCATTTCCAAGTTCTATTGACATACTCTGGATACTTTAAGCCCCCTCGATTTAGGAAATTCAGATATTCAGGTAATTCATAAATAAGATCTGAATCTGTCAGAAGATAAGATTTACGTAAATCACACTGCTGTTTGATACTCATAAATTATTATTATTATTATTATTATTATTATTATTATTATTATTATTATTATTATTATTTTGCTATTTGCTTTTCGTCGCACCGACACAGATAGGTCTTACAGCAACAATGGGACAGGAAAGGTCTAGGAATGGCAAGCGGCCGTGACCTTAATTAAGGTAGAGCCCCAGCATTTGCCTGGCGTGAAAATGGGAAATCACGGAAAACCATCTTCAGGGCTGCCGACATTGGGGTTCGAACCCACTGTCTCCCGAATACTGGCCGCACTTAAACGACTGCAGCTATCGAGCTCGGTGATACTCATAAGTATGACTTGCATGTTAAAATACGCCGAATTCAGATAAGCCGTAGGTCTGATTACATAAAAATATAGGGCCTACCTAATGTTACCCATGTTTATGACATAATAAAAAAATTTAACTCACCATCTGGACGGGACACTCTTATTTCTCTCAGGATGTGATTTTCAGGGAAAGTGCTTGATACACACAACTGTGTTGTGATTAACTATTAAAAACTCCCTGGGAATAGCCTTCTTCCATAACTTAACTCGTTCTTCATCAGAAGGAAACACAAATACTGGAGTGTACTCTCCTTGTTTATAATTGGCTTTGCAGCCAGGCACACAGCAACTCGTAGGCATGGTGATTTCCCTCACTGATCATCTTAATTCAAGTATATACAATTCGTGGTTAGTAATAAAACACAGAATGCACTAACTCAATTAATTTTACACTATAAATATAACTTTACACAAATGAACTACAACACTGAAGAACCATCTTCTTAACCTATAGCTGCACATAAATACATGCTCACACTAAGTTTTCTTCACTAATTAACGACTTTCCACTTAATAATGCAGTCGATGACGACTCATTCTCACATATATCTGAGTGAACATGCGGCCACCGGTAAAAATTTGAATAAAACTGCGAAAATCTATGTTTAACTCTACTAACTCATGTGCTAAACTTCCCCCCTAACGATCAGCTGATTGCTTTCCCGCGCTCGTAACTACATTTTAGGTCTTCCCCTAAAATACCATTTCACTCAGCGTGAATAAAATTATATATGGCGTATATTATAGACTTATTCCCCGACTTCAGAGAGAGGCTTCAGAGGTGCATCGAACAGGACGGTCAGCATTTGGATGACATTATTTTCAAAACCTAGTGTGACGCAAATGGCAAACACTACTCTTTCCAACTGTTCCATGGCCAGCCCGTTCCCCTGACCTCGCCCTGTATGATTTCTCTCACTGGGGATATTTGAAATATCGCGTCTTCCGACGTAATCCGCGAACACTACATGACCTGAAAGCTGCCATCCGTGAAGAAATCGAGGCAATACTACACGACATGCTCAAGCGAGTCATGCGGAACTTCAGGGAGAGGCTTCAGGGGTGCATCGAACAGGACGGTCAGCATTTGGATGACATTATTTTCAAAACCTAGTGTGACGCAAATGGCAAACACTACTCTTTCCAACTGTGCAATAAATCTTTAAATGGCTTGTTGCGTTGCCGAGTTATTTACGTCTGAAATTCGTCAGGTATTTCTGCTGCATCCTATATATTGTAGGCCTTCACATTTAGTTTTCTTTCAACTTTTCTTGTGACTTGGCGCTGATATGGACTTCATAACAAAAATCCAAAAATCATGAATATCTCTGTGATCGTAGCCGGTACAGTAACAATGTATAAGACATAAATGATCGGAAATTTAAAGTTATGTAGTATTTATCGATACGACCACTATTAACATAACTATTTCAGAATTAAATGTTGGCCTTCCCCTAAACTAACATTTCACTCAGCATGAATAAAATTATTTATGGCCTAGATTATAGAGACTTATTCTCCGATTTTCCATACTGATTTTTATGAAGATAGGACCACTAAAAACATAAATATTTGAGAACTACATTTTAGGTCTTCCCCTAAACTACCATTTCACTCAGCATGAATAAAATTATATATGGCGTAGATTATAGACTTATTCCCCGACTTTGCATACCGATTTTCATTAAGATAGAGCCATCGTAAAACTGCTGTGATCCAATGCCATAAAGGCCGGTTTTATTGTTCATTCAGATGCAACGCAACAGGTGACTCATGGATGCATATTGGCTGATCCATGGTATCTCTAACAACAAGTAAACAAGTCGCTGATCATGAAACACTTTAACATTCTAATACGCTTCTAATTGATTTCATTTACTTTTTACAGATAATTAGCAAGTATCATAGACCGAAAAAGAACCACCTACAACAACAGCTTTCATAACCCCAGCAGCACATTCATCTTCAATCTGTATATTTAACAAGACAATATAAGTTTATAGTGATTGGACTTTAGCAAATATCTTACAGTGGCCAATAGTGCCCCATCTGAACTTGGCATGTATATTGAAATGTACCATTGTCTTATGTTGCATATAATGTATTTTACACAGTATATATTTGAAGAGGTCATTCAATACAGGTTTTAATCACCTGGCATTTCATTTCTCAACGCAATCTCAAATTCAGAGTCACATTATTTATTTTGACAAAGTTTATATAAAGTATATTACCCCATTTGAACTTGACACGTACGCATGAAAAAAGAACAATACTTCATATGAATTTCACAAAACTTACAAGATTGTCTTATACCTTTTAACTTTTATATATTGAAGTGTGCTATTGTCTTCTTTGCATGAAATGTATTTTAAATAGCATATAATTGAAGGAGTCATTCAACACAGGTTTCAATTACCTAGCTTACTGTTATTTCAAACGCATTTCACTTTGTTATCGTAATTTCAAATTCGGATTCACATTACTCATTTTGACAAAGTTTAAGCCTAATAAAAAGTATAGGCCTACTGTATAAGCACATGCAGCTACATTTAAGCATATTTAGTCAACTAAAAACAACGCAATATGAAAGTCTTTTTAAAGAACTATTACTAGTAAAACTTGAACGTTAATGCAAGGTCAGGTGTAAACAACAAATTTTATCATGTGTTATAATTCTTTTAATGTGTTAAAGATAGATATCTTTTTAATATTTTTTTAATATTCTTGATCCTCTAAACTTAGACTAAGAAGCAGAATTTCACTTCTAGACATACTACCTAATATCTATCAAATATGACATGTTTATTTGTAAGATACAATTGTTAAAACATGTATTCTAATGTGTATGTAAGTGACAGCTGAGGATGACTTGTAAAAAGTCGAAACCGGTCCTGTTTTAAAAAAACCTTAATAAATTTAGTATTGATAAGGTGGATCTCTTTCTTTCTATGACATACATAAGTTAGTCTGCCTCGAGAAGAACAGCGTGCAAGCAATGCCAATCAATAAAATAAAGATGGCTGTTGTCTTTAGCACTAAATTAGCTTCACAATTAAATCAAGAATCTCCTAGCAGGAAGATAGCATGAGACGGACAACACTACTATTTACGTAGAACATATTCTTGCATCCTGATTTTTATTAAATGACATTACGGAAGTCATAATTTTCGTGATCGGCATTAGTAAGCAAAATAAATACAAATTAGGTGAAGTACCCATCTCCATGTAATGGCATATTGGCAAAAAAAAAATCCTTTGCTTTGTATGCTGCTTGTTGTTGCTGGTGCAAGAAGAGCTTCTGCTGCAGTTACCACTTGCATCTTCCCAGAGCAAATCATCTTCACTTCTGTGTAACATATTAGATATTCCCATGTTCTTGAAACTGTTTTCAGTTGTCTACGAATAAATTGTTATGAGATATAACATTGCCATTGTTGCACAACGGTATCACATATTCCAAAAGTTCTACTTGCAGAGACCTGTTTTCAGAACGCAAAACACTGTATGACACTAGTTGGTAGCTTGAAGTGTGTTTTTCTGTTTTTGCCAGTACCATACACTGTACCTGGATTCCGAAAACATATGGCTCACTGGTCTATTCCCAAAAATCTTGGTGTAATTGATTTTCATACCACAATTTTATATAATGCAGTATTACTTCCATACTTACTCATTATGAGTTAACAGCAATTACGACATAACAGAATAGAGAGGCTGCTACTTGTGACCTACATTTCACAACACTCCGGAAACTGCACAGTAAATGCTCAAGAAAATGGTTGCATCAAGTATGCAAAAAGAAATATTTTTCCCCACCTTGAACTAATGGAACAGGGTGCGTAAGTTATGCGATGGCGTGTTTTGCGCAAGGAAGTACGGTAATAAGAAAAAATATTAACAAAAAACACGTGTGCTATCTGACAAGTGCACTTTTATTAAAGAAATATTATGTTTTTGTATATCACACAACAAGAAATGTTGTGAAGTATAGACATATAGTTGATATAAACTGTAGTTCAACAATCCCATTATTCCCATTTTGCTGTTATGCTAGTGTTGTGTCTGCAGAATCTCATTTACATGATGTGGGAAAATCAAAATTTTGTCTGTTCTCAAGGGTACTTCTGTTGCAAACCTACATAGGAAGATCATGTTATATTCTGTTACATTTTTCTTTTTACAGGAAGGTGATTCACGTGCAGTATGTGAAGCAATACCTCAGGTATGGGTGAAGGAGGAGATAGAGGTGAAAGAAGAGGTTCAAGACCCATTAGATTACGTGGAGGAAACTAGTGAAGACCAACGATCATGCTCTTGAGTTCAGAAGATGATCTAATGGTGAGAATTTTGGAGTTACTTTGTACTTTTATACTCGTATGTCGTTTGCTTTTCCAATTCTGTGTGTTCATATGAATTCTCTTGAATCTCCTCATCCCAGCTGAATGTCACATCCTTTGAAAGTGGATTTCATTCTCTGTTTCAGAATGAAGTGTGTAGGGGCCAAAAGGTGTTTGAACGAGGATTTAGAGTGAATAGTTGTTTGGTGTTTCACCAAAAAAAGGTTCAAAATTGATGATGAATGTATGTCTAACCTTTGTCTTGTTTCTCTGCGGGCCCAACTGTGAAGTGAGATGAGACTTTGTAGCAAGTTTTTATGACTGGGTGCCTTCCCGACATTAACCTCATCAGAGGAGTTGATTAGATGAAATGAATGATGAGATATACGATAGTAGAACGGGGTAGGGTGAAACCCGGTGCCAGAACATAGCCTACTCGTGTCAGATAGCACCAAGGCTTTACGTCCCCATCCAATGGACAAATCACCATCAACAGCGTCATATGCCCTCATTCCATATGAGCACTGTGGAGAGAGGTTTGAAATTGAATCCAGTGCTTTTGGCATGTAATCTAGTGATTCGAAATTGTATACCTCCACCTTCTCTACCCTGCTTTTGAAATTTTTTTCAACCAGTAGAACTCGAACCGACTATCACGGTGTCAGACCCTATAGACTTCACGCCTTAACGGTCGTGACTACCGAGGAAATAAATTGCCATAGTGCAGCATCGTGTCTTGTTTGCCCAAGTTCTTTGACATGGATATCCCATGGCACATGTGCAGTAGTGAGTTAGTTCTTGCTAAGCCTTTACTGCCATTAATCAGATTTGTCACTAACCATCAGTGTGTAGGGGTTATTCTTCTTACAAGCTGTGGATCCCATCATTGATGGGTTAGTTTCTTACAATTGCCATAGTACTGTCATCAAATGAGATGAGTAGCAGGAGTAAAGACAACACTTCAACTAAGAGTCGGTCAGTGTAATGGAATGGTTCTAGAGGCTCTGGAGCATGTGTTTCAACATGTAAAAGCTAAGTTTTCTGGAGAACCATAAGTTACAGGGAAAATGCATGTGACTTTTGTTTGGTAGAAAACTGAATTTTAAGTATGCCTACTGGGCTTCATTTTGTCATAGGACTAACCACATACTTATTAATTTGGATTTTCAGTGGATAATACTTGTGCTACTTTAGTAAATACCTTTTTATATATAAACTAGCTAGATACCCGTGCTTCGCTACGGTATGATACTGAAATTTATAATTGAATGCTTAACGTTGCATATATAATCCGCCGAAATTCACGATCTAATTCGTTTTCTGAGAGAATCCGCCAAAATTCGCAACCTGACTCATTTTCTCAGAGATTATGGCAAAGTTCCTCCAATTTTTCAATCTTTCCTTCCAGCAATCGATTTTGTACTTCCCGGGCTAGCTCCAGGTATTCTGCCCATTCAGTTGGGTCCCTAAATCTTTGATAACTTTTCCTATAAGCATTCTTAATATGGATCAGATCCTTGAGGAGATCCGGCGTGGTGTCGTCTTGGGTGCCTTGGCGGTACTAAACCTGTGGCTGGAATGCATTCGTAGTCATTACCCTGCCAGGACACGTTTCCAGCGCGGTCCGCATATTTTGACGACGGTCCAGAACATTATTAATATTATTAGGGTGGGTGATATTAGTTGAATTTAGGTTGTTGTTGTTGTTGTTGTTGTTATTATTATTATTATTATTATTATTATTATTATTATTATTATTATTATTATTATTATTATTGATGTTCTGGACCCCGCAGGAAGATGCAAGACAGCTACTTGGCGGTAAATTACATCTGCTGACATTGTTATTCCCGACAATGTGAGAAGCACCATTGTCGCACGTAGGCAAGTGCGCGGGATTTCGGGCAATATGAATTATATACTTCCATGCATTGTTGACCTTATTATAGAGGTGAACAATCACACACGGTCAATATCATTTCAGTATATTTCAAATGTGTGTAAACTTTTATTTATATGCCAGGAGAATCTACTGTAATCTAACTTTCAGTTCTCCAAAGGAAAATATTCCTCTTGCAAACGAAGTCAGAAAGGATTAAAAATGATCGGTTTATGATCAGAATCAAGTACATTTATGAACACTAAAATCAGTTGGTCTCAACTCCTTTTTCACCCCACTGCCATTAAGTTGATTCCCCCTCCCACTCAGACACACACACACAAAAAAGAAGGCGTGTTTCTTTATGTTTAAAGGAGATTCCAAATAGCAATATTCATGTCTGTTACCTTCAGTTTTGAGATATAAGTATCCCATAAAAATAATTCACTTTTTTCACTTCCTTTCACACTCCTCCCGCCGATATGTGAATTTTCCGGAAAAAGTACTTGTTTCTTTATTAGTGAAGGATCTTCTAAATACCAATTATCGCGACTGTAACATCTTCAGTTTTTGAGATATATGTCCTCATAAAAGGAACTCAACTCTTTTTCACCCCCGCCCCCCAAGATGATTTCCCCTCAAATGCTTTTTTCTTTGTTTTTAAATGATATCCAAATACCAGTTTTCACGTCTGTAACAACTTTAGTTTTTATTAGATGTAAATATTCTCATACAATTAATTTTTCAATTCCACCTCTCCCCCAATTGGATTTTCCAAAATCAAATGAATACGTGTTTCTTTACTTTTAAAGCAGATTCCAAATACCAATTTTCACGTCTGCAGTGTCTTTCGTTTTTTGAGTATCTTCTTGCAAATAAATCACTTACTTCTTCAATTCTGCCCCCCGCCCCTTTAAGTGCATTTACAAAATCAGAAAATGGGTATTTCTTTATTTTTAAAGGAGATTCCAAATACCAAATTTCCCGTCAGTAACATCTACAGTTTTTGAGATATCAGTATCCTAAAAAAAAAATTCAACCACATTTTCAGTCATTTTTACCCTCCACCCAAGTGAATTTTCTGAAAACAAAAAATACATGTTTCTTTATTTTTAATACAGATTTAAAATACCATTCTTCACTTCTGTAACATTAAGTTTTTGAGATATACTGTTGACGTGCTCATTTTAAAATTTCACCCCCTTTTTAGTTCCCCTTAAGTGGTCTTTCCAAAAACAAAAAAAATATTTATTTTTAAAGAAGATTCTAAATACCAATTTTTACATCTGTAAACTTTTAAAGTTTTGTGATACATTCATTTTAAAAATTCACCCCTCTTTTCACCCCCTTAGTGACGGAATATCCAAAACTCCTCGCTTAGCGAGCACCTACATTGTAATATAAATGTATCCTCAAAATTTAATTTCTTTATGTCCAGTAGTTTTGGCTCAATGATGATGAATCAGTCAATCACGACATGTTCCTTTATATGTATAGATGTATTTTGAAGAAAGTTAATTTGAAAAGCCAGAATGTGAACTAATAACAACAGTAATGTTGTGCAACCGTTGGGGATGCCCAGTGCATATCTTTTGAGTTGACGTCTTGTAGGCGAGCACAATAATAACAAAAAATTGTCAGAAATGGTCCACCTTTTCAGTACTATATTACATAACATTTACATTAAATTTTTAGTCTGGGAACTAGTTTCTGCCTTGGCTGGCCATCATCAGTCCTATACAAATGTATACAAACACATCTAATAACTAAAACAAATGTACAGACATACACAAATGACGTTAAAAGGTAAAGGCATCTAGATATCCCTGAAATGAACAATGTGCACAACACGTAAAATATAAAATGGAATTGAAATAGTGAGATCTATGCGTTGCCTCATGTTGAAAACATTTCAGTACTAATGATTTCGTTAACACTTCCTTGAGTAATTATCTTGAAAAGGCTGATAACATACAGACGAAACTATTCACAAATTTGTGTGATGTCATCAGAGCTGCAGTAAGGCTTGTACCTGCTTTGAAGCAGAATCGTTGTTGTACTCTGACAAATTACATTGGGGGCCTTGTATACAAGGCTTTTTTTTTTTTTCTTTTTCATTTTCTTCATCTCAAAAAGCCAAGGGGGGTCTAATACACAATTAAATACGATATCTGGTTCCGACTCTGTAACTTGATTCTGTATATATTGCTTCGCTCGTGCTGTTTAGTCTTTGACTCGGAAAACAAATGCAGTCATTAATGAATAAAGCTAGTGTTATGCCGTTGCTGACTGGAGTTCGTCACATGTATTACACCTAATTTGTTGGATCCTCCATTTGCTATATATATATATATATTGCGTGCACGAAAAGCAAGTTATTTTTATAGTTCATCTTCGGTTGTCACCACTCCGAAATTATTCTCAGATATATTATATCATTAATTCGTGAAATTCACATACTGATAATGCTGCAAGCAGGCATTTGGAAGAAAGGTTTTTTTATTGCTTTTATATTTTAAGTACAGTATTATTGTATTTTTATCATTTATAATATTCTTCTTCTGCTGGAGTAGTCTCCTTGCAAAAGGTTGGCAACCATTTCCTGTTTTGTATTTCCCATATTGGAGTTGCAGTATTGTGGATGTTGAACACTGTCAGAGGTTCCACGTCCAGGATATTCTTCTCCGCCTACATCCACGTTTCCCTTGTAATAATTCTCAGTTTTTCCCATAATTTTACAGGTCATTTAAAAAGAAATGGGGTATAAAATCCAGGCCCTGATAATGATCTAAAAATTATTTCCTACCCCTCCAGATGAAAAATAATGTATTTTTAATTTGTCTTGTTTTTGTGGCTTTTAGATCCGTTTGAGTCTAGGAAAGAATTATGTCAAAAGCAAACATGTCTTTGGACTCTCCTGGCACTAAAAACCTTAAAATAGATTCTATTAATCCTTCCTCTCTATGTTTGTTTCAGAGAATGAGAACCTTCAGATGAAGTATGATAATCTGCGGGCAGTAAATGATCATCTAGCTAAACAGTGAAAGTTGACCATGCAGATGAGAGAAGATTTTCTTCAAGAAGCAATATAAAATTGAGTCTTCCTTGGAGCCAAATATAAGTGTTTATTTACCCACAAACACAATCTAACTAAACATGTAACGACTTGTTTTGGGGGGAAAATATCAGTATGTTTGAAATATTTTGCTTGCTCTAGAACATTGAAATTACACACAGGAGAGAAAACTATTTTGTTGTGAATTTTTCCCAAAGAAATATGCCTACTAAAATCAGCACCAAATGTACAATTTGCATGAAAGAATTAACAACACAGCAAAATGTGAATTGTCATGTTAGGTTACATTCATAATATCGAGGTATGCATTGTTCCTACTGCTTCAAGAGATGTTCCCTTCTGTTTCTTCAGAAAAAACATACACAATAGTCCTGGGATTTCTGTGCTCTCTACAATAAGCCGCAAACTGTGCTCAACTGCAGTGATACATTCAGTCCGATTGATCACATTTTGGAAACTGTTATTTTATTTTTTACTTTTTTTAGCATTGCACTAAGGTTTTTCGTGCGCTCTTAAGGTTTATCATTATGCCATATTTTTTCATCAGTTGTATAACATGGGGTTTATCAAGTTCAGAACCCAGTTTGTATATAATGTAAATATAGAAATTGTGTTTTAATTTATTAAGTGCCCAAGTGCCTATTAAAGAATAATTTATTATAAATAAATTGAACTCGAGGTAATATATAAAAAGATAGGAACCTGGAAGGATACGTCATCATTCCCTGTCAGAAAATTTGTTCACTTCTGTTTCTTCAGAAAACACACGCACAATAGTCCTGGGATTTCTGTATTCTTTACAAGCCCAAGCTATGCTAGACTATAGTGAGACATTCAAATCGATCACATTTTGCAATTTTTTTTTAGCATAATATTAAGTCGGAGGTGTGGGCGATAACTTAACAATCATCTTGGATTGGGTTATGGATCGTCGATCCCCGTCTCCACTTGTCTTTCTGTAATTATTCATGAAACACATCTTGAAAGTTTTTTATTTCTTTGAATGATAACCAATAGGAGAGGTGTTAGCACACTCGCTTGTTTCATCCCCGTTCCAACTTCAAATTCTTATCTCTCTCCCACAGTGGTTTAATTTGTTCCTCCAATATTCCTTTGTCTACTTTATGGTCTTTTCACGTGCCCTTACCATGTCATTCTTGATAGTTCTACTCTCTCTCCCACTCTGCAGACATGTACTGCTTCTCGTTTTACCATATTTCTTAATCGGTACTGTCTTTTCTTGACCACCAAACTACTTAAGAATATCATCTTGCTTTCTTGGATTTTACTTCCCTCTGCTTTGGTCATTACACAAGTTTCAGCTTCATACGTCAAAATTGGAAGAAAGTATTTCTTGTACATGATTTCCTTGCATCACATAGACTTCCTTACTCTATAACAGTCCTGTCACACTCTGGTTCAACCCTCCAGCTAACTGCACTCTTCTGCTTATCTCCCATATCATATAACTCCCAAGGTACTGAAATGTTCTCTCTACCTCTGATGGTTCCGTCTGGACTGTTGAACCATCTCTTCCATTCCTTGATTGTCGTGTAAGAATGACGGTTTTGCTTTTTACCTTTTTAATTTTCATGCCACATGCTTCAGTCACTTCACTCCGTATGTTTGCCTGTTCTTGAACTTCCTCTTCACATTCACCTAACGCCACAATATCATCAAAACAATGCTCTTTAGTGTTCCTGCCTCAGTCCTCGTTTTGATTTCTTTGATTATTTCATCCATGATAAGGTTCATTGATAAAATGATATTGTTCATCCATTAATCCTTCAGTCATTTCAAAGGGCGATCACTAGTTCTATTGGAATTTATACATTTTATTTTTGCCCTGACTCCACTCTTCTATCAGTTCACCTGCAAACTTGTCTATTATTTCTGTTTCTCTTCCTTCACTATTTTGTCTTCATAGTTATTCTTTTTTTTTTTCGGGCCGATGACCTTCGATGTTAGGCCCCTTTAAACAACAAGCATCATCATCAGTTATTGTTTTCACTCCTATCTTTATCCTACTTCCAGTATTTTTTCCTTTTCTCTCTCCTAAGAAAGGAAGCGGCAAACTTTCACGACATCTTTGATGAAGAATGGTAGAAAGATGGGCAGAAATGGAGATCAATAATACGTAACCCAATCCCACATGAAACTGGGCAAGAGAAGCGATGATGATCATGATCCCTTTCATGTTCCTATCTTTTTGTGTACTACTACTAGTTTTCTTTCATTCCACCACAGTGTTCCTTGTGCTTTCTTCTTACTGCTAAGCTTTCCAGAGATCTCTTCAGCTGTTTCTCCAAATGTATATAGATTTTACCGCTTAGTCCTGTTTCCTGATATGTGGTCTGGGACTATCAGCTTGCATTCAGGAGATAGTGGGTTTGAATACAACTGTCTGACAGCCCTGAAGATGGTTTCCTGTGGCCCATTTTCACACCAGGCAATTGCTGGGGCTGTACCTTAGTTAAGGCGATATCGCTTCCTTCCCTTCCTAGCCATTTCCTATCCCATTGTCTGCACAAGATCTATCGGCGTCGGTGCAATGTAGAGCAAATTGTAAAAATAAAAAAAATAGAATGTGTTCCTCAGTTGAGGAGCTAATGAAGGTGAAATCAATCATGGTGAATTAAATTGAGTAAGGTGGTAGAAGAAATTGGCTGTGGCCCATGAGTGTCATTGGCATTTGCTTGAAAGTTAAAATGGGAAACCACAGATAACTATTCTCAGGACAGCTGGTGGTGGCGTTCGAACCTACTCATCTTCTGATTGCAGAGCTTAGCTCGGTTCAACTGTTTCTACAAGTACTTCTTTAAATCAGAAAGAGAATGTGATGGACTAAATACTGAGGGAAAAGAGGCAACAAACATGAAGACACAAAAGTAGAATCAGTTCCTCTTCATACAGTACAGTCTTGATGTAAACAGTCTTTCTCCTTGTCTCTCTCATTTCTACATTTTTCTCACCCCTCAACGAACTTTTTTGCTTCCCAGCTTCAACACCCGTTAAGTGACCGCCTTGAGATATCTTCAGTACTGAGCAAGATGGTTACGCGGTACAGGTCACATAGCTGTGAGCTTGCATTCAGGAGATAGTGGATTCAAACCCCATTGTTGTTAGCCCTGAAGATGATTTTCCATGGTTTCCCATTTTCATTCTGTAGCTTAATGAAGACCATGGCCTCTTCTTTCCCAGTCCTATTACTTTCCTATTTCATCATTGCCAAAAGACCTAACAGGGTCAATGCAACGTAAAACTAATCTTCAGTCTTGATGTGGGAAGTACAGGCTAAGAATAAACCAGATAAACACATGAAAAGAGAAGAAGCAAAAAGTTAAAAATGAATATAGATAGTAAAAGAATAGGAAATTGTATTCATCTTTATATTTTTGTTTCTTTTCCCTTCCTGTGTGTATCTACCTTTGTTCTTGTCCTGCAGAGGCTGAAGATCTGTCAAGGTGGGCTCAGTCTGGTGGTATTTGAAGGTGCTCAAATAATTGTCAGTAGATTTATAAAAATTCACATCACATTTCCAAAAATCGCATAAATAGGTAGTGGGACATAAAACCAATAATATTATCATTGTTATCATCAATCCTACTTCTCCTCATCTCCCGTTGAGCTCGTTTTTGCATTCTAGCTTCATTAGAAGGGCGGGCTTCAATGCAGACTGAGCCGGGATCGAACTCGCCAACTTGAACTCAGAAGGCCAGCACTGTGCAGTCTGACCCACTCAGTTCACCTTGATGAGAATATGTATGTATTGTCTTCTTGCGTTTTCCTGTTAGTACTTTTCTCCTCTTTATGTTGCTCCTTTTCGAACTGAACTATCATCGTGTTTATCCTATCATATTCCTGTCTTTCTATATATTATTTGATTTATTTACCGAGCTCAATAGCTGCAGTTGCTTAAGTGAAGCCAGTATCCAGTAATCGGCAGATAGTAGGTTTGAGCCCCACTGTCGGCAGCCCAGAAGATGGTTTTCCATGATTTCCCATTTGCACACCAGGCAAATGCTGGGGCTATACCTTAATTAAGGCCACGGCCGCTTCCTTCCAGTTCCTAGGCCTTTCCTATCCCATTGTCGCCATAAGACACATCTGTGTCGGTGTAACGTAAAGCAAATAGAAAGAAAAAAAAATTATTTATTACTTGTTTGTTCCTTTCCATTATTTAACTAGAGGTGGTGAATGCCTTATGATGAGTGTGTGCTAGCTTATCAGCCTAGCGATAGGAACGCAAGACAGCTTGCAAAATGTACATAATACGTTCCATAATTTATTAAATTTGCCCATTAACTATGACTCCACGTGAAGCCATATGGATAAGACAAGCATTGCATTTCCTGTTGATCTGCTGACTGCCTCTGAGAAGGACGTCTACTTCCTCTGATATAGTACAGAACTTTCACATTAATTCCTTGAAAATGCACAAGTGATGTTTATGGGTTCCAGAAATTAATGAGCGTATTATGTATCCTGATTACTTCCCTGTAACGCTAAACAGTTAAGTTACGACACTCCTTATAGCAAAATAGTGAAATGCCTTAGTGTGCAGGTTTTCTCTGCTTAACACACTCTCTTTCCTTATCCCGGGCAGAAACATCTTAACGACCGAGCTCGATAGCTGCAGTCGCTTAAGTGCGGCCAGTGTCCAGTATTCGGGAGATAGTAGGTTCAAACCCCACTGTCGGCAGCCCTGAAAATGGTTTTCCGTGGTTTCCCATTTTCACACCAGGCAAATGCTGGGGCTGTACCTTAATTAAGGCCACGGCCGCTTCCTTCCCACCCCTAGCCCTTTCCTGTCCCATCGTCGCCATAAGACCTATCTGTGTCAGTGCGACGTAAAGCAACTAGCAAAAAAAAAAAAAAAAAAAAAATCTTAAAGTTTTACTGATATTTTTATAGACCTAATAATACCAAGGCATTTCACCGTTTCGCTATAGGGAGTGTCATAACTGTCCAAAAAAGGTATGTAAGCACTTGATATGTTTTTTTGACATGCTTGTATGTACGGTTACAGTGAATGGTGTAGGCTATCTACCATTTCTAAAGATGAGACTAGAGTTTTAAAAAGCGTGAAGAGGACAAGAGAAGAAATATGATAAAACTTTTCCAGTGGGGCTTATTAAATAACAGTATACATTAAAAAATATATGAAAGGTGTATAAAACACAAGACAGATATGGAAACATTTGCACTGGGGCCCATAAAAGTACAGTAAAACCTCGTTAGTTCAAAGTCGTTGGGACTCAAAAATTGGACTTCGAATGATGTAATTTCGAATTAACCGCCAATTCGCAATTCAGAAGTACCAACCGTTCCATTTTACAAAATATTCTAAGGCCCATTACTGCATGCAGTTAACCTTGATTCACAGTTTAAACCATGCCATTTAAAAAAAAAAACTATTTCCTAAACGTATCCAAGGAGGTGCATTTACAGTATTCAAATAATGCACTTGGATAACTCCCTCACCAACATAACCTCACGCAACGAAAGAAGAAAAAAAAAAAAGCTTGTTTCGAAGACGAGGAGAAATCCATGCTGGCTCCCATGTGCAAGTACTTTATTCATTGGATTACTGTACTGTATGCATTTTTAGATGCCTTGTACCTACACAGAAAGTACCCGATGCCCTTAAAACGTGTTTAATCAAACTTTCATATGACTATCCTTGTACGATTTCCCGCCATGGCACTTCTCTCGTACTTCAGATATGTAAACACTTGCCGCGTCACAAAGTATTTTAAGACTCATTAATGCATGCAATCCCCTTGATTCACAGTTTAAACCTTTCAAATGCCATGGAAAAAACTATTTCTGAAATGTATCCAACAAGGTGCATTTACAATGTTCAAATAATGCACTTGGATAAATCACTGACAAACATAACCTTACGCAACGAAGGAAAAAGAAATCACACAATTCAAGGACGAGGATAAATTATGCTGGTTCCCGTGTGCAAATGCATTATTTTTTGGATTACAGTACTATTTGTATTTTTAGATGCGTTGTACTTCCACGGAAAGTCCCGATGCCCTTAAAACATTGTGGCTTTTCGAACTTTCCTATGACGAGGGGATAAAGTTTCTCACTTCCGTGTGCATTGCAACTTTGCAACACATTGCAATGACTCCTGCCCTTGTACGATTCTCCGCCTGGCACTTTCTCCTTTAAAATTATAAGACCGCTTGGGCTCGTCATTAAAAGAAAGCAATGCAGTTTCATCGGCAATAACAATATTGTTCGGTGCCTATGAATTGATTATATGAGCCACGTTTTTTTCGTAAACTGTCGCCATCGCCAGTGTTCCGCGGATTCTGTCTTTCCGCACACTGCCTGCTGCGTGATGTTAAGGCGTTCCTTAAAAGGTTGAATACAAAAGAATTCAGATTTCATTCAACTTAGCAATTATGAAGCGCACTGTAAGACCCCACCGAAGTGAGTGTAAGTGCCGAAAGCTACCCCTCCACGTCCGGAACGCGTTTTATCATGATGCGGATAAATTTTGTATTTAAATTACTCTGTAACATACTATTGTTTTAAAATATATAGGCAGATTCGAATTAAAAGTCTGAATTTCGGTAATGGGTTCGATATTGGATTTCGAAGTACGGAATTATCCGTATTTCGAATTAAACAATTTAAATAACATGCAAAACTGTATCTGATGTTTCCGGGAACAAGAGCTGCTTCGAATTAGGCTGGATTTTGAATTATCCAGGTTCTACTGTATCAACATATTGCAGGCAACACTCCTTCTAAAACAAATGTTAGCTTTATATTTTGGACCATTGTTTTCTGGTCACACTCTTCGACCATGAGTTATTTAGAGGTTAAATTCGGCCATGTGTGAGAGAATGGCTTTGCTGTCATCTCAAATGTGACAATACGTGAGCAACCCAAGTCGTAACTCGAAGGTGTGAGTTTTTCAACGTGTCACAGCTGCAAGATGAATGCCTGCCCACTACATGGATTTTAATTTTGTCTTCATTAATAAGCGATTTCATGACATTTTCAGTATCCATAACTGGGCTACCACAAGGAAAATATGCACTACACGATTATATTCCTTATCCATAGGTAGACTATCATGCGATAAATATTTGCTACCCTTACCGTATTGGTCAGCACAATTACTGTAATTTCTAACTTCTGAATGAATTGTGAAATACAAGCACAAACAGGCATATTGGGTTATTCAGCAATATCACTGAAAACCGGCAAGCAAATGGCTAACGGCTTGCTCCCCAAGAATGTAATTTACCCTGTAATGTTCAGGAATTCAAAGCCTTTTGCTGTTTGCACAAATTTTCCTGACCGGCTTCATGTGGCAATGGCCCATCTGTGTTGGAAGTCGTGTTCCTTTCACATGGGATGACAAAGAACATTTTCAGGGCTAGGAAAACTGTGATTGTACTTGGCGGTAATAGCAAAAATTTGTGGCACGATAAACGAGGTATTTTAATACAGTTTTAATATGACGTGAATCAGGACTTTGAATTTATGATGTGCTAGACAAGAAAACATTTTAATGAGGAATGCACTAAAAAGGTTTCGCTGTATATGTACACCCCCTCACTCTCGAGAAAAATAAGAAAATTATAGCAACTGGTGTGAATGTCTGAATTGTACAGTCGCTGGCACTATTTCCATTAAAACACTGTGCTTCTTCTGACTTCTATGAACATGTGGCACCAAGCAGAAAACAGGAAGCACTGTGCTGCCACGTGTACTCATTAACAATGTTCAGGAAGGAACTGGTTATTCTATCATTTATCACAAACGTTTCCATAAACACCAGAAAACATACTTTCCACACATACTGAAGTTCAGGTTAATGCCTGGACAAAAGTACAGGGTTATTATAAACGATAGAAGTGATTTCGTAAATTCACTGTAGCTATATTATTTTACATATTGTCACAAAACTCCACAGTCGTAGAGAAACTCAGAAATATTTTTTTTGATGCTGCCATGCTTCACATTTTTGCTATGAGATCATAGAACTGAGCAGTTAGTCAAGATGAGCCACACGCCAAGAAAGCTTATATTGTGCTCGAGTTTCATTCAAATCAGTTTGTTGTAACAGTGCAAAGACACTTAAGAACAAAGTTCAACTAAGATCCACCAACTGCCAACTCAATTTGACAATAGCGTGCACAGTTTACAGCTTCTGGATGCCTCTGGAAGGGTCAGTCTACAGAGACTGATGAAATGGTTGAGTGCGTGCGGGCAAGATTTACACGTAGCCCACAGATGTCGGTGGTGGTGGTGATTATTGTTTTAAGAGGAAGTACAACTGGGCAACCATTCTCTATACAACACTAATCAGAGAGAAAAATTGTGTGGGGAGGGATCTGACACTTCGAAGAATGAAGGTATTGGCCTAAGAAGGGCAAAGGGCATGAAAATGAAAGACTCCCTAGGCCTTGGGTGCTTTAATACCATCCCCCTGTGGGTGGGGTTGGTAGAGAAACACACACGGTATCCCCTGCCTGTCGTAAGAGGTGACTGAAAAGGGCTCTGAAATTTGGAGCATGGGTTGGCGACCACGGGGCCCTTAGCTGAGACCTGACATTGCTTCCACTTTCTTGTGTCAGGCTCCTCACTTTCATCTGTCCTATCCGACCTCCCTTGGTCAACTCTTGTTCTTTTCCGACCCCAACGGTATTACGTATGGAGGCCTAGGGCGTTTTTCATTTTCACGCCCTTCGTGGTCCTTGTCTTCCTTTGATACCTTTATTTTTCCACGTGTCGGATCCCTTCCATTTTCCCCTCTGATTAATGTTATATAGAGGATGGTTGCCTAGTTGTATTTCCTCTTAAAACAATAACCACCACCACCTGCCCTAATACCGTTGGGGTTGGAAAAGAACAAGAGTTGACCAAGGGTGGTCAGATAGGATAAATGAAAGTGGGGAGCCAGGCACAAGTAAGTGGAAGCAGTGCCAGCACTCAGCTAAGAGCCTCATGGTCTCCAACCCACACTCCAAAGTTTAGGGCCCCTTTTAGTCATCTCTTATGACAGGCAGGACATTCTATGAGTGTTATTCTACCACCTCCGCTCACAGGGGAAAAACCACATATCGACGAACAGAGCAAGCCAAACTTTCCACAACCGACCGTTTGGAAGATCGTATGGAAACTAATGAAGCAGAAGCCTTACTGCTTGTAATTCCTACAAGCCCTGACCCCCAATGACAAAGTTCATGCCCTTTGTGGCCCTCGTTTTTTTTTCTTTCTGATACCTTCATTTTTTTAAAGTGTCAGATCACTTCCATTTTTCTCTCTGATTAGTGTTATATAGAGGATGGTTGCCTAGTTGTATTTCTCGTAAAACAATAATCACCACCATTTCTCCCGACCTAACCCCATGTTTTTTTTTTTTTTTGTTTTTTTTTTCTTTTTTTTTTTTTTTCCTCCTTAGGGTTATGTGAAAGATTAATTGTTTACACCTCCCCTACTAGAACTGTGAGCTTGCATCAGCAGCGCTTTTGAACAGATTTATAGGGACTTGCTGCTCCGAGTGTGGGTAGAACTTAATTGTCGACTTAAATCTGCTGAATCAGGGGGGTATATGGAACACTTGTAATATGTCAAGAAAACTTATTGTTTTTTTTATGTCTGCAAAGTTTTGTAATAATATGTCAAACAATGTAGCTACAGCAAATATGTGAAATTGCTTCAATCATTTAGAATAACCCTTTAGATAGTCAAGCTAGCAGGTAAAACAGCAATACACTTTTAACTGGCTGGGAAAATACTGACAATCTCATGATGGCTCCTCAATACTTAGAACCTGCCCTCTTGAATCTGGGAAGTAGAATAGAACTTATTGAGAGCTGGGAGGAAACAGATGTAGGAATATTGATGAGTGAGGCTATTTGAAAATAGCAGTTTGTGAATATGAAATTGTCCTTGTCCGTTTATTTTCATCTCTTTTTTTAATCACTCCTTCCAATTCTGATCTGCTGTGTTTATCTTATTATGTGTTTTTGCTCTGTAAGTCTTTGGCTTAGAGGTCGGTTGGATCCCAAAACGCCACCACCATAGTTCATGCGGTGATAGGGAAACTGCAAACACCAATTGTGGCCCCATAAGGAGGCGTACAGTGCATGATGAGGAGTGATGGAGTTAACTGTTGCTTTTCTTGCTGGGCTAGGAAGTGTTATTGCAGCATGACCAGCCTTACAAGTAGCACCTTGCATGACTTTCAGATGCTCTAGTCATACATACTCAGCACTATGTATACTTTGACAGCTTCCATACTGTCACAGCCATAAATGAAAGTAAGACTTTGGTGGAAACTCCACTTTGCTCCAGCCTATTCCAAGAACGGATTATTTATCATTCTATATACCAGGTGAGTCAGCTGCACCTGACTTTCTGTGTTGGTAGGCATCTCAACGAACGTTACTGGTGGTGTGATAGTCGATTATCCTTTGCCGTACACTAAGCAACGGTTTCCCTTAACCACTTACTACAGCATCACATTTGCAAAAACATGTATGTGACAGGTATTTACACAATGCATCTGTCATACGGTTACGTAAAAATACCAATTACAAGTTTTCAGGATGGTATGAAATGAATGCTAAAAGCGATAGCACACTGATAGAAAATATGTGCATTTGTGAAGCGGAAGTAGTTGTACATCTAGTATGCTTCTGGTAAATTGCTGGCTGGAGTCACCGTGGTGTCAGCTTAAGTGGGGTGCTGGTAATGCAACTGCGGTTGGTTGGAGAGTTCGAATTCCACTTGATCCTGATAATTTTATTCTCATTTTGTACTTTGAGTATCGTCCACAAGGCCAATGTATCCAGATACTCTCACGTCATGGGTTATTTATTTATTGGTTGTCGTCTGTGCTTCCTGTGTATTCTGTCTTAACTCTAGATGAGGAGCATGTCAACATACTCATCTGTTGAATACACAGCAAAGAAATTACCAGAACTGCTAGGCTACAGCAAGTGTCAGGTCCGTATACATTGAACATGCATGCTGTTAGTTGGCCGTGCGGTTAGGGGCGCGCAGCTGTGAACATGCACTTGGGGGATAGTGGGTTCAAACCCCACTTTCGGCAACCCTGAAGATGGTTTTCCATGGTTTCCTATTTTCACACCAGGCAAATTCTGAGCCCGTACCTTAATTAAGGCCACACTGCTGCCTTCTCACTACTAACTCTTTCCTATCCCATCGTCGCCATAAGACCTATCTGTGTCATTGCGATGTAGAGCAAATAGCTATTGGTTGAATGTGACATGAATGGCCTTGTATTTGATCCTTTAAAGCTTAACATGTGAATAATTCAGAATTTGTGCGATTCTAACACACCAACGGTACATGCATCAGGATGCCTTTGCTTAGTCCATGGCGCATGATGTCAGTTGCCTCAAACTTATCAAAAAGCATTACCCGGTGTGAAACTATTTTCTCTTCATATGGTTATGACCATATTTAAGAGTTGTAGTTAGAATGTGAAGGACAGGGCATATACGTCACTGGTAACCTCAATTAGAGTGTGGGACCCTCACCAGGATTATTCAAGAATTGGGAAAGGTCAATAGGAAAAGCAGTATGATTGCTGACAAAAGGGTACTGTGTGAAAATGTTGCAAACTTTGGGCTGAGAAGACAAGCGTGCTCGATTAAACGGTATGTTCTCATCTGTATATAAGGATAATATCTTTTGTTTATTTCCACCTATTCAATACATTACAAGAAGTTGGCATTTACTTTAAAACATTATTCAGATGAGACATGTTTCTCATCTGAATAATGTTTTAA
Organism: Anabrus simplex; assembly: GCF_040414725.1. NCBI lineage: Eukaryota > Metazoa > Arthropoda > Insecta > Orthoptera > Tettigoniidae > Anabrus > Anabrus simplex. The sequence continues at coordinate 100,599,461 of NC_090277.1, read as the reverse complement.
AGTAAATGCCAACTTCTTGTAATGTATTGAATAGGTGGAAATAAACAAAAGATATTATCCTTATATACAGTTTATGAAACTTTCAATACGGACGAAAAATGATTTTCATCACTTGTAATGTTCTCATCTGTCGGTGGACTTATGATTCGACCCTCATAGTAACCTATTTTTAATCCCATAATCCCTCAGTCCTCAACCTTCATGCTCTTAATCATTGGCAATTGAACATAACACCAAACCAGGGGCGATTTCTCCGAGCATGCTATGCTTGCTGCGCAAGCGCAATATTTTTCTTAAGCAGGCGAGTTAAAAAAATTACAATATGTACCGTATCTGTAATAGATCTGCATTATACAAATCGCATGTTGCATATATCTTGGCGAGTCCAGCGAGGCTTGCTCGTGTCTTAAGAGCTTCAGCGGAGCTGTCGACACAGCGAGAAATGTATGCGCGCGCAGGTTTCTTCTCTCCAAGGCCGGTTGCAAGCTGTTACGTTTGTAATGTGTAGTTGGAAGCTCTGGTCTGAGAGCTACAGAGCTAGTGTGTTGTGTCAGTGAGTAGTGTACTTTAAGTTCCTGATCATCTATTCTGAATGATTTGACGTGCTGCAATGGGTTCCGAACCGTGCATTATTGACAGCTTGTTATCAAATCCATTTTCTCGGAGGAATATCCAAGAGAAAACAGACATTATTAAGAATGGCAGGCCCTGTCCGGCGCTGCCAGATTTAAAGACACAGCACAGGGAGAAAAATAGAGAATATGTTCGTTCGTTCTCTGTATCTCAATATAATAATACGCACTGGTTGACAGGGTCCAAGAAACTGAATAGACTGTTTTGCTGGCCGTGTTTACTATTTTCTGCTGATAACGGTGTATGGTGTAAAAGTGGCTTTGACAATTTGAACACCCTGACACTGTCCATTACAAGACATGAGAAAATTGCAAACCATATGAAGTGTTTCTTGCAGTTAAATAGCTTTGGGCGTACAAGGATCGACCACCAGCTGGATGAACAGAAACGCATCAGTGACCAACTTCATAATGAAAAGGTAAAGAAAAATCGTGACATACTTAAACGACTGATCGATGCAGTGTGTTTTTTAGCAAAACAGGAACTACTATTTCGCGGACATGACGAGTCTGCAACTTCCGTAAACAGAGGGAATTACATCGAACTTCTACAAATGATAAGTGAATATGATCCTCTTCTGGCAGCTCATCTGAAAGACTCCACCATTTTTAGAGGGACGTCGTCTGCAATCCAAAATGATTTAATAGCAGAAATAAGTTCAGTAATTGTGAGAAGAATAAAGGAGGAGCTCAAACAAGCAACTTTTGTGGCAATAATGTTGGACGAAACGTCCGATATTATTAATAAGTCACAACTCTCTACTTTACTCCGTTTTGTAGATGAAAGTGGTGAAATTCAAGAGAGGTTTCTTGGTTTTGCTGACGTTAGTAAAGACCGCACTGCTGGAGCCCTCTTAAATCATGTTCGTGCTATTTTAAAAGAGTTCAGTTGTGAGGAAAAGATTGTGGCTCAAACATATGACGGAGCTGCTGTCTTAGCCGGTCATGTGAATGGGCTTAATAAACTACTTCAAGACCAGTATCCATATGCGACATTTGTGCATTGTTATAGCCACCTATTGAATTTAACACTACAGCAGTCTGCTTCAAAAATCAAAGAATGTACAATTTTCTTCCAAACAATGTCAGGACTTGCTGCTTTTTTTTCAAAGTCTACAAAGAGAACAGCTGCTCTTCGAGATTTTGTTCAGAAGAAGTTGCCAACAGTAACACCAACGAGGTGGAATTTTGCTTCACGTCTTATTAATACTGTGAAGGAATATTATGATACGCTGGTGAAATTCTTTCAACATGTACAGGATACTTCAGACGACTGGGATGAAGACACTACATTGAAGGCACAAGGATTTTTGTTCTTCTTACTTAAGTTCAACACTAGATTTCTGCTGGCAGTGTTCTCCAAGATTTTTTCATTCTCCGATACTGTGTTCAATATTTTACAAACAAAAAGTCTGGATATTCAGTACTGTGGCAAGAAGGTTGAGGAGCTCTTTTTAAATATCCAGTCTATGAGAGATGAAGATTTTGATAGTTTGTATGGACATGTTGATACTGAAATTGATGTTTATGGAGGACAGCCGTGCTCTAAAAATCGAAGAATTAGTGATGAACAAGAAAAATCAAATTACAAACGTCTATTCAATGAAATTATTGACAATGTACTTGTCCAAATAGGAGAGCGTTTTAAATGCATAAAGAAATTTGTGTTCTTCTCGCTGTTGGATTGTGATTTGTTTGAGAAGCACAGAAATAGGTTTCCAGACAGTGATGTTATTGCCCTAGAAAAGACCTATGGGTCATTTTTCGACATTGTTCGCTTAAAAACCGAATTAAGTGTGTATGTATTCATCTTCTGATTTTAAAGAGAAAAGTGTTTCAGACTTAATGCAGTTTATGCATACTAATAAATTGTACATGGGTATGCCAGAAATTTTCAAGCTCATCAAACTTGTAGCAACAATTCCTGCTACTACATCCTCTGCAGAACGTTCTTTCTCAACACTGAGATGCATTAATACATATTGCAGATCGACTCAAGGTCAGGAGAGGCTATCATCATTAGCTACGTTGTCGATTGAAAAAGGATTGCTTGCGAAAATTAGATTACAGTCCTCTTTCTATGATGAAGTTATTGATGGTTTTGTAAAGAGAAGCCGCAGAGTAGATTTTGTTTTCAAGTAGGAAGATCTAATAAATAGTTGCAATTTTTCTGTGTACATAGTTTGACGTTTACTTGTTTAAATTATATAATCACTGGCTTGTCATAATTTGTTAATAATTATAAAATGTGTCTGATTGTTATTCTTTCGGCCATTCTTGAAGGTGTGACGTAACCAGTTTGAATGCATGTTCATGTAACCGATGATTAAAATGTTCATGTGATTTAGCGATTATTGGGTTTATACATTTTATTCATTCAGAACTATGCATGTCCCACCCCACCAACTTGCTCGAATGGAAGAGCAAGCCTGACTTTCATGACCAGCATTCGCCCCTGCACCAAACCCATAACACTACCTCTTGCATTTGTTATGTATGTGAAGTTTCCCGTTACTACAAATCTCTAACAGTGTTTCATCATTTTTGTTACATCCCTTAATTTACTTCCTTTTGAATATACAGTATATGTCCTAATTGTAAAGTACCCATGGAAATGGAACTGTAAAATCAATCAATTACAGTATGGTAAGTGAAGTCTTATCTGATGCTGTAATGATTAAAAGGGGAGTCTCCTAGGGCAGTATTATTGGACCTTTATATTTTCTTATATATACTGTATATCATATGAGTACAGAACTTGAATCACAGATTTGTGGATGATGTTATATATATATATATATAATCCCATAATCCCTCAGTCCTCAACCTTCATGCTCTTAATCATTGGCAATTGAACATAACACCAAACCCATAACACTACCTCTTGCATTTGTTATGTATGTGAAGTTTCCCATTACCACAAATCTCTAACAGTATATATATATATATCTAACGTCAGATTTAGAAATGAACTCTCGAAGCCATTTGACATTAATACTGGACTTCAGCAGGGAGATCCCCCTGTGGGTGGGGGCGGTTGAATAACACGCACGGTATACCCTGCCTGTCGTAAGAGGCGACTAAAAGGGGCCCCAAGGGCTCTGAACTTTGGAGCGTGGGTTGGCGATCACGGGGTCCTCAGCTGAGTCCTGGCATTGCTTCCACTTACTTGTGCCAGGCTCCTCACTTTCATCTATCCTATTCGACCTCCCTTGGTCAACTCTTGTTTTTTCTGACCCCGACGCTATTAGGTTTGCGAAGGCTAGGAAGTCTTTCATTTTCACGCCCTTCGTGGCCCTTGTCTTCCTTTGGCCGATCTTCATTTCTCGAAGTGTCGGAACCCTTCAATTTTTTCTCTCTGATTAGTGTTAAATAGAGGATGGTTGCCCAGTTGTACTTCCTCTTAAAACAATAATCACCACCAATCACCACCTTCGGCAGGGAGATGGACTCTCACCATTATTGTTTAATTGTGTGTTGGAAAAAATCATGTGGGAATGGAATAAGATGTGTCAACCTAACGTCAAGATTGGCAGAAAAATAAGACTCAATTGTTTAGCATTCGCTGACGATCCTGCACTACTTGCTAATGATATGGAAGAAGCTAAATTGCAAATAGAAGAACTTGATAACATAGCAAGAAAACTTGTATTGCAAATTTCATATGAAAAAACAGAAATAATGCCAACCTTCCCTGTTATAGCACCAACCATTTACCTTAGCCAATACCAAACAAATTAAAATTGTGAATAAGTTTAAATATCTTGGTGAATTTATAACTTGGAACACCAATGAAAAATCATCAATGGAAAGCAGAACATTTAAGTTAAAAAAAAAAGCACAACGAATTACATGGCCAACGTACAAGAAAAAATCTCTTTCAATAAATGCTAAACTTCAATATTACTGTTCCATCATTAAACCTGAAGCGACTTATGCTTGTGAAACACTATTTAAATTGAACACCAAAGCAACAACTGATACACTGCAAAAGGTTGTCAGAAGGATACTCAGAACAATCATTAATAAAAAACATCAGGTGGATGGACAATGGAGATTATTGCCTAATGCAGTGGTTTATAGGGAAAGTGAATCTATAATAGGTACGATGAGAAAAAGAAGAATTGCCTTTTTCTGTCATCTTTCTAGATTAAATGATAATAGGATAATAAAACAACTATTTAATTACTTTTGGAAAAGTAAAACAAAAAAATAATTGGTTTAAAGAAGTTCAGAATGATTTAAAAGAGCTGAATATTACAATGAAGCAAATTGAAAATAGAGAAGAAAAAAGGATTCTCAAGAACAACCAAATAAGATTGTCTTTAAAAACTGTTCAACACAAACAATATGTCATATCTGATGAAGAAAGGACAGCAGGTCAGCCAGAATGAAGAGGTTTTGGGAAAGGAAGAAGAAGATGCAAGCTAAATCTTCAGTTAATTCTTCGTTAACGTAAAAGCATTTGGGTTTGATTTAAGTGCTCCAATGTGGGCGTAAACTATGTAAATAAATAAATAAAAGAACATGTTCTGACTGACTGATTTATCATCGCCGAGCCAAAACTACTGGACATAATGAAATGAAATTTTGAGGGGGCATTTATATTACAATGTAGGTGCTCGCTAAGGGAGGATTTTTTTGATATTCCTACGAAAAGGGGTGAAAAGAGGGGTGAATTTTAAAAATGCAGGTATCTATATCTCAAAACTTTAAAAGTTTACACATGTGAAAATTGGTATTTAAAATCTCCTTTAAAAATAAACAGTACCGGTTTTTTTTTTTTTTGAAAATCCCACTAGGAGGGGTGAAAAAGGGGTTGAATGCATTTAATGAGGATACTTATATCTCAGAAACTGAAGATATTACAGACCTGAAAATTGGTATTTGAAATCTCCTTTAAAAATAAAGAAACATGTATTTTTTTGTTTTCGGAAAATCCAATTAATGGGGTTAAACAGGAGTTACAAATGGGGTGAATTTTTGGAAAGATTATCTTACAGTATATCTCAGAAATGTAAAATGTTACAGACATAAAAATTGGTACTTGGAATCTCCTATAACAGTAAAGAAACATAGGTGATTTGTTTTCGGAAACTCCACTTAAGGGGAACTAAAGAGGGGGTGAAATTTTAAAATGAGCATGTCTACAGTATATCTCAAAACCGTACCACATTGCAGAAGAGAATAATTGTATTTTTGTCTCTATTAAAATAAAGAAACGCATATTTTTTGTTTTTGGAAAAACCACTGAAAATGGGCAAGGTGGGACCGCAGCCCCTCCCTAGCTCTCAGGGAGAGGCAAACATTTAATGTAGTCAGGTGTTTTTCTTTTCAAGAAAATGATTTCAATTCAGTATTACGTAGAAGCAGTAGTACCGCTCCCCACCAATGGGCAGGGGATAATAGCATGGGTTATTCCACCGCAGAATACAAGTCCCCATTTATCTTCCAAAATTTGAAAAATACTACGTACCCCCAGATACGCCCCCCCCCCCCTACAAGCTGTCATATGGGTGCCCATGAAAATGGGGTTGAATTATTTTTATTAGGATACTGATTTCTCAAAAACTGAAGATGTTACAGTCGTGAAATTTGGTATTTGGAATCTCCTTTAAAAATAAAGAAATACGTATTTTTTGCTTTCGGATATCTACTTAAAAGGGGGTAGGTGTAGAATTGAAAAATTATTTGTATGAAGATACTATTATCTCAAAAACGAAAGATTTTGCAGACGTGAAAATTGGTATTTCGAATCTGCTTTGAATGCAAAGAAACACGTATTCCTTTTATTTCGGAAAATCCAATGAAGGGGGGGGTGAAGGATTTGAAAAATTAATTGAATTAATTTTATAAGGATACTTACGTCTAATAAAAACTAAAGTTGTTACAGACGTGAAAATTGGTATTTGGATCTTCTTTAAAAACAAAGAAAAACGCATTTTTGGGAGAATGTCATCTTAGGGGGCGGGGGTGGAAAGGAGTTGAATTCCTTTTATGACACATATCTCAAAAACTGAAGATGTTAAGTCGTGATAATTGGTATTTAAAATATCCTTTACTAATAAAGAAACAAGTATTTTTACCGGAAAATTCACATAATGGGGGGCGGGGTTAGTGTGAAAGGAAGTGAAAAAAGTTATTTCTTTTTATGGGGTAACTTATATCTCAAAACTGAAGGTAACAGACGCGAACATTGGTATTTGGAATCTCCTTTGAGCAGAAAGAAACACGCATTCTTTCTTTGGGGGCGAATCAACTTAACGGCGGTGGGGTGTGAAAGGAGTTGAGACCAATTGATTTTACTGTTCATAACGTACTTGCTTCTGATCATAAACCGATAATTTTTAATCTTTCCTGAGTTCATTTTCAAGAACCATAGTTTCCTTTGAAGAACTTAAAGTTAGATTACAGTAGATTCTCCTGGCATATAAATAAAAATGTTAACACATTTGAAATAAACGATAGGAATGAAACTGACCGTGCAATTGTTCACCTCTATGATAGGGTCAATAATGCACGGAACATTCGTATCGCCAGAAATCCCGCCTACGGGCGACAATGGTGCTTCTCACATTGTCAGCAATGACAACGGCAGCAGATGTAATTTACCGCCAAGTAGCGATCTTGCTGCGGCGTCCAGAACATCAATAATAATAATAATAACAACCTAAATTCAACTAATATCACCCACCTAATAATAATAATTTTCTGGACCGTCGTCAAAATGTGCGAACCGCGCTGGGAACGGGTCCTTGGTCCTCGCAGCGCTGGCCGTGTAACGACTACGAATGCAGTCCGGCCGCGGCTTCAGTATCTCCATGGCATCCAAGACGACATCACGCCGGGTCTCTTCAATGATTTGTCCATATAAAAAATGCTTATAGGAAAAGGTTGCAAAGATTTAGGGACCCAACTGACCGGGCGGAATACCTGGAGGCAGCTCGGGAAGTACGAAATCGATTGGCTGGAAAGAAAGATTGAAGAATGGGAGGAACTTTGCAGTCAGATCGCGAATTTTGGCGGATTATACATAAAATGTCAAGCATTCAATTATAAATTTCATTATAATACCGTAGCGAAGCACGGGTATCTTGCTAGTACTGTATAGAGGTAGTAAATGGCCGGCCGAGTTGGCCGTGCGGTTAGCGGCGCATAGCTGTGAGGTTTACATCCGGGAGACAGTGGATTCGAACCTCACTGTCCGCAGCCCTGAAGATGGTTTTCCGTGGTTTCCTATTTTCACACCAGGCAAATGCTGAGGCTGTACCTTAATTAAGGCCACGGCAGCTTTCTTCCAATTCCTAAGCCTTTCCGATCCCCCTATTTGTAATACCAATATAGTTGATCCGTTATTGGACATTATAAATTTTCCAGCTAACTCATTCCTGGTTGCCAGCGTTTCGCCCCAGTGTTGGGCTCATCAGTTGGTAGTAAAGAATTTTGACCCAGACAAAACCTCTACCAAATACAGTCTCTACTGTATTTGCCTCTACCTCATGAACATGATTGGCGGGAAAAGGGTTCCATAGCAGAGTGACCAATATAAATTCAAATTGTATAAAATGTTCTACTGATCGGGGTGGTGGCAATTATTGGGATCGGCCCCATTGTTCGAAGTGGGTTGAGAACGTGCGTAATAGAATTAGCTCGTATTGAAAAAATAATACCGAAATCTACAAGGCTAAAGAAATAATTCCCCCTTTTTAAAACTCACTCAAAAATGTTTCACATCTGATCACTAAACTAAGCTTTCACATTTAGGTTATGTCAAAAAATAATATTTGACAATATTTAATCGCCCAGAAATGTGTATTAACTACGGAAACCAAAACCAAATACAGCTAAAACTAACCTGTAAACATGAAAGCATCGATATAGGTTACCTTCTGTTTACGTTATAATTGGTTGTGGCTGTACTCATACTCTTTGTACACAGCGTGAACAGCTGATTGGGTACTCCATGAAAGCGTTGAATTTAAAGTGATATTTAAGAAGTTATACTTTCTATTGTGACAAGTAAGACATTTTATAGAATTAATATTAAAATGCCATCGAGTGATGAAGAGATACCTCTCATAGGTAAGGTCTTGCATCATAAGATTTTCTTCGATAGGGTCCTTGATTAGGAATAGTGGAAATGTATTTTGATTTGAATTATCGAAGTATTCGGTGTGTTAATGGGCCATTTTCTCCTCGTTTGTTCATTTCTAGTGTTATCTGTTTTTTATAGAAATGCCTTTTGGTATCTGCCCTCAGAACTGTGAATATTTTGCAACGTACTTTAGATACCTGTCAAACGGATGGGTACGATAGTTACTAGGCTACTCGGGTATTAATCCGGAGTAAGATTATAAAATAAACAGAGAATGGTATTTAAGACAGTACATTTCATTAATTTTAAGTCGTTAGAACTAGAAAAATCACGAAGGACTAATTTTAAGAAGTAGGCCTAAATAATCACGGATGTACCTACCTTACTGCATCGGCCTAACCTCTTTGTGGTTATTTAGAATATATTAGGACTACTTTCCCCATAGATGTGGGTTAGTTCTCCTAATTCCTCTTGAGCGACTTTCAGACATGTCTGTTATCCATAGGTGAAAAACAACAGACAAGTGACAAATCAAGTAGGTCTACTGGTAATATACTGAATGTTTGGAACATGAAAATATACACATAATAAGATAAGCGCAATGACATGTCAATATGGGAAGGAAGAGGAGACAGGGAGAAACTTGTAAACACAAATAGGACAATCTCCACATCATTTTCATGTTCCTATCTTTACACTTATGAGACGACTGGATTTGTTTTGTTTGTTCCTTTCTGTTATTTATATTGACACTTTGGGGTTCTTTTCTCCTACTATGCTTGTGCTATCTTCCTAGTCTTGTACTACCTGTATTCAATCTCACGAGGCTGTGTAGCCCAGATGGAAGAACGCTGGCCTTCTGAGCAAGTTTGATTCTGATTGAGGTAAGTAGGTGGGAAGAAAGAGAGTTTAAAAAAGGTGGTAATTTCCCACGGTACCAACAACATATGGCAAGCAGTAATGGACACTAACATAGTTGGGGATGTGTGGGATCCGGTTATGACAGCCCAGGAGATGTTTAAAGGAGCGGAGATTATCAGTAGAAACCTGTGTAGATGGTATACAGACTGGAGAGTGATGATGGATTTAGGCCTAAATGAGTCTGTTGACTGGGTATGCAGGAAACTGGGTGTGAGATATGTAGTTAGTCATGGGTGGGTGCTCATAAGGTCTTAATTTCAACTGCAAAAGTATGTGTAAGTTAGGGGGTTTCCTTAACGTTATAGGTTGGTAGATTTAGGGAAATGCGGTGGACTAAGGAGTGGTGATGAGAGTATAAGGTGTTGGAATTCAAGTAAGGATGACCTAAATTGTTAGTGTTAAACTGTAGAAGTGTTGTAAAGAAAGGCATAGAATTAAGTAATTTAATAGATATGTATATTTACCAGATAATGTAATAGGAGTTGAATAATGACTGAGAAGTGATATTAGGCTATACATGCAGAAATTTTCTCACTTAATTGGAGTGTTATTTGTAGAGACAGGAGGGGGAATATTCATACTGGTGAAAGAAAAGTTTGTAAGCTAAAAAAAAGGATAAGAAACTTGAAATTTTAGGTGAAAGGCTCGTCTCTAAAGATAATAGACAGTTGGATATTTTTGGGACATACAGAAATGAAAGGGGTGATGTTCACACTGATGTAGAATTATTTGATTAGATATTGAGCTATGTGGGGAACAGATAAATTAAAGAAAATAATCGTAAGACCTCGGCTACCATGTGAAGACATTTGAATTTGATGCCATCTGGCTGTCTGCTCATCAGTTTGAATATTCTATTTTACTCTATGCCTACTAGATTGTAGACAGAGTAAACAGAATCTCTCTTGGGTGTTTGTGGCTGAGATTTAATTATTTTGTCAGGTAAACACCAAGTGTGTCACCAGAGATCATTTATATGTCAACATACGATATGGAGTGTCCAATGGACTTTTTTCCTGCCTTTGTCGGGTTTGAACCCGCTATCTTGGGATCCAGAGGCGGACACTCTGCCACTGATCCACAGAGGGAGCTACAGCACAGAATGGAACATCATAGTAGCATGTGATCTTGGTTTACTAAATGTTAGTTAGGAAGGTAATGTGAATGACAAAGCATGACCAACAAATGTTAAATTAATTAATTTGGGAAGGACAGCTGAATCAGAAAGTGATGGAACCAACTAGAGGAATTTTTATTTATTAAATTCGCCTTTGTGAAAAGCAAATGATCATAAATATGCCTTTCAGTTAGATGTGTGACCGATGTTACCTAGCAACCGTGCAGACTGTGATGTGAAGTATTGATGGATGGCCATGACACACAGATCCATGGTCTATGCAACTTTCAAGGTACTGTTGCTAGGTAACACATTATATGGCACTATTTTGTTTCACTAATTTTCATATTACTCCCAGCTCTAGGACATATTTATGTCATAATACTCTAGACATGGTGCTGATAAAACTACATGAGCTCGATAGAGAAATTGAAGTGATAGGTTGTATAAATGATCACAAAGCTTTTTTGTTGTAGTTGAAAACATACAAAATAAAAATAAAGGCAATAGAAAGGAAGGAACCCCCCTGTGTGTGGGGACACAGACAAAGAATGCACCCACGGTATCCCCTGCCTGTCTTAAGAGGCAACTAAAAGGGGCAACCAGGATGATCGAATTAGAACCATGATACTACTTGTAATTAGTAGCACCACACGGGGAACACCATGGGTCGCTTTCGCTTGCTCGTAGTACCAATATGTTAGGTAGAAAATAGGTTTGTGATTAGTAGCAACAGAATGCGCTGTCGGCTTGTATAGTACCTGTGATTAGTACCACTATATGAGCAGCACCATGGGTGAGCGACACCATGGTTCAGCCTTTTCTATGATTAGTACCCACTATATGAGGAACACCACGGGATAGTACGAGTCCCTGTGGTTAGTACACTTATGTGATGTACACCATAGATTTGCGTTGCCTATGAATGGCGCCGCAATGTGTGAAACACCATGTGAGTAGTACCATAATGTGTGGAATACTGCCGAGTCTACGCTGCTTTTGATTAGTACCGCAACATGACAAATACCATGGTTCTACTTTCCTAGCGATAAGTGCTTTTATGAGGGGTCGATGACTTGGATTTTGGACCCCTTTAGACTAACAAGCATCATCAATTCAGTATTATGCTTTGGAAGCAGCCCCTTGGTCAGTAATACTAGTGTTTTAATATAGTTTCTGGGAAGGTCGGCATTGCAGGTCAGATCCACTGATTGTTTTAAGTTCGTAATCATTGTTCATCATCGTCTTTTTTAATTCTGGGCAGTGGATTGATTTTGGAATTATTTTTAACTTCTAATATTTTAAGTTGGATCTGTTGATTATTTTAAATTCATATTCATCCATTCATTCTTCATCATCACGTTTTGTATTCTGGTCAATGGCTGAATTTAGGACTTTAAATTATCATTACATTTCGTCTCATTTTGTATCATTAGGGGCCAATACCTAGATGTCAGGCCTTTTTAAGCAATAAGCATAATCATCATCATAAATTTAATTTTGGTTCGTGGTGTATGTACAGTATGTATAATCGCAGCTTAGTACATAAAAAGTCCACCTTTCCACCACAATAACAATATTTTGATTATTTATTCTACATTAAGTTATACATATGGGACATGTTTTGTCCTGTTTTACGGCATCCTCAGCCATGTTTTTTTGTTATAGATTACAGTTGACACAGAGAACAAGGATCTGTAAAACACTACATAATCAACAACATTTACAGTAAATTAAAATGTCTTGTCCATGGCAAGAAGAGTAGTAAAAATTTCAATAGGTCTTGTGAATCTTATCTTTTAATTATGTATGACACACACTGAGTGGCCAAAAGTCACAGGAACACGTGTCCCATTAGAAAATGTGGCGTGTACAACCCTGAGCATTGCGGCTAGCTGTGGTATAGCTGAGCAGTCTGTCATAGACACCAGTGTCATGAAGATGGCAACACGTCACGAGTTAACCGACTTTGAACGTGGGATGATCATCGGTGCTCGGCGCATGGGTCATAGCATTGTGTGATTACCTACAAATTTGGGTTTCCGAGTTCAACAGTGTCAACGGTGGATCTTCAATATCATAATATCAATACCACCTGTGTAAACGGCCACTAACGAATGGACATCACGCCACCTCTGGGCTCTTGATGGGCTACTGTGAGTCAGATCACCGCCCAGTTAAATGTTGGGAGTCAGGAACCCATTTCTACCAGGACTGTAAGAAGGCAACTGCACCGCATAGGCTTCACCAGCCGATGACCAACTCGGTGTTCCATTCCTGACACCTTGACACAGAGCTCAGCAATGTGCCTGGGCCTGCGAACATCGGCAGTGTACCATGGAATATTGGCGGCATGTAGTATGTGCAGATGAATCCCGTTTCCAGTTGTATCGAGCTGATGGGCGCGTGAGAGTGTGGCGTATGCCTCATGAAGCTGTGGATCCACCAGGCGAGTGGCCATGCGGTTAGGAGTGCGCAGCTGTGAGCTTGCATCCGGGAGACCTAGTGGATTCGAACCCGACTGTCGGCAGCCCTGAAGATGGTTTTCCATGATTTCCGATTTTGACACCAAGCAAATACTGGGACTGTACCTCAATTAAGGCCATGGCTGCGTCCTTCCCACTCCTAGGCTTCCCATCGACGTCATATGACCTATCTGTGTCGGTGCAACGTAAAGCCAATTGAAAAAAAAAAAGTAAATTTCCTGCGTGTCAACGAGGTTATGTTCAGCCGGGGGATGGCTCGGTTCTGGTCTGGGCGGCGTTCTCATGGTTGCAATTAGGCCCCACTGTCCGGCTGGGAGCACTGACAGGTGCACATTATGTGGACATTCTTTCAGACCATCTGCTTCCCTTTCTGGGCCTAGAGTACCCTGTTGGAGAAGCCATGTTTCAACAGGACAATGTGCCATGTCACCGCTCTGTGGTAGTACGGGGGGAGGGGGTTGGAGCAGCACTCCAGTGAAGTTACAGATCCCTCCAGAACAATTCCAACACCTTGTAGAGTTGATGCCCCGCCGTATTGCTGCTGTTTTGAGGGCTCGCGGAAGAGCAATTCGTTATAAACATCACATTCAGGGTCTTCCCATAACTTTTGGCCACTCAGTGTATATTGTTTGTTAAAACTCATTATTTATACAATGTCACACTTGTGCTCTTGCTTTAAAAGCCTTCCACAGTCTTAGTATATTAAAAATCTTCATTTGACCAGAATTGTTACATTCACAAGTCCTATTGGAATTTTTACTCCTGTACTCGCCGTGTCATGGGCAAGACATTTTGATTATGTAGTGTTTTATAGATCCTTGTTCTCTGTGTCAATTTTAATCTATAACAAGGAAGCGCAGCTGAGGATGTCCTAAAACAGGACGAAACATGTCCCATATTAATGTATAACTTAATGTTGAATAAATAATCAAAAGATTATTATTGTGGAAAGGTGGACTTTTTATTTACTAAGTTGCAATTATACATAAAGCAACTTGTAATAACAGAAAAAAAAAGTATGAGAGTCTTAATTAATATATACCATTAAAGTACAGTTTCTGATTTCGTCAGTTGATAATAATAGTTTCAGACCCATGGTCATTTACCAAAAGATTGTTTTCGTCTCTTGTATCATCCATAGAAGTTGAAGTATGACTTTATTTTGCTCTTGTTTGTTCCTTTCTGTTATCTGTGGAATATATATTCAGTGATGAATTTTGAAATTGAAGGGAATAAATAAATAAAGTTCCTTGAGTAACAGAATACTTGAAATCTATGCTTACTTAACCCGTTGTGAGGTACGCTTAACTCTGTAGCGCTAGTGGTCGCATGTTGGTCGTTTCGCCGCCCTCAGTCCTTGTGTTCAAATTGTAGGCTACATCTTATACCGTACATGTTTAATAGAGCCTTGTAAGTAATAAATAGGGTTGAAAAGTGAATTACAAACTGTTTTAAACAGTCACGACTCTTTCTTTCTCTTAGGATTGATATCGCCCCCTACTCCTTTACGTGTAGTCAATTAGAACATGTTGATGATGAAACAACTGTGTGGTAAATTTGCCCAGATTGTCGTATTATCCTTTCGTAAAATGAAAGTCCCATCGTTATCTGATAAATTACTGCTAACGTTGGCTTCCTCATCAGAAAATTCATTCTCGGTGTCCATGTTATGATCACATTCTTGCAAAATGTCTTCTTCCCCCACAACATATCCACTAATTTCGTCTTTATCGAGGATCACTCATTAAGGTTTCAAAAAATCAAAGTCTACCAATTAGAAAGAAAATGTACGATGTATAACTCGGAATTGCGGAATGAAAATTCCTACAAAAATCTCGCCTTCATTAAAAGGCACACCATGGTCTAAACAACCAATTGCGTTTATAACACTTAATTCAAGAACAAAGCAACAGATATAAATAAGATCAAGCATAACGTATACTTAGACAAAGGAGCAGAAGCTACAGTGGGAAACAACACTATAAGAGACTAACCAGTGTTATCATTGGGCGAAGGGAAAAATGCAACTGACTGAGGGTTAAATAGTCCGCTTTCACATAAAGGTGTTCTCCGTTGGCTAATATGAATTGGAGTGTTCCCTGCTGGTCAAGGTTATGCATAGATCTCCCATGACCTATCCTCAACCTGCACAAAACTACGGGAGTTGTGTCACAGTCTTACAGAACAAGTAGATAAGGAGGGCAATAGGTGATGAAGGCAATATACCTTTTTTTTTTTTTTTTTTTTTTTTTTTTTTTACAATTGACTTTACGTCATACCGACACAGATAGTTTTTTTTCTTTTAATGTTAATAAAAAAAAACACGGACCTGTTCTTTTGAAATACTGCACACAGGGAAGGAGGGCGGGTTGAGAAGAACTTGTGCGCTACGGACCTGGCTGGTTTGAATGTAAGGGGAAACTAACTGGGGGAGGTATGGACGCTCGTCGATACTGATGAAATGAAATGAAAATCCACAGCCTGTTTCCAGTCATTCGACCGGGTCAGCAATGGAATGAATGAAGCCCTATCTAGCGGCGAGGATAGGAATTGCGCCGGCTGCCGAAGCCTGTCGCACTCCTCTGGGGAAATGATAAATGAATGACAGATGAAATGAAATGATACTGAAGAGTGTTGCTGGAATGGAATATGACAGGGAAGACCGGAGTACCCGGAGAAAAACCTGTCCCGCCTCCACTTTGTCCAGCACAAATCTCACATGGACTGACTGGAATTTGAAGCACAAAACCCAGTGGTGAGAAGCCGGCGCGCTGCTATCTTAGCCACGCAGGCTCTCGTTGATACTGATATTGTACACTACTTATTAAGTTACTTCCTTCTCTTCTTCCATATGTACCTTTGTGTTAATTTAAATAGTGCATTCTCCTTGTTCAGTGTCTTGTTTAAATTTAATTTGTTTGTTTCCTTCTGTACTAAATAAATACATAATTTTTCCATAATATCCATAAGCTTACATTTCTGCACTGTATGTAATACCCTCATATTTTTCTCCACGTTTGTAAATTTATGATCATGCTCCTGCATGTCAATACGGACCGTTATAAGATCAACCCACAATGGTTAAGTTAATAAACACAGATAGATCTTACGGTGATGATGGGGCAGGAAAGGGTTAGGAGCGAGAAGAAAGCATCTGTGGCCTTAATGAAGATACAGCCCCAGCATTTGCCTGGTGTGAAAATGGTAAACCACGGAAAACCATCTTCAGGGCTGTCGACAGTGGGGTTCGAACCCACTATCTCCCAAATGTAAGCTCACTGCTGCAAGGCCAGCTCGCTCGGTAGACAATAACTCATTTTGTCACATTTTGTGCATAGATCCCTCTGCCACTGTGTGCCTGAATTACACCCATAATCTCTGCATTTATTATGATCAACATTCTAGCATTTGTTTATTTATTGGTATTTTTTGTTTGTTTTTTGTTTTTCTAGAGAAATGTGCTCGGTATAAAATGGAACTGATTGAGAGCAGCAACAATTCCCGTAAAATGGTGGTGAAGAAAATCCCTATCATTTTTCCGTCTTCGCCTCAAAGCAGTCCGAAACGAGATAGGTTGACAAGGAAGTCTCAAATTCAGAAGTTCATTGTCGATTTACCTGTTGAGAAGGAGCAATCAAACCTTAGTAAGGATACAGAAGTGGTAAAATCAGTAGAGAAACCAAAGAGGAAAAGTTTGGATTTGAAGTTAAAAACTAATGATATCTCAGACATGTTGAATGTTGATGATGGGGATGATGATATTGATACCATTGAATTGTCAGATGAGGAAGATGCTGGTGAACAAAGGGAAAGCAAATCTAAGAAGAAATCTGAGGAAAAAAGTAGAAAGACACCAATGAAGGATAAAGCTGCTGTGGAGGAAAAGGACAAAGGAAAATCACGAGAAGTTACAGCAAAGGTAATCATTTGTTTTAAATACTTTACACTGGTAAAACAGTAAATCAGTATGTTGATTATATTGGCAAAATTTTTCAGGTTGTACATTGTTTTGGGTGTAATCATTTGTTTAGATTTAGTGTATATCTGTGTTCTATTAAAGTAAACCTATATGTATGAAATTAAGATTTTAATGGATTTAGTGACAGAAATGTTTGTCAATTTCTTTCTGCATTTCGTTACTCTTGTTTTGAGTTTAAATGACGTCTGTCAAAATGTTTTAAGAAATTCACCTTCAATTGTGAATTGAAATGTGTAAAGAAAAATAAGTGAAGTATCACTCATCGGGGATAGCTGTGCAGGTTGGGAGGCAGGATATACAAAACTAGATTCTTCTTCTACTTTTTCTTTTTCATAGCGTTTTCGCGCTGAGGTAGGGTCCGCGGTTTTAATCTTGGCTCGCCAATTTTGCACAATCTTAGGCATCATCTGGTCTTAAGTTCAGAGTCTTCATACGAGCATTTACTGTGTCACGCCAGCGCTGCTTTGGACGTCCACTTGGTCGTTGCCCATTAATTTCAAAGCAGTGGGTGAAATCGGCAACTGTTCCAAGTGTAGCACACAGGACATGACAGTACCATTTGTGATGCTTTTTCCGTTCTTTCTCGGGGATTGCTGCAATGCCCATTTGCTAGCGGACGGTGTAGTTTTTGACACGATACAGGAGTGTGATGCCCATCGACCAACGGAGCAGACACATTTCCATGGTGTGTAATTGGCGCTCTGGAGCTTTGTCAGCTGGTTGACATTCAACATAATGCAACAGGACGTACTATCATGGAGTATATTTTGGACTTCAGATGTAGTGGCATCCTTCTGTTGCAGAGTACGTCTATGACTTCCGTCCATCTCATTTTTTGTTGAAAAATACATAAACATAGTATTTATATGAACAATAAAAATTGAATATATGCTGCATTGCCATTAATGATCTGTCAAAATAGGTACTGGCTTAACTGGAGCTGTTATGGTGTTAGTATGACCCTTCGCTGCCATAACTTTCCACTAAGTTTTGGTAGATATTTGCTGGTATTCTCTTCCAGTCTTCCTGTGATATAGCGAACAGTTCTGTAGCTGTTTTGGGGTGTTAGATCTGGCTGTCAACTGATGCTGTAACTCTTCCTAGACTTCCTCTGTTGGGTTTAGATCAAGCTTTGGGCAGAAACTGGTAGACCAAGACCAAACCACAAAAAGCAGGCCCATACCATAATGCCTGCTCTGCCAATCAATCAGTCATTACTGATCTTCATTTAGGGTAGTCGCCCAGGTGGCAGATTCCCTGTCTGGTATTTACCTTGTCTTTTCTTAAATAATTTCAAATAGTTTGGAAATTTGTCGATCATTTCTCTTCATAAATGATTGCAATCCCTAACTCCTCTTCCTGAAAATGAAAACCTACAACCTGTTTTCCAGTCATTGACCGGGTCAGGAATGGAATGAATGAAGCAGATATAGGCTATTAGTACGATGGGGTCGCCACTCCCAAAGTGATTTATTAATGACTGATACATGCTATGAAATGAGAATGGAGAGTGTTGCTGGAATGAAAGATGACAGGGAAAACCGGAGTACCCGGAGAAAAACCTGTCCCGCCTCTGCTTTGTCCAGCACAAATCTCACATGGAGTGACCGGGATTTGAACCACGGTATCCAGCGGTGAGAGGCCGACGCGCTGCCGTCTGAGCCATAACTCCTCTTCCTATAAATGAATATTTGCCCAATTTGTTCTCCTGAATTCCAACTTTGTATTGTGGTCTTTCCTATTTTTAAAAATGTGTCTCAAACTTATTCGCCTACTAACGTCATTCCATGCCATCTCTCCACCGACATACTGCTTATTTGAGCAGCTCCTTTCTCCCAAGTCTTCCCAATCTAAACTCTGCAACATTTTTGTAACACTGCTCTTTTGTCAGAAATCAACCAAAACAAATCAAGCTGCTTTTCTTTGCAGGTTTTCCAGTTATCAAATCAAGTAATCCTGATGTGTATTCCATACTCTAGAATCATACTCTAATTTTGGTCTACCAGAGACTTAATTGCCCTCTCCTTTACATCTGTACTACAACCCCTAAATACTCTCATAACCATGTGAAGAGATCTGTACCCTTTATTTAAAATTCCATTTATGTGATTACCCCAAAGAAATTTTCCCTTATATTAACTCCTAGGTTCTTATAGTGATCCCCATGAGGAATTTGCACCTCATCAACACAGTAATTAAAACTGGGAGGACTTTCCTCTTTTGCAAAACTCGCAACCTGAATTTTCACCCCGTTTTTCATCATACCATTGGCTGCTGTCCACCTCCCAACATTGTCAAGGTCTTTTTATAGTTTCTCACACAATCTTGTAACTTATTTATTACTCTATACCAGAGGTGCTCACTCTGGGCATTCCTGCCCGCAGGCACCCTGCACTGTAAGTGGACGGGCTGACAGGCTGTGAGCGTATCTTATTCAACCACAGTGACGTTGTGGCTACGTCACAGGCCGTGCAGGTGGAGCAAAGTTCTCCCGGTGACTCTCGACCACTGCAGTGTTACCCGAGTTTGAAACACAGGCAGAAAATAATGAAAGAAAGAGGGCAGAAATCCACGACACTTTCAATTTATGTTGTAAGAAATAAGTTATTTATGTCCATTGCAATTTATGCATTTTGACGGGAAACAATGAAGAGTTAGGCCTACAACTTCAAATATTTTTATAATTTATGTAATGAATTACAATTTTCTGCTTTAGAAACAGTTCTAATATAATACAGAGTTAAGGTAGATAAGTTATGGCTTGTGGTGGTTTGTGTTAATTATCTGATAATCTCACCAACAATCCAATCATGCTTACCTGAAATAAAATTAGTGAGGTTACTTATTTGAAGGCATACTGTACATATATCTGGTAGATATATTTACTTTGTTGTTGTACTTTTATTTTGGATAGTAAATATCAATGTCATCAGTCGTGGTGAAACTGCCTCTCGCCATTTAGAGGCTAGCTATTATCAGCAGGCACCTGTTAAATCTTAAATGCTATTTTCAGAAATTCAGTGACCAGAGAAAGTCACACAGCGCTACGACACTGCAAAATCATTGTTTCATTATGTAGTTATATTACTTTTTGCTTAATGAATAACAGGAATTTTATATTTAAAAACTGGAAATACTGTCATTCTCATCCAAGGAATTATAAATCGTAGCTTGTACTCTTAAACCCCGTACCTTTGTAGATTGTAACACAAACATTATAAAGTGTCAGTTTTCTTTGAATGAATAAATATAAGAAAATAAAACAGGCTGTTTATATCAAGTGTACTATGAATCAAACCAGAATATCTTGAGAAGGTCAGGGGTTTTTTTTTTTTTGGTTGCGATTATAGAGTTTTATTTTAAATAATGTACCCCAATCAACACTTCGCTGAGTAGTGTAGGAGAGATTTGTAATCACAATCTAATGTCAATGCTGCCCACATTTACGTCACGCCAGCACGCCCGCACTGGGCTAGCCCCAACGGGCGAGCAGCTGAGCACCTCTGGTCTATACAACATAACATTATCTGCAAAAGGCGTTATCTGTGATTCCAGTTCTTTACTCATATCATTTGTATACAGGGTATCCCAGCAGAAAGGTCCATATTCACGGATATGACAGCAACGATCATTTGAAGCAAGAAATTTTGTACGGACATATGTCCTGTTCCGAATGGTTTCTGAGATGGAACACATTTTTTGGGCTAGTGGCACGCATGAATGTGTCTTACACACTCAGTCTCTTTTGATGTATTCACAAAGATGCACACAAAATGCTGTCATTTGCGTACACTAATTTTATTTACAATATTTACACGTTACACACCAATAAACCACCATTTTTAACAACTGCCTATCATAAAGAATCAGAAGACTAAGACTGCCATAAGAAAGCAAAACCAAACCCCATGGCAGTACAGCCCTTGAAGGGCCTTAGCCTACCAAGCGACCGCTGCTCAGCCCGAAGGCTTGCAGATTACGAGGTGCCCTGTGGTCAGCACGACGAATCCTCTCAGCCGTTATTCTTGGCTTTCGAGACCGGGGCCGCTATCTCACCGTCAGATAGCTCCTAAATTCTAATCACATAGGCTGAGTGGACCTCGAACCAGCCCTCAGGTCCAGGTAAAAATCCCTGACCTGGCCGGGAATCAAACCCGGGTCCTCCGGGTAATAGGCAGGCACGCTAATGAAGGAAGCAACCACGATCCTAATTTAATTACAGCTCCAGGTGTTCGCTTGATGTGAAAATGTGAAACCATGGAACACTGCCTTCAGGACTACTGACAGTGGCGCTTGAACCCACCATACCCTGAATGCAGGCTCACTGCATGCCTCTCACTGCATAGTCAGTTCACTCGGTGGATTTCTCACGAATAAAATAGAAACAAGGGAAAAATTCGGAAAAGAAGTGGGAATAATAAGAGAAAGAAACATGTTTGACCATGAGATTTTTTTGTTTTATCAAGTTGGTGGGAAAAATCCTCCTTTGGATAATTGAATTTGAGATTCACTCTGTAATATTTATTTTCACTTTTTAGCTAGATGCTTGGCTTGCAAGAATTGCAACTATGCCTTTGGAAAAAGTGGATAACAAACCTTCAAGACGCTGGGAAAACTCTGCTAAGGTTTGTAATGAATGATTGTGTGTATTGAGTGCTAGATAAACATTTATATTATACCTTTTACAACTGCTCGTCAATCCGAATGAATAACTGCTTGCAAAGAGCATGAAACTGATATTTTCTTTTACTTTCTCAATTTATGTGAAATAATATAGTGCTTTTCAGTGGAACAGCTGAGTAAAATAAGCTAGTTTATTTCGCTTTTGTAAATTGCACTGTTCCTCTTCTTGTTTTTAGTGTAAGTTGAAGTTTTAAGTTTTTATGGATTTTCAAACTTGAATATGCGAGAATAAATATTTCTTAGTTGATTTGTTGTGATCTGTCAAGAAAGCATGCCATTGTATACTGATGTATTACAGTAGAGTTTCGATAATCCGAGGTAATTAGAGGTGGGAGGCACCTCGGATTTGGAATAACTCTAGACTACACGGAGCAACACAGGGAAAATCGTGTAACGTGAAAAAATTGGCAACAATTGAAGCTAAGATCTTGTACTGTCATTTCTTACAGTGTTACTGCATTATATAAGGTTACATTTCGAAAAAGTCCTTAATTGACTTATGTTTCTGAGTGTTGCATCGTTTCAGTGCAGCAATACCATGGCATTTGGCACATATCTACTAAAACTTCTTCCTTGCTATCTTCTGTTGGTTTGTTCACCATTTCAATAATTGATATGTCTGTAAATCATACTGTTCATCACCCTTCATCCATTCCGTAACTTTGATTTCACTGGCATCTTTATATTCGGGTATCTGTGAGATCGCCCTGTGGGTGGGGGTGGTAGGATAACACTCACGGTATACCCTGCCTGTCGTAAGAGATGACTAAAAGAGGCCCCAAGGGCTCTGAACTTGTGAGCGTGGGTTGTCGACTATGGGGCCCTTAGCTGAGTCCTGGCATTGCTTCCACTTACTTGTGCCAGGCTCCTCACTTTCATCTAACCTATCTGACCTCCCTTGGTCTTTTCTGGCCCGGATGGTATTAGAGCACATGGAGTCTTTCACTTTCATGCCCTTCGTGGCCCTGGTCCTTCTTTGGCTGATACCTTCATTTTTCAAAGTGTCGGATCCCTTCCATTTTTCTCTCTGATGAGTGTTATATAGATGGTTGCCTAGTTGTATTTCCTCTTAAAACAATAATCACCACTGCCTCTATCTGTGATATTAGATCTGAAAACTTTGGTATGTTATCATCATAGCTGTCATCAGAGTTACTGTCAGCAGACTCATGATTCTGCTAAACTAATACACTACATCTTTCATGGTTATCTGTTTAAGGAAGTTTGTGATGTTTTCCTTGAGTTCTGTAGCATCCAGGAGTGAACGTAGCACATTTTACGTCCCACTAATTAACTTTTGATCGTTTTCGGAGACACCAAGGTGCCAGAATTTTGTCCCACTGGAATTCTTCTCCGTGCCAGTGAATCTACCAACATGAGGCTGACGTATTTGAGCACCTTCAAATGTAACTGGACTGATCCAGGATCAAACTTGCCAACTCAGCCCGGCACAACTCAGAAAGGATTTATTTTAGACATTCCAAAATGCCCTGATCGATAGGTGTATCAAACTTGTTACCTTAGGGGTCAAAAATAAAGCAAATCCATCACATACCAGTTCCTGTTCATCTGGATGTGACCCTGCGTTGTCTAGCAATAAAACTGCTGTAATTGGTAGACCCTTCTTTCTCAAAAATGTTTTAGTATCAGGCACGACTACAAACACGCGCATGATCTCAGTAGAGTGGAGACACAATACAATGACATGGCAGGAACAAACAGGGAATAAAATGCTGTAAAAAAAAAAATTGCGAAAAGAAAAATTAAAATAACGCTCAGATTTAATGGAGCCTCTACTGTAACACTCCTCTTGCTGCTGCGTACTGTTTGTAACTCTCGGTCACACATTGAATGTAATTGCAGATCTTCTGCTCCTAGATTTCCAGTTTCCAGACTTCTGGATTGGGTTGTGAATCAAGGACCTCCACACTTTTCTCTCTCTCTCCACCACTCCCTTCCTTCCTCCAATATTTTTTCCACTTTTACTCTTCTCTTCTCTATACTCTCCTTCACCGTATCAGTCCACCTTCCCCGTTGTCTTCTTCTTATTAAAATGTGTCCAAACCAAGATGTTTTCATTAACTTTGTTAATAAACAATGTTCATGAACATTTTCAGATGTTAACAAACAAAATAGCTTGTTCATTAACTTTTCAAGTATGTCGATAAACAAAATATCTTTAACTTTTGTGAATGAAACTTTTCATTAACTTTTAATGTTTTTGTTAACATTTCGCTTCTCATATGCACAAGCACACAATTAGAGAATGCAAATTTGTAGCGTGGAATACGATGATTTCTTATTTCTTCTAAAAATTGACTATCAAATCACAAGCTAAAGTTCTAATGTATAGTACACAAGAACCTTGTTTATCCGGATTAAGTGGGACTGGAACTTATCCGGATTATCGATAATCCAGAAAACTTAAAAAACAAATACAGTACATGTTATATCATATATTAACATAAGTTGTACAGTAATGCCATTTTTCAATTGTACAAAAAATATAAGAACACTTTTCTTACATTTCTGACTCTGTTTTATGCTCTAAAATTTTGTGTGAGTTTTTCTGTTTTACATTTGTATAGTGTTCGGCGCAGCACGATTACAAAGACGTTTTTACTAACATCATTTCTACTGTTGTGGTTTCAGTCTGGGATTCTAAATAGACCATCAGTTTGTCCAGTTGCCCCTCCATGAGTCATGTTTCTTCTGATGGAACGCCGGTTTCATTTTCGAATTCACCATCACTCTCGTCATTACCTGCCGAGGAACAAGAAGCAATAATTTATTCATCTGTAATTATGCCGTAGCCTCAATCACAGTCATTTTTCAACCAGTCATTTACGTTGTTCACATCTACGTTCGAGCATCCGGGAATGCGTGCAAATGTTTAAAGGAAATCAGAAGAGTCCACGGTTTCCTATTCTCAATTCCAGGCGAATGCCGGGACGTTACCTTTGGTAGACTGTGGCCGAATTACTTCCAATTCTCGTCCTTAACTATCCTTGACGAAAAAGACATTCAAGAAGAGTCGACCCCGTAAAAGAAATAGTGTACAAGTAAAAAATAAATGTTTATTATTTTCGATTCAGATAAACCGGAGATCCGGATTAATGCGGGCCGGATAAACAAGGTTCTTGTATATCTTTAATACTATATGATATTCTTTTAGCTGTGTTCTAATATAGTTTGATTTCCAGCTTTGCTCCTCATTGAATAACCTAACCTTCCATAATCAGTTGTATATCATCAAAATAATACTATTCTCACTAGGTTAAATGAAGACTTTTTTTCTTTCGTACCTTTACCAATTCCTTGAGACTGTTATATAAAGCTTCAAACACCTGAGGCACAATAACTGAAATAGCTTGTTTTGATGCTCTAGACAAATAGGTATATAAGTAAAATGTCACCAGTTGCTAGGAATCTTAAAGTTACACCTATAAAAAAAAAAATAGCCTGTAATTAATGGAGCTGGCTTTCTGATATGTGTATAGTTTCTTGCAATTTCCGGCCCAATTACTGTCAACTAGAACTGAAAGTAATGTGGAGGCATTCTCAAGAAAATTTTGAAAGCCTGCTGCATCATAAATTCTGACTAAAGTGTTATCTCCAAACTTAATTGTAAACACCTTTCCAGTATTTTTTATTTGCTAGACTTTGCGTCTGTTCTTCTTCCTGACCCTACACATCGTAACATCAGAAACAGATTTTCTGGTGTGGACATAATGTTGAAGAAGTTTGTTAACAAAAGTTTACAACTATGTTGAGAAATGTTTTCCTGTAAATACTCGCTTAGGAACTCTGTCTTCCATTCTCATCATGTGTGTGTACCATTTCAGTTTATTGGTCTCTATCAAAGATGTGTCCGTGTTGGTGTCTGTGCCGAGTGCACATAAATTAGGAGGAACATGGGGACGTTCACTTCACACTGAATTAAACAATAGATCATTACATCTGATGGAAAGGCCACTTATTCAAGTTGTGAATGTCCCTTTCAAGCTGTATATAAACTGTTACTCATATACTGTATACTATTCAACAAGGCATAATTTGTAGATCAAATGAGTCCACTATTCAGACGATGAATATCAGCTCCAAGATCGATTCAAGAATACTTGTTATTATAAGGACATTGCCATAGTCCAACACCAGTCACAACAGTTTTAATGGGTCATTTTAGTTTCACTTTTAACTGTGTAGTCTGACATTTCATCATTGTTTTAGATTTTACTTAAGGCGTACCAGTTTGTAATTTTTTATTGGTGGTTATATATATATGCATGTGTTTCCATGGCTGAAGATGACCTAATGTATCACTTCTCGGTGGCCACTATACATTTCTGCGTCGTCCAATAACGCGATCCGGAAGCATTGTTGAGCCATTCTCATGAAAACAATGCAAAATGGGGAGGTGCCCCATCGTGCATAAAGTGCACATTGTCCACTCTGTCCCAGGTTGAAACAATGGGATAAACAAAAGTTTGTAGCATGTGCACATACCTTTCTGCATTCATTGTTTTGCGAAGAATGTAAGGACTGATAAGAGTATCATCATGAATACCACACCACACAGTTAATAAAGGACGTGACTGTAATTTTTAAGTTGTAGCTGCAGGATTGTTGTTACCAGGGGTCCTATAATGGCAGTTATGGCAATTTATAAGCCCACCCACATGAAAAATGGCTTTGTTGGACCACAGAACGTTACTGAGGATATCTGGTTCTTCTTCCATCCATTGTAATGTGGATTCAGCAAACTCCATCCTAACATCTCAGTCTTCCGGTGACAATGCTTGGACAGAATGTGGTTTCCATGGTCTCCAGTTAAGCTTCATTATCCGTTGGACTGAACCATACGATAAACCTGATTCCCCCTGATATTGTCTCAGTGACTTGTTGGGACTTTGGAGGCCCAGCACCATTTTGGTGAGTAACTGCACCCGTACGCAACAAATTTGCATGCAGTCTCTTTATTGTCTTCATGTCCAGAGTCGCGTGTCTCCTCCTCTCCCGTCTTCACCCTCTTTGCACCATTACAGGTGACTGCCATACTTCCATCCCAGCTGCAATCCGAGCACGGTCAGCAGTGTTCAGTTTGCGTGCCATCTTCACTTAATTCGCGGTTAGAACTGCAACAAATAACAGTTATGTAACAATTACATAATGACACATAATGGCAAACAATACAGCATAATATTACAGTAGAGTTAATGATATTACATCGTTTGTGATAAAATAGCTGTAAAATTAAAATAGGGACATAATAGTGGATCACTTGTTAAGATACTGTATTAATCTAATGGTATTGAATAGGTGGACCTTTCTCTACCCTTTGATAGTGATCAGGGCTCCATGGCTAAATGGTTAGCGTGCTGGCCTTTGGTTACAGGGGTCCCGGGTTCGATTCCCGGCAGGGTCGGGAATTTTAACCTTAATTGGTTAATTTCGCCGGGGGCTGGGTGTGTGTGTTGTCTCCATTATCATTTCATCCTCATCATGACGCGCAGGTCGCCTACGGGGCGTCAAATCAAAAGACCTGCATCTGGCGAGCCAAACTTGTCCTCGGACACTCCCGGCACTAAAGCCATACGCCATTTCATTTCAGTGGTCAATATAGACCATAATGAAATTCATAACTTATGGTCTCTTATCTTGTTCAGTTTTGGGAATGTGGTTCTCTCTGTCTCTGATTTCTACATTTCTGATCTTCTCTCTTTGTGTTTATCCAAGTATTCCTCTAATGAACTTCGCCTTGGCTGCTTGAATTGTGCTTTCATCACATGTTTTTTTTTTTTTTTTTTCATGTGACCGCTGCATATGTCAGAATTGGCGTGTAATATGCAGAGTAAAGAATTTTCTTGCATTTCTCTGGCTGGGACTTCCTGGTTCCACACTATGCCTCTCACACAATGGTAAAACCTGTTGGCTTGCTGGATTCTCTTTCCAATCTTTCTGTTTATTTTTCCATTTTCTGCGATTATACTCCCCAATAATATTTCAAGCTTTTCACAACCTGTAATGGTCTTCTATTCACTTCAGTATTACCTGTCAACACTACTGACATACTCTTCGCCACACCTGTTTTCATTCCATATTCCTCTATCTTCACCAGGCTGAGTAGCTCTGACGGTAGAGCGCTGGCCTTTTGAGCTCAACTTGGCTGGCTCAATTTGGTGGTATTTGAAGGTGCTGAAATACGTCAGCCTCGTTGACAGTAGATTTACTGGCACGTAAAAGAATTTCTGTGGGTCAGAATTACGGAACCGTGATGTCTTCAAAAACTGTAAAAGTAGTTAGTGGGATGTAAAAACTAGTATCATTATTATCCTCTATCTTCTGATTCCATACTGTAACTTGTTCTTGTACTTTCTTTTCATCTTTCCATCATATTATGATGTTATCTGCAAAGAGTATGAACCTTGTCTCTTTGTTTCTCATTGTTTGCTTTACATTTTTTTTATTACATCCACGACTATGATGAAGAGTAGAGGGATAAGACAGTTCCTTGTCGAAGTCGTGTTGCTACATTGAACCATTTTGTTTGTCCAATTTTGGTC
Organism: Anabrus simplex; assembly: GCF_040414725.1. Lineage (NCBI taxonomy): Eukaryota > Metazoa > Arthropoda > Insecta > Orthoptera > Tettigoniidae > Anabrus > Anabrus simplex. The sequence continues at coordinate 100,570,985 of NC_090277.1, read as the reverse complement.
TTCAAACTACTTACATGGCTTTACTATTGTCGTATGTTGAGAAATTGCATGGATACTGAGTAAGAGATTTGTGGGGGTGAGCATTGCTGCTACGCGTGCGTCTCTCTCAAGTCTCAAGGCCTGACAATAAACATCTCTTCCGTTCGCGGTGTCTCTTGCAAACTGAGGTGCTCTCGTGAACTTTCAAAGTGGTAGTGGAGTTGTGCTTTATTTAGGGTCAAAAATGTCATTTTTTAGGGTCCGTATTGAATCGAGATTTACATTAAAAAATAATAGGTATAGAGATCCACCTATTCAATACTAAAAATCTTGATAATTATTAAATCATCACATATCTTTATTTATTCACATATTTGGGACCGGTTCGGCAATAAGGTATGCCATCATCGGCTTAGGAAAGTATAACAAAGACATTAAATAAGCTACATTAACATAGGTTCTTACAAATGATACACACAAGTAATTTTAAAGTGTTTGTTTGCGAACTGAAACATTTGCGAATGTTACAAGATCTGACGTAAGACAATTTGCATAGAGAGGTGTACATCAAATATTTAAACAGTTAAAAAATACCAAAACTAGAATGATTTTTCACTATGTAGTAACAATATAGGTTGTTAATTGCTATACAGTCATTATAATATATACAGGATTTAGTTTGTCTTATTGACAGCTTCATTAATTTTAAAATATTTATAATTATTGTAAAAAGGATCGATGGGCTAATTACAACAACCAGTTTTTATGTAAAAGAAGTTCCTCGTAAAATATTCGCAATTAATTTTTCAGAGCATTCAACTTGGACTTGACAAGTTATAATGTTTAAATACAATATATCTTATATAGATAAAATATACTTGATTGGGTGTGTATCACAAGTTGTTATATGAATGAAAGTTCAATGAGTAAAATAAGTAAGTCCATTATATGCTTTGTTTTCGTGTCCATAAATATATATCACACTGATGAATGTAAATTAATATAAGGAACAGACGAGGTTCTTGAAAGAAGTGGTATTTCACGTGGATCTTCTAAAGTTCTGGAACGATCTCGAACCAGAAACGGAACCTGGCAGGTGCTGAATGAAATGCTTCCATACGTTCATTAAGCTACGAGAGGTACCTAATATTTTTGAATGTAAATTGTGCTTTTGTTATACATTTACTGTAAGTACTGCAGAATGATCAGTGCAATGATTCGTTGTCTGTCACGACTGATGTTTGTAGTTGAGAGAGTTGAATCTGTTACTTGTGCCATACCTACCAGCTGCCACGACTTCATGTCAGATGCAGATAGTAATCATTTGTACATCTATACTTCTGCTCTGCCTACCTCCTTTTTTTTTTTTTTTTTTTTTTTAACCAGTGGATCATAGACCAGTTGCATATGCCTTCTCATTATCTATAAATGTCACCACTAAATTTTCCCTGAACTCATTGGGCCCAGGCCACGAAACCGTTCCGTGCTTCCTCTCGGAGGCAAGTCTGTGCAGGTTAGTATCCCAGAAGTCTACGCGTGTATGGGGCCCTTATTGTCTTTGTTTTTCACTCTGTCTTTACTATCATACTTCTTAGGTATTTCATTTCACTGGCTTGAATTCTACTCTCCTCCATACTTGTGAATGTCCTGGCCTGAGCTGCATAAGTCGGTATGGGTCCCCATCTTTTCTCTGCATCATGACCCTTAATGCTAATACTAGGTCAAAAGTAATCTATGTTGTTCTTCGTCCATTATATTTTCTACTTTCATCCTCAGTCTTCCCTTTAATGTCCTCTTAAAAATCTTTGCTACATGTGAAATGAGGGTGGTACCCCCATAGTTGTTGTTATTGCTTAATACTGGATAACAGATACGTAATTAAATTAAAGTGCAAAAATCTTGAAGTATTTATTTCTATAGGTGTAACCAAAATACAAAAATTCTAATTAGGACATCATTTTCTACAGTCTAATCAAAGATGAGAACACACAATAGGATAAGCACAATGACCGATCAACATTGGAAGAGAGAATTGACAAGGACAGACACTAAAAGACCAAACCAAACCCCATGGCAGTTATGCCCTTGTAATGGCTTTGGCCTGCCCAGCGACCGCTGCTCAGCCCGAAGGCCTGCAGATTATGAGGAGCCGTGTGGTCAGCACGACACATTCTCTCAGTCATTATTCTGGGCTTTCGAGCCCCAATGCAGTTTTAATCCAACAAATATGCAATGGGTTAACTCCCATCTTTTCTCCATCATCATCATTCTTTCCCCTTATCCATCTCATGCCAGGTCAGGGCATTTATGGCACTTCTCCACCTTCCTCTCTCCTTCCACCATTCCTCTTCCATCATTTTGTCCCAGTCCAGGTTTCTTCTCCTCGTTGTTTCTTTCTTAATCTGTTTATCCTCCAGGGTTGGTTTTCCCCTCAGACTCAGCGAGAGATCCCACCTCTACCGCCTCAAGGGCAGTGTCCTGGAGCGTGAGACATTGGGTCGGGGGATGGTAATATTGGAAGGGATAGGGAAGGAAGGGGCCGTGGCCTTAAGTTAGGTACCATCCCAGCATTTTCCTGGAGGAGAAGTGGGGAAACCTAGGAAAACCACTTCCAGGATGGGTGAGGTGGGAATCGAACCCACCTCTACTGAGTTGACCTCCCGAGGCTGAGTGGACCTCGTTCCAGCCCTCGTACCACTTTTCAAATTTCTTGGCAGAGCCGGGAATCGAACCTGGGCCTCCGGGGGTGGCAGCTAATCACACTAACCACTACATCACAGAGGCGGATTTCTTCTTCTTGCACTGCTCCTTATTGAATCAATCTACCTTTCTTCTAGGTCTCCCTCTTGCTCTCTTTCTCTCGAATTTCATCTTCTTCATCTGTTTTGTTATTCTTTTCTCGTCCATTCTCTTTACATATCCAGACCATCTTCGTTTATTCCTATCAGTTCACTCATTTTTAAGTTTTCTGTTCTGACTTCCTTTCTAAAGGACCTGGCGAGTTGGCCATGCAGTTAGGGGTGCACAGCTGTGAGCTCGCATCCGGGAGATAGTGAGTTCGAACCCCACTGTCGGCAGCCCTGAATATGGTTTTCCGTGGTTTCCCATTTTCACACCAGGCAAATGCTGGGGCTGTACCTTAATTAAGGCCACGGCTGCTTCCTTCCAATTCCTAGGCTTTTCCTATCCCATCGTCGCCATAAGACCTATCTGTGATGGTGCGATGTAAAGCAACTTGTAAAAAAAAAAAAAAAAAAAAAAAAAACAATTAATAATGTATTAGATTAATGTTAACACTGATGCTTTCACGGCCCATACTTGTAGACATGCTATGGGCTTTTGGGTTTATACTATGTCAAGAAAACTCTTTATGTTTTGTAGAGAACTTTGATCTGTGTCTTTAGAAGAAAATCTTGATTGTTCCCGAGGAAGTCTTCTACAATAATGATGGTTTGAATTTAAGAATTTTTACCATTGGAGAATTGTAGTGGTAAGCTCGTTCGTCACCAGGTTGCTCGCTGTATGCTGGCAGAATTGATTATTTTCACCATTTTGGTCCGTATTGACTTATATACAAATTTCCATAAAACAATTTTCCGCCTTGTCAATACTTCTTTTCTTCTTCTTAAGACGCCATCTCCCTGTGAAGGTTGGTGATACAATTGATTATGATTACTCATGAAACAGCAACTCAGAAGATTTCAATAGAAGTTCGTCCATACTATCAGTGTAGGTTGTTAAGCGAGGAATTTCTTCATCTCCCCACAGATCGTTGTCCTTCGATTTTCCCCCTGATGATGAGCTGAAGTTCATATCATTCACCTCCCATGATGTTTGTGATATACCTCAGCTTCTGCTCCTTGATAGTTATTAGGCGCTCTTTTGTTTTTTCTTGTTTGACAAATTGATGATTTTTCATTCGTCTTCCTTTCTATCCAGGATATTCAAAGCATTCTTCTATAAAGAACATTTCAGAAGCTTCAGTCCGCCTTTCCAGCAAAGAGTTGAGTGTCCAGCTTTCAAAACATACAGAAGGACAGGGAAAACGTAGCATCCAACATCCAAATTTGGAGTTGAAAGGTGTGATCTCTACTGGTGAATAGGCCTCTCATACTGTTGAACAAATGTTTGGCTTGCCTGATCCTGGATAAGAATTGTTGTGATCACAATGCTCATTCATTGTAGTCCCAAGATTAGACGTTTTCGAAGATATAATCAGCTTTGTCTTGTCAATATTCATGAACAGACCAAATGCTGCACTAATCCTTACAATGTTATTATTAATAATAATTTGAAGATCTGAAGGTTACTGCCTAACACAACCGTATCATCAGCAAAGCAGATGTTATTAATAACATTGCCATTGATCCTGATGCCTAGGTTAACATCCTCGACAACTTCTCTAAACACGCCCTCAGAGTAGATATTGAAAAGGAAAGGGTACAGGACACAGTCTGTCGCATGTCTCTCTCTGTATAGGTACGTCTACTGTTGTGTGGTAATTATTTCTTAATTGTCTGTTATCATCATCATCATCATCAATGTCCCACTCCAGTCGTCCAGGTGTGGTTAACAAGCCTCGTCCACTCCTTTCTGTCCTTCCACTTTTCCTGCTCCATTACTTCCGCCACATCCAATCCAGCTTCTCTAATGTCCTTCCATATCTGATCCATCCACCTTCTTCTCGGTCTTCCAACTGGTCTCTTTCCCTTAACTTCTCTTTCCAATTTCCTTCTTGCCACCTGTTCCTACAGTTCTATATTTGGGTCTTCTCTGATTTTAATATTTTGAATTCTATCTCGTCTTTTTAACCAATGTTCTAAAGTATTTCATTTCTACTGCTTGTATCTTACTATCTTGTCTCTTATTAGTTACCGGCGTTTCTAGTTCGTATGTTACAGTTGGTGTGGAATACTGTTTATATAATGTTAATTTTGTTCTCTTGGGTACTTTGTCATTCCATAAAAGCTCTCTGATTTGGTGATAAAATGTTGTACCTTTACTTAGTCTTTAAAGATAAAAAATTCATAATGTTCCAATTTAATTTACTTAGTCTGTTATTAATTTCAGAATTGATTTCATTTCTTCCATTAACAGTGCTACCCACATATGTAAAATGTTCTACATTCTCTGTCTATGTTCACTTGACTCCTCTTTTTCTCTTTTTCACATTGCATGACAACAGTTTTCTTTTTACTAATTACCATTCCAAACTCCTTTAGACCGAGCTCGATAGCTGCAGTTGCTTAAGTGCGGCCAGTATCCAGTATTCGGAAGATAGTAGGTTCGAACCCCACTGTCGGCAGCCCTGAAAATGGTTTTCTGTGGTTTCCCATTTTCACACCAGGCAAATGCTGGGGCTGTACCTTAATTAAGGCCACAGCTGCTACCTTCCCAGTCCTAGCCCTTTCCTCTCCCATCATCGCCATAAGACCTATCTGTGTCGGTGCGACGTAAAGCAACTAGCAAAAAAAAAAAAAAAAAAAAAAAAAAAAAAAACTACTACAGATTTTCATTCCAAATGTCCAGTCTCCTTTGTACTTCCTTTTCTCCCTTTTCCCAGATCACCACACCATCTGCAAATAACAAAGCATTCACTTCATAACTACTGTACTCTGTTTTACACGTTTTATGATTTCATCCATCAATATAATAAACAATAATGGCGACAGTGCACTTCATTTCTTGAGACCTTTTTTTGTATAAAATGTTTCAGAGTCACCACTCCCCAGTTGTACACTGCTTTTACTCTCATGATAAAACATTTTTATCTTGTTAATTAATGATTTTGGTACATTCCCTTTCAGTAGGCATTTCCATACATGTTTTCTCTCAACTGTATCATAAGCTTTTTCCAAATCCAAAAGTATGAATATGATTGCCTTGTCCCTTTCCAGATGTTTTTCCATTATCATTCGTACTGTAAATATCAAGTCTATTGTTGATCTATTCGATCTAAAACCATATAGTTCTTCCTCTAACTGTGTTTCTATTATATCCCTCAGTCTTTTGTCTATGACTTTCTCCATTATTTTTAGCCCATGTGATAGTAGGGTTATACCTCTATACTTTTCACATTTCTTCCTATTTCCTTTTTTGAACAATGGTACAATGCTTCCTTGTTGCCAGTCTTCAGGTATCCTTTCATCCTTCCATATAGCATTGAGGGCTTGGTATAGCCACTGTAGTCCAATGCTTCCTGCTGCAGTAATCATACCAGCATTATATTATTGAAATATGGATATAATTCATGTACTGAGAAATGGGTTGTTTTTCCAGAAGGAAGCTTGGGTGGCTCACATAGAATCTAATAGCGACAGTGAGTTGTCTTCCACGTCCATAAAGATGAAAATAACCAGGAAAGCTGAGGTAACACTGTGTTGTTGTTGACTGGATTTGGGCTTGAGTGGTATAGAAGTCAGATATGTGATTTAGATCTGTTAAAATTAGTCATTGTTTTCCAACCTTGCTTTACCTGTTTCAATCTCCTGGGTTGCATGTCTGTACACGTCGATTATGTAGACAAGGCAGAAAGTTTCCTCATTATTCTACTACGAAATAAAAGTGTGCATAGCTTGGTGATTTCACAGTCCAAAATGATAAATCGTGATCAGGAACCGGATTTTGATGACCTGTTAAATGCCAGAAAATGACTTAAACGGTGTCAAGAATAATTGGTGAGAAGAGACCAAAAAATTAAGGAACACATATATTTATCCAAAATAGTCAATATGTGTATTGTATACATTACCTTTTACTTATAATGGAGTGGATACAATTAACAAGTGTCATTCCAAGCAAACCAACTGAGCTACCATACATTGTCATTAGTATGACAAGATGCAATCTCTGCAATCCGCTGATATTCTGGATACCACGTGTTCGGCATGATCCAAAGTGTTGCTGAATGGTAAATTTTTATTCACAGAAGGGTATCTGACCATCTATAGGTTGAAAAGCACTGTTAAAAGAAAATGCTTTTCTTCTACCTACCACTACAACACAGAAGATAAACAAATTCCTACTTATAGCAGGGAGATGGAAAGTGATATTGAACTCCATTGTGAACATGTTAATTTTGATGATGATGATGATGATGATGATGATGATGATGATGTTAGTTGTTTAAAGGGACCTAACAGCTAGGTCATCGGTCTCTGATGGTACGAGACGAACGAAACAAAAATTAAAACTCCAAAATGTATCCACTGATCAGAATCTAAAATGAATGATGATTTAAAAATGATCGTGAAACAAAAACAATCAGTGCATCCAATTAATTACTGGGATGATACTCATTATCTAAAGGGGTCACAAATCCAGGTCACCGGCCCCTCACAGGTAACGTAGACTCATGGTGTTTCTCGCATGGTGGTACTAATCATAGGCAATGTAGATCCATGGCATATCACACATTACGTCAGTGCCCACAGGCAACACAGACCCATTCTGAACAAAGTGGAATCGACTGGTGGAATGCACACGATGACCATTATCACAAACAATGCCCAGACCCGTAGCGTTTCTCATATAATGGTACTGCTCCTATGTAACGTAGAGCCTTGGTTTTCCTCACAAGGTGGTACTAATCACAAGTAGTCTCATGGTTCTAATGTCATCATCCCTTGGTTGCCCCTTACGACAGGCAGGGGATACCAGTGATGTATTCTACATCTGCATCCCCCACCCACTGAATATGCATTCATTTATAGTTAAATCAGTAGGGTTTTTAGTTTGAGAACTTGCTTGGAAAGTAATGTAGGTTGAATTTCTGTAGATTTTGAAGCAGTAAAAGTAACAATTTACCTTAATTCTCAATATATTCTTTCTTTAGTACAGTAGAGTCTCGCTCATCTGACCTTCGCTTATCCGACATTCCGTGTTATCCGACACTGGTAGACTTAATTTGAACTTTTGGTGGAGACTAAATTCAGGCACACCCGCTGTGGAGGGTGCGACCATGGGACAAGCACTGGCCTGACCGCTGGCGGTAGGACAGATTTTTTCTCAAGGATAGGTGCAGTGAGTCTTCAGTCATTGTTCATTGTAGTATTGATTGGGTGCGGATGTTATAATGTTCATATCCTCTGTGAGTATAGCGAGTAAATGGAAGAAAGTGATTGTTTCTATGGAAGACAAGTTGAGTGCATTAAAGAGACTGGACAAAGGGGAAATTCTTTAAAATGTGGCTTCAGATTATGGATGTTAGATGTGTTACAGTGGGAGACTGGAAAAAACAGAGGGAAGAAATTTAAAAGTGGTGCTCTACCAGAGCAGAGAAAAAATGAAAAATGTGAGTACGAAAAAGTAAGTGAAGCACTATTTCTTTGGTTATCTCAACACCGGGAAAAGGACCTGCCAACATCTGGCCCCATTCTACAGGCAAGGGCTGCGTATTTCCAGTAGGAGTTTAAAGAACGGGACCCTAATTTTCCTGCCAGTGCTGGGTGGCTTGATCGGTGGAAAAAGCGGTACGGCATTAGGCAACTTAATATCTGTGGAGAAAAGTTTCCTTTCGTAAGAAATCTGGAATGTTTTCGTTCAATACTGCATGTACTGTACAATTGAATTGCTAATTCAATACCGGAAAACATGTCATTGTTTTAGTACTAGAGTGTCCGACTCGTTGGCTGAATGGTCAGCGTACTGGCCTTCGGTTCAGAGGGTCCCGGGTTCGATTCCCGGCCGGGTCGGGGATTTTAACCTTCATTGGTTAATTCCAATGGCCCGGGGGCTGGGTGTTTGTGATGTCCCCAACATCCCTGCAACTCACACACCACACATAACACTATCCTCCACCACAATAACACGCAGTTACCTACACATGGCAGATGCCGCCCACCCTTATCGGAGGGTCTGCCTTACAAGGGCTGCACTCGGCTAGAAATAGCCACACGAAATTATTATTATAGTACTAGAGTACAGCCTTCCTGTTTGTTTCCATTCATTTTCAAAGTTATTCCGTATTATCCGACATTTTCGGTGATCCGACGTACTCCAGGTCCCGTTTAGGTCGGATAATCGAGACTCTACTGTAGTTTAGTGAACTGCCTTAATACAAAATAATATTTGTCTTTTTACTATGTTAGAATTTGTGAAATTTTTATCCACTTACTGATGTTTTTTCAAATCAGAATTTATCACACTTGTAAAAGCTCTTACATTTTTACTCTGATGTCCTGCTGTAGCAGTTACCTATACTGCTAGAGAAGTTGTCTTGCGAGTCTATAGTTATTAGTAGAGTCACCAGATGTCGGAGCCAGTAAGGGTTCAAGTGACCTTTTCCCCCTGCGGGTGGGGGCGGTAGAATAACATCCACAGTATCCCGTGCCTGTCGTAAGAGGCTATAAGAAGGGCTCTGAACTTTCGAGCGTGGGTTGGCGACACCGGGGCCCTTAGCTGAATCCTGGCATTGCTTCCACTTGTGCCAGGCTTCTCACTTTCATCTATCCTATCCAACCTCCCTTGGTCAACTCTTCTTCTTTTCTGACCCCAACGCTATTAGGTTTCCTAGGGCTAGGAAGTCTTTCATTTTCATGCCTTTCTTGGCCCTTTCTTTGGCCGATACCTTCATTTTTTTGAAGTGTTAGATCCTTCCATTTTTTCTCTCCGATTAGTGTTATATAGAGGATGGTTGCCTAATTGTACTTCCTCTTAAAACAGTACTCACCGGGCGAGTTGGCCGTGCGTGAAGAGGCGCGTTGCTGTGAGCTTGCATCCGGCAGAACGTGGGTTCGAGCCCCACTGCCGGCAGCCCTGAAGATGGTTTTCCGTGGTTTCCCATTTTCACACCAGGCAAATGCTGGGGCTGTACCTTAATTAAGGCCACGGCCGCTTCCTTCCAACTCCTAGGCCTATCCCATCGTCGCCATAAGACCTATCTGTGTCGGTGCGATGTAAACCAAAAAAAAAACCAGTAATCACCACCTTCTTCACTGCCAACGTATTAGCACTTCGGTACGTAACTTCAGCGCATTGTGGTACCATAGATATTTAATTATGCATGAGAAACTGTACACTGCGGATGAACTTCTTGTCATAATCTATTAACTTAATTTTCTGTATGGGTAAGATCAATGATCACAAGTATAAAGATTGGAACTGGACTGGACTGGACTGCACGCTCCCGACAATCACACTAACGACAGGCCAGGACAGGAAGTAAATAATCTGACACAGTCCAACAGATCGCAGTTATGAAGAAGGGAACATTCTCACTTTAGATAATGGTACATCAAACCCAGACAATTTGCCCCTGAGCAAACTACTACTACTACTACTACTACTACTACTACTACTACTACTACTACTACTACTACTACTACTTCTTCTTCTCCTTCTCCTTCTTCTTCTTCTTCTTCTTCTTTTATGACCACATAGGATCACTTTAGTCAGTCCATCATTCAGGTCTCTTTGAAGGGATTGTTCGTGCTTTGCGGTCCTCCCAGTCCGTCTTCAGATGCTCCGATCTTCGTGCCCTTTCCTCAGTTGAAAATGTGCGTCTTGTTGGTTTGTTTTGTGTAAGGGTAAAGCGGAGGTTTGTATTCTTGAGTTTTGTATTCAATTTTATCTTATTTGTGGTGTCTTCTGTTGTAAGGCCTATATCCTTCAGATCCTCTCTTACTTCTCTGATCCATTTACATCCTGTTGTGGTATTTTTTGAGACGAGATTGTGTTGTACTAGTTGTTTCAGAAGTCTCGAATCCTGCATCCTCATGATATGTCCAAAGAATCCCAGTCTCCTCTTACGCATAGTGTCTGTAATGGGTTCTAGCTCTTTGTACATGACTTTGTTAGGTATTAACTGCCACTGTCCATCTTTCTGGTATTTTTTGTTGATGCAGGTTCTTCCAATCCTCCTTTCAATTTTCTGAAGTCTGTCAGTCTTTGATTGTTTATTCAGGTAAAAGTGTGTTTCTGCTGCATATGTAGCTTCCGGTTTTATAACTGTATTGTAGTGTTTTATTTTTGTATTTATTGATAGACATTTCTTTTTGTAGATATCCCATGTTAATTTTTGTGCTTTAGCTAATCTATTTGTTCTTATTTGGATTGAGATTTTTTCATTTAGGTTATGTGTTATTACTTCTCCAAGATATTTAAATTGAGTTACTATTTTGATTTTATTACCATTTATGGTGATTTCTTTTAGCTGTGTTGGTTTTTGCGGCATAATTTCTGTTTTTTCAAATGATATTTTCAATTTATTTCCTCAAAACATGCGACTTGCACCTGTTTCATTGTACAAGTACATAGAGACATATAAATCAATACTGAATCTTCCTATTGATGCATTGTATTGTTTTAATATTATATGTTATTTTTAATAAGATCAAGGTTTTTCAGCAGCTGAAGATGACCCATACATAGGGTCAAAACCGGTACTGCAATGTAAGAATGTTTTAAGTACCTCATAATAAATAATAGTATTGATTAGGTGGAAAGTTCCAATCTTTATACTTGTGATCATTGAAGCTCTTGTCCTCATATCGGGTAATGATTTTGAAGAAAATGAACTGAAGATGGGAAAGATTTAACCCTGCCAATGCTCTGTCCTAAACCATGGATAACCGGGCGAGTTGTCTATGCAGTTAGGGGCACGCGGCTGTGAGTTTTCGTCCGGGGGATGGTGGGTTCAAATCCCACTGTCGGCAGCCTTGAAGATGGTTTTCCTTGGTTTTACATTTTCACACCAGGCAAATGCTGGGACTGTACCTTATTTAAGGGCAGGCCGCTTCCTTCCAACTCTTAGGCCTTTCCTATCCCATTGTCGCCAAGACCTATCTGTGTCGGTGCAACGTAAAGCCACTAGCAAAAAAATGTATATAAAAGAAGGCTGGGAAGCTCTGCATGGATGGATATGACTAACACATGTGGAAATATATTTGAGGCAACTATATACAGGGAGGTCGGAAACAATGTGAACCGGTTATGTGATTGTTAGAGGCTTGGTCTTACCAATACTTAACTGGAAAAAAAATTGATATCTTGTCCTTTCGTCATTTACTCAGCTGCTGAAGTTAGCCAATCAGATCGCTTCACGGGTGAATTCAAGTGGGCGTTGCAAGGCAGTGTTGCTAAATTTGCACATGGCTTAAGACCAGCTTGAGAGCTCCAATCGAAGGAAAAACTTCACCTAGGGAGGAATTTGAACCCGGAGCTCCGAGCTGTGCATCTTAGCTAGTACGCTACGGTGACAGCGGCTGAAACCCACACTGTGTTTGATGCTGATTTCTCAACATCAGTAGCTGCTGAAACCCACGCTGTGTTTGTGTTTGATGCTGATTTCTCAACATCAGTAGCTGTTGAAACCCACGCTGTGTTTGTGTTTGATGCTGATTTTGCGGCATCAGTAGCTGTTGAAACCCACACTGTGTTTGATGCTGATTTTGCAGCATCGGTAGCTGTTGAAACCAGTGCTGTGTTTGATGCTGATTTTGCAGCATCAGTAGCTGTTGAAACCCACACTGTGTTTGTGTTTGATGCTGATTTTGCAGCATCGGTAGCTGCTGGGCGGTTTGTCATTTACGGAAGTGTTCGTTAAGTAGCCATGTGGCATACTACAATGGACTTGGGATTCACAATGTAATGTAAGCCTTATTCTATCAGTGCTCTCAAGCTGTTCTTTAGCTATGAGCACATTTAGCAACACTGCCTCACAAAGTCCCGAAAAAATCTGATTGGGTAATGGTGCAAGATCTCAGTTTTTTCAAATTCATCATCATCATCATCATCATCATCATCATCATCATGAATTCCTTCCAGCAAGCCAGGTAGGATTATTAAGGTCCTAGTATGCTTCTTTTCTCTCTAGGGCATCCCTTGTTTCTCCTCTCTTCTGTATGTCTTCTCTTATCCGATTTAACCACCTTTTTCTAGGGCTTCCAATTGGTCTTCGTCCCAGATGATCTTTTCAAAATACTTCCTCTGTGTTCAAGTCACCTGCATCCTCTTGACATGTCCTAGCCACTTCAACCTTGCAGTATTCAGCTTTTCTTCCATGGTTAGGTTGACCTCAGAAGGAGAAAAGGAACCCAAAATTCAATGACAGTTGTGTGTTTCTCTTCATCTTCTCATCTTCCTATATATTTGTCAGTTATTTGTTTCATACCATTTGAACTATTCCTCATTGTGAAGAACATGGAACTTTTCAAGTCCTTTCAATTAAAATGTTTTATGTTTTAGGCTCGTGGATCAAGTTTTCAATCACCTGTTGCTGGTACTCCAAGAAAAACTGCCTCTTCTGCCACCAAATCAGTCAAAAGGAAGTTGTACAGGATTGACGAGGTAACTAGAAATTGTTCATGGTTAAATGATTTATGATTTTACTTTTAATATGTTTTGTCATTATTGGAACAGCCTTCTCTCACAATGCTGTTTTAGACTGAACAAAAAGAAGACCAAATACTTTGAAAACATCCCAAGCAACGTCTCCATCCAAGTTGATGGAGAGACCTTAACAAAGACCATAAGCTTCAGTTATTTAGAATTCGCATACAGACTGATAATGGGACAGGTGATGAAGTGCAAAGTAGGATAAAGGCAGCATGGATGAGATGGAGGGAAGTTACAAGCTTACTCTGTGACAGAAGGATGCCTCATCGAGTGGGGTTCGACATTAAAATATTAGACTTGAGCTCTGATGTCGAGTCCCACACGGCATGACAATAGCTAGTACTTTCAGCGCTCCTGTATCGACTGTCCTGTGTTCCAGTATTATAGATCTATCTAACGGTCTCCGAAAGAACACCTTTCTCTATTTATTATAGTTTGCATGAATGACTTTGTAACTTCTGTTATTCTTGAATGTTTGACAGTTTACTCATGATAAAATTGAATGTAATCATGCCTTCTGCTTCATCTTCACTCAAGAAAATGGATATTTTAGAACAGTTAGTGGACAGTATTGATCCTTTCAACATCTGGAAACAATTTAGCCTCAGTTATGACAGGGCGAAAATGTGTTGAACAATAAGAGAAACCTAATTTAATTATTGGCTACCCATCAAAGATGGAAGGTGTTGGTCGCTCGGACAACTACACATCAAACTATGCTTTTGTAGTAATAAACTTGAAATGGTGATGGAAATTGTACTTCTGGCTATTGGAAGTGGCAGTATTTTACAGCTTTTTGCTCTGTAACGATTACTGCACCGTGAAGTGCATGGACATTAAATCACACAAAACCTTGCAGAAACAAGTGATCAATGGGTTGGTTGGTAAAGTACACAACGAATTTCAAAGCGAGAAAGACCATCTACTTCTGACGTTGAAGAACATTTGAATGGTAAACTGCACATCATAATCATCCTACCTGGAAAACAACATAAAGACTGCTGCCGGTTCAAACAATAATGTGGTAGAAAGCAAACAGTTTACTACTGTAAACCCGGTCTCCACCCAGAAAACGGTTTTGAAAAGTAGCACACATTGAAAAACTACTGGGATTAATGTATTTTGTGTTGTAACTGCAAGTATATAACATGTCACATAATTATATTTTGCGTTAGATAGTTCTGCAGTGTTCACTTTCTCCAGCTGTTCATAGTGCAGACGTAACTTCGGAATTGAACCAGGATGCATATCCTAATGGTAATGGAGTTCAAAAGATTACTGTATTGACCAGGGTGGACTGATTACATTATTTTCTGTACTGTAAAGTCAATACAGGACAAATATGAGATACTTAAGTTGCAAAGCAAATGGGTATCGCACCCATCACTGAGAAGGCACGGTAAAAGCATCTCCAATGGTATGGTCACGTCCTGCGTGCTGCATCTGGAACAGTTGCCAATTTCACCTCACTCCTCTGAAATTAATGGCTAACGTCCATGAAGATGTCCAAAGCAGCGCTGGCATGACACTGTAAATGCTGATATGTAGATTCTGAACTTGAGACCACACAGTGCCACGATTGTGCAAAATGACGAGCCAAGAACAAAACTGCAGACTGTGCACCAGACAGAAAACTCTGTGAAGAAAAAAGAAGTTTTATCATTATTCCCTGTATGCAGTTCTGTGGAATAAATCTTTTTGCAAAAGACTGTAATATGATGAAGGTAAGTGGTTGATAGAGTTGTCCTTGTCGGTCACTATGAAAATCTTGAATATTTCTGGACCTACTCCATGAAATGAAATGGCGTACGGCTTTTAGTGCCGGGATGTGTAGGAGTTTGGCTCGCCAGGTGCAAGTCTTTTTATTTGACGCCTGTAAACGACCTGCACATCGTGATCAGGATGAAATGATGATGAAGACGTTGCATACACCCAGCCCCTGTGCCAGCAGAATTAATCAGTGATGGTTAAAATTCCAAAACCTGCCGGGAATCGAACCTGAGATACCTGTGATCAAAGGTCAGCACGCTAAGCATTTAGCCATGGAGCCAGACACCTACTCCATATGCTGATGGTAGCCTACGATTCTAAAAGTCCAAACTTACTGATATGCTCATGCCAAAAAGACTTAACAGGAACAGCTCAGACAGTATGAGTACCGGTATGTGGAAACAATGGCAGTCATGGCTGTGGACGTCCTATATTATTATGTCCATGTAGGGAGCGGATATTCAGATTGGTTTGTAACTTCTATGGGTGTGCAACAAGGCAGTGCATTGTTGCCACTGCTATTCATCTCTGTAATGAATAAAATCATGAAGAGGGTGAAACAACAGTATGTCAGTACTGCTTTCACAGACGAAGTGGTGATATAGGGTAGAACAGAGGATGAAGTACAGCAGAAACTAGATGCCTGGAACAATCAGTTTAAGGAGTTTGGCCTAAAATGTTGCCCTATGAAGATGGTAGCCATGAAGGTTTGCACGCAATGAAGTATTAATATTATGGTGGATGGAAAGGAGGTAGCGGAAGTTGACCGGTTCCAATACCTTGGCAGCATTGTAACTCGAGATGGCCATTGTTCAGATGAAACCACCAAAAGGATTCAGAAAGGAGCTCATTTTTACCATCAAGTCAGGAACTTCCTCTGCGACAGCCAAATTCCTTTCATATCTGAGAAAACAACATACAGTCTGGAAACTTGAGCCATCAGCTGCAGAAAACGAGATGAGATAAGATCCGGAAGAAAAGGTCCATGAAGATATCCAAGTCAAACTAGTGATGGGATAATCAAATACTTTTAATAATCGAGTAACCTCCATCCAATTATTTAGATAATCGAATAATATAATCAAATGAGTTTCAAGTATCATTCAGTTGTATCGCATACAATATTTGGATGCGTCTTGAATCAGTTAAGTGTGTCGGATGGATAATCGATTGAAACAAATCAATCAGTACTGATCTGCATTTAGCTCAGTCGCCCAGGTGGCAGATTCCCTATCTGTTGTTTTCCTAGCTTTTTCCTAAATGATTTCAAAGAAATTGGAAATTTATTGAACATCTCCCTTGGTAAGTTATTCCAATTCCTAACTCCCCTTCCCATAAATGAATATTTGCCCCAGTTTGTCCTCTTGAATTCCAACTTTATCTTCATATTGTGATCTTTCCTACTTTTATAAACGCCACTCAAAGTTATTCGTCTACTAATGTCATTCCACGCCATCTCTCCGCTGACAGCTCGGAACATACCACTTAGTAGAGCAGCTCTTCTTCTTTCTCTCAGTTCTTACCATTCCAAACTCTGCAACATTTTTGTAACTGTACTCTTTTGTCGGAAATCACCCAGAACAAATCGAGCTGCTTTTCTTTGGACTTTTTCTGGTTCTTGAATCAGGTAATCCTGGTGAGGGTCCCATACACTGGAACCATACTCTAGTTGGGGTCTTACCAGAGACTTATCTGCCCTCTCCTTTACATCCTTACTACAACCCCTAAACACCCTCATAACCATGTGCAGAGATCTGTACCCTTTATTTACAATCCCATTTATGTGATTACCCCAATGAAGATCTTTCCCTATATTAACACCTAGATACGTACAATGATCCCCAAAAGGAATTTTCACCCCATCAACGCAGTAATTAAAACTGAGAGGACTTTTCCTATTTGTGAAACTCACAACCTGACTTTTAACCCCGTTTATCAACATACCATTGCCTGCTGTCCATTTCACAATATTTTCGAGGTCACATAACATCATCTGCAAAAAGCCTTACCTCTGATTCCACTCCTTTACTCATATCATTTATATATATAAGAAAACATAAAGGTCCGATAATACTTTCTTGAGGAATTCCCCTATTAATTATTACAGGGTCAGATAAAGCTTCACCTACTCAAATTCTCTGAGATCTATTTTCTAGGAATATAGCAACCCATTCAGTCACTCTTTTGTCTAGTCCAATTGCACTCATTTTTGCCAGTAGTCTCCCATGATCCACCGTAATAGATGAACTCTTATAAAAAACAGAAATGCACCTTTTCTCAAACGTATGTCCAAATGTTGAAACTAAATGAGTGAATTAACTGTCTTAATAACATGACTTTTTACTTGATTATTTCAAAACCATTCATTATCCAATTGTCACATTCATTTGAATATTAGTTCCCAATAAATAATCAAAAAATAATCGAATGAAAAATTTCACTATTCGATTGCCTCATTGATTAGAATGGAGTTACGAATGAACAATCGAAAAAATAATCAGATGGAAAAAATATTCACTATTCGAGTGCCTCATCCATTTGAATGAATAATTGAAAAATAATCAAATGGAAATATAATTGAATAAAATGAAATAATCGAGTAAGCGATTATTTTGTATTTGATTATCCCATCACTAAGTAAAACCCCTCAACGAAATTCTAGCAACATCAAGATTGAGATGGTTCTTTAGTTTGTCGTGCTTTTTACAACATCTACTCGTCAAAAATGAACATTACCATTCTTGTTCTATCCTTGACAGATGGAGGCTAGAGTTGAAAGTTTTGGGCCAATGTGTTTCTTTTGTGTGTTCTCTATCCACATGTTCTTACATGGTTAGTCCTTGCTGTCCATCTGTTTCCTATATACAGGGTGGTTGGAAACAACAGGAACCGGATATGTAAGTGTTCGAGGGTTGGTCATACTGGTAAATAATTTTAAAAAAAAAGTAATTCGGTATCTCATGCTGTTGTCATTCTATTAGCTGCTGAAGTTAGCCAGTCAGGTGGGGAATTCAATGGCTGGCTTCAACAGCTGATAAAATTACAATGGCACAAGATGTCAAATTTTTAAAAAAATACATATTTATCAGCATGACCATCCTTCTGATAACACTCATATACCCAGTTCACTTTGTTTCCAACCACCCCGTACATATATTGCCCCTGTCAGCTTTCTTACCTGAGAATTTGTGTGCATTTTAGGTTACTGACGGAAAGGTATTAGACATTGAATCACCAGTTGCAGAGACTCCTCAGAAGGAAATTTCTACGGGTAATTCTGTCACCAAATCAGCCAGAAGAAAATTGTACACCATAGAACAGGTAAATAAAATTCTTACGTTAGGAATGTGTATGATGTTTCCTTGCTATTTGAATATATTTTTGCCCTCCATTCCATTAGACTAAGAGTTATATTGGGTATCATTCGAAGCTTGCTACTAGTCTGTTTGGCTGGTTCCTTTGATTACATTTCATAACTCTGTTGGGAAAGTTTGAGAACTATCATCCTCCTCCTCCAGTGGAAATAACTTGCTAGCTAATTTTTCTTATAACCATTTCTCACATTTTATTTCTCTCCTACATGACCATAAGACATGCAAGTAATTTTAATGTAAGAAAATCCATCTTTTCCATACATACAAAACTGTTGCTTTTTTATACAACATTTTTTTTATTATTATGAAGGTACCGGTTTTGACATGTTTTCAGTGTCATCATCAGCCTTTTGTAAAACCAAGCAACAGAATAAATTCACATATAGCAACAATATACACACACTAGGTAAACTCATAACGACACACATTTTAGTTTTGAGGAAATTATGTGTTAAGTTGTGTATTATACATTGCTTAAGAAAATCTATATCTGTGTCCAGTTTTCCGACCTTGATTCTAAGTCCCATGTAATAGTGGGCCTTTGATTTTGCCTGGTAAGCTGTGTCATCTAAGGTTAAAAATTTCATGCTAGTCGACTTGATACCTTCACGTCTCTACATGCATAGATTGTTTTCTTTTAGCAGCATGTAAGTTATTACAAACATTCTGTCATCTGTTGAGTATATTCAGAAGCTGGGGAAGGTCAGAGAATTAAAAAGTATCAAGCAGAGAATAGTATTCTTCCATCATCAAAGGAAGTCTATACTCTCTGGCTTGTAGTAATCAAATATGGCTGCATGCAATAACACTACGAAGGACGAAAATCACATACAGTCTTCCAGTACATTGATGAAAGTGTTAGTCGCTGAGCAACCTGCTAAGTACAGAAGGTATTGCAGGTTAGGGTAAACCTTCACTTGCAACTATTGGAGTGATCATTTGATGATTTGATTTTATGATTACTCAAAGTTGGCTGAACTTAGAAACCGAACAGTGTCTCATGTTTCACTGGCAGGTAATTCCACAGAGAATAAAACAAAAATGAAGCAAATCGGTCCAGTAGAACGGACAGACGGATTTGCCTGAGCTGTTTTTAGTAAACTCTTTTAATATGTTGATATGTTGCTTTAATAATGTAGACACGGGGGACATAATATGAACAACGTGAAATAATTCATACAAGAATTAAGTCATAAGAGGCAGTACTGCTGCCATCCTTGCATTCAGATTTATAACAATACCAGACGATTTGGCCGTGCGGGTAAAGGCGCGCGCGGCTATGAGCTTGCATCCGGGAGATAGTGGATGTGAATCCCATTGTCGGCAGCCCTGAAGATGGTTTTCCGTGGTTTCCCATTTTCCCGCCAGGCAAATCCTGGGGCTGTACCTTAAATAAGGCCACGGCCGCTTCCTTCCAACTCCTAGGCCTTTCCTATCGCTTCGTCGCCATAAGACCTATGTGTGTCGGTGCAGAGTAAAGCCCCTAGCAAAAAAAATTATTCATAACACTATATAATTGAAACATTTACCAATAAGGTATACGCTATGCGAGAAGGGATTATAGGATTACAACTAAAGAAAGAAAATGTGTATCAAACCAACAAAACAAGAAGAGTGCAGAAATTAATACACCTTCAGGTTTATAGTCTTCTTTCTAATATCGAAAACATTTCTTAGCAGGCAAAGTAGCGGTCCCCATACTACGAAAAATGTAAAATTAAACAGTTTCCTCAATTGTGCCGAAAGTAAAAGGGCTAAAGGGCCCAAAAAGGTTTCAAATTGTGAGTCTTGGATAGCTCTATCAAACTTTTAAAAAAAATTACACAATTTCATAAGTCACTTCCGGCCTAAATGCAGGTCTCGAAAAACAGCCTAAAATCACTTGTTTCTTTACTCGTTTTCTTATTTATTCAAATCCTTAGCCAAATTAACTTATTTATATCATTCTTTCTGTAATGTGTTCCTTGATTCAATACCTTCAGGCATTTTTGACTTTTTTTTTTAATGTCCACACTGAATGTAGTTAATAAGAGCTTAAGTAAAATTCTGCATTTACTCACATTAGCGTTTGTAGTGGTTGAAAAAGGCAAACTGCTAATCTAATCGACCAGATAATGATGATTAAGAAAAGGATTGTAATTTTTAGGAATAAATAATGTATTCTCATATGTTATTATATTTTAATTACCTAAAATTTGTAGCTTATATCCCTAGGATGTTTTCAACATTGAAGTGCTTGCCTGAAGGGCTGTAACTGTGGATTTTTATATTGTTATTTTGCCTTTTTATTTTATGTTTGTTTCCTTTCATAAATCATGTTACTGTGTTATGTTGTACTTCTGGATTACTTGATAAGAAAGCTAATACAAATGTTCTGGACGCGATAAATAAATAAATTAATGCCATTTATCTCCTAACCTTCTTATGAACTTCTAGACACCAGAGGAGAAAAGGATGCTTCTGTTTCACCATCTGCCAAGCAGAGAAGGCTGTCCAGTTCACGTTAAATCTCACCATAACCAGTTGGATACCTCGTCACCCAGGGGCAGTCCTAGAGTTAAACAGTGCAACCTGGCAAAAATTGCAAAAACATGCATTGAAGATAAACTCGTGAATGAGGTAAAAAAAAAAATGTAGTTGTCTTTCTTGGTGGAACCTCGGTGTTGAATAATCCAGAAAAATAGAAAAATGATAGGGTCTAAGGAAGAAGCCTGATGTGTTCACAGACACACACAAAATGCTGTCACTTGCATACACAGATTTTATTTACAATTATTTACAAATTACACATTAAGCATACACATAACCTAACCAACTGCCGTTGCAAACAAAACACTACTACAAAAACATCACAAGACTACGACTGCCATCTTGAACAGTTGACTGCTGACTGCTACTAGCATGTCGGCATAAACACAAATACCTTTTCTCCTAAATTCTAGAGTGCCTATACATAGTTACAATTGTAAGGAAGGTTCTAAATAGTTCTCATCGTACCTAGTGTTATTCTGGATATTACAGTGTGTTGCACAATGTTACTGTGGATTATGCATCATATATACAGGTAATAATAAATTATATACTATTAATTACAGGTTCTTACATTAACTAAACTTATATATATATATATATATATATATATATATATATATAGCACATGTTTCATGACATAACCTCACAAGTTATATGATCATCCATACTGAACTACGTAAATAATAATAATAATAATAATAATAATAATAATAATAATAATAAATGGATATAAATAGTTCATAGCCATACCTCACAAGTAATAATAATAATTCAAGCTCGATACTTATATTATTTACCCATGGGTTAAAGAATATTGTTTTCAAGTTATATCAGAGTATTACACTTGTGTCAAGCTATCCCTTTTGAGGTCGGGAAAGCACACTGTAGTTAACATGTACAGTATTGGGTTGTATGTGGTATGTACTCGCACACATTTGTTTACTTAAACAATTTTAAATATCTGGTTCTGCCTTGTCAATACTATGAACAGGTCTTTATTATGTTACTAATGGCTGATAGGGGCCGATGACCTAGATGTCAAGCATCATCATCACTAATGGTCATACATGGTTCAAGAACTTACGTGTTTTGGTTTGTAAGGCAGGTTAAAGGTGATGCTGTACTTGACAAGTATTGGCGCTTGGAATATGTTTTCATGATACATATAGTACGGTTAGGTTAGGTGATGCTGTTTTACACTTGCGAGCACTCGTCGACATTCTAAGGCAACGTTGGAGTCGATTAGTAATAACCATCGACTGCTGTTCTCTAAAAGAAAGTTCTAAATGAAAGACGATAGCAAGTTTTCATAATAAATGCGTAAATGACGTGGCTGATAGCAGTTGTTAACTCGTTGGAAATAAAGGGTGAAGTAAACGATCGTTTAATTTTAATGTTATATACTGGAATTAAGTAAGAATGTGATAAATCTCAACATAAAATAGGAGAGTACATCACTGATTTCAGAGGATAGTTTATATTTTCTCCCGTCTAGTTAAATTTTGGAAAGGCTATTCCCATGTAAATTTGTAGCGAGGAGGTTATAATTTCTCTATGTGCACTTGAAATATGTTTTCATGATTCATAGACAGTTAGGATAGGTGATGCTGTTTGAAGAAGAAAACTGAAACGTTTGCCACAGATACCCCTGGAGTGATACTATAATTTTTTCAGAATGAAATTAAATGTAAACCTTCATGTAGTAACAGATTTCGAAAAATGACAAATGAGTAAGCCGTAGTGTGAATATCGTCCGCGAAAATGCAAATTTTGAACAAACTGATTGCCGTTTCATACCAAGTTTAATGTATATGGAGTTTTTCCTAACTTTTAAGAAATATTGTATATAACGACAATCCGCTATAGCAAGCACATTTTTCACCGTTAAGAATTATCGTTATAACAGACTTGGACTGTATTTAAGAAAAGACTAGGTAAACACCAGATAGGGTATCTGCCACCTGGGCGACTGCCCTTAATGCAGGTCGGTGGTGATTGAAACATGGTTGCAAATAATTTGGATATTTTTACCATAACCCCTTACCCCATTCCTTTTTAAAAATTACTTTTTCATTTATTTTTTTAATATTTTCATTTTAGGTTCATGAAGAAGACAGTGAGGATGATTCATCAGTTGTTCTTTCCTCTAGAAAACAGACCACAAGCAATAACGATATCACGAAATCGGCTAAGAGGAAGTTGTACAATATAGATCAGGTAAGTACAATAACAAGATTTAAACAACTTTACATTACCGTGGAACCTTTATTAGTCAAAATTGGCTTGCTGCTGCACAATATAATTCTGTGAATGATTAATACATGTGTTGCATTATAAAGTTAGAAGCTGTTATTTTGCTATATATCATTTGTGCCTTTCACATACATTGATTGCGCAGTGAAGGACAGTGAACAAGAGCACCCTTTCGACTGCAAAGAGCATATTTCCATTGGTAGAAGTGTCAGTTGTTACAGATCAATTGAACAGAAATAAACATGATTGGAAAAACACTATAAATGATGAAAAGACTTGTCTTAAGCCTGCAGACAAGCATTGAAGCAAGAGAGAATATTGTGGTGCGCCATTCACAATGACTCCCATACTTTTTGTCATTATTAGAACGTTTGTGGTTGGTCGAGTTTCTCTTCTGAGTTAGCAGAGAAAATCTTTAAATTTTCTGTGTAGGTTGTCTCTCACAGTTATGAACTTGGATTTCCCACCTAATCAATACTTGATTTATTTCTGATGTATTTAATACACTAGCATGTAGCCGCGGCTTTGCCCGTGTTTATTAATTCAACTGTTTTTTTTATAATAAAAAGACTATTTTTTCCTTATAGAGCTTCCGGTTGAACTATACTAATGTCCTTCCAAATGGGGCTAAAATATATAGTGTGTTTGCCTTTCCAACTCTTGAACAAACTACATACAGTTTACAATGGGAGAAGCAGCTTTTTTGAAGATGGAGTCCTATAACTTTAAGAGATTGTTCTTGTGCCTTGTTGATGTTCATAGCGAAACTGAAACAAACGCTGCAGACATCTAAACTTGCCTTTGTAGTTTCGTCTTGTCTTCCGTGATTTCTGTAATCGATCTAAAGTTGCTCCTGCTGTTTCATCATTTTTCTATAGCTCCTCTGATAATTCTGTTTTCTGGTGTCCTGAGTAGATGTCCGTAGAATGAGATTCATGTTTTCCTAATTGTGCTCATTACTGGTTCCATTTCCTTGTAGACTGTTTCATTAGAATGTAGTCTCCACTGTCCATTTTCTTGGTAGTTTTTGATTTTGCATGTTCTGATTATTCTTCTTTTAGTCTTGAGTATTCTATAATTTCTGCAGTGTTAGTTGTTTTGAAAATGGTTCACTTGCACGTTATTTCTGGTTGTGTTATTATCTATTATTACCGAGCAAGTTAGCCTTATGGTTTGGGTCATGTAGCTATGAGCTTACAATCGGGAGAGGGCAGGTTCGAATCACACTGTCGGCAGCCCTCGAGATGGTTTTGTGTGGTTTCTTGTTTTCACACCAGGTAAATGCTTGGGCTGTACCTTAATTGAGGCTACGGGTGCTTCCTTCCCAGTCCTAGCCCTTTCTTTTCCCACTCCAACATCATAAGACCTATCTGTGACAGTAACATAAATAGCAAAGAAAAAAAGAATAATATTATCAATAATGTTGTTATTATTTAAACTTTCCGTGTGTTTGTCTTGTGTTTGTTTTAACTGTTCGTTTTTTGTTTGTTTTTGTTCTACATTATTCAGTTTCTGTTTGTTTGTTTGTTTGTTTGTTTGTTTGTTTGTTTGTTTGTTTGTTCGTTTGTTTGCTTGTAACCTTCTTACTTTCCGTTAACTACAACGTCCTTATTCCGTGGACTTCTTCCCTCTCCCTTTAGATATGTGACTAAGCTCTGCACCAAGTCACTTAACTCCCAGTGTTGTGTAAAGACGTATTTGTTTGGTTCTAGCATAAGGTTGTGTGGTTTGTGGTGTTTTCCAGGTCGAGGACGGTAAATATGGGCAGAAAAAGAAACCTGTGGTTGTAGTGGAAGATTGTATGTCTAAAGTAAGAACTAGACAGAGTTCTGTAGTGAAATCTTCTAATGTGAATAAGGTTTGTACCAGTGTCAGATGGCTTATGGTGTGTCTGGGTTTAGTCTAGTGTGGTGATGGCCTATAGTATCTCCCTGCTTAGCTTGCTACAGTAGAACACCTTTTTAACCTTAAATTCTTGTTTTTAACAAACATATAGCATAGTCGCCATAAGCTTAATGTGAAATATCCCATCTCAACCAGCCAGACAAGTTGGAAATAGCTGAGCACACCCTATCAGCGGGTCATGATGTTCAAGCTCTTACCCACACTAAACACTACAGGTCTAGGATTATACGGGAAGCTGTGGAACAAAATGAATAAATCAACAACAGTTGTTTCACCTAATCGATACAATATATTTTGCCTTAAGTAAATTTGTAAATCAGTAGTACATGTTTTGTTTCATCTTTAAACATTACACTACTCTCTCATGTCCTGAAAATATTGGAAAAAATAATAGAGACCAGAATCAGAGATATTGTTGAACCAATTTTGGAAGTAGAGCAGTATGGTTTCAGACCTGGAAGGTCAACTACAGACCTTATATTTGCAATTAGGATGCTAATGGAAAAATACTGGGAGAAGAACAAGACTATTTCTAATATTTTTGGACACTGAGAAAGCATACGACAGTGTACCAAGGGAAAGAATTTGGCAACGCATGAAAGAACTTCACATGCGAGACAGTCTCATAGACAAAGTGAAAATGTTGTATAGTGGGAACAGAAGCTGTATTCAAGTAGGATGTGGTTTGTTGGACTGGTTTGAAACAAAGAGAGGAGTGCAGCAGGGCAGCTCATTGTCACCACTTCTATTTATTATTGTAATGGATGTAGTAATGAAATCTATTAAAAGGAAAGAACATGGAGATATCAAAGCCTTCACATTTGCAGATGATGTTGCGATCTGGAGTGACCGAGAATTGGAATTGGGAGACAGAATGCAAAGCTGGAATGAGGAGTTTAAGAAATATGGTTTAAACATCAGCAAGACCAAGACGGTGGTGATGAAAGTGTATGGGGAAGGAGCAGAACCAATAGTCGTGTTAAATGAAGCCCAACTGGACAGCGTTCCAGTTTTCAAATACTTGGGTAGCGTTCTATCAAATGACAACCTAGCAAAACATGAGGTGAACAGTCGAATCAATAAGGCAACACAATTTTACTACCAGGTAAGACACCTGCTGTGGGATGAGCAAATACCCATGAAAACAAAAATGACATTGTACAAGTCCTATTCTACACCAATTCTTACATACAGTCTCGAAACCACAACACTGACCAGTAGTGATAATTCCAAACTTCAGGCAGCTGAAATGAAATTCCTACGCACTATGATCCAGAAAACCAGGAAAGACAAGTTTAGGAATGAGAAAATTAGAGAAGTAGGAATAGATGATTCTCTCCTCAATAAGATTCAGATATCAAGACTGAAGTGGTTTGATCACATGAAGAGGATGGCAGTAAACAGAACTGCAAGGAAGGAATTTGACAGAAAAGTAGAAGGAAGACGACCCATGGGAAGGCCACGAGTGAAATGGATAGATTTAGTTAAGAACGATGTACTGTTGAGAGGTCATGATTGGGACAAGTTGGTGGAGGAAGAATGGTACAAGGACAGGATGAGATGGAGGAGGCTCGTATACTACACCCGGGAAACTGGAGATGGTTTAGGATGATGATGATGATGATGATGATGATGATGATGATGATTTAAACATCATCAGCTACAAATATGTTTAAGTGACAGTCTTAAAAGGGTATAAATGTATGGTCTTCATATTGTCCCCACTATGGCAAACTTGCAAAAGTGACAATCTTGGGATCCTGTAGTTCTGAAATTTTGGTCCAGATTTTATTATTTGTGTCATGTCTACCCTCTGACAAAGTCTCACATCTGCGTATCATTTTGTATGGCTTATACATAAAACCAATCATTAAATATACAAATTGATTTGACATGAGTTATCACAACTTCTTTCAGCTCACCTTATTTTTTGACAATTTGTACATTCATTAGTTTGCTAGAGGAGGGGATGATATATGGTCTTAAAACATTCTGTAGTACTTAAACCATTAAATATATGATGACCAGGGGAGAGGGAAAGGGTGGGGGGTGTAAGGAGGGGGTGATTATATCTATCCACGGATTTAAAAAGTTTTGCTCCTTAAAAACTAAGGTAACAACATGTCCGAATGTCCATTAAAACAGTTTTAGAATGATCATGTAACCTCAGGTTGTTAAAAACTAAGACATATAAAGTGTTCTCTTGTGTCACGTCACCATATCTTTTTTATAAGTTGTTGATCTTCTCAAATGTGATGAGACTTGTATATATCATGTGGATTTAAAACTTCATTGAACAGTTATAGTGAGAGTTTACGTAATTGATTGTACTGGTACATTGTACATGATCTTCGTACACTGTTGTCATCAAACAGATGGACTCTCTCCTCGTCAATCCCAGTTGTTCTCAGCTCTTGAGATCTGGTTCTGCATTGTCATCGCCACCACCACCACCACCACCAATGATCTGTATTTAGGGGTCATCCAAGTGGCAGATTCCTTATCAATTGTTTACCTAGGCTTTTCTTAAATAATTTAAAAGAAGTTGGAAATTTGAACTTCCTTGGTAAATTTATTTCAATCCCTAACTCTTCCTATGAACAAATATTCGCCCTAGTCTGTTTCCTTGTCTTCACGATCACCAGGTTACTATCCTTCTATATTATATTGCTTGCTTTGTCACATATTTGTTGCTTCCCATTTTTTATAACTAACCAGCTAATTAGCTAACAAAGCAACCAACTAGCTACCTAACTAACCAACTTACTGACAACCAACTAGCTAGCTAACTAACCAACTTACTAACTAACAAACCAACTAGCTAACTTACTAACCAACCAGCTAGCTAACTAATTGACCAACTAGCTAGCTAATGAACCATCTAGTTAGCTACCTAGCCAGCTTACTAACCAACCAACTAGCTGGCTAACTAATGAACCAACTAGCTAATCAACCAACTAACTAATCATCTAACGGACAACTTGCTAACCAACTAACTAGCAAACAAGTGATTAACTAACTAGCCAACTAACTAACTATTTCTCTGTCAAATACATTAACTTTTCCTAGGGTCTCACAAGCATTCCATGCTGAATCATCATGGTTGTTAAAGTCACTGAGTGGCATTGTCAGTGGTTTCTCACCAATGGGAAAATCTGCAGGATGCACATTTTGAACACGTGCTGTACCGACGCAGTTGTGCAGTTAGATACGTGTTGCCATCATTCCCTTGCATGCTCTAATGACTTATCTTACTGTTCAGAGAATGTATGTAATTTAATTACTAATTGTTTTACCGCATACTGTACTACATTTAAATTAATAAATTTCATTGTTTGTCCGTATTGAACCAAGATTACAACTTTTATTATAATTTGGATCCACCTTATTGATAATAATAATAATAATGAATAAGGTGGATCCAAATTATAATAAAAGTTGTACTGTACTACATACCAAAGAGAAGTTAAGTACAGAATAAAAACAGCCTATCAGACACCAGTAGAATGTGAACCCCAAGCCTTTCAATTTTGTGCCCGATGCTCTACCATTTGAGCTACGATGGCCTTGGACGGATCTGCCACTGCTGCCAGCTTGTAGCCCACACTGAACCAGTTCAAATAAACGTTTACTTTTACGAGTGCATTGTTATTATAAGAAAATAGTGCTATTAAAACAATGTGTGCATTCTGACAGTTCGCAGCACGTGGCGCCAAACAAAGGAGTGGGAGCGCTGTGTTGCCACATGATCCGGCAGGAGTTACTACATCACAATTAATATCTCTCGTTCTGCGCTAGGCTCTGCGGAAAATAATATCCATTAACGGCAATCATGAAAGCGTTAGAAAAACATTAAATACCGTTGCTATTATTCCAAGGTGGCTCAGCAGTAATTTTATCAGCTCAAATATCGTAAGACAAACTCCTCATTCCCCTTCCTTTGATCAGTCTATCTCCGGAATATTGATTTTAATTTTAGGTAGATTTCAGTATCAGAATAGCAATTTGACAGGCCTGCTCAACATTCTGGGTTCAGATCTCCTTTTATTTCTTTTCTTTTTCTTTCCCTATTCTAATTACTGTAGCTTGAGAAATTTTAAAGCTGCTGCTGTTCTTTCTACAACTTTGTTAACTTCTATCAGAGGGCCTCCATTTTCCCTTTCAGCATCAAAATATTCCCGTAAGGCACATACCATATCGCGAGCTTGACCACGAGTAGCGAAGCCATGCCTCCCCATTACCCTTGCCTTTTTTCAAGGTGAATGAATTCTAGGTCGCCCTCGTTGTTGTTTAGCGGCGCTCTGAACGGGTTGCAACATTTTGAGTTCTGTAAATGAGATGGTGTTAAAATGACACTATACTACACAATACTATATAAAATTTACACTACACTAGAATTCCAGCCTCGATAACGATACACTTATTAACACGAACACAAAAGCACTATAATATTTAGCTGATTTCAAAAACACAATATAGCCTTCAGATAATGATATCACTCAAAGTAGACATTGTTATATAGCCCAGCCACATGTGCTAAGGTATACTATATTGGCAATGTGGAACTCGGACCGACCGCCTCTAGAAGCTATCTTACAGCGGGGTAGGAAAAGGGAGAGTGCATGTCGAGTTGGGATTGGCGGAAACGGGATGCGTGTACTGGTTGTCATAGTAACTGCCACCTCCTACTACCACGCTGAGAACTGTCAGAACACGCACATTGTTTTAATAGCACTATAGTCAGTACACAAATGTGTCTTAAAAAATAATGCCAAGAAATATCAAACAATAGGTACATGTTTTGCCCGTTTGGGCCTTCTTCAGCCTTTTTTTTAAAAAGGTATTTCTAGATTAATTTTTCATGAGGACTCAGTTTTAGTGTTGTGTACTTGATTGTTTTGTTAACTTTATATTTTATTTTTAAGGCAAACTTAGGACCATCCATGGCTTAGGAGGCAGCATGCCGGCTTCTCACCGCTGTGATTTATGCTGGACAAAGCAAAGGCGGGACAGGTTTTTCTCTGGGTACTCGGGCTTTCTCTGTCATCTTTCATTATGGGAGCACTCTCAAATATCATTTCATTTCATCTGTCAGTCATTAATCACTGCCCCAGAGAAGTGCGACAGGCTTCGGCAACTGGCACAATTCCTATCCTCGGCATTAGATGGAGGCCTCATTTATTCCATTCCTGACCCGGTCGAATGACTGGAAAGAGACTGTGGATATTATTATTTTATTTTAAGATACTCTAGCCACAAAGGAGGTGGCAAATAGAGTGCAGAAGAGCTCTCACTTTTACCGGCAAGTTCGAACACTCCTCTGGGATCCCGAAGTACCAACAAAATCAAAGCTGGTGATGTTCAATCAGTACTTCATACCAGTCTTAATCTATGGTATTGAAACCTCCACCTTCACTAAGAAAGACTCGTCACCAGGCGAGTTGGCCGTGCGCGTAGAGGCGCGCGGCTGTGAGCTTGCATCCGGGAGATAGTAGGTTCGAATCCCACTATCGGCAGCCCTGAAAATGGTTTTCCGTGGTTTCCCATTTTCACACCAGGCAAATGCTGGGGCTGTACCTTAATTAAGGCCACGGCCGCTTCCTTCCAACTCCTAGGCCTTTCCTATCCCATCGTCGCCGTAAGACCTATCTGTGTCGGCGCGACGTAAAGCCCCTAGCAAAAAAAAAAAAAAAAGACTCGTCAAGGTATGCAGGCATCCGAGATGAAGTTCCTTAGGTCCACAATTCAAAAAATCAAACTGGACAAGTGAAGGAATGATGTGGTTAGGAAGGAAGCTGGGATTGTTACATCATTGTTAGATTGGGTCAGCATGTCCAGACTGAGATTGTTTGGACATGTAATGAGGATGGAGCCTACAAGGACAGCATATGTTAACTTGGAGCGACTTGGGAAGACCAAGAACCTACTGCATATACATCATAAGATGGATATTGCAGATCGGGGAAGGACACTGGAGGACGTCATTAACAACAGAACTTATCTCAATAAGACAGAATGGAAGAGGCTCACCAACAGTACCCAGGAAACTGGAACTGTAAGATGACATTTTTATGGACAGCCAAGCGGCCATTAAGGCATTAGAGGCAATCCGGATAATATCCAGAATTGTCTGGTATTGCCACTCACTTCTCCCTTTCCTGAAGCTCTCAAAGTACAACATTGTCAAAATAATGTGGGTAACAGGGCATGCAGGTATAGAAGGAAATGAAAAGGCAGATAAACTGGCCAGGAAAGGAGCACAAACACTCGACCCAGAACCTGTATGCAGGATTTGCTATGGACAAGCCCGATACTACACAGGAAAATGAGTACAAAAGAAACAAATGGAGAACTCGAAAAATACTCCAGGATGCAGGCTTGCAAAGGAACTGATAAAAGGACCAAACAAGAAACATACTAAAGAACTGTTGAAACTCTAGTAGGATTGTCGACAGGACACTGCCATCTGAAAAAACACCTACATCGAATTGGAGTAATAAGAGACAACTTATGTAGGAAATGCAATGAAGCAGAGGAATCAGCTGAACACATACTTTTCGAATGTGAGGCGCTGGGTACAATCAGACTCTCCACTCTTGGACTACCAGGTGAAGAGAGAGAAAAAATCCAAGAAGACCCAATAAGAACAACCTGCAGCTTTTTGAAGGGAGCAGGTATGTCTAGGTAGGAATGAAGGAAAAACATGGTAGCAAAAGATCTTAGAGGTTGACGCTAATTAGGATCTAATATTTAGAGGCTCCATGAAGAAGAAGAAGAAGAAGATGATGATGATCTATGTAACAATTGTATCCTAAATGTAAGGATTGTAGAATATTGGATTTGTGGTTTTTAATAACTTGATAATTTTTATATACAGTACAGATGGTTGATGGGAGGTGTTGCCTCTGATTAGTACCACTATATGAGCGACACCATGGGTCTGTGTTGCTTGCGATTAGTACCGACTATATGAGCGACACCATGAGTCTGTGTTGCCTGTGATTAGTACACCTATGTGATGAACACCATGGCTGTGTGTTCCCTATGAGTGGTGCTGTAATGTGAGAAACGAGCATTACCTGTGCATAGTACCACAATGTGTGGAACACTGTGAGCCTACGTTACTTTTGATTAATACCCCTACATTAGAAATACTGTGGTTCTTACTTTCCTAGTGATAAGTACCATTATGAGGGGCCGTTGTTCTGAATTTTGGACTCCTTTAGGCAGCAAGTATAATCAATTCAGGATTGTGCTTTGAAAGCAGCCCCTTGGTCAGTACATACTATTGTTTTAAGATAGTTTCTGGGAAGGTGGGAGATTGTGGGTCGAATCCAATGTTTGTTTTAAGTTAATAATCATTGTTCATTGTCTCTTTTTTTTTTTTTAATTCTAGTCAGTGGATTAATTTTGGAATTATTTTTAACTTTCAGTATTGTGACCTGGATCTGCTGATTATTTTAAATACATATTCATCCATTCATTCTTCTTCATCACATTTTGAATTCTGGTCAGAGGATGAATTTTGGACTTTTAAATTGTCATTACATTTCATCTCATTAGCGGCCAATCACCTAGATGTTAGGCCCCTTTAAACAACAAGCATGATCAGCATCATGATCATCATAGATAGGTCTGTCGTGATCCTAAGGATTCGGCAGGCTGGGGACTTGGGTTCAGATTTTCGGGAGCTTAATCTTAAAAATAACAAGAACACCTTTACATGCACACACTCTTCCCTTCACCTATATTGATTAGATAAGCACACGCTATATATTTACAAATTGTACAATTGAGGAACTTAAAATTCTTTGTACAGATACACTTATACCTCTTGGTCAGACAGTCTCTCTCAATGTCCTTGACTGTCCAGTTCAATTGCACTCTATAATACAATAAGTTGTTCCATTCAAACTTGGTAGTTACTTAGCTTTTGACTGAAGATTTCTTCAATCGCCTGTGTCGTCTTCTCTCTTGACTTCTTCTCTGCGCCCACGATACCGTAGTCTGCGATGTTTAGTTCAAGTTGATGTGCTCGGGGATTCGAAGACAACACCCTCGAACTCTATCGTCGATCAGAAAATTCTATCTCCCTACAATTCTGATTACTAGGTTATGTTTACTGATAGGACAGGGTCGAATTGACAGACGGCCTTCCTGACAAACAGTTCGATGTTCATGTCGTTGCAGCTAGCAATCTGCTAACTATGCTGTTTACAGCGCTTCCCTCACAGTCTCGCGTAAACATTTACGATTTCTAGACCATTTTGCCTAGCCGCATTTAACTGGTTCTGCGGCTCACTGCTTCGTACATAACCTAAAAATTCTGTACTACTCTGGCTCACAGCCACACACACACATTACTTAAACTGAAGCTGGACAGTTTCCCTCCCTTGGTGGCGTACAGCCACACACATGTTGTTCACACGGAAGTCGGACAGATTCTCTCTGTACGCCATACACACACATGTTGCTTTCATAGCAGCTAGCCAGGTTCTCCCGATCTGTCGAAGTTTCCCTATATTTCCTGTTCGAAGCTTCTCGAAGCTTTTCCCCTCTACTTCTGTAAAAGCAAGACGTTTTTAAATCTAATTGGTTCACGAGTCCGTCTCCCTAACTGATAGGGGAGTGTCATAGAATTCACTCAACAATTTTTTTTTTTACAGCGTCAACAATCTACATGAAATTTGCTTCTATTCACTTCTAGAAACACTTACAGAACTTTCTGTTGCGTTTTCTGTTTTACTCTGACACCGTGTAGCTGACTATTGCACAACATTACACATACTGACTTGTGTTGCACTAGCTTGCTTCAAGTAAAACTTGTATGAAGTCTTATGCTTTTAACACCTATAACTCTCTCCCACTTAATAAAATTACCACTCAACATTTGAAAGACTAATTTTTTGCCACTGTTACATGATCATAAAAATTCTAGATCAATATTCAATATCATCTCGGAGATCGCGGATTCGAGACTCACTCGAGTCCATTCGCTCGGCACTGAGACATGAAAGGGGGTTTGTTGCGACGCGCGCCCGTGACATGTCTTACGGCAATGATGGGATAGGAAGGGACTAGGAGTGGAAGGAAGCGGCCTAGCCTCAAGGAGTTTTATACAGAAGAAAGATGTTAATGTGTGTTTACTATATTGAACAGACATTTTAACATATCAGGACATGTATTTTATCACACATTGAATTCAAGCGCATAATTATGTAACCTTTTACAATGTATCATTGATCCATAGCTGAAGATGGTACAGTGGACCAAAACATGTCCTCCATGAACAATTTTTATTGAGTGTTTCAATTTTTAATTGTAACATATTTTAGTATTGACTTGGTGAACTAATAAATAATAAGAATTATAACAGAAAGTAAGAAGGGAGTTCAGTATATAATGCAACACTTTTTTTCTAAAAGTAGGTTGGTTTTATTGAGGATTCTAATACGCCATGTTATTCTCCAATCCTTTTGCTACAGTACCCTATTTTTCAACATAATCTCTGTTCTATGCTACGGCCTTGCGCCACCATAATTCGAGGGCCTGTATCGCTGTATGGTACCACTCGACAGGTCGATGTCGGAGCCAACGCCGTGTTGCATCGATAACTTCCCCGTCATCTATGGAGTGCTTCCTGCGGAGTGCATCCTTCGTTGGACTAAACAGATGCAAGTCAGAAGGTGCGAGATCCGGGCTGTAGGGTAGATGAGGAAGAACAGTCCAAATTGGACGGGATTGTTCAACCTTGTTGTGATGATGAAACACGCCTCGCCCAACAACTCACTGTGCTTTTGTCCACTGCTAAGTCTCCGTAGACATTCTGCAAGCGCCTGTGAATATCTGTGATGCCCTGGTTTTCCGCCAAAAGGAACTCAATAACTGCTCTCTGTTTGGTATGCACCTCCATTACAGATGCCCTTTTGAAGGCTAGTTATAGCGGCGCCACCTATCGGAAATTGATGAAACTCTACGAGACAAAGCGGGAATGTTCAAAGATATCCCAAACAAAATTCCAATTTTTAAAAACCGAAATTGGGTGAGAAATGAAATGTGTTGCATTATATGTTGAACGGCCCTCACATATCAGCGTTAACCCTTTGCGGTCACAGGGTTTATTTATTTCTTGCTACAGGATTTTCATCCCTGTTATAGCAGCATTCTTTATGATATGAAGTGAAATTACAAATAATCATTACTTAATGTTACCAAGACTAATTTAATTAAATCTAATCCTATCTCTCCTGTTATAATGGGATTGTGCTTACAAGTCCTTGTTCAAATATAGTTCAATACATATTGAGCATACAGTGGTTTTGTTATCTGTCAGTGCTAGCCATGAATTCTTTTTAAAATACTGTCATGTTTGTACTGAAATCGAGAGCACTATTTTCCCTAGATGCACTGTTAATAGATACTGCATAGTCTGTAAAGTGATGAATTTTGATGGCTTTTTAATTTGAATATGTTAAATGAAATCTCAAATTTGGCCATGGCACATGGAAATTCAGGAGGGAAAGGAACTCTAGGATTATCAATTTGCAAATTTATTTTATAAATGAACTTGAGTGCATCTTTCTGCCTTCGATCCTCTAATTTCTCCATTTCTAAATTTAACAAAGCTCGTTGCATGAAACCATTCATGGATATTGAGATGTTCTTTCAAAATGTAAATATTTCAAGTATTTCTTCTGCACCCTGTCAAGTTGATATACATGCATTTTGCACCTAGGGCTTCACATCTCGCTCGCATATTCCAGTTTTGACCTGACCGAGGTGATGTACAACTTAATACACGTTTTTGTTCTTTAATGGCTTCTCATTTCTTATTACAACATATCTGAACATTGCGTTGTTTTCTACTGCTCTTATCTATTGGTGAATTGTAGAATTAAAAACTTGTGTCTTGTATTTCAGATTAAACCAAGTTCTACAAGAGGAGGATCCACTCCTTCTAAACGAAGCTCAAAGAAGACTGTAATGTCAGAGAGCGATTCTGATGACGAGAGCGAATCTGACGACGAGAGCGATAGCTATACGTTGTGGACCCCTGATGGTGACACTGCTGTCCGTCGCTCAGAACGTAAGAGAAAATTCGTGAAGGTCAGCACTTACGATGGCGAGACTTCCTCAGATGCTTCTGACAGTGTAAAATCTTCTAGCCGGTCACGCCGCAGGCAGAAGCGCAAATCCACCTCCAGCGATGAGGAAAAACTGCAAAGGACTCCAAGTTCACAACATTCATCGTCAAATGTTACTGTGAAGGACAAGAAACAAGGTTCTGGTCATCAAGGACGACTTCTGCCGGTTAATGAGAGCATTCAAGGAAGTGGTAGCGAGGTTTCGGCAGCGTTCAGGAGGGTAACCTTGGCTCGACACTCACC
Organism: Anabrus simplex; assembly: GCF_040414725.1. Taxonomy (NCBI): domain Eukaryota; kingdom Metazoa; phylum Arthropoda; class Insecta; order Orthoptera; family Tettigoniidae; genus Anabrus; species Anabrus simplex. The sequence goes on along the minus strand of NC_090277.1, from coordinate 100,534,450 downwards.
ACATGAAAAGAAAAAAATCAGATATAACGAGGACGACAGTGAAAATGACTCTGATCCAAGTGAGAGTTCCAAATCTCTTCAGCATAAATCTAGAGTTGAATCCTGTGGTGATGAAGGCCAATCTTTAAATTTACAGAAATCTCCAAAGTTTTACAGAGGTAAAGAGGATAGTGACAGTAGAAAAGGGTGTGTAAATGAAGTGTTGGCAACTTTAAGGAAGAATATTGCAGAGAAACTGGAAAGTCCAACTCGGCACTTATCCCGCATAAAGGAAACGCTCAAACACACTCCATCCTCGAGGAGAAACACATCAGAAAATTCTGACTCTACCATTCGGCGCTCAGCTCGTAAACACAAACGCATCAACTATAATCTTGGCAAAGACGAGAATGATTCTGATTCTGATGATACCACTACGTCACAAGATAACCAAAAACGTGGACATGAATTCTCCTCAAGTGATGGAGGTGATGAAATGGCAGCTATTTCAAAGAAGTCTTCAAGACCTAACAGCAAAGATCTCATAGGAAGGGAGAAATCCCCTAGAAATAAAGAAAGTAATAAGAAATTGAAAACTAAAGTATCAACACCTTCTAGAGCAACCACATCGAATTATAGCAGTCCTTCTAGATTGTCACGTCGTGGCAGAATCAAGATCGGTGAAAGTGATTCCAGTGATAGTGAAGACAATGCTAAGAATTTAAGAAGTCCACATGACCAGAATTTCGACTCTACCGTTAGGCGCTCAGCTCGTGAAAACAAATCTATGAACCATAATATTGATAAAGGTGAGAATGTTTCTGATTCTGATGACACCACTACATCAGACAATAACAAAAAACGTGGCCATGAATTCTCTTCAAGTGATGGAGGTGATGAAATGGCAGCTATTTCAAAGAAGGCATCTACAAGACCTAACACCAAAAATCTCATAGGAAGTGAGAAATCCCTTAAAAATAAAGAAAGTGATAAGAAATCAAAAAGTGGAGTATCAACACCTTCCAAAGCAACCACATCGAATTACGACATTCCTCCTGGATCCTCACGTCATGGCAAAAAAACGGTCAAGATCAGCAAAAGCGATTCCAGTGATAGTGAAGACAATACTAAGAATTTAAAAAGTCCAAATTCTAAGTTGAGATTAAATAATGATTCAGCCGATAACAACACAAGTCCTGCTCGTCAGTCAACTCGTAAACGCAAACCAAATAAACGTTACGTTGATGATGATAAAGAAGGAGGAAGTAATTCTTTCTCCGTGGTATCGTCCAAAAGTTTTCGAGTACCAAGTGCTAAAGGCAATGAGAATGAAGAATTAAGAGGTTTGAGGAAGATAGTCGGGGAGAAGCTTTTGAGTCTCATCCAGGGCTCAACTTGTCGAAAAAGTAATGCTGATACTGAGGGCACTAAATCACCTGGAAATCACAAGCGTAAACCTGCAGTCTCATCTAGCGATGATGAGGAGAGAGCTGGATCTCGAATTTCACAATCAAAACTTCAAGGGACTCCTAGTTCAAAGAGAGAATTGTCAGAACCGAGCCATAATGCCAGTCCAAGAGAGAAAGCTCTGAGAAACAAAGAAAACTGTGAAACAACAACATATTCTAGGACACCATCAAAAAATTATCAAAGTCCCGTTAGGCACTCAACTCGTGAAAGAAAACCAGTGAATATCAATGAAAGTGATCCCAATGATAACGAAAATAATACCAGAGTGTCTCAGACCAAAACACAGAAAACTCCGGATGTTAAGCAGGGGTTGAATAATGATGCTGTCAGTGGCATAACTCCTAGTAGCCGATCGACCCGTAAACGCAAACCGCCTAAGAAATACAGCGATGACGATGAAGAAGGTAATAATTCCTCTTCTGTCGTCTCCCCTAGACGTGGTCAGACGCCACAAACAAAACGGTTGCAAGCTGATGTTTATGCCTCTCCTGCTAGACGGTCGAGTCAAAAACAGACCCCTGCAAAGCAGACTAGTGATGATTCGGATGCCGATGTGTTAGTTTCGAAAACAGAATCTCCAAGAACTCCTAGGGCAGGTCATTTAACTCCATTGAATCGTAAGGTAAGTTGTATTCTATTTGATCAGTTGATTACCTTTATTAGCTTCAGACTAGATGTCTTCTTCTTCTTCTTCTTCTTCTTCTTGAATTGGTTCCTCGGACCATGCAAAATCAACCTTTTTTTTCAGCATTCTTCTTGCCCGGTAGTCTTTCATTCTTAACAAGGTTGCAAGTTCCATTCCTCCGACCATTTACTTTGTGGAAGTTCCTGTTCTTCCACAAATCTCTGTATTTGGACTATAATTCTGATTTCATTCCATCTAGTAGGTTTGGTGCTCCTGGTTCAAAAAGGTGTTGCTCCATTAGTTTGTTCCATTCTTTCTAAATGCCCTGTAAATTGGATTCATCACAGTCGTGTCATATGTGTGATTTTGGAAATATGTGTGTATATTTGACAATTAAGTTTAGGGTAATGAATTTCATTTTTAACTCTTGGTCCGAGCATTTTTCTCATAATTTTTCATTCCTTAATCTTTAATTGTTTCTGTAGTCCTTTTTGTTGCAGATTGAGGGTTTCTGAAGAATACAGGGCCTCTCATGTAAACTAAGACGAAACGCACAGTGTTTGTACTCTGCACTCCGGCAAATCTGCCTCAGGTGAACTTAGGTCGCTTGTGACCGCCCTGCTTTAATTGTGTATACCATCTTATACGAAATCTTACCTTATAAAAGATGCTGGAAGTGTCGTCCTTCCTGGGTTATACAGGCATTGTATGATGCGAGTGAGTTCTACCACTGTAATGTTTCTGATTTCATTCGTAATGTTTTCTTTCAGTTCCTCCAATGTGTGAGGATTTGTTTGATACACTTTTTCTTTCAGTTTACTCCACAAGTAAAAATCACACACTGTTAGATCTGGAGAACGAGGGGGAAATAGACCAGCACTGATCACTCTGTCTGCAAACACTTCCGAGATTGTAAGAAGGGAATCTTCTGCTGTATGAGCAGGGGATGAACCCTGTTGAAACCACCCAAGCGATTTTTCTTCTTCCGTTAACTGATGGAACAGCGGCATCAAATTGCCATTTTGGTACCTCCCTGCGTGTACTGGCGTCTCGAAAAGAATATGCCCCATTATTCATCTTGCACCAACAGAACGCCAAACACCAATCTGCCTATCATAATGAGGGACTTCATAAACTCGATTAGGATTTTCTGCACACCAGTAGCGAGAGTTATGACTGTTCACACGACCATTAAGACGAAAACAGGAATTTTACATACGAAAATACTGTGTTGCAATGATAACTGTCTCACCGTGTTAACAGCTGAGATTCAGAGTGGCGAATGCATGCGCCTCCCATACTACAGCTGCCGTAGCCCAGAGTACAAACACAATGCGTTCCGTCTGGATTTATAAGAGAGACCCTGTATAGTGCCCCTGGTTTAATCTCTGTTCTGTAATGTTGAAACACCTTATACTATTAAAAACATTGATTTTCTTACCATTACGTGACATTGTAGTTGTACTCACATTTATCTGCAAATGTGATTGATTTTTGCTGATAAATCATTCTTGTTCAATACATAATTATGAAATTCTGTGCCTTCAAAATATTTTCAAAAATTGTATTTCAAACATTTCCTCTGATTTAAGGTTTAAATAATTGTATCGGCCCGTTGGGCAGACATTAAAGAAAACCACCTCTCTTCATTAGCATTATGCCCTACTCTGAAATCTTACAGAATTCAGAAAACTGCTTAGACATAGATCATGATTCTTTCGATTCATCGGAACTAGTACGATAAAAATTTCATGATGATCCGTTGTTACAATTGGTAAGTAAAATGGGTCCACCTATTCAATACAAGACTAATGACAAATATATAACTATATTATCTCATTAATTAGCTGCATTATCATCACAGTATTAACACACGGGCCTTCACATGCTTTATTGGTGAAAAATATCTCTGATTCCCTCCATGGGAATTTAGAATTTTCCATTCGGAATTGCTAGGCGGGCAATTATTCCATTGTGGAGTTTTATCTCCCGTATGCAGTTATCAGACTGTGCCTCTATATAGATTTCTGATAAGCTCACCTGCATACACCCAGCGTCAATGGGTAGGGTCTGACACATCGCACTCTGACGAGTCTAGTGTCAGACCTAAGACGAAACGCTGGTTAATAGAGCAAACGCCTGAAAAGCCTTACAGACTAGTACCTATCAGACCACTACTCATCTCTGTAATAATAATTATAGATGTCCTCTTCAATCATTTACAAGTGATCAAGGTTATTTTTCAAGATCAAGCAAGTCAAGATTGAATGTTCTTCTTCTTTTCTTCATGGGGCCTCTAGATACCACCTGCTCCCTTCATAAAGCTGCAGGTTGTTCTTATTGGGTCTTCTTGGATTTTTCCTCTCTCTTCACCTGGTAGTCCTAGAGTGGAGAGTCTGATTCTACCCAGCGCCTCACATTCGAAAAGTATGTGTTCAGCTGATTCCTCTGCTTCATTGCATTTCCTACATATGTTGTCTCTTATTACTCCAATTCAATGTAGGTGTTTTTTCAGATGGCAGTGTCCTGTCAACAGTCCTACTACCCATCTTATATTTTCTCTGCTGAGTTTCAACAGTTCTTTAGTATGCTTCTTGTTTGGTCCTTTTATCAGTTCCTTTGCAAGCCTGCATCCTGGAGTATTTTTCCAGTTTTCCATTTGTTTCTTTTGTACTCATTTTCCTATCTAGTCTCGGGCTTGTCCATAGGAAATCCTGCATACAGGTTCTGTGCCTACAAAATGTATTTCTGCCCCTTTCCTGGCCAGTTTATCTGCCTTTTCATTTCCTTCTATACCTGCATGCCCTGGTACCCATATTATTTTGACAATGTTTTACTTTGAGAGCTTCAGGAGAAGTGAGTGGCAATACCAGACAATTCTGGATATTATCCGGACTGCCTCTAATGCCTTAATGGCCGCTTGGCTGTCCGTAAAAATGAAAATGTTCCTATTCTTATAGTCCATTTTCAGATTTTCTTCAAGACATGTTTCAGCTTGAAAAACTGTAGTGTGTTTGCCCAGGCTCATCTGGATTTATCTCTCAGGTCTTCCCCCATTGATCCCTCCTCGTGTGCCATCCACAGTCTTTGAGCCATCAGTACACCACACTATATCTTCTTTTTCAGTATTCCATTTGTTGATATCCCAGTCTTCTTTTTTATTATCTGGGTCTCAAACAGTTTTTCAAAGTTGTACTTTGGTATCATATGATTAGAAGAGGTTGAACGTTACGTTCACATTCGTATTATTGTAATTTTGTGGTATAATGGTTTGTGACGTGTGGATTTCTTTTGTAGCTGTCTTTGTGTATTCCAGTGTTTTATTTACGCCAATTTTTGAAATCTTTATGGCTGAAGGAGGCCCGAGTCGCCACAACTAGTCCCATGTGCTAATAATATGATGATAATGTAACTGATTACAATCTTCAAAAAGGTGATCGCAGTATCTGTGGAAACTACCGTGGTATATCCCTGCTCTCCATAGCTGGTAAAATATTTGCTAGGGTCTTACTGAATCGACTTCACATTGTTTCTGAGAGGTTAGTACCGGAATTTCAGTATGGGGTTCGTGCCTCTCATGGTACAATTGACATGATCTACTGCGCAAGACAACTCCAGGAGAAGTGCAGAGAACAAATGACCACCCCCCACCCATGGCACTTAACGCCCTCGAAAGGGCCTTGGCCTGTCCAGCGACCGCTGCTCAGCCCGAAGGCCTGTAGATTACGAGGGGTCGTGTGGTGAGTACGACGCATCCTCTCAGCCGTTATTCTGGGCTTTCGAGACTGGAGCTGCCATCTCATCATCAGATAGCTCCTCAATTCTAATCATGTAGGCTGAGTGGACCTCGAACCAGCCCTCAGGTCGAGAGAAAAATCCCTGACCTGGCTGGGAATCGAACGTCCGGGCGAGTGGCAGGCTCACTATCCCTACACCATGGGGCCAGCGAACAAATGACACCTCTGTTCTTAGTGTTCTGTGACCTTGAAAAGGCCTTTGATACGGTTCCTCTAAACGCTTTGTGCATGGTTTTGAGGCGCTTTGAATGCCCCGAGCATTTTGTTGGTCTGATCCAAGCTCTCCATGATGGTATGGTTGGTCAGGTACTGTATCAGAATGATATCTCAGAAGAATTTTCAAGCACAAATGGAGTCAAGCAAAGATGTGTACTTGCAGCTACACTTTTTGCCCTGTACCTGGCAGCTATGCTTTATGAGACAAGGCCTGCAAACAACATAGGTGTGGAAATGAAATATCGGTATGATGAGGGGCATATCAACCAGGTCAGACTTCAGTCCAAAAGATTAACCTATTCCACCCAGGTCACAGAATTGCAATATGCAGATGACAATGCTTCTGCAGTCCACACACCAGAAGAGCTTCAACAATCTGTCATCTGCTTCAACAGAGCTTATGAATGTTTTGGCCTGACTGTCAACATTCAGAAGACCAAAGTGCTTACTCAGCTTGCTCCTGGAACCCCTCCCAAGATTTTGATATCACCACATCTGGCACAGCTCTGAAAAGGATGGAGCCCTTCTCGTACCTTGGGAGTATTCTCTCCAATGCACTGTACCTCTGAGAAAGATGTGGAAAACAGAATACAAGCTGCCCATGTGGCCTTTGGACGTCTCTCACATCATGTATTCCAGAACAAAGATCTAAGTATCCGCATGAAAATAATTGGTGTACCAAGCTGTTTTTATTTCTACTTTACTATACAGGTGTGAAACCTGGACTCTATATCGCCGGGACATCAAGAAACTTGAATGCTTTCATCAACAAAAACTTAGATCCCTCATGAACATCAAATGGGATGACTATATAACCAATATAGCAGTTCTCGAGAAAACAAAGCTGAACAGTATCGAAGCCACCATCGTTGGTCATCAGCTTAGATGGGCACGCCATATCCATCGTATAAGTGACAGCAGACTCCCTCGGCAATTCCTGTATGGGGAACTCAGCATTGGCAAGATGACTCGTGGTGCTCCTCTGAAGCGGCATATAGACCAACTTAAGCAGACCATGAGAAGTGCAGATATAAACCAAAATACTTGGCATATTCATGCATTGGATCGCCCTCGTTAGCGTGCTACCATTTCAGGTGCAGTTGTACAATTGGAGCAGAAACATCGCAGACAGGAAGATATGAAACCCCCTCCCCCTAAGAAGTTACGTCAAACACTGCCACGTCCCCCACCTTTCATCGGATGCAACATGTGTGGCCGCATGTTTTATGCAAGAGTTGATGTGATAAGCCATCAATGCCACCTTCACCGTGTGGACTAAGGATTACGGAACTGCAGGCGAGAAACGAAAACTCGGATTCGAGTATCAGTCACCGCCGCCGAATGTAACTAATTATCGAGAAAATATAGTTACGTGTCATTAGCTTTGTATTGAATAGGTGCACCATTTTACTTACCAAGTGTCGTTGGAACTCTTTATCTGCCTGTTGGTAGAAATGCCCTCCTGCATGCTGTAAGATGATGATGATGATGATGATGCTTGTTGTTTTAAGGGGCCTAACATCGAAGGTCATCGGCCCCATGCTCTAAGAGGAGAACAACCAAAAAATATGTAGTTGCTCTCTCGTCTTGTAAACCCAAAAACATTTCGATGATTCTCTACTTTGTCATGTAGCAAAGAAGTTTACATATATTTCTTTTTCAGTAGAATCTCTTACAGTAAAGATAACTTTCTTGTGAGAAGATCAGGTTCTTGTAATATTCTTTTTTTCTTCATAGGGCCTCTAAATATTAGTTCCTAATTAGTGTTGACCTCTAAGATCTTTTGCTACCTTTTTTTTCCCTTCATTCCCACCTAGATATACCTGCTCCCTTCACAAAGCTGCAGGTTGTTCTTACTGGGTCTTCTTGGATTTTTCCTCTCTCTTCACCTGGTAGTCCTAGAGTGGAGAGTCTGATTCTACCCAGCGCCTCACATTCGAAAAGTATGTGTTCAGCTGATTCCTCTGCTTCATTGCATTTCCTACATATATTGTCTCTCGTTACTCCAATTCTGTGTAGGTGTTTTTTCAGACGGCAGTGTCCTGTCAACAGTCCTACTACCCATCTTATATTTTCTCTGCTGAGTTTCAATAGTTCTTTAGTATGCTTCTTGTTTGGTCCTTTTATCAGTTCCTTTGCAAGCCTGCATCCTGGAGTATTTTTCCAGTTTTCCATTTGTTTCTTTTGTACACATTTTCCTGTGTAGTGTCGGGCTTGTCCATAGGAAATCCTGCATACGTGTTCTGGGCGTACAAAATGTGTTTGTGACCCTTTCCTGGCCAGTTTATCTGCCTTTCCATTTCCTTCTATACCTGCATGCCTTGGTACCCATATTATTTTGACAATGTTGCACTTTGAGAGCTTCAGGAGAAGTGAGTGGCAGTACCAGACAATTCTGGATATTATCCGGACTGCTTCTAGTGCCTTAATGGCCACTTGGCTGTCTGTAAAAATGAAAATGTTCTTATTCCTATAGTTCACCTTCAGATTTTATTCAAGACATATTGTGATAGCTATCACTTCCACTTGAAAGACTGTAGTGTGTCTGCCCAGGCTCATCTGGATTTATCCCTCAGGTCTTCCCCCATTGATCCCTCCTCCTGTGCCATCCACAGTCTTTGAGCATTCAGTCCACCACACTATATCTTCTTTTTCAGTATTCCATTTATTGATATCCCAGTCTTCTTTTTTTATTATCTGGGTATCAAACGGTTTTTCAAAGTTGTACTTTGGTATCATTTGATCAGAAGGCATGTGTAGAACTTCCTCTGTTATTACTCTGTTAATTTTACAGTGTCCTAGATTGGGTCTTTTTGCATTCCAGCACTCTGATTGTGCCATTATGAACTCATTCTAGCCTGTCCTTTTATGAAATTGCATAGTGATGGGAGGTGTAGTAAAATATTCAAGGCTTCAGTCGGCATAATTCTCATAGCCCCAGTTATGGCTATTCATGCCATTCTCTGTAGGCTATCCAATCTACTGTTGACTTTTCCTTGACTTACTTTCTGCCATCATATGATTGTAGCATAGGTAGAGGCAAGATTTTTTCGCATTAATTTTTGAACGATTTCGTGAGAAGGATACTAATTTTCGTGTTATTTCGCGAAATAGATATTGCCCTTTCGCTTTTTTTCTGCTTTAATGAAATTCTAAAATTAATCATTAAAGGTTTCATTATTGTGGTTCTGAATTATTTATATGAATGGTAAATGTAAAAATTACTAGTAAGAATCCAATATTATTTCACTTTATTTCTGATTATGATTACATAACACTTACATTACAGTATCATTGGGCCATCCTACCCATTCCTTACTTTGTGAAAAGATAACATAGCACTTGTTACAATGGAGCTCTTTTTCATCGTCTCCGGTCATTGACAATCAAATTGTACTTCGAAAAAATCACTCTGCATCAACGGATGACAACAGGGAACCCAAATAGACTTTAAAACAGAATTTGCAAATTTCAGGTGCATTAATTTTAATGCTGGCAGTGACTGAATTATTTCAACTTGTTGACCAGGATTTTCTTCAATTTGTTTTCACAGAATGTCTTCAAACCAAGGTACCCAGCAATAATATCAGACTGCTTCAACATTTTAAAGCCAGGCAATTTTTGTACTTTTTCACTCAGTGACGAAACATTTGTATAGTTTGATTGAATTACATTAGTTGGATGAAACAAATCATTCAAAAGATCGTTGATTGTAGAGGTTTAATTGATAGACTGTACATACCTGGTACATACTTTTGAAGCCATTTCTGGACTGCAAGGTCGTCTACCTTCTCCAGCAGGATGTTGGCTTTGAGTAACATCCCTGTTGTTTCGTGAATAAATTCTATTTTTTCACTCTTAGCTTTCTTCACTGTTGGAGTGCTAAATTTACGTTCTGAATGTTCCTTATTTTTAAAACAATGTTTTGAGACAGTATCTTTTTTCTCCTACTCGATACGAACATTACAAAATTTACACATTAAAATATTGCTTTCCGAAACGTATAAACCTTCACTCACAAACTGTTTAGTTCTGCTGTGCACCGTAACACTTGTCGAGTGACCCATCTTTGCTACTGTCTGTGATCACTTTCTTCATTTTACCTGACCACGAAGTCAAAATACACCAGTCAATTGTGCTGCTTGTAGACGTCTTTAGGGATTCCAGGATTGCACAATGCCGTGAGGAGACAGGCTGGGGTGGGATCACCAGCCACCACAAGAGCAACATTCCAAACATTTCATTTGGCAAGAAGCCTGGGGCCAGCCCCTTTTCTTTGATGCTATGTCTTACAGAGATTTACCAGAACATTAATGATAACATATTTCTTTCCTGATGATGAATCTTTGTTCGCTCTTCCTTTTCTTTTCATACATAATCTTGGAACAAAATGTCAAGTTCGTTATTCACTACAGATTTCGCTGTAATATCACGCTTATCATAAAAAATTGAATTTCGCTTTAAAATGGCCTTATCGCTTTAATTTGCTTTAATTCGTGAACATAATATCCATATTTTCTTAACCAGAAACATATGATTTGTAAAGATATTGCAAAAGTGCTTCAAAATATTTTTTGTTGCGTTTATCGTTAATGCGAAAAAATCATGCCTCTAAGCATAGGCCATTAATGGTCTAATGATCATTTTGTATATCCACATTACCATTGATGGTCTTAGGCCCAATGTCTTCCCAACGGCTCTTTTACATGCGTACAGCAAGTTCTTTGCCCGGGTTATGTTCCTTTCCATATGTGGATTCCGGGTTAGCTTTTTATCTAACACCACCTAGGTGCAGTGCCTGTTCTTCCATATATATATCTTGCCCAAAGTTCTTGTAATATTAATACACTCATGTTCATAAAAACCAGAACACCTTAAAAGACTAGAGATAGGAAGTTCATATTCACAGGGCATGTGAATTAGTATGTTCTGAAGAAATGATTAGCATTTGAACCGTGCTGGCCCTCAGGTTCAAGGTTCGCTTTCTGCACGACACCCCAGAAGCCATATTTCAGCAGGACAATGCACGACTACATGTTTCTGCACGAACACGTGCCTTCTTGTTGTCATAGGACGTCACACTGTTGTTCTGGCCCACCTGATCACCGGACTTGTCGCCAATTGAAAATGTGTGGTGTGGGATATGGTGAAAAGACAGGTGCGGTGCTGTGATCAAATGCCAACCACCAAAGATGAACTGTGGAACTAGGTGAGTGCAGCATGGATGGCTATACCCCAGAACACCATTCGCGCCTTATACGCGTCGATGCCATCACGCATGGAACAAGTTATCAGTGCCCATGGAGGTCCCAGTGCCTACTAGGCAACAGGACACATGCTGAACCTAGGTGACTGAAATGGTAATCGTTTCTGCAGAACAAATTAATGAACATGTCCTGTGAATATGAACTTCCTATCTCTAGTCTTTCAAGCTGTTCTGTTTTTTATGAACATGAGTGTAGTTATTTTGCTACATCTTAGCGATAACAGAATGGCATTAATAACTGTATTGGGCTCTGTAAGCAGTGTGTTAATTATATGGCGAATATGCTGAAATATTCATTTTGTCATCTGGTTCATTAAATTAAGACTGTGTAATTCCGGATACCCCACATAGTCCTTAGCTCGACGAGGCTTGCTGACTCCAACTATGCCTGCACGGGATCGCACGGTGTCTACCCCCAACACACCCCAGGAAGAGGCTATGTCTCGGTTGCATGTATCTGCCGTGCCTAAAACTCTACCTTGTCGCGAGAAGGAGTTTGCGGATATTTTCCGCTTCATTGAAGGCAAGATTCTGGATAAAGCTGGTGGGTATGTACTTTCATTAACTTATCTTCTTTTGTACTGAAGTATAAGCATCTCATTTAATTTGGGTCACGAAGATGCAAGCTTGCATTCTGGAGATAGTAAGTTTGAACCCCACTGTCAGCAGCTCTGAAAACAGTTTTCCATTTTCACACCACAATACCTTTTCTTCAAAATGTTGGCTAGTGGTCAGGGAACTTTTAGCCTGGCAATAATAATGTTCAGTCAGCTAAATTTCCTGTATCAGATCTTGTTTACATGAAATCAATACAAGTAAAGTTCCACCTGTTTGATGCTATATATTTTCTTTAAGAAAATTAATTATTTGTAGAATATGTTTCATTTCATAGGAACATCTTCAGCTACATAACATTGCTTAGGTGAAATTACATAGAATTATCTTCTTAAAAAAACAGCTTAAAATAGTACCTTTGTTATGCTTAAAACAAAACTAATTTAAAGAGATAAAAACCATTAAAATACGTGGGGAGGGTTGAATGAGGCGATGAAGTGGAAAAGGAAGATGGATCTACTTATGTTTGCTGTTACCACAAAGACACTCACACGAATTGCTGTCACTTGTATACAGTTTTATTTACACATTACACACGCATGAATAAACCACCATTTTGAACACTTGACTGCTACGAAGAAGGAGAAGAAGAAGGAGGAGGAGACCGCAACACTTACATGTCAACCAACTACCAACGCAACAAATTCACGTACTCGATTAACAACTTGCACACATAACTCTCACTAAAACAACAACTCTCAACCCTCAAGACTGCCTCTTTATATACATTGCCTGGCCAGGCTTCTAGAAGAATATGGCACAATATGTTTTCTTGCAATTTCGAGAGTCTCCAATGAATAGATTTTTCTGGAATTCTCTAGTGCCAAAGATACATTGTTCTGGACTACTACCATTTGTTGCACAACATTGCATTGGATTTATACACGATATATACAGATTAGGTAGCAGGTAGGGACCCTCTTCGGAGGCAGCCCTACCCAGGGAGTGGCGCCCCTGCCTATGTGAGTCCCAGAGCACACTGACCCGGTGTGTAACATCTGGTATGGGTCCCAGTTCAGGGTTACGAGTGAAAACCTCAACTGCATCTACGGCGGAGAAGGTGAACTTCGGTACGGCGGAGATGGCAGAAGGGGCATACCTGTAGCGTCTGTACTCCAGAGGAGCGGCTACGAAAGGCGTCTGTCTCCATGTTAGGAGCGGCCTAATTTTGAACCTGGCAGTAGGTATAAAATGCCTTTGGGTGTGGCGAGCCCATCGTAACAATAGCATATATGGACAAAGCAGATATGGTGCCTCGGAAAAGGTTAGAGCGTCCCCTGCTGAAAGCGACGCGCAGCTCTTCAGGTGCTGGGGTAACTGTGAAAAATGGGCAACCAGCACCAAACTACATCAAAATTGCAACAGTAAATGTACTGACACTGACGGGGAAAGACAGAAGAACTGGCTGACTTCATGATAGAAAAGGATATAGCCATACTTGGACTGTGCGAGACCAAGAAGAGGGGTACAGGGGAGATCCCTCTGAGAGAAGGATACAGGCTGTATTGCAGCAGAGGACCTGAAGCAAAAAATGGAGTGGCCATCATACTTAGAAGAGAAATCCAAGAATATGTGGAATATACAAAGTACGTCAGCGATAGGATGATGATGAGACTCCAGTTTGAAAATGGCATGAAAGATCTATTTCAGTTGTATGCCCCACAAACTGGTTGCATAGATGAACATCTAGAGGACGTATTAGAGGAAGTGGAGAGACAGATAGAAGATAAGGAAGTACTATTGATGGGAGATCTAAATGCACAAGTTGGAATGGAAAGACAAGGAAAGGAAGATGTTGTAGGGCCCTTTGGATATGGAAATGTAAATCCAGAAGGCGAGTTGTTGGTGGATTTTTGCTTGAGGAATCAAACGATTGTTGGAAACACGTGGTTTAGGAAGAAGAACAGTCAGAAGATTACAAGGTATGGCTGGGGAGACAGACGAACAAAGACCATGATTGATTATATAATCATAGAGAAAGAACACCGGAAGAACCTTGTAGATGTAACAGCCATGCCTGAAGAAGCCTTTGGTGGAGATCATAGAAGTGTGATAGAAAAATTGAAAGTTGGAAAGATTGAAAAACCCCAATTAAGAAGAGAGAAAAGAATTAAAATATGGAAGTTGAAGGAGAAAAGCATACAAGAAGAATTTCAAGGGACATAATACCCTTGGTACCCAGGACAGAGGTGGGGAATGTTGAAGAGGAATGGAAAAGATTTAAGGAAGCACTGGTTGGATGTGCAGAAAAGGTGTGTGGTAGAATATCAGGAAATGTGAAAGACAAAGAAACACACTGGTGGAATGATAGGGTAAAGATTAAAGTGAAGGAAAAGAAAATGGCATGGAAAGCATGGAAAACATCTAAGACTGAAGAAAGTAGAAGAAAATATGTGGAGGCAAAGAATTTGGCCAAGAAAGTAGTGGAGGAAGAAAAGAGGAAAAGCTGGGCCTTATTCACACACAAATTGAGAGATGATACGCAGGGCAGCAAGAAATTACTGTATGGTATCTTAAGAAACAAAAAGAGAGATCAAGTAAACACCAGATTGGTGAAGGAAGAAGGTGGCATAATTTTAACAAAGCCAGAAGAAATAAGAAATAGATGGAGAGAGTATTTTCAGAAGCTGCTGAACATAAGAACGGATGACAGTCATTCAATGGACAACCAGGAAAAGCAATTAGTTGATGAAGAAATGGATAAAGAAATTACAATGAATGAAATTGAAATGGCAGTAAGAAAGATGAAGAATGGAAAAACTGCTGGGATAGATGAAATTTCAGTGGAGATGATAAAGGCAGCTGGAGCTGTAGACCTGCAGTGGACATATCGGGTTCTCAGGAATGTCTGGGAGAATAAGGAGGTCCCTGAGGATTGCCAAAAAGGAATAATCATCCCAATTTTCAAGAAAGGTGATAAGAAAGTTTTGAAGAACTACAGGGGAATTGCTCTAATATCCCATGTTGCTAAGATAATGGAAAGGATACTGGAAAGTAGAATAAGGTTGAGGGTTGAGAATCAGATACAGGAAAATCAGTTTGGTTTCAGAAGTGGAAGGTCAACAATAGAGCCCATTTTCATTATGAGACAACTAATGGAAAAGCATTGGGAGTACGGGAATGATATGGTGATGACATTCATTGACATTGAAAAGGCATATGACAGTGTTCCCAGGACGAAAGTTTGGGATAGTCTGGTGCAAAAAGGAATTGGACAGGGATTAATAAGTATGATCATGGTATTGTATAAGGAATGTTGTAGTTGCGTGCAAACACAAGTTGGCAGGACAAGTTGGTTCAAAATAACTAGTGGGCTGAGACAGCGAAGTGTTCTATCACCAGTCCTGTTTACAATAGTAATGGATGACGTCATGAGAACAGCAAAAGCAGCATATGGAGGAAGAGAAATGAACATGATGTTATTTGCAGATTATATTGTGATTTGGGGAGAAGACGACAGGAAGGTTCAAGAACAGTTGAATGTGGTGAATGGAAAGATCGAAGAATGTGGATTGAAAATAAGTGTAGAAAAGAGTAAAACTCTTGTTATGACTAGAGGGGAGAAAGAAGGGAAAGGTCAGATCAGACTTGCAGACAAGCCCCTGGAAGTAATGGAAACGTTTAAATACCCGGGGGGTGAATTAATGGAGAATGCTCGACTGGATGCTGAGATTAGTAAAAGGATTCAAGCTGGAAGTTGTTTCTATCATAGTGTAAGAAACATGTTGTGGGACAAAGGTGTGCCAACGGAAGCAAAGGATACTATGTACAAGATGTATTACGTACCCATAACAGCTTACGGAGCAGAAACTTGGACAATGACAATGACAAAGAAGGATGAGAGTCGAATACAGGCAGCCGAAATGAAGTTCTTGAGGAGTATGATACAGAAGAGTAGAAGAGACAAAATAAGGAATGAGAAAATCCGGGAAGAAATTAGAGTGGAAAAAATGAATGATAGAATAGAGAAGAGCCGACTAAGATGGTTTGGGCACATAAAGCGAATGAGCGACGAAAGAATGCCAAAAAAAGGTGATGGAAATGCAAATCCAAGGAAGGAGAGGCCGTGGACGACCACGATTGAGATGGAAGGATACCATCCAACGCAACATTATAGAAAGAAACCTGGACTGGGACACAGTGTTGGAGGAGGAGTGGTGGAAAGACCGAAGAAAGTGGAGAGGAACCATATTTGCCCCTACCCGGCTACAACTGGATAAAGGGAAATGATGATGATGATGATGATGATGATGATGATATACAGATAATAATAAATTATATACAGTACTATTAATTATATATTCTTACATTAAATAAACTCATTTTAATATACATACAGAAGATGTTTCATGATATAACCTCACAAATAATACGATGACGATTTATTTCAAATAAAGTCCGTACATCACTACATAAATAATAATAGTAATAGACATAAACAACTTCATAGCCACACCTCACAAGTCATAATAATAAAAATAGTCGAGCTCGATATTTCCATCATTTACCCATGTGTTAGAGAGTTGTTTCTAAGTTATACTAGTCTATTACATTTGCATCATGTTCTAACCCAATTTAAAACAATTTCCTGTTCACTTAAATAGATGTTATATTTTTAAGTACACTAGAGTCTCGTTAATCCGAACTGAAATATTCAATTTTTAAAAAATATCCTCTATTGAAATGAAAAAACATAGAATGAAGATTTAGGCCCTACTTGCATTTTATTAGTCATATTTTATTAGAATAACTTAATTTAAACATAATTACACATCATAAACCATCAATCACTGGTCGTTTATCTTTACAAAATCTGTTAGTTTCTTTTGCCGTAGTAATTGGAACCTACTCGAAGATGCAGTGTTAAACCAGCGTCTCATGTACATCACATCAGTGGACGTACCGTACGGTAAGTTCTAAGGCGGGCGCGGCATCCGAATGCGACACTAGTTGTTCATTGTGGTCTTCTTCGTCGTCACTGTGGCCTTCTGACCCCAACTTGGCAGGTTAAATCCTGGCTTAGTCCGGTGGTATTTGAAGGTGCTCAGATACGTCAGCCTCGCGTAAGTAGATTCACTAGCACGTAAAAGAACTCCTGCGGGAGAAAATCCCGGCACCTAGCCATCTCCGAATTCCTTAAAAGTAGTTAGCGGGATGTAAAAACAATAATAGTACTATTAGAAAATATTTTCCGGTTATTCCAAAAACTTCTTCATCCGAACAGACTCCGGTCCCAACTAGTTCGGATTAACAAGATACTACTGTATATAGCACTTTTGTTCATATCTAGTGTGTATGTTTTTCTTAGTTCATTTTTAAAAATGTTTGAAAAGGACTTTTTTTGTCAGTTTTTCATCTTGAAACTATTCTCTTCAGCTGCTCTTCTTTTCCGAACGAAGTATTGTCATTTTTTACTGGGTGAAATTGGGTCCCTTGAATTTTTTTTAATTAAGGGATCACTCTGCATATATAAGAAAGAAAAAAAAAAGCTGCAGTCCAGAAAGGAGCGAGGCAAGGCTGCAGTGTGCACACACTCCATTTTAGTGGTTATATAGAACATGCCGGAAAGGAAATCAACAAGGAATTTGGGAAAGGAATCGCAATCTAAGCAGAGGAAATCAAAACTCTTAGATCTGCCAATGATATTTTGTCTGAGTCCGCAGAAGATCTGCTGAATGGTGTGCACAGAGTCTTGGAGAAGGAGTACAACAACATATTCCTTGTAATAACACTGTTACACAGTCACCAGAATTCAATTTGGTAAAATATTTTAAAGTCATTTTAAAATTTATTTTATAGTATTTTCCCATAAATATAAGGGTATTTTATTGATCATTTTCACTGATTTTTTTTTAGGTTATCACATCTGCCCCCTAGTGATAAATAAGAACCTACTAAAAGGTCTCAAGTGGTGAGAGCATTGCCTAAGTTTTTCTAAAATTAACAAAGTTTGTACATTATCGTGTTGCAGTTGTATGTACATCAGTGGGACTCCAGGCACAGGAAAAACTGCCACTGTACGGGAAGTCATGGAAAGTCTGCGCCAGGCTGTATTACGCAAGGATCTGCCAGACTTCCAGGTGTGTTATCAGGCCTATGATGGTGTGTAGATTTACTCTCTTGATGTAGTTCTGTGGTTTATTTGTGACCATCCCTTAGTCTAACAACTTATAACTTGTAGCCAGTCTTTGCAGTTGTTTCTGCTTCTGCTCGCAGCTCATGCCCAAACCATCCTAGTCTATAGTCCTCTCCGTGTAAGGACGTACCCTAAGGGTGCAACCTTACCCTTTCTCCCCTGTAATATTAAGGTATCGATTTATAGTTACTTTTCTTGCTGTTGGGTCTTTTTCAGTGTCGGTAACCATACAGTTTAGGGACCCTACTTGCCGATACGACGTCTTACATTTACCGTTAATCTGGCACGTTGGCAACGTTCAATCACTGTTCTAGCGTGAATTGCGTGTTGCCACCGCATTGCCGTTAAAGTCACTAGCGATACATTTGCGAGAATATTTAAAGCATATTTTCTTTTTCTGTGTGATTGTAAATCTATTTGGCTAATACCAGGTAAGTAAAATTGTGGCATGTTCGGATAATGCATTTAATAACATAGTTTGTGTGAAGTGATGAAAGTGTTCAAATACGCCAGTCTCATGTCTAGATCTACCGCTACATGAAATACGAGTAACTCTTGCGGGACAAAATTTTGGCAGTAGAACTTACAACATTATTATTTTCAAATCCGCAGTGAACTTGAAAGCTGACCTAATTTCCGTTTACGGAGCTTGGCACATTAGTATACCTATATGTTTCCTGATAAGCTTGAAGATATAACCAGCCTGCAGGCTGAAAATATGCCCAATAATCTCTCTCCTTACTGGTTACCGGTACCGTATTGAAGAGAGAAGGAAATGTTCGCGCAAAAGAAAGGTAAGTCATTGGATGTCTGGAACTTTTGAAAATCACACTGCAAAGACTTATTAAATAAATTGCATCCTTTAACACGCCCCTCTTTTCAAGAATATGGTTAAAGTTCGCCTACTGTATATCAAAATAAAGACAGATATATGTGACATTAATTTGAGTGTGCAAGTGTGTTTATTTCCTTAATTGAGCTCATTGAGCGTGAAAATCGACTTAATTATGAATATCTTGATTTATTTTATCTTAACTTCTATCATTTACTAGGGTAGGGAAACATTCATTATCGGTGTTTACATTGAGGTTAGTTTGTTATGGTTATGTCTGGTGATTTTAATATGTAACCAGGCAGGTTGGCAGCAGTGATCAGCCATTACAAAAAAGAGAAAAGAAGAGCATCGGGCGGCGATATTTACTTTCTGGGGTATTACCGTACGTGGCGATTACTTTAGTCTCGTTCATTTCTTCGTGGATCAACACAATACCAAATAGTTTGTTTATATCTAGATTGAAAACACAATCCAGTCTAGACATGCCAACTGATAATCTCAGCATCTTTTTTTTTTAAATATATAAATATGTCTTATGGCTGGGCTTCATCTAAAAATTTGTGTCATGTAATTGTAAATCCACAGCCTGTTTCCAGTCATTCGACTGGGTCAGGAATGAATTGAATGAAGCCCCCATCTAGCAGCGAGGATAGGAATTGTGCCGACTGCCAAGCCTGTCGCACTCCTCTGGGGCAATGGTTAATGTATGACAGATGAAATGAAATGATATTGGAGAGTGTTGCTGGAATGAAATATGACAGGAAAAACCGGAGTACCCGGAGAAAAACCTGTCCCGCCTCTGCTTTGTCCAGCACAAATCTCACGTGGAGTGACCAGGATTTGAACCACAAAACCCAGCGGTGAGAGGTCGGCACGCTCCCGCCTGAATCACGGAGGCTCTGTCGTGTAATTAGTGATACAAAATATGTGATGCAATGTAACCTAACAACTATGTAGGTTGTGATGTGAAGTATTGATGGATTGCCTGTCGTATTAGCCACCCTACTCATAACCTAACGCTTGTAAATCCTTCAGTAATTATGTTTTAATTATCCTTTATTAAATGCTACGACTGTACCCTGTAAGTATGTTCTGTGCATTTGTATAACCTCAAGTACATATTGTGAATGCGTCTAACCTCAAAATCTGTGTTGTCGAAACCTGTAGAAAACTCTGCGATATTCATATATTGGGTATAATCCACTATCAATTTTGATACATATGGAGGTTTACGGAAACTTTAATGATTATTATCTAGATACATGTAGAAACATCAAGAATTTTGTAGATTTTGTCACTATGGTTTGTGTATATGTAATTGAATATTCTAGTTTGGTCTACTCCAATCGAGAGGCTGGTCGATCAATTGTTCCTTGTATGTTCGGATGTATTCTACTTAGAGTGTTGCAAGAACATTTCCAGAAGTCTGTATTTCTAGGCTGTTTCTGGAACAGTATAATATCAAGCTAACAGGCTAAGAGAAGAGACAGTGTAGTAAGAGAGTGTAGAGTGTGGGTTAGAGTGAGTGTTATAGTGAGCTGAGAATTTGGTTGATATCTGAACTTGTCTGAATCAACTTGAGTGAGAGGGTAGTCATTCTTGCCTTACGATGGTAAAGTGAATGATACATGTGTGGACTTGTTGATATCTGTACTTTACAGAATCGACTGTGTGATGGTGAAGTGAACGATCATTTTGAGGACTTGTTGATACAGTAAAATCTCGATTATCCGTCCCTCGATTAACTGTTCTGCGGATTATCCGTCGCCAAAAAAAATCTTGATTTTTTAAAAAGCAATGTACAGTTGCTCCAAAACTGAATGAGTGTACTCTTGATATCAAGTAATAATAATAATAATAATAATAATAATAATAATAATAATAATAATAATAATAATAATAATAATAATAATAATAATAATAATAATAGTAATAATAATAATAATAATAATAATAATAATAATAATAATGTTATTGGTTTTACATCCCACTAACCAGTTTTCGGAGACACTGAGGTACCAAAATTTTGTCTTGCAGGAGTTCTTTTATGTGCCAGTAAATTTACCGATATGAGGCTGACATATTTGAGCACCTTCAAATACCACTGGACTGAGCTAGGATCGAACCTGCCAAGTTTGCAGTCACAAGGCCATCGTCTCAACCGTCTGAGCCACTCAGCCCGGCTCTTGACGTCAAGGTATCTTGATACAGTATTCTGTTTTGGAGTGACTGTACAATGATTCTCCGACTCCTGAATCCACGTTCGTAATGTACAGTAACTACTGTACATACACGCGCATAGATTGGCAATCGGCATTGGAGGCATGACTTCATACATATTTTTACTACATAATTTTATGTTGTGTAAAATTATTTAACTTTTAACTGTTATGAAAGAAAAGGGATTTTATTCAAATTCAAAGGTCACAAACTTTATTATCCATTCCATTGTTGACGAATAATGTACTATAATCTGCCCTCTCCCAGCCCACGGAGTGTAGAGTACGGTATGCTGGTCATTTCTACTTCAGAATGATACCTACAACTTATTTGGTAGCGTGTAACATCTCCGAGTACCGTACGTAGATCTTTCATATCGTTCTCTGTCAAGGTTAGATATTTTCACCACAGGCTACTGCATCGTAAATATTTCACAATGCACAGGAATCGGAAACCAGCCTAGCGGTAGATAGGTAGGCTACATTCTGTACTGTCATGCAAAGTAAGGAAATGTGAGAGTGACTGATAAAGTTGAACATTTATTTTCCGTTCTAACAGCTGAGAAATGTAGAGTCGAAATCTGCAGTAAATTTTTTTGTAGTTTTAACCATACAAAATAAAGTTAATGTAATTGAACAGTTAAAAAAAGGTGAACCAGTTTCAAATTTAGCATCATTTCCGATCATTTATGTCTTGTACATTTTTAAGTAATAATAATAATAACTTAAATGTTTCCACCTTTTCAATACAATATATTCACAAAATTACAAAATTATACGGTACTAGTTTCGACCCATCTAGGGGTCATCATCAGCCGTATTGGAGCAAAGATCATTTGTGGCGAAATCCTAAGACAATATTATTTTAAAGAATAACAAGTGAAATGAGATGTTATGGTAATAGTTAATAATACAAGGAATATACATAATAAGAGGTTTTTAACAAAGAATAAAGTATAAATGGGGTGTTGTAAAAATTATAATCATGGAAATCAGTAAGTTCTTGTATTGAAATGAAATATGGCTTAGGAAGAGGGCTTAAGGTGGGGCTGAAAGGTGTGGGAGAAAGTGTAATTGTCTTGGAAAAGTACCTTTGATTAAATTTAGGATTGAGTTTAGGTTGGCTGCATTATTGTTTCTGAGGAAAGTGATAAATAGATCGAAGAGTATGTTGGGTTTCTCTGAGATTTCATTGAGATTGTGACTGGCATTAAAGTATTGGTCTAGGTGTATGTAGTAATTTTCCATTATGTTCAGTAAAGGGCCCTTGTTTGCTAATACGAGGATGTCCATGTCTTGTTCAATATTGGTGAAATTATGGTTATAATCTTGCATGTGTTGGCCGATGGCTGAAAACTTGTTGTATTTTATTGCGTTAGTGTGCTCGTGGTATCTGATAATGAAGTTTCTCCCGGTTTGCCCGATGTAGGTTTTTTTACAGGTGGTACATTTGATCCTATAAACTCCTGATTTTAAAAAACTGCTGGTCTTGTTGATGTGTGAAGTATTGTATAAAACATTCATGTTCTTATTGTTGGTTTTGAAGGCTATTTTAACGCCTTGTTTCTTAAAGATGTTGGTTAACTTGTAGATATCATTGTTGAACGTGAAGGTGGAAAATGTTAGAGGTTTGGTTATTTCTTTTTTGAGGGTAGTTTTTGGGCGATGTTTGTGTTTATTGATTATCCTTTCTATAAAATGATTGCTGAAGCCGTTGAATTTTGCGATTCCGCGGATTGTGTTGAGTTCGTTTTTTAGATCTTTATTGGACATAGGTATGCTGAAGGCTCGGTGAACTAGGCTGTTGTATGTGGCTCGTTTGTGGGACTGGGGGTGCACTGAATCTTGGCGAATGGTGGAGGCTGTTTGAGTGGGTTTTCTGAAAATTTTATAACTGAAAGAATCTGAGTTTCTAGTGATGGTTAAATCTAGAAAGTTGATTTTTTGATTTGATTCGGATTCTAGTGTGAATTTGATATGAGGATCAATATTGTTGAGTCTTAAGAGGGTGGTGGGTGCGTTAATTGATTTCTCATTCATGATTACAAAGACATCGTCGACATATCTGGCCCAAAAGAGAATGTTTTCAAATTCGTTGTCAATTTTGGTGTATTCGAGGAAGTCCAGGTATATTTCTGCTAAGATACCTGAGGCCGGTGACCCCATTGCCAAACCATTTTGTTGATATATGACATTGTCAAAAGTGAAGAAGTTATTGTCGATGATAAGTTTTAATATTGTGATAAAGTCTTGTATCTCTAGTTTGCTTAAGTGGCTGTTTTTGTTTAAATTGTTTATAATTATCGGAATTAATTTTGATACTTGTATGCTTGGGTACATGTTTACAATATCGAAAGAGTGGATGGAGTGATCCGGTTGCAAATTGAACTTGTTTAGTTTTTCTACTAGCTCAGATGTGTTTTTAATAGACTTTTTGGATAAGAATTGATAATTTTTTCTTAAGAAACATTGGATGAATTGTGATGTTCTGTATAAGGGGCTCGGTCTATAGTTGATAATTGGCCGGATGGGAATTCCGGTTTTGTGAATTTTGGGAAGAGCTTTAGCAGTGGGGAGTCCTGGGTTCATATGTATGAGTTTGGATTTTTCCTGTTCAGTAAATAAAAATGAAGTGTTTTTAAGAGTTTGTTTAAGTAGTTTTTGAATTTTTTGGGTGGGGTCTTTTTTGATTATGGAAAATGAGCTGTCTGTGAAAAAGTTTTTTGTTTTTTCAATATATACTTTTTTTATCCATGATAACTGTTGCATTGCCTTTGTCAGCTTTGGTTATGATGAGTTCGTTGTCTTTAATTTTCTTCTTGAGGGCGTATATGCGCTTTTGTTCAGCAATTTTTTCTTTATTATTGAGGTTATTTGCGGGGTTGGTTAAATTGTGGAGGATATCAGTCAGTTTCCTTTTAACATCAGTTCTAACCTCATTTTGCGTGTCTTCCGGTATTTTGCTGATGGCTAGCTCTGATTCTGTGATCATAGTAGCGGCTATGTTGAGGCTATTCAAGTTTGGCCAGTTGTGTTTCGGTCCTTTGGATAAAGTTAAGTGTTCACTTTCACTTAAGGGCGTGTTAGATAGATTTACAACAGCTGGATGAAACTGCGTACGAACGAACGTGTTACTATTGGAGTTTCTAGTTTGTTGGTTATGTAGTTGGCAATTTTTTAGCCTGTTGAGTTTATTCTCCAAATTTGACTGTTTTTTGGCTAGTTCGTAGAATAATTTGTTCTCTACTTCTTGATAGAATAGTGTCCATTGTGCGTTTGAAAGTAGTTTAGTCGCTGCGAGGTGAGTGTCGTATAATTTCTGATTCAAAAAATATTTCTTCCTATACAAGAATTTAATTTCGTCTCTTAACCATATTTTGTTTGTTTTGTTTTGAGTTTTGATGGTTTGAGGTGAAGTCCGATGTTTCTTTTTATTGCTTCTTAGAAAATTAGGTGTCAAGTTAAGTGATATACATTGCTTTAGGAAATCGATGTCTTTGCGTAATTTGGCTATCTTTAATTTTAGGCCTAGATATTGAAAGGCTTTCTGTTTTGCCTGGTAAGCTACATCATTGATGGTTATGAATTTCATGTTTTTGGTCCGTATTGAACAATATATAAGTAATAATAATAATAATAACTTAAATGTTTCCACCTTTTCAATACAATATATTCACAAAATTACAAAATTATACGGTACTAGTTTCGACCCATCTAGGGGTCATCATCAGCCGTATTGGAGCAAAGATCATTTGTGGCGAAATCCTAAGACAGTATTATTTTAAAGAATAACAAGTGAAATGAGATGTTATGGTAATAGTTAATAATACAAGGAATATACATAATAAGAGGTTTTTAACAAAGAATAAAGTATAAATGGGGTGTTGTAAAAATTAAAACATGAAATTCATAACCATCAATGATGTAGCTTACCAGGCAAAACAGAAAGCCTTTCAATATCTAGGCCTAAAATTAAAGATAGCCAAATTACGCAAAGACATCGATTTCCTAAAGCAATGTGTATCACTTAACTTGACACCTAATTTTCTAAGAAGCAATAAAAAGAAACATCGGACTTCACCTCAAACCATCAAAACTCAAAACAAAACAAACAAAATATGGTTAAGAGACGAAATTAAATTCTTGTATAGGAAGAAATATTTTTTGAATCAGAAATTATACGACACTCACCTCGCAGCGACTAAACTACTTTCAAACGCACAATGGACACTATTCTATCAAGAAGTAGAGAACAAATTATTCTACGAACTAGCCAAAAAACAGTCAAATTTGGAGAATAAACTCAACAGGCTAAAAAACTGCCAACTACATAACCAACAAACTAGAAACTCCAATAGTAACACGTTCGTTCGTACGCAGTTTCATCCAGCTGTTGTAAATCTATCTAACACGCCCTTAAGTGAAAGTGAACACTTAACTTTATCCAAAGGACCGAAACACAACTGGCCAAACTTGAATAGCCTCAACATAGCCGCTACTATGATCACAGAATCAGAGCTAGCCATCAGCAAAATACCGGAAGACACGCAAAATGAGGTTAGAACCGATGTTAAAAGGAAACTGACTGATATCCTCCACAATTTAACCAACCCCGCAAATAACCTCAATAATAAAGAAAAAATTGCTGAACAAAAGCGCATATACGCCCTCAAGAAGAAAATTAAAGACAACGAACTCATCATAACCAAAGCTGACAAAGGCAATGCAACAGTTATCATGGATAAAAAAAGTATATATTGAAAAAACAAAAAACTTTTTCACAGACAGCTCATTTTCCATAATCAAAAAAGACCCCACCCAAAAAATTCAAAAACTACTTAAACAAACTCTTAAAAACACTTCATTTTTATTTACTGAACAGGAAAAATCCAAACTCATACATATGAACCCAGGACTCCCCACTGCTAAAGCTCTTCCCAAAATTCACAAAACCGGAATTCCCATCCGGCCAATTATCAACTATAGACCGAGCCCCTTATACAGAACAACACAATTCATCCAATGTTTCTTAAGAAAAAATTATCAATTCTTATCCAAAAAGTCTATTAAAAACACATCTGAGCTAGTAGAAAAACTAAACAAGTTCAATTTGCAACCGGATCACTCCATCCACTCTTTCGATATTGTAAACATGTACCCAAGCATACAAGTATCAAAATTAATTCCGATAATTATAAACAATTTAAACAAAAACAGCCACTTAAGCAAACTAGAGATACAAGACTTTATCACAATATTAAAACTTATCATCGACAATAACTTCTTCACTTTTGACAATGTCATATATCAACAAAATGGTTTGGCAACGGGGTCACCGGCCTCAGGTATCTTAGCAGAAATATACCTGGACTTCCTCGAATACACCAAAATTGACAACGAATTTGAAAACATTCTCTTTTGGGCCAGATATGTCGACGATGTCTTTGTAATCATGAATGAGAAATCAATTAACGCACCCACCACCCTCTTAAGACTCAACAATATTGATCCTCATATCAAATTCACACTAGAATCCGAATCAAATCAAAAAATCAACTTTCTAGATTTAACCATCACTAGAAACTCAGATTCTTTCAGTTATAAAATTTTCAGAAAACCCACTCAAACAGCCTCCACCATTCGCCAAGATTCAGTGCACCCCCAGTCCCACAAACGAGCCACATACAACAGCCTAGTTCACCGAGCCTTCAGCATACCTATGTCCAATAAAGATCTAAAAAACGAACTCAACACAATCCGCGGAATCGCAAAATTCAACGGCTTCAGCAATCATTTTATAGAAAGGATAATCAATAAACACAAACATCGCCCAAAAACTACCCTCAAAAAAGAAATAACCAAACCTCTAACATTTTCCACCTTCACGTTCAACAATGATATCTACAAGTTAACCAACATCTTTAAGAAACAAGGCGTTAAAATAGCCTTCAAAACCAACAATAAGAACATGAATGTTTTATACAATACTTCACACATCAACAAGACCAGCAGTTTTTTAAAATCAGGAGTTTATAGGATCAAATGTACCACCTGTAAAAAAACCTACATCGGGCAAACCGGGAGAAACTTCATTATCAGATACCACGAGCACACTAACGCAATAAAATACAACAAGTTTTCAGCCATCGGCCAACACATGCAAGATTATAACCATAATTTCACCAATATTGAACAAGACATGGACATCCTCGTATTAGCAAACAAGGGCCCTTTACTGAACATAATGGAAAATTACTACATACACCTAGACCAATACTTTAATGCCAGTCACAATCTCAATGAAATCTCAGAGAAACCCAACATACTCTTCGATCTATTTATCACTTTCCTCAGAAACAATAATGCAGCCAACCTAAACTCAATCCTAAATTTAATCAAAGGTACTTTTCCAAGACAATTACACTTTCTCCCACATCTTTCAGCCCCACCTTAAGCCCTCTTCCTAAGCCATATTTCATTTCAATACAAGAACTTACTGATTTCCATGATTATAATTTTTACAACACCCCATTTATACTTTATTCTTTGTTAAAAACCTCTTATTATGTATATTCCTTGTATTATTAACTATTACCATAACATCTCATTTCACTTGTTATTCTTTAAAATAATATTGTCTTAGGATTTCGCCACAAATGATCTTTGCTCCAATACGGCTGATGATGACCCCTAGATGGGTCGAAACTAGTACCGTATAATTTTGTAATTTTGTGAATATATTGTATTGAAAAGGTGGAAACATTTAAGTTATTATTATTATTACTTATATATTGTTCAATACGGACCAAAAACATGAAATTCATAACCATCAATTGTACATTTTTACCGTACCGGGTATGATATCAGAGATATTCATGAATTTGGATTTTTGTTGCTAAGTCCACATCAGTGCCAAATCACAAGAAAATGAATAGACAGAATTTACTGAAAATCGTTCATGTAAAGTCGGGGAATAAGGAATTACAGTCGACGCTACAAATAATTTCGTAAGACGCCCTAATATTACAGAGTCGAAAGAAAACTAAATGTGAAGGCCTACAATACAGAAAGCTCATAACATTGAATAACAAAAACGTTACTTTGACCATTGTTTGTTATGATGTTCTTTGTGTCTTCTGTTGCCAGTCATGTCCGATAGATGGTATTACTGCTGTATACCGAGTATTTTTTAAATTTGCTTTGTGTTGCACCGACACATGTATTATTGTGATGATGGGATAAGACAGGGCTAGGAGTGGAAAGGAAGCGGCCCTGGCGTTAATTACGGTAGAGCCCCAGCATTTGCATGGTGTGAAAATGGGAGACCACGGAAGACCATCTTCAGGGTTGTCGACAGTGGTTTTCGAACCCACTACCTCCCGAATGCAAACTCACTTTTGCGTGTCCCTAACCGCACGGCCAACCTGCCCGGTCGTACTGAGTATAACAGCCTGCATGAATATTGGTGGGAAGTAGCTGGGGAGTTATATAACTTACTTCTTAAGCATGCCATTCCTCTGGTTCATACATTTTCTGATACTACTGGTACGTAACAAACTGGTTCATCATAGCATTCGAGCTATTCAGTCCCTACCTTGAGGCACTGATTGGAATGAGCAGTGTGTATATTTAACGGAACAATGGCAGAGGAGTTTTCATGGCTGTCTCCGGCCTGATCCTTCCAGCTCTGGAAGTGGACTGTTAAATCGGCATCGTAGTACTGTTCGTTAAAAGTGAGAACGTGCAGTTTTTCATTTGAGCAAATATTTTACATGAAAGCATTGCTTTTAATCCCTACTTTCCTATGGCCTAAGATAACTAACTGTAGTTAGGAAAACCACAAAGACAGTCTTTCTTAGAATCCCGTAGCGAAGCACGGGTACATCAGCTAGTTAAGAATAAAAGAGAATGAGGAAATAACACATCACTCACCATTAATGGCTGGCAGAGGAAGGAAGTTATGGACTACTCCACTGATCTCAGAGTCACTTTCTTGCCACTTGTCTTTCCCGATCTACAATGAGACATGCTAAACACGCACAAACTAAGTACACTAACCAATACACGGGCGTAAATAAAATGACAGCTATTATTAGACTGAACAATTAAACCTGTATGGTACTAACTTGTGCTATGCTAAACTAAACAACACTATATTGTACTGTAATAGAGAGATAGACTAATATGGAAAAAAACAATTAATGAAGAAAAATGCAAAAGATCGCGAAACGTACCGAATACCATACAAGCTGAGCCAGATAGGTTAACCACGTGGTGAATGTAAATATTAGCGCAGTCAACTAGGTTTCGAGATCACACTCTGTCGATATATGGCAGCTTGGGATTGGTTGGATGTCTTATGTTTCAGCGCGTAACCACCAGACAGAGCAAAAATCGGCCAAAGCATCAATTTAGAAATAAAGCAGTGCAGAGTATAGAATGATCATTACTACTGTCATAATTAACCCTCACCCGCCCATGTTCTAAAGCATATTTTCCCCCAGAATTAAAGGACTTCTTTTCAGCCATCATTCTAAAAATGCAGACATTTATGAAAAAAAGTATATATTGTACAAAAACTAATGAACATAGAAATATTAATATTTATTTATTTATTTGTTTGTTTATTTATTTATTTATTTATTTATTTATTTTATTTATTTATTTATTTATTTATTTATTTATTTATCTGTCGGTCGGTTGGTCGGTCGGTCGGTCGGTCGGTCGGTCGGTTAAACACTTATGCCAAATCGTTCACAAGTCTCATCAATTTAACTGAATAAGTAACATAATTCAAAGAATCAACAGTGAGATTGATCAAACGATAGTTAAGTTCATTACAAGTCAGTCCTAAATTTTAAATACCTAATACCATACAATCGTACAAAATTTCAAGCATGATGAGGGGTGGAGGCGGGATGGCAATGAGGGGACCGAGAGACATGACTGACGCGAAAAGAGTTCTAATAGGAGTAACGGCAGGCACATGAAGATAAAATTTGCTTGAAGAGTGGAGTAGTTCAAAATACGGTAAAGCGTGTAAGTCCAAGCTTGCGTTAAAAATCAATAGCCAAAAACACAAATGGATCTTAGTGCCGTGTAATTGTGTGACTCTCCCAACTCCGTCATTACTTAGAAATATGAATGCACCATGCTTTTACATGACTTGATCCCTATGTCTCACCTGAAGCCAAAACAGCAGCAGTCGAAGGGACTAGAAAATCAGCTCTGTCCAGTGCGATGTGCTCTCACATCCAGTGGGGAACAGCCTCTCGTTCAACCTGCCCCGCTGGGCGAGGTGAGGCGTATTCATATGATCAACAGTTCATTGTAGAATGTGTGAGACATTAGAGCGACGTCAGGTGAGTGGGAGAGTCAGCTGATCGTTCCAAATGGCAGTCAGTCTGTGGAAAACAAGTCCGACGGATGGTAGTGTAATGTGAATGGCTGGTACACAAGGTAAGTTGGGGCACAACAGCACCTTATCACCTAAAACATTTTCACGTTAAAGCGCGGACATGTATGTTTACAATATGTCATTGCCTTCTGTATTTAGTGTTCTAAGGTTTTAAAAGAAGAAAACTAATATCTTTCGTCTCTAGGAAGTGCACATGCTAGTAACAGCAAGTTATATTTGTCTATCTGCCAATAAATGGCTCATAAATGCGACTAGAAGTACAAGTACGCTTTACTACACTGTGGACGGGAGGCCCTCGGCTTTTGTGCTACACATTACTTTGCAATGGACGGCTAAATAAAGAACAGTTAAACACAGTTAAAATATTTTATAACAGAAATTAAATTCCACCCCAGTGAGACATACATACATACAACAACAACAATAATTAGTAATAATAATAATAATAATAACAGCAGCAGCTAGTGATAGTAATGTAATAGCATGATTAGAAATGCACAATTTACTCGTATCCTGCTGTACCTCTTCGCTCTTCTAAATGACCCTGTGGTTGATATTCCTCTGACGTCATCCGGTAAACGGTTCCATTCTCAAGCAGCAAACACAGAAAATGAGTTATTATATGCGGGGCAGTTTGATGGTGCGGAATGACGAGCGGGTTTGATGTATGAGCCCTTGTATCTCTGTTATGAACATTTGAGAAATACTGGAAACGTGAAGAAAGGCAAGATGGAGAAGATGTAGTAAGAACTCGGTGGAGGAGAGAGAAAGAATGATGGTTATGACAAACATGGAGTCGCGATCACTCTAGTTTTAGGAAAGATGATGTCTTGTGGGTCATATTTTCTTAAATTGCATATATATCTCACACATGCATTTTGAGCGCATTTTAACCTTAGGGACAATTGTGGCCTCACATCATTGTGAGGATCCTGTGGAACATTTAGAATTTGACCGTAACCCAAAAAAAAAAAAAAAAAAAAAAAAAACAAACTTCATTACAAAAGATTATACCACCAGTTAACAACGAAGTGAAAACAGCAATTAATGCACTTAAAAACTACAAAGCAGCAGGAGAGAATCAAATAGTAGCAGAAATATGGAAGAATGTTAATGATCAGACTATTCAAAACCTACATAAATACATCATTGATATTTGGAACACGGAGAAGCTTCCCGAGGAATGTAATACAGCGATAATCCACCCGCTGCATAAGAAAGGTGATCGCTCCGATCCAAATAATTATCGGGGGATATCCTTGCTTGATATTACATACAAGATTTTATCCAAGATTATATACACATGAATCCAAGAACAACTCGACCAAGAACTTGGAGAATATCAGGGAGGATTTCGACCAGGTAGAAGCTGTCCAGATTAAATCATTAGTTTAAAATGGATAATGAAGCACCAAAGAGTTCGAAGTAAGGGTCTAGTCATCACGTTTGTAGATTTTTAAAAAGCATACGACAGTGTTCATCGTGAATCATTATTAAAAAGCCTTAAAGAATTTGGAATACACCAAAAACTTGTTAACCTCATTAGTATGACTTTTAAAAATACGAAAGCAAAAGTTAAATTTAGAGGTGAATTATCAGAATCATTCAGTATAAGAACTGGACTTCGACAAGGAGACGGACTCCCACCATTGTTATTTAATTGTGCATTGGAGAAGGTTATGTGTGAATGGAACAAGAAATGCCAACCAACTATCAAGATCAGTAGAAGTATTAAACTCAACTGCCTTGCTTTTGCAGACGATTTAGCATTACTTGCAAATACAATAGAAGAGGCTAAATTTCAAATTGAACAACTAGAAATTATAGCCAAAAAAATGGGATTACAAATTTCATTTGAAAAAACAGAAATGATGCCAACTTTTAAAGTTGATTTACCAGTTATTCAACTGAACAGTAATAAAGAGATTTAAATTGTTCAGAAATTCAAATATCTTGGGGAAATAACAACATGGAACACAAATGAAAAAGAAGCAATAGAACACAGAACAACTAAATTTAAACAAGCACAAAGACTTACCTGGCCAACCTATAAAATAAAAAAAAATCTCTTTCGATAAACGCTAAGCTGAAACACTATAATTCCATAGTTAAACCAGAGGCAACGTATGCTAGTGAAACTTTATTCAAATTAAATGTAAAATCTACAACAGACAAATTACAGAAAACTGACAGAAGAATTCATAGAACAATTATTAATAAAAAACACCAAGTTGATGGACAGTGGAGATTGTTGCCTAACAACATTGTCTATCGTGAATGTGAATCAATAATATCTACAATGTGTAAAAGAAGAATTTCCTTTTTCTGTCACATATCGAGATTACCAGACACCAGGATATTGAAACAACTATTTGATTACTTTTTGAAAAATAAAATCAATAATAATTGGTTCAAAGAAGTTCAGGATGATTTGGAAGAATTGGGTATAACTCGGCAACAAATGAAAGATAGAAAAGAGAAGATGATTTTGAAGAACAAAAGCATAGGTCTCAAACTAAAAACAGTACACTATATCGGACACACAAAGGGGTTCCAGGTCGGAGAGGATGAGAAAGTTCTGGGAGAAGAAAAAGAAGAAATTAACTCAAATGTATTGATTTAAGTGCTCCAATGTGGGCGTAAAATATGTAAATAATAAATAAATAATAAAGAATGTAAAGCTGAGATAACTTTTTGGTAGATATGTAAGGTATGTCCAGACCAAGTCATGCGTTCGTCCATGATGACGCCAAGATTCTTCACTTGTGATACAAAGGAATTGAAATATTCTGAAGGATTACTCTGGACAGCATATATTTACTTATAATTGTCATTCGATTTTGATGGCCAAGAAGGATTAATTGTGACTTTGTAGGCTTCATTTTCAGGCCGAGTGTAGCAGACTAGTCACTGACAGTCTGTAAGTCAATGTTTAGTAAGTCTGTATTTTCCTGAAGGTCTCGTGTAGAGTTATAGGTCGTCAGTGTACATATGGTATTTGCTATGTCTTAAATTCGATGATATGATATAGGAATAGTTTTGGGAAAAAATGAAGGGTAAAAAGACAAGGAATGGATTGACTGTCTTCCTGGATGCCCAAGACACTCTGTGGAAAACTTAATCCATCCACAGTGTTATCAGTCCAGTCCCAACCATCCTTACATTCACATGGCTTATTTTAAAAATGAATGTTCAGAATAGCAAGCTCACAGAATGATTAGCTCATTATTGATGTTGATTCATTATGCAGTTTATCGAGATGAATGCCATGGGACTGACAGAACCACGACAGGCCTACGTCTTCATCCTGAAGGCCCTGACTGGCGAGAAGGCGACGGCTGAGCAGGCTCAGCGGACGCTGGAGAAGATGTTCACTCGTTCTGCAAAACGGAAAGCCAACAAGTCCATTGTCCTCATGGTTGATGAGGTAAGTGAAGGAACACACACCTGTTATATTTTCAGTAATAGGAGTGTTAGGACTTACTGGAGTTGTGGATGATCTACTGACGTTCTTCTACTCTCTCTCTCTCTCTCTCTCTCTCTCTCTCTCTCTCTCTCTCTCTCTCTCTCTCTCACACACACACACACATCTGATTTGACACTTGTTTGTTGCCATTGGTGCTTTCACAGCCCGTGCTTATAGGCTTTTGGGCTTATGCCGTGTCAAGAAAATAAGGTGAAATTCTTTACGTTTCGCAGAGAACTGTGCTCTGCGTCATCAGAAGAAAATCTCGACTGCCCACAAGAAAGGCTTCTTAACCAATGAGCTTTTGAATTTAGACGTTATAATAGAAGTGGAAATGGTACGTTCATTTGTCACCAGATGGCTCCCCGGGTGCGGTACAGCGCTAGCGTTCGAAGCGGAAGCTGACTGAACCATTAGAATCAGTCTAAGAGGATCACATAACATGTGTATGTCACATTGACACAAGTCTGGAATGAAACATCTGACGATGAGGAACATACGAATTTGGAAAACACTGAGACGAAATAACAATAAAGAAGGAACAGGGAAGGGAACTACCTACGTAAAGCCTTAATGGCTGGCAACCAAGTGGATTTCTACGTATTTCCCCTAAATGCAGATCAGTATTGATTGAACTTCTCGGTTCCACACTAAATTCCTTACATTCTGGTAGAACGTACCCTTATGCTGATCTCCTTATCCAACATTGCATCTTGCATTATTTCACTTTCCTAATATTTGAAGTATTCAACAACCTCGAGGTTTTGCTCCCTGATACTAACAATTCCTTTTCTTTCTCCTCTGTTTTGCTCTTGTCCACGCTGATTTTCATACCGTATTTCTCAATATTGTCATTTTCTTTTCCTATACTTA
Source organism: Anabrus simplex (assembly GCF_040414725.1). Lineage (NCBI taxonomy): Eukaryota > Metazoa > Arthropoda > Insecta > Orthoptera > Tettigoniidae > Anabrus > Anabrus simplex. The sequence goes on along the minus strand of NC_090277.1, from coordinate 100,499,535 downwards.
TTGTACAATCCCATTGGGATCATTTTCTCCTTTTGTGTTTGTCCTGTTTTCTATTCTTTCACAACCTGTATTTATCTTATGTTTCTTCCTTTTTTTCTGTACTTGTATGCCATATGTCTTTTTCTCATCCCATACTTATCCCGCATAAAGAAGGAAGATCAGTCAAGACAACACAGCTGTGAGTTCGCATCCAAGACATAGTGGGTTCGAACCCCACTGTTGGCAGCCCCGAAGATGGCTTTCTGTGGTTTCCCATTTTCACACCAGGCAAATGCTGGGGCTGTACCTTAATTAAGGCCATGGCCGCTTCTTTCCCATTCCTAGGCCTTTCCTGTCCTATAGTTGCGATAAGAACTATCTATATCAGTGCGACGTAATGCAAAAAAAAAAAAGTCAAGACCGCCCCTCATTAAGTGTTGATGCCTGCCCTCCTGGTGAAGCCGGCAAGCAGAAACGAGCTCTTTGGGAGCTGAAAAGAGACTGATGTAGAAGAACTGGGGTTGATGAGGAAGGAGACCAATTGTTTGAAGACGTGGAGATTGTCCTTGTCCTGTCTTTTTTGCTCTTTCCTCCCACTCTGACCTGTCACTGTGCTTTTCCTATAACAGTCTTAATTTTTATGCAATGTTAGCAAACATAGCTCTGAATCAGGTTAGACAATGTTACCACTGAAAAATATTGTTTTCATGAACATTGTCTCAGTTGTGTATATTGGTTTCAAAGCAGAAATAATTTTTAAAAAGTGGAGAACTGTCAATCTTGGCAAGTAATAAGCAGAGGAACAAAATAACATCCAGAAAGAATGGAAAATTCTGGGGGGAAATGGAGCATCGGGCAGCCCTAGTCAGAACAAATCCGTCATAAGAATGCAGTGGCTTAAGAACTTCTGCGCACTGTTTTTGAAAGGGGATACTGCAATAGTGTAGCTGTAAGAACAGTGAAATGTGCCGTGTCTCAAATTATGATTCAACAGATGTAGGAGTTTTTTCATGATTATATTTTGATTTGCTTTTCTACAGTTGGACATCCTGTGGACAAAAAGAGAGGATGTTGTGTACAACTTGCTGGACTGGCCTACAAAGGTGGGCTCACGGTTGATTGTTCTCACCATTGCCAACACCATGGACATGCCGGAGAGAATGCTGAAGGGGCGTGTCACAAGTCGTTTGGTGAGTACTGTTATCCTCATTTAACCCGGGAAAGGAAGACAAAATAATCTTGACCAAAAATATGGCTTCCGATTGAGATAGCTAAATAAAATTAGCTCTCAATCGGAAACCATATTTTTGGTCATACTAGCCCGGTAGGGCATATATAGTAAGTGGAGATGTAATTCTCCCCTAATATGTCGGCACTGTGTGATGCTCATCGCAGGATAGCTTGTAGTGGGCCAGTGTCTTGGGAAGGTGCAGTATCCAGCTGATGAGCCCATGCCGCACTGGGGCGAAACACGGGTAATTTTTGACAATTCAGTTTCCTGAATTTTATAAAATAATCTTGTTCAGAAATACATCAAAGTTTCTCAGAAAGTTTTCCCTCCCAATCCACAGAGATTTAGCAGCGAGAGGAGGTGGTGGTGGTGGTGGTGATTATTGTTTTAAGAGAAAGTATAACTAGGCAACCATTCTCTGTTAATACTACTCAGAGTGGGGGAAAATGGAATGGGTCCAACACTTCAAAACAAAGAAGGCACTATTCAAAGAAAGACAAGGACCCCGGAGACGTGAAAATGAATTACTCCCTAGGATTCGCAAACCTAATACCGTTGAGGTTGGAAAAGAACAAGAGTTGACCAAAGAAGGTCAGAGAGGATAGAGGAAAGTGATGAGCCTGGCATAAGTAAGTGGAAGCAATGCCAGGACTCAGCTAAGGGCTCAGTGGTTGCCAACCTGGGGCCACTTTTAGTCGCAGTAGGGATGGGATAATGTGGGTGTATTCTTCCCCCCCCACCCACAGGAGGTTTAGTGGTGAGACTCCAGCACCTAAAGTCACAGTCACTGTAGGTGAAAACAGCCCAACAACTTATCTCCAGTGGCTACAATAGAATGGATGAGTGGCATTCGGTTCAGAGGGCTCTGGGTTCATCTTGGCCGAGTTAGGGTTATTATTCCTCTAGCTGAAGAACTGAACAAAAAAATAACTTAAAATGTGGCTTAGACTTAATGTCAGTCTCTACAAATAAAACAAACCAGACACAAGCAAACACAGATCAGTATCAGGTCTGCCATCCCTTGCACTTTGTGATCAATGAAAGTTGATTGGGCACAGAAGCAGTGATAGTCTGGAAGAACCCCTCCATACCACATTGGAGACACAATGTTTGAACGTGCTACCCTCCAAAAATTGAAGGATTTTTAACCCGCTACTGCATGAAGTATTTTCCATTTGCATTTGGTGACAAAACTTTCAAGCTTTAAATTCGACTAGCGTTCAGTGTCTTAGATTTACCAACAATTCTTACTGGGGCTAATACTTCGACACTCGTATGTGATGTGGTTGCCATAATGAAGTACATATATAATATTTTGCGGTTTCACACTAAGTTTTTAACATTCAAAGACCGATCATTACTACCTACTGGCTATGGGTACATATTATAATCATTATAAAATATCAAAGCCATCTTGTTAACAGTGCTGATGGTAGTACTTATTATTATAATTAATCATATACGGTCGTATCAGCACACTAAATTTTATCCCAAAACCGGTTCTCAGACTCTAAGGTCAATCATCAGTGTTATCAATTTAACACCTTTAAAAATGTAAAAAACAAAACCAGTTGAGTATGCATCCAGCAGGAAAGCTTGGATGACAAGTAACATTTTTGAGAAGTGGCTGTTAAAATTAGATGAAAAGTGTTGCAAAGAAAAACTGAATATTACTCCCTTCATTGGCAACTGCACTGCTCACAACAGCATTCCGCCTTTGGAAAACGTGAAGGTGATTTATTTCCCATTTAATACAATATCTCTTGTTTAGCCTATGGAACAGGGTATCATAAAAATTCTGAAACACTTATACAGGCAATTGTTGTTGAGAATATTCTCACAGAGGACTGTAACGCTCTTAAAATTTAATTTGACATTCTCCATACCTCAAGAATGTATGAGCAAGCATGGGATCAGGTGACAGCTGAAACAATCACAAACTGTTTCAAGAAAGCTGGTTTCTTGATAGAAGCGCCGACGAGACTGTGGATAAAGCCATGCCTTTGGTTGACGGTTGGGAGGAAATCGTGTCTGTTCCTATCACATACGAAGAACTTGTCAATGTTAATGAAGGTGTCGCTATGTGTGGCGAACTCACTGACGCGGACATAATCACTGAGGCAATCGGCAACTCCCACCAAGCTGCAGACAGCGCGTCTGGAGATGAGGACATAGATTCTTTAGAGGACTAGGAAGGACTGATCCCGAGTGCAGCTGAACCATCCAATTACATCCATCAACTCAGGTTATTTTTTGAAAATCAGAACAATGTGAGTGATTCTATTTTTCAGTCACTATATCATATAGATTCATACATCTTGGGCGAGAGAATTAAATCGATAAAGCAAGCTATGATCTCTGACTCTTTTAACAAAGAGCAAATGCGATTTCTAATGGCGTTAAGACTAACAAGTACGGTGTTTTCAGTACCTACCTAATATCTAAAGACTAAATACTGTACTGCGTCTATAAACAGATAAAGTAGATTATAAAATATATATTTATATGCCAATAATATCTAAGATGAAGTTTCTTTTGTAAAATCTATTGTTGGAGTTGTTTTTGTAACTTTTTTGTTTAATTCGAATTTGTGGTTAATTCAAATTTTTTAATGGTTTCTTGAGGTTTGAATTATTGAAGTTCCACTGTACACGATTCATCAATATCATATTTTCTGCGGCGGCGTGATTTCCGATAGTTTCAGCTTCTGTTAAAACTGTAAGCAAATCACAGTAAATAACCGCAAAGGCTTGCTTGAATTCATCGCTTCTTGCCACTGATGCTTCTTCACTCAGAACACAAAGTATTAATCAACTGCCACACCGTGTGGTTCCGGTAACGGGGAAGTGAGCGACGGAGAGAGATTTCAGCTTTTGCCAAGTTGCATGGTATGAAATCGCTGTTGCCATGTTGACAGGTCTTTGGAACAATGTATTATGAGACCACGATATAAAAATTTAAGGAACAATGCATTTTAAGAACATCAACATAGCAAAACATCAGGGAAAAACGTTCTTGGATGCAAACTATACGCGTCGTTTACACTTGCGTATTATCGTAGGAATGTCCAACATCTGGGCAATTTACACACATTTTATGTGTGGATTAGCATCCGCTTTCTCAATAAACTTTAATTTTTCATTATTTGTAAACTGTCTGACTTTCTTCTTCTCCATAACCGAATGTCCTGCAAACCACTGTGCGTCTGTACAGTAGGCCTAATTCATAAAATATTGTTATATTTGCCTTTATTTGTAGTGGCGGTTAGGACTCATCATCCTCTCTTACACTACACCACACTTCATAAACAGTGTACATCTGAGAATAATATTCAGAATCTTATCTTAAAACTACCATTACAAACTAGAAACAAAATAACGTAAGCACTATAAATATTCTTAGTCGTATCTTAAAACTGTCGTTACAAATTAGAAGTTGAATGATACAAAATAACGTAAGCACAGTACACAAGTATGAAGGATGAGTTCTCCACCTAATCAATAATTTATTTTACACAGTGTCAATATTATTTACATAAAAAGACACTACCAGTTTCAACCTGTAAATAGGTTATCTTCAGCTGTTGAAGAACCTGCTTAATAATGACTGTACAGAATAAATACTACTAAAATTAAAATTAAACATTAGGCATTTCATGTCAATCTCTGTGACTTTGCAAAATTCAAAGAATGGTCTATTTGAAGGTGGCTGGTTCAGAAGAGAATTTATAGTCTGTGATATTGTCTGCATTTCTGGTTTAATTTTTATTTCAGCAAAATGAGCATTTAATCTCTCCAGAGAGATGTCTGGATTGCATGGCTGGGGCAAAGCTTTCCCAATTCCAATGGAACGAAGTTGTTTCCAAGTTGTTAAACAATTCACTTCTCTCTCTCTCTCTCTAGTCATCAACCGTGAGGCATCACGTGTTGTTAAAAAAAAGTGCAGGCAGTATTCAAGGTTATATGGTAATTCTTGTTTTATTTCTCTACTTTTGTACATTGTCCTGCTTACATTTTTTTCAACCCAGTTATAACAAAAAGCGGTGTGTATAAATTTTGCTTTATTATAATAATTCTTAGGACACTAACATTTCTATTGCTTGTTTCAGGGTTTAACTCGTCTCACATTCCAGCCGTACACTTTCAGACAGCTCGAGCAGATAGTGCAGTCTCGTTTGGAAGGCATACAGGCATTTGATGCTGATGCTGTGCAGCTTGTTGCTAGGTATGGGGAATTTAGATCAGTATTATACACCTTTTATGTTATAACTGTTCATTTCAGTCTGTCGAGACTAAATTTGAAAAAATGAATGTATAATCCATCTGAAAAAGGAAACATATGGTAACATAATTATATAATTATACATAGTACTGCCATAAGTTCTGTCAATACTTTCACTGCATATAACTACTAAATAAGACTACGCAAACCCATTAAAATACATATATTCTGAAAAACGGCGAACATATTCTTACTTGAAATTATCACCATGTACGGCAACACAGCAGCAAAGACATTGAGGCCATTTATCTATAGCTGCACTAATCGTATCCAGTGACTTGATTGATTTTTTTTAACATCTCAATATTGCAGTGCCATTTTTGACATGTTGTGGCCTCAAGTTTCTGCCACAGAGAATAATCCAATGGATTGAGGTCCAGACTTCTACTAGGCCAGACACCAGCAGCGACAAACCGATACTGGCCCTTTAATTTTTCAGTTCGTAAATGCCATGTGTATCTTTTATATGCACGAACACGTGAATCATTCTTCAAAATATGTGATGTAGTTCATAGAGATATCTTCATTTCACTAGGCAAAATTGTTTGTTTACGCAAGGGATTGCGTTGAATCAGTTGCACCTATTTGTTTAAACCATGCTATTCTCTGAAACACACATCATTCATTGATACTGAGAGGTTTCAGCATAGAAAAAATTTCCTTAGCTCGTTTTCCACAGTGAATAATGCCAAAACAGCAATACAATTCTCATACGCTCCCCAATCCATCTTTCACTGCTACCTGCTGTTGGCACACTGCAAACCAGTTACTGGCAGAGTCATGAAGGTGACCTTGTGGGTGACGACATACAGCTTTGCCACACTTTTTTATCCACAATTACCATACTACTGCGCATTTAGAAATGTCCTGACAGAACTTGCTGCAGTACTGTGTGTATAAAAAAGAACAACTTAAATGGTAGGCGTTTAAAGGTATTAAATTTATAAAAATTCAAATTGTTATACAGCTTACCAACTACAGATGCTATTTCAATATAATTTTCCACGTTTAACTTGCATTCATTACCACTGATGAAATACCATGTTTCCAAGACAACCCTGAATGCAAGACGATCCCCATTTGTTCCTTCAAAAAAATTAAATCCGGCTTAAAATGTGCTTTGTGAAATCATAATTATATTTATAACAAATTTCAAATTTAATTTGAGAAATAAAATTAACACACACAAGTATACTGCCTTTGAAAGTTCAGGGAATTCCTGTTTGTGAGCCCGCATTCATATCGCACCTTATGTTATGGCCATTCCGACCTTGCGTTTTTTGCGCACGTCCCTCACAGTTTCATGTTTGACTTCTTTAAAGTGTCCTTGTTGTGGGCCACTGAATGAGTTTCTTCTACAAGTATGCTTGTTTAGACTACCTTTGTCTTCAGGCCAATGCCAAACATTGGCTTTAGTTATGCCACATTTTCGTGCTGTTTCACAATATTATTCTTTATTTCCGTGTGTTTAAGAACCATTGATTTAAAATTTGCATCATAATATCGAAGAGAACCCGTTGAAAATTTGACAACAATATTTGTTCCACAGGTCCCTACAATATGACGATCCATCACAAAAGTATTCCTGTTGTCTACAAAACTTACTAAACAGCAGGTACAACAGGCTGCTGCTTGCCGGTTTCAGTCGGCTTCAGTGCCTAGCGAGGTACTGTATAATAAAGAAGCGGACGTTAAAGGTCAGCGAGTTTTGTGTGCTGTTTTTTTTTTTTTTTTTGTTTTTTTTTTTTTTTTTTTTGCTAGGGGCTTTACGTCGCACCGACACAGATAGGTCTTATGGCGACGATGGGATGGGAAAGGCCTAGGAGTTGGAAGGAAGCGGCCGTGGCCTTAATTAAGGTACAGCCCCAGCATTTGCCTGGTGTGAAAATGAAACCACTTCCTTCCAACTCCTAGGCCTTTCCTTTCACACTAGGCAAATGCTGGGGCTGTACCTTAATTAAGGCCATCGTCACCTTAAGACCTATCTGTGTCGGTGCGACGTAAAGCCCCTAGCAAAAAAAAAAATTAAGGTACAGCCCCAGCATTTGCCTGGTGTGAAAAGGGGAAACCTACTATCTCCCGGATGAAAGCGCACAGCCCGGTTTTGTGTGCTGTGATATGGCCATTCTGTCCTTGCATTTTTCACACAAATACCTCATAATTTCATCTTCAACTTCTGTAAATCGTCCTTTGTGGGCATTTTTTTTTAACTATCTTTGGCTTCACACTAACGCTGAACATATTTTCTTGTGGATGTACAATCATTCTTCATTTCCGCCTGTTTAATAACCATTAACTTAAAATTGGCATCATAATATCAACGAGAACCCATTGAAAATTTGCTGGCAATACCTGTTCCGTGGGTCTCTGCAATATGATGATCCATCGCAAAAGTATTTCTGCTTACTATAAAACTGTTATTGTTATTCACACCTGGTACAGTAGACGCATTATAATTCCGTCACTGAGTAACCGTGGCCTTTCAAAGAATTCTCAGGGTCGCATCCTGTTATTACAATTCAAATGATATTTCCTACACAGCTGCGGCTCAGAAATCATTATGGTCAACCTTGCAATTAGCTCGAGAGTAGGCCTAATGTTCTGATGCCATTTTGTGGATTTGAGAAATGTTTTTGTAGTGGCTTGTAGAATGTCATTCTGTCTTCACTATTTTCTGACAACCAGCGGCGTTACACAGAGGCACTGTACAATCGACCGCCGCGGCTAGCGATGTATAATAAGGACACAGATGTTGAAGGTCTAGTTTCATGCACGCTCCTGGGGTGAAGGGAAGCAGCGTGGTTACCGTGCTAGGTGCCAGTGGTGTTCATTACTGTTACGTCGCAAATGCAAGAAGACCCGTGATTTTTCACATTAAATTCTGAGCGAAAACATTGTTTTGGATTTGCAGAAATACGGTAATTACAACATATTAGAATATGGTGTACTGAATAAGGAGGATACTCTCATTTTTTCACCTTTGTAAAGTAAATACGGTAATATGGAGATAATTAAGAAAGAAAGCAATTCCCTGTAAAATGAGATTTACACTTCAAATACTACCAGTTCAGTGAATACTTCCATGATTATTTTTTCTGAAATGATGAAAAGACTTGCGTCAGCAACATACTCTAGAATTAAAACTTTATTCTGCCTCTTCCAGTCCTCGATCTCCTTGTCACCGCCCTTGTTTCACTCCTGTCTTTACTTATTTTATGCCCCAGTCTTTCATAACATCACTAACTGAATTTGTGCTGTGTGTTCTCTCTCACCCCATATCACAATATTATCAGCAAATAACCAAGCTGTTGTATTCGGTGATACCATCTTACTGTGCACTTTTTTTTCTGTACTGCATTCTGTCATACTTTGCATTAGTTACAAATAAAAAATGAGAAGTGGGCGTAACATTGGTTACAATTCTTTTTCCAGAAAAGTGGCATCTGTGTCCGGAGATGCGAGGCGGGCCCTCGACATCTGCCGCCGCGCCACGGAGCTTGCGGAGCTAGACGGACCTGACGTTCTCGTGTCCATATCCCACGTTGATGTGGCTGTCAGGGAAATGCTTTCCTCATCCAAGCTGCAGGCACTTCGGTAAGAATTGCATACACTTACTATTATTTCATCCACGACATGAGGTACGAGATACAAAATTTATTGATCTGATTTGATGTTGTACAGGGCTTGCAGCGAGGTAGAACTGTTGTTCCTAAAAGCAGTAATGACAGAAGTGGAGCGCACGGGAATAGAGGAGACTCGCTTCTTCAAGGTGTACAAGATGCTGGGTGCTTTGTGTGTACTGGACGGTATGTTTCACTTGTTCTTATTTTAAAATGTACACTTCACTGAAAGTTTGCATTCTAGCATATATACAAAAATTATCTTTTCCAAGTCTGAAATGATGTAAGTTGGAAAGAAACATAGGGTTGAATCTTATGACAGATATACAAAACTGCAACATGTAGATCTATTCAAGTACTTATTAATGGAAAGAAACACACAAATACACAGAAAGATAGCAACATCAAAAGGAACACCTTTTGTTCGTCCAGTGTTCCTAATCTTTTATTATGACATGTATTCTATTTATAAGAACATTCAACTTAAGGGGTCAATACATGATATGTCTGAAAAACTTTAAGAATTAAGACATTAATTAAATGGTAGAACTGGAAAAATTCCAAAGAAAAGCAGCTTGATTTGTTCTCGATGATTTCCGACAAAAGAGTAGCGTTACAAAAATGTTGCAAAGTTTGGGATGGGAAGACTTGGGAGAAAGGAGATGAGCTACTCGACTAAGTGATATGAAAATGAAAACCTCCAACCTGTTTTCCAGTCTTTGACCGGGTCAGGGATGTAATGAATGAACCATATATAAGCTATTATTACAATGGGGTCGCCACTCCCAAAGTGATATATGAATGACTGATAGATGTTATGAAATGATAATGTAGAATGTTGCTGGAATGAAAGATGACAGGGGAAACCGAAGTACCCAGAGAAAATCCTGTCCCGCCTCTGCTTTGTCCAACACAAATCTCACATGGTGTGACCGATTTTTGAACCATGGTATCCAGCTGTGAGAGGCCGAAGCGCTGCTGTCTGAGCCACGGAGGCTTGCCGACTAAGTGGTATGCAATACCCATATAGTGGTCCATTATTGAACATTCCCTATGGGAATCAACATTTTTATCATCAGTGGTATGTTCTGAGCTGTCAGTGGAGAGATGCCATGGAATGACATTAGTAGACAAATAAGTTTAAGTGGTGTCTTTAAAAGTAGAAAGATCACAATATGAAGGTAACGTTGGAATTCAATAGGACAAATTGGGGCAAATATTTGTTTATAGGAAGGGGAGTTAGGGATTGGAGTAACTTACCAAGGGAAATGTTCAATAAATTTCCAATTTCTTTGAAATATTTTAAGAAAAGGCTAGGAAAACAATAGAAAGGGAATCTGCCACCTGGGCAACTGCCCTAAATGCAGACCAGTAGTAATTGATTGACTGTCTTTTTCAAGTATAATCTGTTAATACAGGTTGTTATACAGAATTACTTTTGACAGAATGAAGAGCCCCACAGTCGAAAGTGAAGAAGAATGGCTTTTATTACAACAAAAATGAAAATAAATTACGTTCCATAAATTATGAACAGAAGGGTGCAGATCTTTCCCGTCTACCATAAATCAAAGTTTCAGGTTCAACTGAAATGACAAATTCTGCTGTCTGCCTCAGTAGTTGGCTAGGGAGGCCAGCTGCAGTGGTGGTGGTGGTAGTGGTGGTTGTTTTTAACTCTTTCACTGTCTTAGTCAGACTGTCCGACTTGTTGGCTGAATGGTCAGCGTACTGGCCTTCGGTTCAGAGGGTCCCGGGTTCGATTCCCGGCCGGGTCGGGGATTTTAATCGCTTCTGATTAATTCTTCTGGCTCGGGGACTGGGTGTATATGTCCGTCCCAACACTCTCCTCATCATATTCAGACAACACACTACACTACCAACCACCACAGAAACACGCAATAGTGCTTACATCCCTCCATAGAGGGTTGGCGTCAGGAAGGGCATCCGGCCGTAAAAACAGGGCCAAATCCACATGTGCGACGCAGTTCGCACCCGCGACCCCACAGGTGTGGGAAAAAGCGGCAGGAAAAGAAGAAGAAAAGAAGACTGTCTTAGTCAGACTGCCTTGCTTTCCCCATAGTATTCTAAAAACTACCAGGCAAGTTAGACCGCTGTGCCGGCTTCAAACATTAATTACCAGTACACGACTTAAAAATCTCGAAACTTTACATTCATTTTTACAGGGGAAACTTCATCAATTTAGTCTGAAAACTTCTTTCAGTTCAGCAACTTTGATCAGCCACTCTTCAAAAAATCTAATACCCGTAAAAATGAAATGAAGTGGCGTATGGCTTTTAGTGCCGGGAATGTCCGAGGACATGTTCGGCTCGCCAGATGTAGGTTTTTCGATTTGACACCCTAGGCGACTTGCACGTCATGATGAGGATGAAATGGTGATGAAGACGACATATACACCCAGCCCCCGTGCCAGAGAAATTAACCAATGGTGGTTAAATTTCCCAACCCTGCCGGGAATCGAACCTGAGACCCCTGTGACTGAAGGCCAGTGCGCTAACCATTTAGCCACGGAGCCAGACATCTAATACCCGTAACATCAAGCCAAACAACAGTCGACCACAAATAGTTTTTAATTATATAATCTAATAAAATAAAGCACATTAGATACAAAAGCGCCCAACATGATGGTGAAAATCCCTTTTTTTTTTTTAATCTTCCATTGTAATTTGGTCACCGGTATACTGTTCGTAGTCGGTTTATGGAAATCTTGTACGCATAAATTAAGCCTGCATTGACTCGAGAATATGGTTTCGAATTTAAGTATCGATTCTAAAGTTCACGAATGCATTATATGCAATTCCGCCCATCACTAATTACAGTCAAATTAGAGAGAGAACAAATATCATTAACATTTCTGAAATTACGGTTATTCGCGACCTTGAGTTCATCTGGAAAGCGCGCTTGCTGTACAAGTTGATATGAATGCAAAATGATACAAAGTATTGAAATGTAACATGCTCAAATAAAATGATTGCGGTTTTATAACATTTTAACACAAAAACGTGAAATTCCCTGTCTTATATTAGGACCAAAACAGTAATAGGCAATCCCGAAACCTTCCATGGCTTTATGTATGTAAAGTGCAACATCTGGCCTGGTCTCGATAACATAATTGTGTACGATAATATTAAAATACTAAATTTGTGTTACTTAAGAAGGAGCAGTTTCGATTCCTGCCTGAAAGCCCAGTGCCCTGAGGGAAGTGCCAAAAGCTTGTTCGGCGATACAATAAAAAAAAATGTTAAAAAATAAACATCTAACCCTGGACATAATGTAGACGGTTTTAAAAGTACTAACATTTGAACGAAACTCGTTCCGTCTTCAATTAGAGCTGCAGAAATGCGCTCTGTCTCCTTCCGATTGTTGTGGACACTCTCTACTTTATGATTTCTGAGGATTCTCTACACAATACCACCAGAATGCGATGCTAAGATGGCCCCTTATGCAAGTTCACCACCGATCGCTTTTTCAGTACTGTACTTCCTCAAATTACCACAATGACAGGACCTTAACACCAAGATTCGTAAGTATGCCGTAGCCATCCTTTCGTGAGATACAGTTTCTTGAAAAACGCGTGATCGAGGATTTAGCGTTGATGGGACTGAAATTTCTGGATGGTTGATGCGGGAAATCGTTTCTTTGAGAAACGGATAATGCAAGATTTTTACGTGATTTACCGTATTTACGCGAATAATCCCCGCACATTTTTTAAAAAAATTTGAGGCACGAAATTGGGGTGCGGGTTTTATTTGCGTCAACGTTGCCAACATGCTCCTAGCTCACCTAGCTTTCGATGCTGAGTGTACAGTTATGCTTTGTCCAACCATAGATGGAAGAAAACTGTCTCCATATGTCATATTTAAACAGAAAACAATTCAGACTTTTAATTCTAAACTGACGACATTTTTTTTAAATAGTACCATATTTTACAGGGTATTTTAAATTCAAAATTTCTCCACATCACGGTAGAACGCGTCTTCCGGAACGTGCAGGGGTAGCTTTCTGCACTTTCACTCACTTCGATTGGCATTTCTGAATTAGAAGATGGCTGTTAATCACATAATTGGAAGTCCGATTTCTGTATTACAAAGACTTTGAATTAACAAGGTTTTACTGTATCGCAAAACTAACATCAGATTTTGCCGGTGTGTCTATTTCAAGTGTTTACATTGCACGAAAAGAATTATCCACCATCGGTCGTGTTACTGTCCAGTAACGTGTGAAAAGTGTTTTAGGCCCGTATTCACCAACGTCGGTAACTTTTGCTGTTATCTTAGATTTTCAAAACTCGGATATGTCATTATTTCGGATAACGCTCACTTCTGTCTTCACCACAGAATTTATTATCACGGTTTATCAAAACTAAGTTTTTGTTTCAATCTCAGTTTGAACCACATTTTTTCATACTGACATACTGAAAACAAATGACTATGTGCTGCCGCCACTATCGAATTGTAAACAAGTTTTTGATTCCATTCAGGGTTTGCAAATAATTTGCATAAATTATGTCCGCTATTGAGCAGAAACTGAGAAAGAAGCCTAATATGACTTTCCAAGAGCGTGAATTGTTATTGAACTTGGTGGCAGAAAGCATTAACAAAGGGAATAAGAAAAACCAATTATAGCCTACACATTGTACGTCACTCAAAAAATAAGTCAGTATTCCTTCATTCTTCGTTAAAAGTCACCCAGTCGTATACCGTACAAGATATTAGCTGTAATCGAGAATTCATTTTAGGCCTACCTATGTGTTGGGAATTCCAGGTTATGTTCAGAAGCTTTAGATAACCTAAAATGTGTCTGAAATTTAGAGTCGCCGTAGTCCTGGAAATATGTCGCACGTTCTTTTATCCATCTAGGACGTTTATTAATTGCATAATCTTGATCATATTACTCGTCGATGTGATTTTATCTTTCAGCGAGATATTCCAGCCGCCTACGGGCGTTAGACGTGGAGTGTGACGAAGTTGTAAGTAATTTAGGAGATGATTCTAGTGATGCAAGAGACAATGAACCTTCCCATCTACAGGGAATCGAGCCTATTGCAAGTTCAGATTAATGAAATACCTGTGACGTAAGTAGACCTACTTGCTCATTTTCATAGAAAATATATTTCATAGCAGTGATATTTGCGTAAAAACCACGTGGACCTTGCGGAGTGATACAAAATATTTGTTTATGCCTAAGTTACTCTTCCGATGAAAGGAATTTTAGTTCATTTCATTTTTTTCAAAATGAGCCTTTCTAAAATGAGGGTGCGGGCATTATTCTACGGCGGGGGATTATTCGGGTAAATACGGTAATCAGGATGCTAGCAGGACCACTTAATTTGGATTAATAATATGGTAAAACGTACTTTCTGGGAACATATAATCGAGGTTCTACTGTATAAATTAGAAGTGTACTGTTACTCAGGGAATGCACATTCCATTGTTTTATTTTGTACTGCATATCCAAATTCCTTCATTGAATATATATTTTATTTTAAATTTCTTTTCCACTAATTTGTTTAGAGAGGATGATTACCTAGTTGTACTTCGTGTTAAAATAAAAATCACCACCACCACCACTCAGGCAGACAGCGAAGGAGTTAAGAGGAAATATAACCGGGGAATCAGCCTCTCTTAATACTGATCATAGAGAAAAATGGAAGAGATCCGACACTTCTAAAAATGAAGGTATCAGCCAAATAAAGACAAGGGCCACGAAGGGTGTGAGAATGAAAGACACCCTAACCATCGCAACCTAATTGCATCGAGGTCGGAAAAGAACAGGAGTTGACCAAGGGAAGTAGGATAGGATAGGTGAAAGTGAGGAGCCTGGCACAAGTAAGTGGAAGCAGTGAGGCCAACTGCCCTCTCAACTACTTCTGTTGGCCGAGACTTCACAATGTTTTATTGCTCTCGGTGTGTCGCTTGATATCAATGCTTATGCTTCTCAAGATGCATGTCTGTCTGCAAGCCATCCAGAAGTGTTCAGGCTTCTCAAAACTTGTACTTGTTTCCCATCCCTAGGGAGATTAGCACAAACTCTTCACGTTCTTTAGAAACCATAACAGAATATGCACGCAAAGGGCTGGTTGGCCATCAACTACAACAAGTCTTGCTTGTTGTTATAAGGGGCCTAACATCGAAGGTCATCGGCCTTACAACAAGTCTCTCCACTCTACGAGCTACATATTTCTCTAGTCGTAGTGGAATTTGTTACTGTTCTCCATGTCTCACCATCGTCATCAATATAAAAGGCTAAAGTTTCATATGTTGATGCATATTTCTTCCAGGTTGATTTTAACAGTTTTTATGTCAGTCAAAATCTTTGGCTGAGTGGATTTTGAAACAAGTCTTCAGGTGGTGAGTTTCTCGGAGAACCTACTGGAAAAAATTTTGAACTCCTTGACTGTTAAAGATATTGAGTTGGGGCCTTCTCCATTCGGTTCCCTAATCCAGAAAATTAGATACTTTGATGCCAAAATGTAAATTCTGTAAACTCTACTGTATGTGCAGATCCCCTTTTGAACTTTGTCTAGTCCATTTCTCCAATTTTGAAGTAATTGATAATGGCTGACTTCAAGAAAGCTACTGCTGTCAGTTGACAGTAGAACTGAGCATTATGAAGTGATGTAATATCAAGATGTTTTAAAGTAACATCACGTGATTGCAATGTTCGGTGAGATATTAGGACATTATCGTCAGTGTCCGCATTTAAGGTCGGCAGCCCAGCTGGAATTACTATGTTTTCTGACAGGGGCATTCAAATCCCAGTAGATGCAGCAGCATAAATGTCACCCTTTAAAGTAAACAACATACGTAGGCAAGGCAAGAAGTATCTGCAATTTTGCTCTGATTGTCGTTAGGTTGGCTCTATGGCGTTGTGTCCTCACCACCCGCTAGATGGCACCGTTGTCTTCATCTGCGGTAGGTTTCAGCATTATCAGATCAGATGGTCACACCACACTCTGTTTGCACCAAGGAAGAACAGCAGAACCATGGCTAAAGTCCATATGGTTTGCCACGTCATCAGCAGTTGCTCGTGTGTTGTTCAATATTGACAACAGTTACAGCCAGTGTTGCCAACTTATATTTTCAAGATCCGCTAAATGCTACTAAAATTCCACCAAGAAATCCGATCTCAAATAATGAGCAATAATAATAATAATAATGAAATGGCGTATGGCTTTTAGTGCCGGGAGTGTCCGAGGGCAAGTTCGGCTCGCCAAATGCAGGTCTTTTGATTAGACTCCCATGGCGACCTGCGCGCCGTGATGAGGATTAAATGATGATGAAGACGACACATACACCCAGCCTCCGTGCCAGCGAAATTGACCAATTAAGGTTAAAATTCCCGACCCTGCCGGGAATCGAACCCAGGGTTCCTGTGACCAAAGGCCAGCACGCTAACCATTTAACCATGGAGCCGGATATAATAATAGTAAAAGTAAATATCTACACTCACCTGAGTTTCACTGGGACTGGTGAGAGGAATATTCTTAAAAAGTCAATTAGTCGTCCTCATTCACGTCGAAGAGTTCAAAGGCGGACTCGTCTGTTTCTGTGCTAGTGCTAGGACGTGGGTCGCCCGTGCTGCCCCCCTGCCTGTGAGGCGGCGAGCTAAAACTTGTAGGCGTTTTAGTACATGCTGCAAACTAGGTGAATCCTCTACCTCAAGGCCCACACACAGAACAGGCCAGTTCATTAGCTGGTCTTCCGTCATAGCATAAATATAAATAGTTTCATTATCTGTCGTCATTCGTCAACTAAGAGATAAGTACCCTCTTCCCACACATTACAAATTTATTATACCATGATCTCATAACATCAAATCCAAATAACATGCTTTCCTCATGTGACTGCTAGCTCCTGACAAGAAATACAGATTAGCTCGGAGAGAGACTGGCGTAGAAATTTTTTTTAAACCACACAATGGATAAAACGCTAAATTCCGTTATGATAAATCTAGAATTCCGCCAAAAAATCCGCTGTCCGCTAAATGATATATTTCTCCGCCGACAGTCTTCTAATTCCGCCAAATTTAGCGGAAAATCCGCTAAGTTGGCAACACTGGTTACGGCTGCAGATGGATGCCCGGATCTTTCCTCATCCTTCACGTTAGTGCGACCCCTTTTGAACTGTTCAATCCACTGATAAACACTTTGCTGTGGCAAAACATTGTCCCCGTATTGTCCTGAAAGTCTTCGATGAATTTCCACTCCTGGTACACCCTCAGACCACAAAAAATGGATTACGGAACGCTGTTCTTCCTTGGTGCAAACAGACAGTAGTGCGGCCATCTTTACGTCGCAACAGTGCAAGCTGTAGTGATCCAATAACGCTAAAACCTACCACAAAAGTAGACAACGATACCATCTAGTGGCTAGTGAGCACACAACGCCATAGAGGCAACCTAAAGACAATTAGAGCAAAATTGCAGATACTTATTGACTTGCCCTTGTAGAAGTCAAAAAATAAAGATATGAATATAATTCTGTTTGCATTTTGTTTCTAAATGATCAATGCATATATGTTTGTAGTCAACTTAATTTTGAATCTAAATATTGCCCAAGTTTCCTAAACCATTTCAGTGCCGTTGCCTGCCTTACTAATGGGCACAGACAAAAGTCCCTAACCGGGCGAATTGGCCGTGAGGTTAGGGGTGCGCAGCTGCGAGCTTGCATCTGAGAGATAGTGGCCCTCTGTCAGCAGCCCTGAAGATGGTTTTCCATGGTTTCCCATTTCCACACCAGGCAAATACTGGAGCTCTACCTTAATTAAGGTCACGGTCGCTCCCTTCCTATTCCTAGGCCCTTCCTATCCCATCGTCGTCATAAGACCTATCTTTGGCGGTGCGACTTAAAGCCAATTTTAAAAAAAAGCTTCCTAGGAAATAATAGTCAATTTCAGGTAAACAAACAAACCCATATAAATTAGAGCACCTACATACACTCATATATGGTTAGCATAATGTTTTGACAGGTTTTATCAACAGTGCCAGTTTTTCTTGGTAAATATTCGGCATGAATATTTGTCTGCTTTACTGCAAGTGCATAAAATTCCCATTCCACAAATAATTGAAATAATTAAATTTTCAACTCCTGGAAGATAAATAGTGGTTTGAACCGGCATTGTTTTCCCATATTTCCAGTTCATAAGAAAGATTATTGTGATATTACTAGTAACATTTCTCTGTAGCCCTGACCGTTGGTCTTCATACAATATTTGTTCACGTTTTTCATGATTTTCAGAACCATTATCACTACTACATTCATCAGAATATTATTCTGAACCCTCTACTAGAAAGTTTACTATCTCCACTAATTTTGAACATACTCCAGTTTTGCAATCTTTTCAAATGTTGCTCCATGAAAAGTAGACGACAGATGACATGATGGGAACTCTTAACATAAATAATCTCTCTCTCTCTCTCTCTTTTCTTTTACAAGTTGCTTTACGTCGCACCGACACAGATAGGTCTTACGGCAACAATCATAAATAATCTCTAACCGGAATTACTGTTTTTTCTGACAGGGGCATTTAAATCCCAATAGATGCAGCAGCATAAATGTCACCCTTTAAAGGAAACAACATTGGTCTTCCTGTGAAATACACTCAGGACAGACTGTCAACAAGGGGCTGAGTCCTTGCCGAGTCATTGGAATGCAACGTGGTTTCACAAGACCCTGCAATATTTCTGCCAATGCACTTCTAATGACCGCATATGTGACGAGCGCTTTGGAGGGTTAGGAACAGCATAGGGTTAAGCTCTCCTTAGGGGAGGATGTGAATTGCATGCGTTTCCGTTTAAGAAACTAAGAAACAACAAAACACCTTAAAAGTTATATAAATACTTCAGAGTTGGAAAAATGGAATACAAAAGGTATGACAGAGAATCCATCGCTGTTTCCACACTAGGAAAACCTACAACCTCTTACACACTTTTTGTTTTCAGTTTAAGATTTTTGTCCCATGTTGAGTTAATCCTTTCTCTATCTTCGCAGCACCTCTTGTTTGAACTATTTTGCTCCTGATTTTGGTAGTACTAAAAATCTGTTTCCCGTATTGTATATTACCTAACTAGCGTTTGTGTATCAACAGGTCTTGAAGTACCAAATGTCTCGCTAGCTATGAAGGCTTGCAATTCTCTTGGCAGTATGAGGCTGTTGCTCACGGAACATTCGCGCTCCGACATACAACAGAGGCTACTGCTCAACGTCAATCCCGAGGATGTCCGCTACACACTCAAGGAGATGGGAGGTTGAACTGTGCTGTGAAGATGGGCTACCACTGTGCTATTGTGCAACACAAACGGGTTTAGTTGGTTTCATGTGATGAAACGTATTGTATTAACTTTTAGCACAGATTTTACAAAGTCTTGACACGTAATCATTGAGTACAATATTGTTATACATTGCAATTCCATGTATAGTTTTTCTTATGCTGTGTTGAACTGATCATGTTTATCTTGTATTTCTTTACTGTTGATAGTGTGAATTGCTCTTATCAAGAGCTATATTATGTACAAAAGCTGTATTATGTCATTTCATTTTCACGAGTAGTCATAATTCTGAAAACTGCACATCATTATCATCAATGTCCCACTCCAGTCAGCTGGGTGTGGTTAACATGCCTCCTCCACTCCTTTCTGTCCTTCCACTTTTCCTGCTCCATTACTTACACCACATCCAATCCAGCTTCTCTAATGTCCTTCCAGATCTGATCCATCCACCTTCTTCTAGGTGTTCCAACTGATCTCTTTTCCTTAACTTCTCTTTCCAATTCCCTTCTTGCTACTCGTTTCTTTCCCATTCTTTTTACATGTTCGAACCATCTCAGTCTTGCTTTCTGTATGTTCTATACTAACGGTTCTATATTTAGCTCTTCTCTGATTTTAATATTTTGAATTCGATCTCTTCTTGTCTTTTTAACCAATGTTCTTAAAAATGTCATTTCTACTGCTTGGATCTTACTATCTTGTCTCTTATAAGTTATCAGTGTTCTAGTCCGTATGTTTGGCATGAAATACTGTTTATATAATGTTAATTTCGTTCTCTTGGGTACTTTGTCATCCCATAAAAGCTCGCTAACTTGATGATAAAATGCTGTGCCTTTACTTAGTCTGTTATTAAATTCAGGATAGATTTCATTACTTCCATTAATAATGCTTCACAGATATGTAAACTGTTCTACATTCTCTAACCGTTCTCCGTCTATTTTCACTTGGCTTCTCTTTTTCTGTTTTCCACAGTGCATGACTACAGTTTTCTTTTTACTGATTACCATTCCCAACTCCTTGAGATTTTCATTCCAAATGTCCAGTCTCCTTTGTAATTCCTTTTCTCCCTTTCCCCAAATCACCACATCATCTGCAAATACCAAAGCATTCACTTCATCACCGTACAGACACGTGTCATTTTAATTAATACTGGAAACATTATTAACTTTGTATGTTTACCAGATGTTAATTGGTTAGTCGTGATACGATTACACCAGTAATGCCATCTGGTGGAGATGGATGGTAGCGGAAGGGACAGAGCACACCAGCTTAGGACATTGCAGGTCACCGCACTTTGTTTTCTTCCTGCTTGGAGATATTAGGAAATTTGAGGCTTAGGGAGTGTTCCCCTCTTTTCTCTTATTTTTCTTCATTTTCTTTACTCTGGTGAGTGAATGGTATTTCCACATCAGCAATGCTCGTCGTTTATGTCATTGAGGGTTTGATATTTTTTAAATGTATGCATGTTATTTGTTTGTTTGTTTGTTTATTTATTTATTTATTTATTTATTTATTTATTTATTTATTTAAGAAGGAAGCCGTTCAAACCCCCACTCTTTCCAGCCTTGAATATATTTTTCTATGGTTTCCCATTTTCACACCTGGCAAATGTTGAGACTGTACCATAATTACTGGCAACCCCTTGACACTGAACTCCATACGTCGCATAAACCACCTTTTCTTCACATGCCGCCGACCTCTATGCGCGGTAGGCCAAATTTCATTTTGTTCTAGCTTGTAAAATTTTCAAGTTTTTGAGATGGAAATAGTATATCTTTGAAGGTGGTGATCTCTGCCTTCCTTGTATGTATAAATCAGCCCAAATCAGTGTTTATGTTCTTCTTTCTAAAGAGTTTGAAATAGTCTGACCTCTTTCCACTTGAGAACATGTAGAGTTAAATTTCTGCTGCATTCTAGCGGATGCAAGTAACACTAAACGATGTTTCCTTATGTAGATCGATAGTATAAAGCACTATCTTTTCACTGATAGGCATGTTGACGTCATCTGGTGAGGATTCCCGTAATTCTTCCAACGCCTCATAATCACTCGACTTGCTGTCACTTGAAAATACGATATTGTGTGATGCAGAAGCAGTTGGAATGAAAGAGAAGTAATTAAGTTAAGACAAAGAATGTTGCAAGTGTTTATTAATTTCCACCTACTCAATACAAAGTGAGTTCTTGTGATTAAGAACTAAATCTTGTCATATTAATTACAGGGACATGTTTTGCCCATTATATGGGCATCATCAGCCTTAATCTCATACCTGTAGAATAAAAATCAGCATCCTGATGTCTCCATGGCTATATGGTTAGCGTGTTGGTCTTTGGTCGGAGGGGTCCCGGGTTCGATTCCTGGTAGGGTCGGGAATTTTAACCATCATTGGTTAATTTCGCTGGCTCGAGGGCTGGGTGTATGTGTTGTCTTCATCATCATTTCATCCTCATCAAGACGCGCAGGTCGCCTACGGGAGTCAAATCTAAAGACCTGCACCTGGCAAGCCGAACATGTCCTTGGACACTCCCAGCACTAAAAGCCATGCGCCATTTCAGGATCCAAATTGTTCTCAATTAAAGTTTTGAAGAAAAAAGTACATATCATAAAGTTGAGGATACTTGTTGTAGCTACTTGTTTAACATTTACATACTAAATACATCTAAAAGATGACTGTTGTTACAACATTCTTACAATAAAATCTTTTTTAAACCTTTACAATCAGTCCATATTTATAACTTTTAAAAATGTCCTTGCCTAAAACTGTGATATCAAGTTGCATGTTATAAGTTCTATATGAACACTTTTTTGGTGCGTTAAATGGAATCTGATACCAATATAGTTGGTCCGTTATTGGACATTATAAATTTTCTAGCTAATTCATTCCTGGTTGCCAGCATTTCACCCCAGTGTGCTAAGTTGGGCTCATCAGTTGGTAAATAGCACACCTACCAAGACGCATGGCTACTGCATACCGTGGAGGCCACTGCGTAGGCTATTTGGAGCCACCGACATTGCCAATGCACTATGAGAGATTTTGTCTCATTTTCAAAAATTGATGCTGCCTGGCCATCAAATGATATGGACAACAAAACGTGTCGAAGTATACACCCTCGTTCTCATGAACCAATCGTCCGATCAACCTACGATTTGTTTTCAGTTAATCTTTGAACTATTGTTTCTGGTTCCCTGCTTAAAGTTTCTGAGGCAATGATTAACCTAGTTTTCATTGCATTGTAAAGCAACCCCAGCAAATACAAAAATGTCACTTTCATTCCGTATAAAATGTGGAAGGTCTCTTGTCCATTACTACACTATAAGGTAAATATAAAGTCAGTGAATGTAAACTACATTCTTTTGAATCTCTGTTGTAAATATTCAAAAATAATCTGAGCTAAACTGTTGTAACAGAGATCTCTGCATTATCTCAGTGCTCACACTTGAATCTCCTCCATATGCCGGGTAAAAATCATCATCATCATCATCATCATCATCTTCATTTTCCATTTCCAACTTCCCGGGTCGGGTTGTGAATCAAGGACCTCCATCACTGTCCGTCTCTCCAGCACTCTTCTTTAAGTACATCTTCTGGTTTTCCTCCACTCTTCTCTATGCACTCTCACACTGAATCTGTCCATCTCTTTCGGGGTCTTCCTCGTGGTCTCTTTCCTGTTAACTTCTCTGAAGAAACTTTTTTTTCGGAACTCTCTCTTCTCCCATTCTCATCATATGCCCATACCACTTTAGCTTTGTTGTTTCTAACCTGTCTTGAAGTTTCAAGATTCCTGTCCTTTTCCGTATCTCTTCATTTCTAATTCTATCCTTTCTGGTCAAGCCCTCAGTACCTCTTAGTAATTTAATCTTCGCTGCATGTATTCTACTGTCCTCTTATTTTGTTGTAGTCCACGATCTAGCTGCATAAGTTAGTATGGGTTCATAATAGGTTGAATATAATACTTTCTTACATTTCTTTGGGACATCTTGGTTCCACAAAATACCTGTTACACTCTGGTAGAAGCTGTTTGCTTGTTGTATTCTTTACACAATTTCCTCGATTATCGTTCCATCTTCTGTAATCACACTTCCCAAGTACTTGAAACTTTTAACCACTTCCAGAATTTTACCATTCAGTTTTATCTCTCCTCTTCTTTCCCCTTGTCATTGCTATTGTTTTACTTTTCTCTGTGCTTACTTTCATCCCAGATTTTTCTCTCTCTTGATTCCATACATCTACTTGTTTTTGCACTTCCGTTTCAACCTCGCCCCATATCACTGTATCATCTGCAAACGACATGGCTTTTGTTGCCTGTCTTCCCAACCTCTGTTTAATGTTCTTATGAATTTCATCCATGACTGATGAATAGTATGGGGGATAGTACACTTTCCTGTCGGAGACCAGTTTCAACTTTAAACCATTTTGTTTTTCCTATACTAGTCTTCACACTACTAACACAATTTTTGTACATAGCTTTTATCATTTGCACTTCCACCTGTTAACTTGTTTTTTCCTTAACGTGTCCCATACCAACTGCCTGGGCACACTGTCATAAGCTTTCTCAATATCGATAAATGTCATCACCATGTCTTTTCCAAACTCCCATCTTTTCTCCATTATATGTCTATGTAAAGATCAGGTCAAATGTTGATCTGTCTTTCCTTAAATCGTACTGCTCTTCTTCCCTTTCTTCTAGCTTCTTCCTCAGTCTTCCTTCCAGTACTGTCTCAAAGATCTTAGCTACATGGGCAATAAGGGTGATCCCTCTGTAGTTATTTCATTCCTTTTTATAACTTTTTTTAAATATTGGGATAATTAAACCCTTTCCCCACTCTTCTGCGGATCTCTTTCTTCCTCCAGATTATTCTAAATAATCTATACAACCGTTGTAGCCCTATTGGTCCTGCTGCTTTACTGCTCTTCATCTTTTGTATGGCTTCCTCTACTTCTAACATCGATATCTCCTTTAATTGTTCTTCTTTTTTCCCCATTGTTTCTTTTTACTCCTTCTCATCTACTAGTTCACTGTATTTAATATTTACCAATTCTGAAAAGTATTCTTCCCATCTTTTTAGTATGTCATCTCCTTACATCAATGTCCGCCCTGTTTCAGTTTTTATAAATTTTGTATCTTCCCTATTTCTTAAACTATTCTTCACCAAACTGTACAAAACCTTTTTTACTTCCCTTTATATCATCCTGTAAATTTTTTGTGAAACTTTTCCAGCTCCTCCATTTCTCTTCTTGTACTATTTTCTTACTTTTTTGGCTTTATATTTCTGCCAATTCTCTGTACTATTGCTGACTATCCACTTCCTCCAAGACATCTGTTTCTCTTCAACTGCTTCCTTTACCCTGCTGTTCCACCAAGGAGTCTCCTTTTCCTTTTTCCTCCCTGATAGTCTAATATGCTGGGTAAAGCGGCACTCAAATTTGTAACTCAAATTTTCCCCGTTGCTGAAGGCTTAAGGATGCGGACACTTCCTTCCCACTCCTAGCCCTTTCTTATCCCATTGGTGCTGTAAGACCTATCTGTGTCAGTGCAACGTAAAGCAAATTGTAAAAAATAAGCTTTTTTTTTTTTTTTTTAGTATCAACTTGGTTGACATAAACTTTTAAGTTTCTCATTCTATCAAAACATACAAATTTAACATTAGAATACTATAGTATAATTTTAAAAGTTATATCATTCAGGTATGAGCGATGCTAATAAAGGCATTCCTTGTGCAGCCTGTCCATGTTACGAATGGTTTGGAAATGTTGCTCAGAGGGTCAAATGGTACATGCATTTCAGTGGGCTTAACAGACTGGTATGCAATAACAAGTTATGGCTTGGTGAGGAAAGCAACGGGAAATTGCATTACTTCTCATTTCCCTAACATTCCTCTTCAGTGATGCTTAGGCCATCTGTGACAGAACTGTTAAGGATCAAACCAGTCTTTGAGTACTCAGTGTACAAGGTAAAAATGGATGAAACAAACATTCATTACAATTTTTCACTACAGCTAATATTAACGGAGAATTTTGATATTTCCTCTTTTGGTCTCTTAATACTGTTATGCAATGCAGAGATGCCAACTACTGTGTATTTTCAATAGTTTCTATGGTTTTCTCATGAACATACTGCAGCAGTATGACCGAATGGAATGGCTGTGCATGTTAACGCACTTCGGCTATGGAGCCAAGCTCTGCATTTGGGAGACAGAGTGGATTCCAACCCCACCGTCAGCTGTTCTGAAAATTCTTTTCAGTGGATTCTCATTTTTACTTCCAGGAAAGATCCTATTCATAGGCCACAGAGAATCCTTTCCACCTCCTTACCCAATTTCATTCATGATCGTTCATTTCATCTTCATTAGCCTCTCAACTGAAGTTGCACCAGGAAGGGCATTCGGCAATAAAAACGTGCCTTATAAATTTATCTCACCTCATCCCCGACCCTGTATGAGGAAACGGGACTAAGGGATAGACACACTGCAGCGGAAGCAGTTTGATTATTGCAGATTTTACAAATTCAAAATGCTTTCTACAATAATAATAATAATAATAATAATAATATTTTAAAAAAAAAAAAAAAAGGGAATGCGCACAAATATGCAGAGATTAAGGTTTACAGGTCTCTACTGTACTCACTATCTTCATTCTATTTTTGCTTATTATGACATGATATCGATTGCATTTTTTCTGACACAGAGTTGTCATTTGTTTCATGAAATCGTTGTGTCTTGCATAATTTACGATGGAATCCATGGAATAGCATCTTTGCGATTACATGTCATAGTGCAGTTGATAAACTTCATATTCACTGTTCATTATTAATTCCAATATCATATAATAATGACCTTCTTCAATACTAATCAGTTTCTTAAAATCTTTAGCTCATTATTACTAACATTTACAAATTGCACAACTTTTTGGTACTTGTTTCATCCTAATTATAGGATTTCTTCAGCCATTATACATTGATAGAAGTAATTGATACACGATTAAGAATTTTTTAACAATGGACATTGTACATAAAAAGCTTCATACCACATTGACCAGCAAAATTAATGGATCACTTGAATTTACGAAGGAAAAAGCATGTCTATTTGTGAAATATTTGTTTTATTATTTACATTATTTTTATGAATAAATTATCTGAGTAACTAAGGGTGGCAATAACAATAATGGTAATATTACTTAGACACCTGTAATTTTTTCATGAAAATTATCATTGTAAATAATAAATGTTTCAGAATTTACTATGCTTTTTCCTTTGAAAATTCAAGTAATCCATTAATTTTGCTGGTGGGTGTATTTGTTCATTATATTAAAAACAAATAATCACTAGAAAATCATCTTCATAAAATAGTCTCCTTAGATTAAACAGTCGCAATAAAATATTTACTAGATGAATGAAACTTAAACAGTGTACATTAATTACATTGTCCACTAAAAGCTGTTGTAAATCACTGGAATAGACATTATCTTATATCAAGTTCAAGATGGTGGCTGGAATGGTAACATGTCCTTGGGCTTGCCCCACCTCTGAAACAACACAATTATGTGGGAAATGTGGACTTCCAACACAGAACTGTGACAATGCTGGCACTTAACTTTCGGTTCATCCTGTACAGTATATCCATCAGAACTGAGCACACAATTCACAGAAGACTGTTCAGAGAAATGAAGTTCCTTTCTGCAAGCAAATTTATTAATTTTTCTTTTGAATTCCTAAGCACCTGTCCTTAGTTCGTTACATCCTCTATAATATCTTACTTCATTGTCCAGATTATCAGAAATTAATGGTTATGAATTTCATGTTTTTGGTCCGTATTGAACTGAGAATAATATATAAGTAATAATAATAACAACGTAAACGTTTCCACCTTTTCAATACTAAAATATATTCACAAAATTATAAATTACACGGTACTAGTTTCGACCCATCTAGGGGTCATC
This sequence comes from Anabrus simplex, assembly GCF_040414725.1. NCBI lineage: Eukaryota > Metazoa > Arthropoda > Insecta > Orthoptera > Tettigoniidae > Anabrus > Anabrus simplex. The sequence continues at coordinate 100,472,209 of NC_090277.1, read as the reverse complement.
ATCAGCCATATTGGAGCAAAGATCACTTTTGGCGAAATCCTAAGAAAATGTTATTTTAAAGAATAACAAGTGAATGTGGTAGATGAAATGAGATGTTATTATGGTAATAGTTAATAATACAAGGAATATACATACTAAGAGGTTTTTAACAAAGAATAAAGTATAAATGGGGTGTTGTAAAAATTATAATCATGGAAATCAGTAAGTTATTGTATTGAAATGACATATATAAAATTATATATGGCTTAGGAAGAGGGCTTAAGGTGGGGCTGAAAGGTGCGGGAGAAAGTGTAATTGTCTCAGAAAAGTACCTTTGATTAATTTTATATGTCATTTCAGTACAATAACTTACTGATTTCCATGATTATAATTTTTACAGCACCCCATTTATACTTTATTCTTTGTTAAAAACCTCTTAGTATGTATATTCCTTGTATTATTAACTATTACCATAATAACATCTCATTTCATCTACCACATTCACTTGTTATTCTTTAAAATAACATTTTCTTAGGATTTCGCCAAAAGTGATCTTTGCTCCAATACGGCTGATGATGACCCCTAGATGGGTCGAAACTAGTACTGTGTAATTTATAATTTTGTGAATATATTTTAGTATTGAAAAGGTGGAAACGTTTACGTTGTTATTATTATTACTTATATATTATCAGATTATCAGAGTTTCTGTCCGTGTAAATCCATGGAACTGGTGATCATGATATCCTAAGAATCTGACAATATAAATCAACAGCTGTTAATTTCTCATTCATAAGTTATGTTTTTAATTAAATAATTATTTGATTTTAATTGTAAGCTAGTTATATTACTGATGAATTGAGTTGTGTGTAGAGAGATACGAGCATGAAAAATTAATATATATTAGGAGAAGCACAATGAAAGGTCAGTGTGTGAAGAGTGAGCGATAGAAATGAGACAAGGACAAATTCCACATTGGCCTCTTATTGTGCGTATCCTATTATTTTCCAATCTCTCTACCGTGTGTCCAACTTAAGAGTCATAAGGTGCCTTTCTCCAGGGTTTCAGAAGATGTTTTCAGATTCGTTTCTTGTAATGTGTAGGTAGAGTCAGCCCAAACAAAGACTGCTTATCAGATACGTCATTAAATGTCCATTGTCAATGGAAAACATAATTTTTATTTTCACAAAAAGTGAAATGTTTAAAATGTAATTTTATGTACCGTCGATAGAGCGGCCTCAGACTAGTCTAGTGCAATATTATATTTTGTCAGACTTTCAAAGTGATTGCCCCCAAGCAAAATTTGCATGTCACTTTCGTATTTTCATTATTTCCAGAATAACTATCGTATAATCTCTAATACCACCCGCCACCATATAAGACCCGCACGCTTATTTTGAAAGAACAAAATTTTTAAAAAAAGTGAAGTCAAAATTATTTACAATTTTTACTAACACACATCAAATGATTAGAAAATTCAAGTAAAAGTAAACAAACATTTCCAGAACGATATCCAACGAGTTCATTTATCATCATCATTACCAACTTCAGAACTTTCATCGCCATCACCTTCCCATAAAATGTCGTCACTGCTGCCATCCATAGCATTAGAAATGCTACATTTCCTGAAGCTCTTCCGTATGAAGTCTCCAAGGATACGATTCCATGCCGTCAAAATCCACGAACACAGCAGCTGAACTTCTGGGTGTTGAATGCGACCAGTTGGCGCCAGTGTGTGGTTATCAGCTGGCATCCATTCTGTATAGAGGTGTTTCAAGGCTGCTTTAAATGGATGGTTCATGCAGACATCCAGCGGCTGTAGCATAGGCGCCATCCCACCCGGAATGACTACTAGGTCGGTTTTCCCATCCTCGATGTGTTTCTTCGGAGCGTCTGTTGTGTGGCCGCGGTAACTGTCGAGAACAAGCAAGCTCTTTTGTCCCAATAATGCACCAGGGCGACGTTGCCAGACACACTTTACCCAGTCTTCCACGAGTGAACTGTCCATCCAGCCGGAGTTCTCAGATCTGATGATAACACCAGCGGGTAGAATTTTAGGAAGCGTCTTTCGCTTGAGATTAATGTACAGGGGCAATTTGGTTCCGTCGGCGAGAATACACAACATTACCGTACACCGTTGTTTTTCATTACCACCTGTTCTAATGGTAACACTTTTCTCACCCTTAACATTCACAGTCCTGTCCACTGGCATTTCAAAGTAGACTGGTGTCTGATCTGCATTGCCAATTTGGGAAACCAAATACGCGTTTTCCTTCCGCAACCGAATTATGTGATGCTGAAATGACAATAACTTCTCATCGTAGGCACCAGGAAGACGCTGCGAAATTGAGGTACGCTTTTGTACACTCAACCCATTTCTTTGATAAAAATTACAAACCCATCCTCGGCTTGCCTTAAACCCTTCCGATGAAAGTTCGTTTGCGATGTCTAATGCCTTTAGCTGACACACCATATCCCAATTCCTGCCTGTCACATATTTATAAAGTTTTTTTTCAGTTTCTGGAAACTGTACACTCAGTCCACGAAAAGCTCTACGATCACCACTACATCAGATTTTTCTTCTTTCTCCATTTGCGAATACACGACTCATCAATATCATATTTCCTACCAGCGGCACGATTTCCAATAATTTCGGCTTCCCGAACTACTTTCAGTTTCTCACTTGCAGTAAAAGATCGCAAACGATTTGTGAAATTCATGTTGATACTCCGAGAACGTGCATGAGACTGACACCAAGCGCGGAAGTAGTGTATGCAGAGAGTGGAGAGAGCATTGTTGCCAAGCCGCGCCGGAGGTGATGCCCGATTTACACACATTCGGAAAAATAAATTACCCAAAATTTTAAATAAGACCCGCAACCAATTTTGGAAACTATATTTTCGAAAAAACAGTGCGGGTGGTCTTTGAGATTATACGGTAATTTAAAATATGTATTTGAAATAGGGGAATGGAAATACCTGAAGCCCTTCACTGTCACATGTTTATTCCGGCTTCATTCTCGACCACGTCACTCCTGGGGAGAGGGGAGTGGGTGGTAGAAAAACATTCACGGTATACCCTGCCTGTTATAAGAGGCGAAGTAGTCTCACCTTGGAAGTGTGGGTTGGGAATCACGGTTCCATTAGGCGAGTCTAGTATTGCTTCCACTTGTCACTATCCTTGGTTTCATCTTTCCTGTTTGACCTTCCTTGGTCATCTGTTATTCTTTCCCGACCTCGACGGTATTAGGTTTTCGAGTCTTTCATTTTCATACCCTTCGTGGCCCTTCCCTTCACTTTTTGAAGTATTGGACCTTCTGATTAGTGCTAATAGAGGGCGGTTGCCTGTTATACTTCCCCTTAAAGCAATAATCACCACCACCACGTAGTACATGATTTTCTCAATCTCAACCAGTAACCACGAAGCCCTACAAGTAAATGAACGAGTGCATGCCATATCCTGGAATATACCCTTGGTGGGGCGTCTTTCAAGTGCTGGGGCTCCAAAGTTGTCCAGCTCTTGATGCGATATACATCATTATTTGATTGTATCAATTATAATTTTATTTTCAGAATTTACAAGTAATTCAGTTACTTCCCAACTCTGATTATATTCAAGGATATTTATTGACGGTGACAGTACAAGAAAAATAGTTCCACATATTGGTACATTTCCCTGCCTGCCCGCGCTGTCTCCACACTACTGTCAAACAGCAGCCTCACATAGCTGCTACTGGAAATGCTAACAGTTCCTCTTGTTGTACCGCCACTGCCAATAAATGTCCTTAAACGAAATATTGCACTAGACTAATTTGAGGCCGTGCTATGAATTGAGCACATAAAATTACACTTTATCATTTCATTTGAACCTGGAAAGAAACCAACGTTTTCCGTCGACGCTGCACGACATACTTGATGAGCATTTCTTATTTCGACTGACTCAATCTAAACATTACAAAAGCAAAATTTGACATTTTTTTTTTGTTCTTTCCTATTACTGGTAATGTAACCGTGCATCTATCTATCTCTCTTCCTTCTGTACATCATGCAAGCTAGTCAGCTTTGAAACTGTTTAAAACAGCAAGTGTAATCTATTCTTTTATATTTTCAAAGTATTTTTGCTGAGTGACTAAATAGGTTAATGAACGAATTTTGATACTTGTATATTATGTAAGTAAATGTAATTTTCATAATGAAACTGAAAGAAGATTTGTTTATCCTTCTTTTCCCAAATATATAATTACCTCTTGACTTGGATAGGTATCTTGTAGCACCCTGACAGACTGTAGATCATAGCTGGATAGCACTAACTTCCAATGCTCAAGGTAGCAGGATCAAATCCCGACACCCAAGAATGCATACTTTCAATAGTACCATTGAATTGTAACGAGAGTCTATGTTATCGAAACAGACTTTCAACGTATTAGGTCGTGTTACGTAATTGTAGTACGTGTTGAAGAGATGTTAAGTACAGAACAAAAATGGCCAGCCGGACACCAGTGGGATCCGAACCCACGTAACACGACCTAATACGTTGAAAGTCTGTTTCGATTACAATGCGGTTGTGAAAATTCAATATTCAGAGAGTCTATTTTGTAGAACATTTTCAAGATAAAAATTCGGGCATCCCTTGCAAGAGAGGGTCATTATTAAACAAATAAAATTCTCAAAAATTACACCTTTTTTCTTTTTTATAGAATGGGCTAGATTCATTGACTGAGCAGAAAAAATACATCAGCCTTATCAGTGATAATCAGGACTGACTCAAACAAAAAAAAAACCTGTGCCTATGTTGGATACCACACGGACAATCGTTAACCGGATATAATTCTGTTCATTTAATGTTCCTCTAACTAGCCTCTAAAGACAGGCAGCGGTTCTAACTGGCTTCACTTTGCTGCTACCCCTCCCTTCCCTTTGGTGATGAAAATTTCAAGCTTTAAATGTCAACTTACGTTCAGTGTTTTAGATACACCAACAATTCTCTACTGGGGCTAATACCTTAACACTCATATGTGATGTGGTTTGCCATAATGCGATATATATATGTGTGTTTGAGTTTTCACGATTTTGATGCTAAGCTTTTAACATTCAAAGATTGAATATTCCCTACTTGGCCATGGGTACGTATTGCAAGGCACAAGCATACTTTCACGACCGTAGGTCAATAATGTCTTTGAGGTTGAGCCAGTGGTACTTCTGAAGCCTGTGGTAATGTGATGGGGAGGGCCCACTTAAAATAAACGGGGGTTGGTACGTGTGGTTGTTGACAGGGTGGAAGGAGTACCTTCGGTTGTAGGGCTGTTTTGTCATCTGTTATGTATATAAAAAAAAAAAACGGCATCACTGCTATATGTGTGTGATTGACTGTACAGTTGAAGGTGTGCCGTAAAACTACCTCTGTTCACAATCTCTATCCATTTACACAGGTTAAAAGTTATATGTTGCCTGATGCAGTAAAGGGGTTAATAATTTTAGAAACAACATGCAATGTCTTTTCTTCATCTTAGCTGTCTGCTGGAATTTGTATCAAAGTTATGGGTTTAGTTAAGGCGTTATATATGGAAATCTGGTACTGCTGTAGTTGGACAACATTGTAACCTTTCATCCTTTACATAGACCATTTACTAGAAGATAATACACCCCCTGTGGGTGGGGGACGCAGGCAAAAAATACACCCACAGTATCCCCTGCCTGTTGTAAGAGGCGACTAACGAAATTAGAACCATGAGAATACTTGTGATTAGGACCATTACTTGCGGAATGCCATGGGTAGTCTTTACATAGAAGCAGTACCATTATGCACGAAACGCTACGGGTCTGGGCGTTGTTTGTAATAATGGTCAACGTGCGTATTCCACCGTGTTCAGAATGGGTCTACGTTACCTATCAGTAGTACCACTTTATGAGAAACACCATGGGTCTACGTTGCATGTGATTAGTGCAACTAAGTGAGATACAACATGGGTTTGGCTGGCACGCGCAATTAGTACCACTATGTGAGTAAAACCATGGGTCTGCATTGCATGAAAGTAGTAGTACCATTATGTGAAGAACACCTTAGGTTTGTGTTCCCTGTGGGAATTACCATAATGTGTGATACACCGTGGGTCTACATTGCCTATGATTAGTACCATTATGTGAGCAACACCATGAGTATACAAGGCCTGCGATTGGTTCCACTAAGTGAGGAACACCACAGGAATACCGGCGCTCGTGATCAGCCCCACTATGTGAGGAACACCCTGGGTCTGTATTGCTTGTGAATAGTGCACTTATATGCAAAACACCATCGGTTTGTGTTACCTGTGAGTGGTGCCATTGTGACATAGGGTCGACATTCTTTTCAATTTATTCTGGGTGATTTCTGACAAAAGAGTAGCGTTACAAAAATGTTGCAAAGTTTGGGCTGGGAAGACTTGGGAGAAAGGAGATGAGCTGCTCGACTAAGCGGTTTGTTTAAAGAACTAGTGTTAGGTTTAATGGTCCACCCAATCAATAAACTTCACTTTACAAGTGAAAACTACTTAATATAAGAATATATTGAACATACTTTGGAACATGTTTTGTCTCATTTGAGACTTCTTCAGCCATAGCATCTCATAGCAGATTGAAATGCTCATTGTTGCTGTCTAATGATTTAAAAATAGAAGAACCCATTTCCTTTAAGAACTGTTTGAGAATACACTAGATGTAAAATACACACATTATTTACATAAAATTGTCCATCACTTCTTGAAAAAATGGGTGTCTTTAAAAGTAGGAAAGATCACAATATGAAGATAAAGCTGGAATTCAAGAGGACAAATTGGGGCAAATATTTGTTTGTAGGTATGGGAGTTAGGGATTGGAATAACTTACCAAGGGAGATGTTCAATAAATTTCCAATATCTTTGCAATCATTTAAGAAAAGGCTAGGAAAACAATAGATAGGGAATCTGCCACATAGGTGACTGCCCTAAATGCAATCAGTAGCGACTGATTGATAATCATTCGTTTTAGATTTTAGTCAGTGGATACATTATGAAGTTTTAATTTTAGTTTTGTTCAACTTGTACCACTAGAGGCCAACGACCTAGCTGTTAGGCCCCTTTAAACAAATCATCATCATAAGATGGTAAAGTCAAACCTCCATATAACAAAGATCAATACAGTAATAAACCTTCAATGAGCAATATTTTTGCATCTCAATAATGTCATTCATTCCAGTCTTCCCATTTCCAGGGAAACTCAACAAAACCCGTCAATCACCCATACTCACCTGACAGAAAATCTGAAGCTATTGACAACTTTGTCCACCCTTAATAGGATCCATCATAGTCTTGGTGGCTGCGCTGCAGCTTTATTCAAGTGCAGTTCGAATATATTTCTGATTTCATTCCGATATTGTTTTGCAGACATTTTAAAATTTTATGGGAAAGTCTGGTAGAGTCCATTATTTCTAAATGCCCTGTATATTGAATTTGACACATCTTATCTGTGATTTTGAAACAACACTATGTTTCACAATTAAATTTAGGGTACTGAATTCAATTTTTGAACTCTTAGCCCCAAGATTTTTCTCATAATTATTCGTTCCTTAGTTTCCTGTCTGTTGCGGATTGAGGGCTTCTGAAGTATAGAGTGCCTCTGGTTTAATCACTACTAAGCAATGTTGAATCTTGCTGTTCCAGGAGAGGCATTATTTAATGTAGACTGTTTTTGTTAGTTGGGAAGCAATTTCCCTCTTATGAAGTCATAATATATTATTCTCTGCTATCCATTCACCTAGACATATACATTCTTTAGTTTATTGCTATTAAATTACTCAATTTATTGTTCTTGATCTGTATTTCCGTTGGCTAACTATCAAATAATTTTAGTCAGCACAGGTCATAGGCAAGATTCTGAAGGTGATCAGGATCAGATAATACCGAGAAAGAAGAATTATCTACAATCTGTACAAAAATCAGTCTGCAGTGCCAAGCATCGAGGACTTTGAAAAAGAAGCAGTAATTCAGAAAGAAGTGTAGTTTGTCCCACGCATCCTTTTCATTGTTTATATAAAACAAGTGCTACAGAAAATCAAAGAGGAATTTGGGAAAGGAATCAAAATCCAAGGAGAGGAAATCAAAACTTTGAGATTTGCCGCTGATATTGTTATTTTATCTGAGTATGCAGATCTGGAGAATTTTGGGGAAGGAGTACAAAGAGAAAAAAATTAATCCAAAACAAAAGATATGGAGTGCAGTCGAACTGGGTCAGTTGATGCAGGAAATATTAGATCAGGAAATGAAGTATTAAAGGAAGTAGATGAATAATATTAATTGGGTAGCACAATGACTAATGGCAAAAGTATTGAGAACATAAAACGCAGACTAGTGGCCGGTTTCTGGAATGGCAGTTATCTGTAGATGCGTAGTTATCAGCGACTTAACATGGTGATATGTTTAAAACGAGTTTCCGAAACAACAGTTATCGGCGCAACGACTAGTAACTGCAGCTAGTGCTGTAGTTACCTCTATGTTAGAACTGATTCCAACATATACCGCTATGAGGCGCCACTCGTACAAGGTCTTATAATAGTTTCGTAAACATTAATAAGTGACAATGAACTGGTTATAATATATTTACAGTCATTCATTGTAGTTTTAACGTGCTTGGGTGTGCTGGAGTCGACATTATTTTAGTCAGTACATTTGCTTCCACGTTATCACTGGCTTTTAGTCACGGATTACACTTAAATGGTGTCATCTGTCCCCGTCATCTGTTTAGGTTATCGTCTTCTTGGTGTACGACGCCTCTAATGTAGATGTATCTTGCAATACGGGAAATGAATCGTCAAATAAAATAGAACTCGAATCAAATGGATTTTCATCAGGCTCAAATTGATCTTTCTGTGTACAGTAGAATTAATGTTAAGGTCTCTTTCATCAGGCTTTGAGTCATGTGTCCCACCAAGTTAGTTAACACCCAGTCTGAAATTATGGAATATTTACATTTGTATTAAATAATAAATATCTTAGGTACCGGTATGCATTTAATATAAGCCTGCTGAATAATAAATATTGATTTTTCATTGCTTTTTTAATGTTATTATATTCTTTAACCGGTGACGTGAGGTCTCATAGACTCCCAGTAAACATAAAACATTTGGATTTGATTAAAAATCATGCAGGGAGCTGTAGGTTATATCATCATCTTATCTGTGTCAACACACTTCACACCCTACGTTGGGGTTAGCTCGCTAGGGTTGATTGAAATTCTCAAATGGACTTCACGTCAGCAGTTACGAGAGTATTTTTGTCAATGCATGTTGCGTGCTCAGTGTAAGTAAAACAACTCAAATTACTAGTCCGTTGCAGTTATTATGAACTACAAATTCTCAGTTCGAGGAGTACATTATTGAACTACAGTACTGATGAAAAATTGAGTGATATGGCTATTTTCTTTTGGCTGTTGGAGATCGCAGATTGTAATGCTTTCGTGTTGTCCAAGTTGTGCCATGAAAGCCCGAGAAAAAATGGAATTCTTGAAGGGTTTGGCATCTAATCAGGTGAAATTACATGTCAAAGAAGAATGATAAATGAGTGATTATTTAATTTAGTTTCCGGGTTGAAGCGTGTTGTACTTGTACGCATATCACGTACAGTTTGCCGACGTTTCGAATACATTGCATATTCTTTGTCAAGGCGACTGAAATACCCCTACTCAATCCGAGGTAATCAGTCTCCCAGGCAGAAATTACACTACTAGAGTGGCCTTGATCTTGGCCTTTTATATCCTAGTCTTTCTGGCTGGCGTAAGCCCTGGCTGTCTCGTGAGACTTCTGGAAAGTATATGTCACAGCCAGGTAGTGGTGGCTTGCCCGCGCTGTTATGTAATGGCGTTGCGGCCCGTGTGTTTATGTTGTGGTCTGTATGTCTTAAACTATGAATGATAGGCATCCAAGAATTACTGATTTTGTATCCTTCTTCTAAATTTATGTTGTTCGGATGTTTCTTGATTTCGATAGCCTCGCGGATTTTCCTTTCCAGATTCCAAGGGATAGCTGCTAGGATCTTGGTCTTGTCAAATGATATTCCGTGCCTAGTTTCGTAGGAATGCTTGGCTACTGCTGAAATATCTGTGTTTTGGTTCTTGGTGTGTCGGATATGTTCTTTTAGGCGGGTGGAGATCAGACGTTTTGTCTCACTTACATAACAAGCTCCACAGCTACATTCAGTGTGATCCACTCCAGGGGCCTGAAATTCTAACGTGTCTTTTACTGGTGGTAGGTAACGGGCTAGCTTACGGTGAGGTTTATAGATAGTTTTTATGTTGTATTTGTCCAGTATCTTGCCGATCCTGTCTGTAGTGTTTTTAATGTATGGCAGTATCGCTGTTTTCTGGCGGGTCAGTTCTTCTTTCCCGTTGTTTTCTCCTGCAGCGGCCTTTTCTTTGTTCTCTTCTGGTTTTTTAAGGACTCGTCGGATGTTATTGAGCGAGTAGCCATTTTTCCTAAGGGTTTCCGTGAGGTGTTCTTTTTCTTCCTCGAGGTGCTCTGCGTCAGATATCACTATGGTCCTGTTCACTAGTGATGTTAGGACAGCCTGCTTTGGTGATGGAAGCTTCACTTCTAAGATAAATGAGTTCCCAGAGAGACGAATGGGAATAAGCAACATTTTGTACGTAAGACTCGGCGTCGAGATACAGAAGAAAAACTGAAGAAACGGCAATCTTACCGTACATATCCAGCATTCTTGAAGAGAAAAACGGCATATGCATGTTTTAAGTAGGAGTTTTCGGTTTGTTTGCAATCTACAAAAAAAAAAATCTGCAGTAGTTGCAGCGGGAACAAATGGATATCGCACCATCAGTGCCGGAATGATAGGTTCCAAAGTGTGCTGCACGTTTTCATTTATGGATTTTTTCGTTTACGCTTGTGTTCTCGATCAGTGAAAAGTGATCTGTTTGGAAATTGCTGTGTATTTTTATAATTTTACTGACGACAATGATCAAGGTGAAATTTAGACGATGACTGCGTACTGTGAATAAGAAAGAACAGGAAATATATATAATGTTTGCATTATTTGATCGTACATATTGTATATTCATATTATGAGAGATTATTACATACTAATGAGATTGATTGAGATGACTGTGTACATATTTGCTAACCATTTTTCATTGTAGAAAACTTCTGCTAGTAAAAGTAACTAGATATTACCAAAATAACCCTAAAATCATTTGCGAAGAGACATCTATTGGAGGACGACAGATACTAAACATGACGATAACTGCACTGTTTATTACCAGGGCTTATAAATCTGGATTTAAGTTTCCAGAAACTCATTAAAGTTAACAGCGCAGTTAAAGTTACAAGCGCATTTAGGTAACTCACAGGTAACTGTGGTGTACCAGAAACCGGCCATAGGATAAGCAAGGAAGGCCTTTCTTAAGAAAATAAATTTGTTCACTTCGAACAATGATATAGAAATTGGAAAGATTCACAAGACTTTCGCCTGGAGTGTGTGATTGTATGGAAGTGAAACATGGACGATAACTAGCCCGGAAAGAAAGCAAATAGAAGCTTCTGAAATGTGGTATTGCAGAAGAATGATGAAGGTGAGATGGATAGATAGAATTGCAAATGAAGAGATACTAAATTGAATTGGTGGGCAACTGATTTGGCTAAATTTGACAAGAAGAGTTAGGAAGCATCTTAAGACATCCAGGACTTGTTCAGTTGGTTTATGAGGGAAGTGTAGGTGGTAAGAACAGTAGGGGTAGACCAAGGTATGAATATGACAAGCAGATGTAGGATGTGTAGTATCTGAGCACCTTCAAATACCATTGGATTGAGCCGGGATCAAACCTGCCAAGTTGCGGTCAGAAGGTCAGTGCCTCAACTGTCTGGGGGAAGACTGATTACCTCGGAATCAGTACGGGTACGTCAGTCGCCTTAATAAAGAATAATGGAAATATCTGCAGCCTGTAAAAAAAAAGACAATACAATTCAACCTGGAATAATAAAAATTAATAGAAATTTCTTCGTTTGATCTGTGCAGACTCTCACAGCCTACTTCTACTCGAACTGAACTTCACCTTTATTAATGTAAGTCTTCTGTTGCTGAATCTTTCCATAGATATCTTTATTTTTAATGAGGGAAGGAAATGGATAAAGAAGGTTAAATATAAGAGAGAAACCTACCATTAATTGTTTTTAAAACTTCTTTTCCTTCCTTTTGGCTTCTAACTGGTTCTTCCACATGACCCACTGTAGTCGATAGAAAACAGGCCACAAGTACCAGAACATTCACAATCTGTCAATGGCTGTCACACCTTACTTGTCATCCAGCACATTTTAATACAGAGTAATGCTTCTCCATTTACAGTAGAAACAGGCATTTGAGCAGGTTCATCCAAAAGCATGAAGGTCTGCAGGTTTGATACCACTCGTGTTGCAATATGCAAGCAATATGTTCAATTAAAGTATCTAGAGTATTTTAACTTTTCAATATTATGTAATTTAGTATATTTATATCAATTTGACACTGCTACACTATTCAGGAAGATCACGGATATCTAAACTGCAGCAGGATCGAAGCCTTTTTCTTATTGAAGGTAGGGATGTCTGGGTCAGCAGTTATTTTTGTAAACTGCTCTTTGAGAGCGCATTCACTTCACAGGGATTAGGTAGCTAGTATGGCTAAGGATGAACAGCCAGAAAGTTGGTGCCTGTGTGATACGCACATTATCAACAAGCCTGGTAAGAGTACTGTTAATCCAGCTGTTACAGGGTACACAAGCCCAAGAGCAGCAGTTCTCAGTGCTAAAAACCTCATTTAGTCCCAGTTTTTATACCTGGCTCTGACCTTGGCAGCTGTTCAAAAGAAATATCCTTTGAAACCAGGCGCTCTATCTAAGACCACCCCTAAGATAATTAAGCTTTCTTTAATGTGATACTGATAAACCTTCATAAGAAAACTGTATTTAAAGTAGGAAGTGTTTACCTCCATCTTAATTGCAACTAAGTGCAGCTGCCATTTATGTACATACATGTCAATACGAGATAAATCTCTGGTCAGGGCAGATTCAGTGGCGTCTAGATCCATGTGCCTCATAGCTAGTGCCTTCTCATCAGCATTATAGTGTCCTTGCAACAAACCCCTGTTAAGCTTCTTTTGGGAACATATTATCTTACTGCCCATCAACAACTAGGAAGCTTCCGTTTCTGAGCAGAGTACTGCAGAGACTACTACTATCATGACATGCAACAGCTGGTAATAGTTTCTGTATTATGCTTCCAAGCAGTATCTGAAATTCCTGTGAATTCGATAAATTCAGCCCAATATTCTGTTTATCAACATAAGCTTCTATAAACATCTGTACACTGCCTGTTCAGCAGAAGTGTGTATCTATTGAATTTGTCACCAAAAGCTTATAGGTTTTGACTCAATATCTTTGTGGTTTATTAATATGTTTGCCTTGTTTTAGGAGCTCTTTTCACTTCATATTTGAAGATTATAATATCTATGAAGAAAACTGTGACTTATTTTTCAACATATTTCCCTCTGTGCAAACATTTTTTGAATGGATGTCATCAAAACCAGGCTGTTTTCACTTACCGTATTGGTCCAAAAATAAACCGCACTTGCAAACAAGTCATACCATCAACATTTGAGGAGGGGAATGGAAGATACCAAAATGACAAAAAAAAAAAAAAAAAAACAGGAGAGTCAAACTAACAATTTTATTTTACAGAAATTGCATAACAGTACAGAACTACCATTCAAGACATTCATTGCTAATTACGGTATATGATCATCAGACTATGACAAGCAAACCATTCTTCAAGTAACGAATATACCAGTATTGTTACTGTATGTACTGATAACACGTTTCATTGCGCTGATGACTGTTGTCATCGCTAACTATAATTCTCATCCCACAGTACATCATTCTCGGTGCTGTTCCAGCCATTTGACATGCAGCATCTGCACCACATAGTGATAATGCACTCGCAGAGGCGGCTTCTTAATCTTGTCAGAAACCAATCTGAATAGTGTTTCTGGGGGTGGTCCTTCAACGGCTTTTTCCCGACGACATCAGTCCCCAGTAGTTTTAAAGTCCATGTATGATGACTAGGTCAGTCTTTCATGAAGCAAGTGGGTGAGATGACCTTTAAAACAACAGCCAGCGAGTAAATCATCAGCTCGGTTGTTATCCAACCTTTTTCCCGACAGTGAATGAACACGCTCTTAGGAAAGTTCTCTTTGGGTAAAGTTTTACGCTTCAGAATAAGTGTGTATAGCTTTTCTGTATCACTTGTAACATCACCGTTATTCTTGGCTTTTCATTCCGGTTGTCCTTAATGCGCACTTTTCGCCCCATTCTACTCTACTGTTGTATTAATCGGCACATCAAAAAAGACGGGTGTTTCATCAGCATTGCCTTAGTTGCAATGGTTAGAAAGGAAGCTTCTGAAGTTCGATGATGTACTGCTGGAAGTAGGCCAGTTTTCCAACAAAATCTTCTGCCAGTCTCTCTGCTAATGAAGTTCCTCGTTAGAGCACAAACCGTGAGAATTCTGTCCGTGGTATGATCAGGGGATTAGCAATTTCCAAGGCCTTTAATTGGATAATTTCTCGAGAGATAGGCATCCCTTCCTTTATCTTGCACAAAGGAGAGCGCTGTAGCTTCAAATTCCAGAAATTTTCCACATTGTGGTCTTCTGAGAGCCCTTCCTGAGTCCACCTAACGTCACAAATTCGATTCATACATGTATTTTCTACCAGCCTCTCTGTTACTTGTGCTTTCAGCACAACACATGACTACTAGTTTGAAACTTTCATTGTAACTACACTGAATTCCTAGCTTGTTGATGCCTTTCGCTCCAAGTAATCACTCACAGTGGCACAAAATTATCATTATTTCAGCAGAATATCACCGGAAAACAATGTCTACTCAGAAAATTAAGAACAGTCACAATAAGACAGAGTCCATATATTACATTCTTATGCAATACAGTAACGTTACATTTCTTCCCACTTACCGGCACCAGTGACAATGTTGCAGTATTTCCAAATGAGAAACAAGTGGGAGATTTGAATTGTATAATGTTGCACCATGCTTTTGTAAGGTTGCGCGTATAAGCCGCACCTCAATTTGGATAAAAGGTGCGGCTTATTTTCGGACCAATGTGGTGTTTCAGGCGTACTTCGTTAATTCATTATCAATCACGGTACCTGGTATCTTTCCAGAATTTCACTGCACTGTACGAGCATTTTTTCCTTTTAAGTGACATTGTATGGGCTAAGAACATAGCTGTGTACAACAAATGTGGTCATAATTACTGTAAGTACGTGAATAAAAGTTTCTCTGGCACAAACCGCCAACAGGTCTGGAAATTCACAGCCTTTTTCACAACTGGAAGAGACACGTTGCACAGTGCTAGTTTTCTCACGAAAACCAAACTTATTTGTTTTGAAAACACACAAGACATCAACGACTAGTCTTACACCCTGCAGCTTAGCTTTTAATTGTCACTTGTGGCTGAGTCACGTATTTGCATATACCATTTCAAACTTCTGGACACTTCAGTTTTTGTCAGCAAAATGCCCAGCGGTTACCGTTTGTTTACAAGTTTTATTTATTCCTTCGATCATGTACTGCAACACTTGTCCCCATCGTACTTTCTTCCCGCAGCAAGATTACCAATCTGCTGTGCCTCTTCAGTAACGCGCAACTTTTCTTTAGCCGCAAACAAGCTAAATCAAGAACTCGCACCACCAGTGCTAGTAGTTAAACTGATGTCGTGCCAGTTCTTGTTTTAGGTCATGGACCAATTTCTTTTTAAACACCATCATTAATTCTGACCGATACATAGAATTGATACTGTAGGACCTTTTCCCCTCAACTGAAACAGCAAACACTGCTCATTATTCAATGAAAGCAATACGTGATAATTTCAGGCACTGAATAATTAGTGTAGGTACAGGGTCATCTCACACTGCCGAATAAACACCTGGTGACTTTTACTTATGGGGTACTTAGCTAAACAGAATATATAGAAGTAACATCCAGGCTGTAGATAAACTGAAAAATGCAATCTGTACTGAAATTTTGAAGCTGAATTGCAGAGAGTGAACTGAAATATCATCCAGGCAACAATGCTTATGTGCAGACCGAGGAAGAACAATGTTCAGCACTTACTGTGTGGGGAGAGATTTACTGTTTTTCTATCAAAAAGCGAACATCTTAGTGGAATGATGAGGTGAGAGCAGCCTGTAAACGTAAAAAGAATGCTTATGAGAAATGGCTCCAAACAAGGGATGAGGCAGACAGGGATTTTTACTTAGATGAAAGAAACAGGGTGAAACAAATAGTTGTTGAATCCAAAAAGAAGTCTTGGGAAGATTTTGACAATAACCTGGAGAGGCCAGGTCAAGCAGCAGGGTAACCTTTCTGGACGGAAAAAAATAATCTTAGGAAGGGAGGGGAAAAAGGAAATGAACAGTGTTTTGGGTAATTCAGGTGAACTCATAACAGATCCCACGGAATCGCTGGACAGGTGGAGGATATATTTCGAAAATGTTCTCAACATAATCTCCCTGGCAGTGTCGCGAACAACCAAGCTCATGGGGAGGAAGAAAATGATGGTGGAATTACATTTGAGGTAGTGGAAAATGAAATGGCATATGGGTTTTAGTACCGGAAGTGTCCGAGGACAAGTTCGGCTCACCAGGTACAGGCTCTTTGACTAGACTCCTGTAGGTGACCTGATAAGGACGAAATGATAATGAAGATGACACATACACACAGCCGCCATGCCAGCGAAGGTTAAAACTCCCAACCCTGCCAGGAATCGAACCGGGACCTCCGTGACCAAAGATTAACATGAAGTGTTAAGTGAGGTACCTTCCAATCAGACAAAAGCAGTAATTGCACCTATCTATAAGCAAGGGAACAGGAAGGATTGCAACAACTATCTAGGTATCTCACTGATTATTATACCAGGCAAAGTATTCACTGGCATCTTGGATGGGAGGGTGCGATCAGTCGTTGAGAGGAAGTTGGATGAAAACCAGTGTGGTTTCAGACCACAGAGGGCCTGTCAGGATCAGATTTTCAGTATGAGCCAGGTAACTGAAAAATGTTACAAGAGGAATAGACAGTTGTGTTTATGTTTCATAGATCTAGAGAAAGCATATGACAGAGTACCAAGGGAAAAGATGTTCGCCATACTGGGGGACTATGGAAATAAAGGTAGATTATTAAAATCAATCAAAGGCATTTATGTTGACAATTGGGCTGCAGAAAGAGTTCATAGTACTTACAGGGGTTAGACAAAGCTGTAATCTTTCTCCTTTGCTGTTCGTAATTTACATGGATCATCTGCTGAAAGGTATAAAGTGGTGGGGGGGGATTCAGTTAAGTAGGAATGTAATAAGCAGTCTGGCCTATGCTGATGACTTGGTCTTAATGACAGATTGTGCCGAAAGTCTGCAGTATAATATCTTGGAACTTGAAAATAGGTGCAATGAGTATGGTATGAAAATTTGATTCTCGAAGGATAAATTGATGTCAGTAGGTAAGAAGGTCAACAGAACTGAATGTCAGATTGGTGATACAAAGCTGGAACAGGTAGATAATTTTAAGTATTTAGGATGTGTGTTCTCCCATGATAATAAAGTGCTATTGAATCAAGGTGGAGTGAAGCTAATGCAGTGAGCTGCAGTTGCGATCAAGTGTTCTGTAAGAAGGAAGTCAGCTCCTGGACAAAACTATCTCTACATCAGTCTGTTTTCAGACCAGCTTTGCTTTACGGGAGCAAAAGTTGGGTGGACTCAGGATATCATAAGTTCAAAGTGACATGAATGTGACGAGAATAATTGCTGGTACAAACAGGTTGGGACAATAGCAGAAGGGTACTCGGAACAAGGAGATAAAAGCTGTTAGGAATGAACTCGATGGATGAAGCTGTACGCATAAACCGGCTTTAGTGTTTGGGTCATTTTAGGCGAATGGAGGAGGATAGGTTACCGAGGAGAATAATGGACTGTTATGGAGGGTAAGGAGCAAGACAAGCCCTGGAATGGAACCCACAAGGTAGCAGGAGAAGAGGCAGACCAAGAAACACATGGAGGAGGAGTGTAATAGCAGAAGGGATGGAGAAAGGAGGAAAGATTAGGACGATGGCGCAGAACAGAGTCCGGTGGCGGAAGTTCGTTGATGCCCTATGCTCCACTTAGGAGATACAGGAAATAAGTCAAGTAAGTCATGGAGGGTAAGGGAAGTAGAGGAAGACCTAAACGACGATGGCTAGACTTGGTTTTTAACAATTTAAAGATAACAGGTATAAAACTAAACGAGGCCACAGCACGTTGCAAATAGAGGATTGTGGCGATGTTTAGTAAATTCACAGAGGCTTGGAGACTGAACGCTGAAAGGCATGATGGTCTATAATGATAATGTATGATCTTTTCCAGCCACGATAAATTGAAGGTAGGCTGAAATGAAATGAAATGACAGGTTCTGCTATTCCTCTCGTGGACTGACAGAGGTAAACCAGTCTTGGAGCATGTTTGCACACACGTCTAAGCTATTTGCTGCATTAGGAAGGCCAGACAGACTCCTTGCTTGTATGTTAGACCATGATGTTATCATTTCTGTCATCACAGTGTACACAGTACATTATCTCTGCTACATCTTGATTCAATTTAACTTTCATCGTGGGAGAATGTACATCGTAAATACTGAATGATCCACCTATTTCATGTAATTATTTGGAGAATACCTGGGAATATTTAAATGCATCTTCATGGCTTTTAATCCTGAGCCTCCATTTAAAATGCACACTTACTGTAAGGCAGCACATTAAGTTAGCATCCAAAATTGAGTTAGAATATCAATGCAAACGAGAAGCATACAATGAAAAATGCTTCTCCACTCGACCATAAAATGGTGGAGCACTTCACCTGCTTAAACGTTGGAGTATTATAAAAGTCCTACATGATTTAAAAATTCTTAACAGTACCTAATCTAGCCAATAGTAATAAAAATATTTTTGAATGACTGGAATATGCTTTGAGATTTTTAAATTTCCTTTTAATGTTGTAGATGCACATACATTTGCACCAGTCATTCTTCAAAATGTCCACCAATAGCACACACACAGGATTGGAATCTCTCCAGCCAGTCACCTATCGCAGAACAGACTGAAAATGTTCACCATTGGCACGTACTCAGGATTGAAGTCTCTTTGGCCGGTCATCTATTGCAGAACAGATAGTCTCAACTAGGAAATCTGCCACTGCTGCCAACAAGGACCATTTCAAACTTTCAAGTGCAGGTGTGTTTTTTTTTTTTTTTTTTTAGACCATTCCCTTTAGCACCAACCACAGTTTTTGAAGACCAAGGGGCTGAGTTTGGGGTTACCAGAAAGCCACTCAGCAATGGCCTACAACCACTGTTGACTCATCCTTCCCTCATGCGCTGGTGCAGAATCTTGCTGAAAGTTCCAAGGCTCGTTTTTTTTTTTTAACATGGTGCAGCTCTCTCAGCTTACATCACACCAAACCAAGACTGGGGAGAGGGGCACGACTTTTCTGGATCTTAAGGAACTTTCATGAGGTTCTCGAGAACTTGTTGCATATACCCTATCAATCAGACCGTTGAGGCTATCTTCAATAGTGAGGACTTTTCAATTAAAAGAATTCCCCAATCCCCATTGTTGGCACACCACTGCAGGAGCTGCCTTGATTTCAGATTTCTCTACTCCTTCACCTGTGGTCTCAGAAAATGTCCAGTGTTCTGCCAATAAGCTGCAAGCCTAAGGTCTTCAGAAAGTAGGCCTACCCTGGATATTGATCGTGGTGTAATGTTGAGCTCCTGTACCATGATTATCTGCTTCCAGACAGAATTTCGCAGAGGATTTTTGAAAACCTAAATGAGCTGAAAATCTGGTAAAAGGTTTGCTTACTGGATAATCCAGTGATTGTGTGAAAGGTCACATGAGAGTTCGTTGACCTCACAGTGAGAGAGCTGCGTGTACAGCGCTGTTTACACAATATCATATTTATTTGCTTGCGTGTCCAATATATTTGTATATACTTGACCACATAATATATTCTAGTTCAGGAACTGGGTGTTTGTCTATGCTTACTCTCTTCATACACAAAAATGTATCAAGCACCACAAGCTGGCATTCGGGACTAGAGTATTCCTGTTACTAATAATGTGTCCAATATATTGCTATATACATCATTTTATTGTACTTTCTGTGCAATTGATAGGGTATTTCTTAATACTACTATGGTTTTTTTGGTAGATTAAAGCATCGATTAGACTTTTTTTTTTAAATGTTTGAACTTGAAGATGCTTAATTTGTTTTGTCCTTCTGTCAACCTTTTCAATGTTGTTAATTTTCTATGTAAGTGCTATGTACTCTCTCTTGTAATTAGAGGTAAGCTATGGGAAAGGGAATGTTAAAATAAATATTCGCCGGTCTCCATTCCTAAGTTTCTTTTTCACTGTTAAAAAAACACCAGTCAGGACCAACCTTCAGCACAAGGGTTGGAAAACAAGTTCTACAGTAAAAGCCAAAAATGTGAAATCGTGTTCATGGCCAAATTAAGTACAGTACCGAATAACAGAAGAAATGTTTACGTTTATAGATCCTATGGGTGCACCATGTCACTACTGAGCTGGGAAATCATGTGAAGTCTTAACCCTGGCACAAAATGCAGAAAAGCTGCCTATTTCAGTCACACCTTCTGAAGTGATAAATGTGTGTGTCCCGTTTTTCTGTGGGGTCAGGTATGACGTCAAGTGAGAGAAGTTTCTCAGAATAAGATACATCAATATACCACATTTAACATTCTTGACATTGGGACTACAACCCCTTCCGCAGCACATAAGTCTGGCTCCATGGCCAAAAAAATAGCATGCTGCCCTTTGGTGCAAGGGCTTGATTTTCGACTGGGTCAGGGATTTTAACGTTCATTGGTTAATTCTGATGGCTCGGGGGTTGTGTGCAAGTGGCGTCTTCAGCATTAGAATTCATCACAGAGGTATAGGCGGTCCGTGAGGATGGGGCCCTAAGGTGTCAGCTCAAAGGACCTGCACCAGGCCTCCCTGGAGGTCACTTGCCATTATTATCAGTACAAAAAAGGAATAAACAAATTTCAAAATATGGATATTTGTGAAAAGCGCACACTAAATCTATGATAGAACATTGAGTGAAAAGGGTAAGGAGACACAAAGGTGGAATGACAAGAAATTGTTTTTAGTAAGACAATATTTTTGAGCAAAATAAAAAATTAAAGGAAGTCCAACGAATGTTGGTAAGATATTGATAGAGTGGTGATTGTTGTTTTAAGAGAAAGTACAATGAGCAACCATCCTCTATGAACACTAATCAGGGAGAAAAAAATTGAAGGGGTCCGACACTTTGAAAAATGAAGGTATCAACCAAAGAAAGGCATGGGCCACAAAAGGCATGAAAATGAAATATTTCCTAGGCCTCAAAAGCTCTAATATTGTCAGGGTCGGGATAGACTAGAGCTGACCAAGGGAGGTTGGATAGGAGAGATGAACATGAGGGTATTGATATATGAGAACATGAATTAAAACCAATAAAAACAGTTTGTTATATTAATGAAACAAATCAATATGGACCATGGGAGGGAAGAAACTTACATAACTGGAACAAGTGGAATATTTTCAAGTAATTGGGATGGCAATATACTAAATTAAACTGAATCAATGTGCTCCGATACTAATGCAGTTGCGATGAGCAGTATTTTGTAAGGAAAAAGTCTGATCATGGATGAAACTATCTTTACAACGATTTGTCCTCGGACAGACTACCGTATGGGAGTGAAAGTTGGGTACTCAGAATAACTAAAGTTGGAAGCCAACACATAAAGGTACTGAGAATGATACTCAACAAAACAGGTGGGAACAATGTCAGGAGGGCACTTGCAATGAAGAGATAATGGGCAACTTGTCAGGGTGCCTGCTAGTAACCTGTTTTCCCTTCATTAAATTTAGTGGGACATGATACATAAGAGCGACAGTTGAGTATGTTTATGATACTCTGGGATCAGATCCTGTAACAAATGGAAGTGTTGTTCAAATACATATGCTGATCAACTTGTGTGCATAGAACCAAGCACCACATACATAATCTTGCTTAATCTATAAAGAAACTATTATAGTTTTAATTTGAGTCCACCTTGTCAATGATGGAATAGAATGATTTTTCTGAAACATAAATTAATAATTTTCTATCATTAAAAGGTGTACTGACAAGGTGGACTCAAAATAAAACTATAATAGTTTCTTTATAGATCCAGACAAGTTGTTACTGGATCAAATAAAATACTTATTACGGGTTAAGTTTATCAACAATCTTTCTTTGCAAAATTTGTTCTATGACAACTTTGCTTTTCCGCAAGTATTTCTCCTTAATAGTGAAGTGAAATCCATAATAATTATGGGCAATCTGTAATAATTAGCCCCTGGACATTTCAAAAAGAACAAAGAAAATTAAGAGCTATTGTCTTTTCGATTTATAATATCATGTAAGTGTTGGTTTAATGACAACAAGGCAATTACAAATTAACGGGGGAAAGTTATTATCTACAAACACTTAAAATTTTACTGCGAATGCAATCAGTTATGCCATCTTTGAGTGGTCAGCACTAGCATGTCCTACTGCACACACACTGTCTATTTCCCTGTGCTTTCCTTGTTTACTTTTTGAGTTGTTATTTCCCTGTTTTTTATCTTTTATTTTTCAGAAAATGGGTATCCTGTTTGTAGATGAAGCTGCGCATATGAATTGGTTTCACTGGTGGGATCATGAGGTGAATAGGTTAACTAGGAGTATAAATATTGTTTTAATGACATTAACAATAGGAAGTGTAGAACTGAATAGGGCCAAGGAACAAGTTGCAAATAACAGGACTGCAGAAGTGCAATGGAAAGATACCCACTATTGGTTTAAAAAAAAAATGACCTAGATGTTAGACCCTTTAAAGAAATATCAACAAACATTTTACAGCTGAGTACTGTAAAGGAGATCTCGCGGTTAGTTGTAAGGAGTTCTGGGCATGTAACAGCTTAAGTAGTCTAGGACTCTTTAAGAGCTTCTCAGTTCAATAAATCAAAGGCATTCACAAGATCTATTTAATGCCACATAAACAAAGAGGATGGTTTTGTTCTTTTTATTTTTCTTACATTTGTCTAGCAGTGAAGACTACTGTTGTGTCTTATAAACTGCACTGGGTTTTTGGTTAGAACTGTTCTGCAAGTAGATGATTAAGATGATGTTAATGCAAAAATTTCCAACAGAAAGTAGCAACATTCCATCCAAGCTGCAGTGAGCCTGGTCTCTCACGCATTCTATAGGTCAGCAGGGATGGTTCAAGTGTTCCAGACCTTGGCAAGATACGAATATATTCAGCTACTGCACGACCCCTTACCCTGAAAAATTCAGCATGGATTCTGCCCAACTAGCTCAGCCATAATGCTGCGATACCAAGATTGAACATGGAATGAACTAGGCTAACAAGGAGGAAGAGTGGATGGTACAACAGTGTTGACAGAGTGACACTGGCGTTCTACAGTGAAGTTACCAACCGGAGAGCTCATTGCGGCCTGAACAGATACCACTCGGGAAAAGCATGACAGACTATACTAAGTGACAAGACTTCCCAGTTGAGCTCAAACAGGTGAATACAACTAACTGCTGGAAACCAAGAATTGTCCCAAATTTAAAATACAGAAGACTGGTCAAGTCAAAACAAAGATGACCATCAAATTTGAAGTTACTATTCCACAAAGTTCAAGACGACTGTCCAAACAAGATCAATCAATCACATCAATTTTACCTGAATGGTTGCATTTTTCAATACATTGTGATAACTTTGTAGTCTAGTGTTGTTGTATAGTCAAAATTAAGCCATTTAAGGTTCATGTGCCAATTTCTGCTCCAATTGTAGGAACAAAATAATTATAATGGAAGAAATGCAACTTCTTAGTCTTCTGACAGCATATCATACCAGAAAAATGTCAATTGTATACTTTCTTTCCAGCATTTACTTACGCCTTCACAAACGTGACATTTTGTTTTTGTGCCCATTCGTAGAATTAATGAACACTGGAATTACATCAAAATGTGCACAAGTTTTAGAAAAATGGAACAGTATACACACACTCTACAGGGAGACCAATGGTTTTAATGAAGTCGCATTGCTTCTGTATACAAACTGATTGAAAGGTTCAGACAACAGAAGTACTGGCCTATCTCATCCCAAGCTGGTGTGTTTGATACACGTCCATCAGAAGTGGCTCAAGCACCTCTACATCTACGAAGACAATTTTAAAAATTAGCAGGACGTAAATTCAATATTTTTCTCTCATCTCCATAAACTAGTTTGTAACTTGCATGACCTAATCTCATCTAAATTACTGGTACTGAATCTGTGAAAACTGCCATTACTGGTCATGAAATAGTCTTGCCTTAAATCCAAACCTACACATTTGAACGTTACCTCTGGGCTTAATTAACTGTAGAGACAAAGGTAACTTAACAGGAAATTGCTTTTTAATGGAAAAATAATTCTGATATGTTCTCATGACCTGTTATCTTACCACTGCATAGATTTGGTGGGTTCAGGTTGTAAAGTATAATCCATTGCCTGCTTAACGTGTAACATCACCCCTCCATGCAACAGTTAAGTCAAACTTGTTTGAGTGAGCTATGGGGGTGGAGTGACTGTTCCTTAAATAGTTCTATAATACACTAAAGATCAGAGATACATTTTATAGCACATACTAGGATCAATATTAAATTTTCTTGCTTACATACCCTCTGCCATGCATCATATCTTGTCTAACTTTAGTAAAGATAAACATCTCATTTTGGCAATTCAATGTGGTGCGACATGCCCGGCTTGGCTGAATGGTCAACGCATCGAGGCCTTTGGTTCAGAGGATCCCTAGTTCAATGCCTACTTGGGTTGGAACTTGAACATGTGGAATTCTGCTGATGCAGGGATTGTGCGTTTACTACGAATCACCACAGAAACATGCAATAGAGAACATTAATGCTCTACATAGGGTTGACATCAGGGAGGTGCATCCTGCCATAAAACAGGGTCATATTCCCAGGAACCTCACCCTTGTGTGCAAAAAGTGTGAAGAAAAACAATAACCATAACAGCACTCGTGGGAAAATCATTTAGGATGATCGAAGGCAATACTTTATGGAATATTGGAGGTAGATAGGTAATAATTGACACATGATTGGCATGACATGGGATTTTATTGACACCAAAATAAAATACACAAAATGACCAACAGATGGCGTTGGACAACACATCAGCAATGCTGCACAAGACCTGTGTATGGTATAAAAGGAGTCGTCGTGGCACGTTACCAGAAAAAGCAGTTAGAAACTTTATTTTGGTGTCAATAAAACCTCCACGTCATGCATACCACCCGTGTCAATTATTACCTCTCTACCACCAATATTCCGAAGTATTGCCTCATCAAGTGTTAACGGACTTTTGGGTCAACCTGTACTTCTGTACACTTTTCTTTTTTTTTAGATTTCATAGATGTATTTGTAACAGTTGGTGTAGCATTTTCACTTCTCAGAAACGCAAGTTTATCGAATTTCTCCATTTTTATTTAAATTGCTTGCATCCCAGGTAAGCTAGCATAATTACTGTATATATACCTTATAATAATCTGGAAGAAATAGACTTTCCAACAGTGAGATAATTACCAATGTAAGCTGAATGGTTCTTGAAAGTACCGCTCTTATACAAGCTTGTAACCCTTTTCTCTTTATAATACTGCATTAGTAGGAATGATAACTGACAAAAGTAACATGAAAAAAAAATTCCAACTTAATTACAGAAATCTGACTTCTTCACAGAATTTGTCAATGAAATTCTAAATTCAGTTTCCGATGAAATTCTGTGCTGTTTATCCCATGCATCTTTTATTTCTTGAAGAACCTGTAAAGGAGAGATAACTACCACTTCTCATATACCGAGCAGGAACAATTAACAGCATGTAACACTTCTGGCAATCAAGAAAGGATTTGTATGAAGTTATGATCTTATGGAGTTTTTCTTTTTAGCTTACACAATCTTATGTACACCAAAATTTAAGTTCCTGTTCAGGAATTCTTATTATTCCATTTCAGACATCACAAACTTGGAAGGTACCATTGAAAGAACGTAATAAACTGGAACCAGACTAGCGTAGCATCAACCAGATATTCATTGTAACCACTTTCAACTATGTGGTAACTGATTAATTCGTTCACCTTATGTAATAAACCTTTTGCCATTCTTAGGACAATGGATTAATGACAGTACAATTCATTCGGAGACAATGATGATATCAGACCTTCACTATTTGAAGTAAAAATCGTTAGGGTATGCTGAAATTACTCTATAGACAGCTTCTACACAAGCAGAATACATGAAGTAGAACAGACTTGAAACTAATTAAATACCGTACCTACTACAGCAATAACAAAAGTGCCCCACACTGTACAGCAACCTAATACTTTTGCAATTAGAGATGCATGAAGAGACAAAAACACAAGATAATCCAATTCAATGAAAATATGTGGAATAATATGACTTCCTCTGCAAGCATTATACTTGTGATGAAAACTTCCGCCTTTTTCGCTGGGCCACAGTCAAAGTGCAACATCTAATTCTGCATATATAGCCTTTCCATCAATTTTTACCTTTTGACAAAATCCTCCAGCTTTTCATTAAATTGCAGGTAGTTTGTACAGTGCTCCTAATTACATAATCTACAACCAACTTAGCATTCTAGTCTCTGTTCTTTTTTTTTTGGGTTCTAAAACAATGTTTGGTTTATTGTTAAAACAGCATTTTAATGTTTTTCTGCCATAATGAAAAAACTGAAGACCTACAGACTTATGAACAACAGGAATTTTTGTAAGACTCTAGACTGAGAACATCGGATACGGTGCTCTATTGTCACCTTGTACGGAATTTATTGCTCTTACAGAAGCTACATTTTGTAACAACTCAGCTTTGAGAAAGCCTAGCTGAAAAAATAATATAAACCTACATTTTTACATTACTAACAACATTTTTAGATGCAGAAATAAAACCTGCAATTTGTTTTACGTTGCACCGACACAGATAGGTCTTATGGCGACGATGGAATAGGAAAGGGCCAGGAGTGGCCATGGCCTTAATTAAGGTACAGCCCCAGCATTTGCGTGGTATGAAAAATGGGAAACCACGGAAAACCATCTTCAAGGCTGCCGACTGTCTTCTGGATGCACGCTCAAAGCTGCGCGGTCCTAACCGCACAGCCAAATAACTTGCAAACTGGATATACCACATTCGAATAATGGGGAGTCTGTTGTATTAGGATTTAAACGTAGCACTACCTGAAATAGCAACTTAAAGATAACCCTTACTAGTTTACTGATTAGCATGCTGTATAACATCCTCATGATACTGGAACATCAAACCCGTCCACAGGTCTTTGAAGAATAATTGGCTGAATTTCAATATACCAAAAGAAGAGCAACGTCTGTTAAACTCTATGAATATTCCAATAGTTTTTTTATGAAGTACACCAATGATTCACAAGAAGTCCTAACAATCCCAAGACTTCAACTAATTATCAAATTTTGATCACTCCACTGTTACACAGTATGAGGAGTAATATAAATATTATAAAAAAAGGTTCCATGGAACTACAAGCAGGGATTTTATACTTCATAAACACTACAAGCTTAAGCAAACTAGTCATTCTAGACATCAGATTTATATGTGCATCATTAATATCAATTTAGCTACATAAAACAGAAAATGAAGGTCCCATCGGTGTCTCCAAAATGAACTGTAACCATCAAGTTTCACCTTACACTGCTACGTTATGCTCAGATAAGAACAATTAGAAAGTAGTATTAGAGATAAATCTTACAACTTGCCACAAATCTGAATGTGTTCCACACACAGAAAGTGCGTACAATGAAATCCTAGTTATGCTGTGCCTACACCAGGCAATCGTGCACTTTTAAATTATGGGCATTCCATTTTAATTATAAAATTTATTTAAAATATTTACTCTACAACATTATGAATACATAAAAATATATAAATACTCTTTTTGCTTTGTAAAAATAGTGTAAATGAATATAAAATTTGTACGCAACAAAATATATTCCTGCAACAAATGCAGGGTGAGGTAGGTTATATTTGTACCTTTAGACCACTTGCCTTTGCAAAACATGCAACTAATTGCCATCTTTACCTGAAAATATGGCAAGGCAAAAACAGCTTCAAGATAGGTGAGATGACAAAGTAACCTTTACATTCTCACCATACTTTAACCATCACAATCATACCATTGCAGTGTTAACACCAGAAAATGTGGCAAGGAATGTTCATGTAACATAGGTGAGATAATTTCCCAACATATACCTCAACCTTTTCACGCTCACCAATAGGCGAGATATATTTCGTACTCATACCTCAATGTTCTCATCAAACAACTCGCTTCTCTCTAATACTCTTCTTTTTTTCAAACACAACAGCAGTGTCAAAACCGACTATGACTTGAAATTACATCACACCAGTAATAATTTTTCCTCTATACCATTACAAGAATAACTGCATTGGGTATTACCAAAATTAGCTGAAACCTCAATTTCGTGGAAATGTACCAGAAAACTTGACCACGATTCAATAAACACCAAAAATTACTTGTACTTCAAGATACCTTTAAAGTTTACTGTACAAATTTCTAAAATAAAGTTTAAGGTAATAAGTTACCAGATCTGTAGAAAACTGTACCTTCATATAAATCAAATGTCCAGTTCAAAGGACTATTTACACCACCAGAGGTTTGAATGAAACTCTCATACCAAAAAGTGTACGGTATATAACCATGACAACTCTCTTGTATTATATATACACCAATTGTTTGCCTTCATATAAATCCTCTCCATTCTGATTTTTCTAAAAGACAGACTATGATGGCACTTACCTTGCCTTACCTGATACCTACCAACTCAGTAAACCTTGGGACTTTCTTACGCAGTTCTGTAGAAGCCAGCAACTGAAGACTTAAGACTGCATTTATAATTGCAATGCTAAGACACTTTTTTTTGGGTAATGTAACATAAGATGTTGCAAATAAGACAAATGATTATTTATTGGCTAAGTGATCAGAGCTCGAGGAAAAATTTCAGACCAAGAACAAATTAGCGGCTGGTGGAAGATATATAGCCATTCTGAGGATAATGTGGTAACAAGATGGGCAAGAAGAACAAATGTCTCCAGAAGCCCAAGAAATTTTTAAGACCTTGGTGTCAAAACACATAACAAGATTCTTGAGAAGAGTAGGCATGGTTCCAACATCATGTGGTACACTAGGCAACAACATGCTGGTGGTGCCTTGGTCAGGATGTGGTTTGATCTTCCACTATAGGCAAATAGTATAAACCTACATGAAAGCCAGAATAAAGTTGGCAGGAATGATTCACCCCAATCAACCCAATAGGCAAACAGTACATCATTTCAAATGTGAGCCTTCAATTCAGGGTGGATGGGAAAGATCTGCACCTTCCTGCTCTATGAAATATGTTTCTAGCAGATACTGAAAAACGAGAAAGTATTTCAGGGAAGTCTCTCAGAAAATTAAGTAGAATATAATATTTGTTCCCCGAGTATTGGTTTAGAAAGCCAAAATACACCAGCCATAATTCGCCATTTGAAAAGCAAGGGATGTTCCGAAGTAGTCTAGCACTGACCAACGGCTCTTCTGCTTTGTACACTGCATTTGTAGCTGTAGCTTGTACTATGCTCTGCTCCTCTGCTTTGCTGTTTTGCAAATAAATTGTATTTAAACAAAGTTTAACCAGAAGAAGCATAATTCTCAGGAAAAACACTTCAATTTTTATTTCAAGTGAAAGAATATTTTGTTTTAGACGAGTTCCTTATCTGGGTTTTATTCTATTTAATTTTTTTTTACAAGTTGACATAAGTTGTACCGACACAGATAGGTCTTATGGCGATGATGGGATAGGAAAGAACTAGGAGTGGGAACGAAACAGCCATGGCCTTACGGTACAGCCCCAGCATTTGCTTGGTGTGAAAATGGGAAACCACGGAAAATCACTTTCAGGGCTGCAGACAGTGGGTTCGAACCCGCTATTCCCCCCAAAAAATTCACAGCTTCGCACCCCTAACTGCACAGCCAAGTCGCTCGGGATATTTAATTTCTTTCTGAAAAGAAGACATTTTGTTAATATCAATAAAGGAGATCCAAAACATGGTTGCATTTTGAGAGAGAAATGTTTACCACTTTTGCGATTCCAATATGTGCATGGAGACTGCAGCACTATTCACTTAGACTCGAAAGTGTTTATGAGATTCAAGATTTTGGCTCAAGTGTGAAGAATTTCCATACCTAGCGTTAACATGTAGATATTATAACAGGGTGACATTTGTACCAGAGATAAAGATCACAAAGGGGATGGACACTTTACATGAAATCTTAATTAAAATAAACTTAGACTGTGGGGATGGAGTTCAGGATCGGATGTCTAGGAGGCACGGGAGCCTTTTAAGGATTGCAAGGGGTGGTGTAAATTAAAGAGTCCATAAAGCCAGCTGTACAAAAAAGAAACTCGAAAGATATGTAAACCAACAGTCCACAAACAAAAATGTGTAACTGCACCACTTTCAACAGTTTACAAACATCGTCCTTATAGCATGTCGGGCATTTCATCAATCTTCCAGCATCCACCAAACATGGAACAGAAATTTAATTACAGAGCTCTGATCACCTTTTGTCACCAATTCGGAAATACATCATATCTAAATTCCAGTAGCCACCCCCTTTATTCTCATGTTAGATTAACTTTCTTGGAACTCAAGTAAGCAAGCTATAAATACCAAGTTGTGAATAGTAACTATGAAATGTTCCACAATCAACAGCAACAGGTAAACAATAACTGGACCACTCCTGCAGAGAATCATGCTATTCCATTGTTGTTTTTCAAGTTACTTGGCAGGTTCCAATCTTCCTCGCCTATCTCCAATAGCCAAACCAGGTGGGATGGCACTCCAAATGCACTGAAATTGCTAACACAATTTAGTTTAGTTCTGCCTCCCATACTTTTCAAAATAATTTACTTTAAAATACTCTGTTCTCACATACCCAGATTTAATCCTGCAGTTACACTGAATGGCTCTAGAAAACTATACTTCAACTAATTTCCCCAAATATCCCATTCAGAGAGCCTCCGTGGCTCAGACGGCAGTGCGTCGGCCTCTCACCGCTGGATACCGTGGTTCAAATCCCGGTCACTCCATGTGAGATTTGTGCTGGACAAAGCGGAGGCGGGACAGGTTTTTCTCTGGGTACTCCAGTTTTCCCTGTCATCTTTCATTCCAGCAACACTCTCCATTCTCATTTCATAGCATCTATCAGTTATTAATATATCACTTTGGGAGTTGCGATCCCATCGTAATAACAGCCTATATGTGCTTCATTCATTACATCCCTGACCCAGTCAATGACTGGAAAACAGGTTGTAGGTTTTCATTTCATCCCATTCAGATTTCGCCAACACTTTAATGCAGCATAGGATATCAGACTGCACTGTTTTTCCAGAATAAACTGACAATTCTCATTTAAAGGCTTGTATCTTTGATGCATATGATGCTGATCAAAATAGCTTTACACAGAGCAAACAAAAATGTGACCAAATAAGGAAAAATGCAACAGACTTATGTTACATACACAAGATCGCAAGTAAATTATATCATAATGAAGTTACCAGACGAGTATATAAATGCAGCTTTCAGAATATGACATATTAATTCAGAATTTTCGAAGTCCCATTATAAAATCACACTTAGCTTTTCATATCACCCCTGTCAACTCTGACTTCATAGAATTCATTGTAGAACTGGTAGACCTTCTATTGTAAGCTGATGAATCTCGAAAACCCATTTTCAGAAGCTGAAGTGTGCCATATTTTCATACAATTTGGTATCCAACACTCAAATTTTCTAATTAACATGACTTGGATTGCACCTCGGCATTCTAAGCCAGCTAACAGGCATTACTCACAGGCTCTTGCAAGCAAATCTTATGTCTTAGTACAAACTTCGAAGTACTTTAAACCATTATAGTAAAACAGGATTCATTTCATACCAATGGTATACTAAAACGCTTTTAAGCTCAGTACCTAAATTATTTTAACAGTTGGTTTTCTGCCAATATCAAGACAGTTTGCTTTCAACTTCAATTCCAACCATATACTCTACGAGTCCTGTGTGTTCAAGCGTGTCTCACTACAATTACCTTGCACAAAGTGCAGCAAACCTTTTTCACTGGTGGATTTTTTATCATTTTCACCCAGAATACCATCCATCTCAAAAATAATCACAGCATGACCTGTCCTAGGTCCTTTCACCATGATACTCATCCAAAATACCTCTAAAGTAACAAAACCAACACCATGTTTCTCTCTCAAACTGGCAAGAAAGTTTCCACCAACAATTCATTGTTTGAAGTTCAAGTTTCAAAGTTCTTAGTTGAACACATCAAATGTATCTAACCTTCAGGCAGAAACTTGTCTGTTACCCTTACTTCTTAAGCAAAATTCAATAAACAACTAGATTTGTTTTTAATGTATCATTCACAAACCAACAGTACCATTGGTTTACCAGTTTTGTAGTGAATTTAATTTTTACATTCACATACCTAGTCTTTAAAAGACTTGGGCTTTGTCCTTTTAAACCTTCAAACAAATCCTATTCTGAGAAAATCTGCTCCACCAGATATGGATGATACTTGAAACAAAGTTCGGTGCACTTCAATTTACACTGTAACCAGGCAATTTCTTTGTTTAATGCCTGAATTAAGAGTACTGTACTCAACAGCAGTACACATATTTAACATTCCCACCACTTTAAAAACACAACCAGCCTTCAGTCATTCTGGATACAAAATGCCAAAAATATTACCATATCAGAGATGCAGAAGAGAGCCATTCCACTCATAGATGGCAATGCATTACCCCTATAGCAAAGCAGTCTGCATTTAGTGATCTTACATAGACCATAATTAAGACACTGACCCTTGTCAATGTTCGCATATGGTAAAATGAAACCAATAAAAATATCCTATTCATAACCAGGGTGAAAAAATTCAGTTCCTTATAACAGAGACCTTGCTCATTTACACCTTGAACTTGAAACTTTCATACAGGTTTCTAGTTTATATACTCAATGAAAACAGACTTTTACAAAAAAGGCAACTGTATCCTTTAGTAAGCATACACAAAGCTTACTCGCGTTCATAAATACAGGAATACCACATAAAATGTTGTACATCTTGCAATAAACCCCTAAAAATTCCTTCAACGTGACAAATTCAACTGCACGAGTACAACCAATTTGCAATCAGTTTTGAGACAAAGAACATCCGACTTTAAATGAAAATAGTTTTCAGCAGCCTGAAGGTCGGAGAATTTCAATGCCCCTGTTAATGAACTAATAAAATTAGCAAATCAGCACAATACGTTCTAAAATCTGCTTCGCAATAATTATTCTTTTCATTTCACGATGCTAGGCTCTGCAGCTAATCCTGGCATTTCTGCTACAATATCTATTCTTAAATACCAATATTATCAATCGATGAAAAAGAAGGTTGGCTTTTGCATGGGAACTTAATTTTGTTCCAATAAATTAATTTATGAATGGCATTACATAACCAAAGAATATGACAAACATAATAAATTAATTCCTGAAAATATTAAATACATTGTATGCACTTATCATGGACTGCCTATGAAAAAAGAAGTTTCAAAAAGTTTCAGCAGCACTCATACAATTAGGTCAAATAACGTGTCTTGATATGAAACTGCTCCATGGATTGCCCGGGGACTGTATTGAAAAGTTTCTTTTAGGATTTATATTACCTGTTAATGTGTCAATTGAATTTCTGCAGATTTTTTACTGTGACTTTGAACAGTATTCTACCAACTTTTTGTACTTTTAGAATTATTGTTGTGCATTTAACCCGTTCGGTGGGCGATGCGGCAAGATCTGCAGCTACGAGTCGCTTGCTCGGCGGGAACACGGATATATCTGCCAATTCTAATAATAATAATAATAATAATTTTTTTCTCAGTTGCCTGCCTGCAGAAGTTTATTTCTTTTTTCAGCAGCATATTCTGGATGAGTCTGCCCTCTGATGTGAATTTTTTCAACTATGTTCTCCCAATACCAATGTGTCATCCACGAGTTGCATCATTAAGAACAGCCGGGCGGAGTGGCTCAGACGGTTAAGGCGCTGGCCTTCTAACCCCAACTTGGCAGGTTCGATCCTGGCTCAGTCCGGTGGTATCTGAAGGTGCTCAAATACGACAGCCTTGTGTCGGTAGATTTACTTGGCACGTAAAAGAACTCCTGCGGGACTAAATTCCAGCACCTCGGCGTCTCCGAAGACCGTAAAAGTAGTTAGTGGGATGTAAAGCAAATAACATTATTAACATCATCATAAAGAACACAACTTACGTCCGGGCAAGAATGATCTAAAGCCTGATAGACTTGCGCTTAAACTTAAGCTCATCGCCTTATCATCCCTTAGATCCAATAATATTGCAGTAGAAGGGATTCCTGGAGATGATACTAAATAGACCTCTCTGATGACGCATTAGAACTGTGACCTGATTTATTATCCGCAGTTTGAGTCCTTTCACGACTTGAGTGGGTGTACACAGCGAGTTACAAGACATTTATTATGCTCGACGATGCCAAAATATAAATATTATATGCTAGAAAACTGAATCTTAATGAGGCTCATTATAGTTCAAGTTTCATTATGATACAGGTTATCCACCAATAAGAGTTCAGATTTTCATTATGATACAACTGTTTGACCAATTAGGTAAGGATAGCAAAATCAAAAATGTCAGGCACATTAACATCAATGCACCTTCTACTTCCAATATTCCACAACCGCACGGCACATTCCCTCAAATCATTTCACCAACTGTACAACAAACAATCTGTATC
Source organism: Anabrus simplex (assembly GCF_040414725.1). Taxonomy (NCBI): domain Eukaryota; kingdom Metazoa; phylum Arthropoda; class Insecta; order Orthoptera; family Tettigoniidae; genus Anabrus; species Anabrus simplex. Next base: position 100,437,153 of record NC_090277.1, on the reverse strand, counting down.
TGAAATAAAGCTAGGTTATGATAACCTTCTATAAATGCGTTGAAAACGTATGACATTGTGAAGGTCTCTGGCCCACTCACGGAAAATCAATAACGTGCTCTGTTCAGTAAACTCAACTGTCAAGCGACACAGTCAGAAAGGTATGTATATTTAAAAAATATGAGCTATAACTATCGTCGAGCATAAACAGTCGTATGCAGCTCGCCTATAATGGTAATTAAGACACTCGTAAGGAAATTATAAAACACGCTTCGCACGTTTTATAAACGTACTCTTATCTTAATTATTGCCATTATAGGCTTGTTCATAATGCACTAGTATCACACGCACTGTTCTGTAATATAGGCACGATTTGTGATTTCCTTCCAAACTGCAGACAGCAAGGTTCTATTCAATTCTTCTTCTTACATTTTTTCTGCTAAAGTGTCTACAAGGAATCACCAGCCCCCACCGTTAGAGGAAGATGATTTACGGGTCATGATAAACTAAATATTGGAATTTAGTGGGGAGAACTGTAATCTTGGTGAAGCAAGTTCTGACAAACGGAAATTGGTGACGGGAATTTACTTCGAACAAATACTGCAGGCTCGAATGTACAGGGTTCGCGCCCAGCTGATGCGAATGTTCAGCAGTCGCGAAAAAGGCAACTTGTGTTCTACTTCAGTTCAAGTAGCAATCATGACAGCGAAGAAGATAATACAGATAATTTTCCAACCAGTGCAACTTCGTCAGCTTAGACTGAAAATGGACAAAGATTTGATTGAAAATTCCATCACGATGTAAAGGGAGAGTTTTTAGGTAAAACAAAGCCGAGCAAAATATTTAAAATATTTTTTTGATGATGAGATATGCAAAACATACCTGAACAGACAAAAGATGCCATGGGGAAAATCGCACATAAGGCCCAATAAGATAAAACGGAGTCAAAATCAATACCACGTCTGGACATAAGGACGAAATAAATCTTCTTATGGGCATACTGTTGTCACGGGAGATTGCACGGAAACCCAAACTATGACATTTTTTGCAATCTCTTGTTCACTACACCTATTTTCTATGAGCTGGGGGCTCAAGACAGTTGAGGCACTGGCCGGCATTCTGACCCCAACTTGGCAGGTTCAATTCTGGCTCAGCCTGGTGATATTTGAAGGTGCTAAAATACGTCAGCTTCGTGTTGGTAGATTTACTAACATGCAAAAGGACTCCTGGAGGACTAAATTTCGGCACCTCGATGTCTCTGAAAACCGTAAAGGTACTTAGTGGGACATAAAGCATAAGCAATTTATTATTAGTAGATTTCCCTCCACAGGTTTTTACATTTCTCTGACAATGAGGCGTATAATGGACACATTCCTCCCAAAATATACAAGATAAAATCCAGTATTTGACCACCGGGCAGCAAAATTTCCGGAAGTTTATACGCCTGATGGCAAAGTGTCAATTGATGAGAACCTCTTGTTATGGAAAGTATGGCTAGGGTGGAAAGTTTACATACCAAGAAAACGATTGCGTTTCGGAATGGAATCATACAAATTAAGCGAAGCAGGGTCAACATATGTAAGATGATCTGCTTGCACGTGTATTATAATGAACAGCTGTAAAAAACATACAACTGTGAAGACTGTAAATATTACCTGTAGTGTAGTGAATTATAGTTCGTGTGCGTCACTAATGAATTGTACTGCAGGTATATAAACTGGATCCTTCAAAAGCGCTAATCAACGTAAGAAAACAATGTGTATTATTATTTATTCCATTGTAAATCTTTTAAGTACATGTAATGTTGTTGGGTATTCAGCCCGAAGGCTGGTTTGATCCTCCACAGCTATGCCAACAGCTGTCATAGATGGCCTAGGCATCACTGAAGAGGTGTACTAGGGAAATGAGGAGTGCGGTAGTTTCCCGTTGCTTTCCTCAAGTACATGTAAACTGTAAATATACAATTTACATGTACAGGAAAATGTATTTCCAGGCAGAGATTGTGAGTAAAGTGCCTAAAATATTTAGGTATATGTTACTGTATAAACGCAAATCAGAGCTTTGCTATTAGGAAGAAACAAGTGTGGTATCTCAGTGTGAAAACACTTAGTACATTCTTGCACAAAGTATTGAAAAATTAAAACAACAGGATTTTTCAACAATTACATACATTATATTCAAGTAAGCTAGTCTCTGTGGCTCAGGCGGCAGCTCACCAGCCTCTCACCACTGGGTTCCATGGTTCAAATCCCGGTCACTCCATGTGAGATTTTTGCTGGACAAAGCGGAGGCAGGACAGGTTTTTCTCTGGGTACTCCGGTTTTCCCTGTCATATTTCATTCTAGCAACACTCTCCAATACCATTTCATTTCACCTGTCATTCATTAATCATTGCACCAGAGGAGTGAGACAGGCTTTGGCAGCCAGCACAATTCCCATCCTCGTCGCTAGATGGGGCTTCATTCATTCCATTCCTGACCCGGTTAAATGACTGGAAACAGGCTGGGATTTTCATTTTCATATTCAAGTGAATATTTCTCTTAGGGCCCTTCTGAACTTCATTTTAGCCGAAGATCTTTTTTTTGTTGCTATTTGGCTTAATATCGCACTGACACAGATAGGTCTTATGACAACGACGAAACAGGAAAGACCTAGGAATGGGAAGGAAGCGGCCATGGCCTTAATTAAGGTACAGCCCTAGCATTTCCTGGTGTGAAAATGGGAAAACATGGAAAACCATCTTCAGAGCTGCTGATAGTGGGGTTTGAACCCACTATCTCCCAGATGAGCACTAACCGCACAGCCAACTCGCCCGGTAAGATTGCTTTTAAGTAAGTAATTAAATATTTTCTTCAAACAGGGAAATCGTTCCCCACATGGGAGTAGGCCAGAGTGTAATGAGCTCTCCGCTTGAGGGGTTAATTCAAAGTATTATTTAATTAAATTCTTCAAGTTTTAGATTGTTTCGGGTAGAAGTTTGTCCTTGTTGCAATATTGTCTGTGAATTAAATGATCCTTTCAGACAAATAATAAAATTACCTTAAGTGAGGGTTGTGTGTGTTTACGCATTGCGCAATCGATAAGATGTATACGATTCCGAATGTCACTGGGACAATCACCAATTAGTCTAGTGAACCCGAGAACAAATCCTCATACAATGCAGGAACTGAATGAAATCAGAAACATTACAGTGGCAGAACGGTAGGTAATTCAGCATGCGCAACAAAAGTTTTATAGCATCACAAGGGAACTGAAATGTTACAAATCTTATGTGGAATACCTTGTAGAGGAGAGATGTATTCACTGCGACGGCCACAGAGCCACCTACCATCCTCCAGCACATTTATTTTTACAACCTGATATAATTTATCACGCTATTATTCATTGTTCAAGCGTGCTGTAGCATTTCCATTGGCTGACATACAATCAGATATGATGTCATTCCCAGAAATGAAGTGAAATTCATTCCGTTACCAACCTACGCAAAATAAAAACTAAATGCAATGTGTAACAAAACAATGTACAGTCAGACCAATAGCTTTGTCACTAGCAGGCATGATAAATTACTTCAGCTTTTTGAATGCGCTGTTCTCACTGTATGGAATGCTACAGGCCTAATGCCCCCAGACCCCCTTAGCTTGATCCCAGCCCAATGGTTTTGTCACCAACCAGGCCTAATCAATCCAGACCAATGGTTTTGCCACGAGCTGACAGTCCTGTGCACCGTACGATCATGATCGTGAGAAGTCTGAAAGAATCAAATGACAGTGCAATCGCGCCTAGATGTCTGCGGTGAAAAAGTGCTCTAGTTACTCAACTTTTACTGGTAAGATTTCATTTAAGATTGTATACACACTTAAAGTAGGGCTGCTGTGCGCGACAAAGGTTTGGCTGAGGCAACTGCCGTAGCACAGAGTACAAACATTGTGCATTTGGTCTTAGTTTATATGATAGAAGACCCTATACCGTGGATAAGCTAAATTACTGGGTTGAAGAAAATAAAATGGTTTTAAATGAAAACAAAATGCTACAAGTTGTGTTTAGAAAAGGTGGAAAATTATCTGCAAATGATAAAATAGCCTAAGGAATAAATTAGATGACAGTGGATTCTTTCAGATACCTGACAGGCATATATTACAGACTCCACACGAGAGAAAGAGCACTTGCCGCCATACGAGCAATATAAGACAAAGGATCCGAGACCACTAGCCGCTATGGTCACTCAGAAACAACCAAAGGATCACCTCTTCTATTCATGGCAGTTATGGATACCATTTTAAAGGAACTAAAAGGAAAAGGTAATAAAGATCTTCAGGCTCTGGTTGTTTGCAGACGATGTGGCAATATGGGATGAAACAGAGGAAGGAGTGCAAAATAATCTGAATGCATGGTGTAAGAACTTTGATGATTATGGAATGAAATTGAACACATCAAAAACAGTAGCATTGAAAATCAGCAGACATAATACAGAATGCAACATAAAAATACAGGACCACCAAGTTGTAGTACACCAATTCAGATATTTATGAAGCGGAATGGCTAGTAATAACAGAGCTGAAATAGAAATAACAGAGTAACCAAAGGCTCTAACTTTAACAGTATCGTTCGACACCTACTATGGGATGAGAAGGTCCCACAAAAAACAAAAATGATCCTGTACAAGTCATATTTCATTCCCATCCTTACATATTCTCAGAAAACCTACACACTAGGATTGTAATAGGATTCAAGCATGTGAAATTTCTTAGAACTGCCCTCCAAAAGACACGACTTGATCACGCTAAAAATGATTAGATCCGATCTAACCTAGGTCTAAATGATTCGATGGAGGAAAGACTTAGGTCATCGAGATAAAATGGTTTGGGCATGTTAAATGAATAGCACAAGGTTACCATGTGCTTATTTGGAAAAAGAGAGTAACAGGTAAAAAAACCAAGAAGTAGATGGATGGACCAACTGAGGGAAGACATGGAGAGAACAGGATGGAATTGGGAATCTGTCATGGATAACAAAATCTTTTGGAATAGGCAACTCTGGAAGATGCTCGTTTTCAAACACCCTATCTGGCTCGCTGGAAGGGCAAACCGATGATGATTAAATAGAACTTACCTGGGAGGAACTATCAGTCGAAATTTATCAACCTTAGAAAATGTAGAAGAGATGTTTGCTCCTGCTCTCCTCCTGACCAATTTGATGTGATGGGTTTCCACCAGGATGATTTTGACAGCAAATTCAAACTGTTTTGTCATTTTTAAACCAATAATTTGTAAACTATGAGGTCCACAACCTCACCATGCGCTACTATCATTTGTTTCCATCTGCATCATTTGTTTTCTCATTCCCTTGTTTCTTAGGTTAACGCAGTTTTTAGTATCAATTACTATTTCAAATTAACACCTGCTTCACTGAATTTTGTCGCAGTAAGTTTTTTGCTCTGCATATTGATGTAAATAGTGTATATTTGTGCTAATTTTTTTTTCCGTCTAAGCTCTCTTTTGTTTTTTGTTTACTCTTTCATTATGTTTTTTAGCATTTTTTCAACTTATATTATGTAAATTATTCCAACCCCCTAATTTTTTTTTTCACTGAAGATGGCTCAAGCGAGCCGAAACATGTCTGAATTTGTTTGCTCCGTCTAATGACGGAATATATGATGTATTGAATAGGAGGATACCCTCATTTTTCGCCATTGTAAAGTGAAGAGAGATTTCTCAAGGGAGTCTCAAAGACAGTTCTATTTTGACTATGAGTTGCCAAATTAATGTTTTCTTATAGAAGACTTGAGAACAATACTACACCTGCCATCTACTAGACACGAGACAGTTATTAAAAGCCAGAATACAGAAGAGAAAGGAAATTTGGTCAGGTTCCTACAGTACGGATGCTATGAAGTAGGGAGTACTACAACCCGACCAGCAGTGCACGATTTTCACAATAAATTATGCACGAGGTCAGGCTTCCATGAACCAATATCACAATGTATATACAAATAATGCAAGAGAATGTGCTAACATTACAATTTCAGCATCTGCTCTAACAGGGACAAAATTCCCAATAGAATACAGTGGAGAACAGTCCAAAATAAAAATTATAAGCATGTTTGAGTTTATTATCATTATTGGAGACTTGACTATTATTATTACTAGAGATGAGGAAAAACTGGATGAAAGGAGTATCATTTGAATACATATTTTCTCTCTTTCTTTTTCCTGCATTTGGCCAGTTTCCTTCTTATTCTTCACTCATAAGAGTAGCCCTGCTCTCCTGAGGAAGTTGGGAAGCAGAAACAAGCTCAATAGAAGCAGAGATCCAGGATTTATTAGGAATGTAAGCAAGCAAGGTTGTAGTTTTACACAACTGTTGATATAATAGTAATTATAGCCATGGGACCTATAGTTTTAAGCGGATTCCGAACTGTAGGAACGCAACTTCCCACTCAAAAAATTCCACATGCGTCAGTTAGGATTCAAACTGCGGCCATCATAACTAGTAGCCAGTGCCCATGCCATGCAGCCATCATGCTCCTATAACGAGCGGGCAAAGTTTTACTATTCGACCTTCAAGTTTTTTCTCTTTCGGATCACGACAGCACACTGCATAAGGCTACACACTTAGGAACTGGAAGAGCACTGGTCTGGGTTGGTTAGTGACAAAACCATTGGGATGGATTAGTTAGGTCTGGCTTGTGGCAAGATGGCAAGACCATTTGGCTGGGCAAGGACTGCATCCCCTGAATTAACAGCACAACAGTGGGCAAAATGGCAATATAGGCCTAAGCACACCTGACTTGAGATTTTTTCTTCTGCACGGGTTGGTAATAAAATTGTCTGGGAACGCTATAAATTCATTGTAGAACTCTAAAAAAAAAAAAAAAAAAAAAAAAAAAAAAAAAAAAAAAAAAAAAAGCAAACTCGAATAACTTCCTCCGGCCTCTCATTATGCAAGACCAACAGCTTTCTAAGCTATAGCCTACAGTGTGTTGAGTCGCACACCAATCACAGTGAAGAATGCCCAATGTTGCCAAATAGTGGCTGCTGATAAGTGCTCGCCTAGTTCTTTCGGGAGACGTTTCCGTTAAGTCAAACTGAAGTTCTCTAACTCCGTACTAGGTCACTGGGCTTGGCAACACCGATGTGTGTGTACTGGCGGGATACCAGGCCTAAATAGGAAATGATGTTTGCTCTAATATGGCGAGTGTTGAACTGTATTGGGTGCGAGATTTCCGCTGATGTCTTTGTTGGAATGTGATATTTCATCCTAACGGAAGTGTATTACCTCTATGTGAAGTAACGGCAAGGAAAGTTGTTCATAGCGAAGGGAGAGAGCGAGATAGCATGAGCATGGTCACTGGATACAGTCTCGTACTCGCGCTGCTCTGTCACATGAGCTGATGGAATTAGCGCATATATTGCTTGCCTTCCAGGGTCTTACTACAACTTGTCGTGGTATGTGAACTTATGAACAATGGCATGTGCATCATTACATTAGGTTATAACAGCAAATGAACTTCTGGAGGTGGACTGGTGGGTCCTGGGTAATCGTAATGAACACATCTCTCCTCTACAAGCAATTCCAGGTATGATGTGCATTATCTAACCATCATAACGTTATTAAGCTTGATGGCCAGATACTAAAATTCTATTTCTGGAGGGAGCCAATTTAAATCAAGACAGCAGTGAAGTACTCCTTTCTCCCAACTAATCTATCGCTGTATTTATTCAAAGGCTGTACTGCATGCGGTTCACTACCAGAGATTACGAGGATGAATTTACAAAAACTTGCAGACTGAACATTAAAACACAATAGCATACAGTAAAAAATTACAATTTGTACAAAAAATTTGATGAAAGAAACTAGAAAGAGAAGCAAGTATTGTTTGTTCATTCCAAAAATTTGGAGGAAAAATATCAGAAAGGAAGCGAGATAACTAAACACATTATTATGAGGTGATTCCTTACCTAGTTCGGGGCTGGAAAAAATATATATAAGTTGTTTTAGAGTATCTGAAGTAGCAGAGGGGAGAGATCCTTGCTCGATGCTTGTTTCTGACCATCCCACCTGCCCTAAACAGTACTTTTGTTTAAATAGAATTAAAACCTGGACAGCCTAAAACTGGAGACTGATGCCTTTGTCCCTCTTGATTAGCAATGATCAGGGTAGAAATTCAGTATGCACAACATTAGTTTTATAGCATTTTAAGGATTTGATATGTTACAAATCTTAGGTGGAACAGCTTGTAGAGGAGACGTGTTCACCGAGACAGCCAGACAATTTATCCCGCACCACTGTCCATCGCATAACTACGCAGCAGCATTTCGATTGGGTGACACACAATTGGATGTCACTCCCAGCAATGAAGTAAAATGAATTCAGTTACCAACCCGTACACAATAAATACACAACTGAATGCAATCTAACCAAACAATGTACAATACAAAAGAACAATAATAATCTATTCAACTCGCCTTATGACTGTACCTAACCAATCCAGACCAACGGCTTTGTCACTAGCCAGATCTAACCAATCCGTCACCGTACAAGATTCGTAAATTCAAAAGTAGCGCCGCTGCACTCATCGTTGATGGCAGTTACACGTTTCCAAGCTGCACTAGGACTAGTTCTTTAGATGAACAGTTGACAGCCCTGTCCACCGCATAATCACAACCATCGCAACAAGTCAGCGAGAGACAAACAAATGACAGTGCAATCGTGCCTAGATGTGTGCGCTGAAAAAATAGCTGTTACGGAAATTTATTGCGATCAGCAGTGATTAGCTTAAACGAAGGCAATGTTCATATTCTCTCCGATAGTTTGCTTGAATTGTAGACACGGAGTTACTACATTCGATGAAAATAAAGAGCATTATTTTTAAATAGACATGGCGTGTGCTGGATGAGAGTCCACTATTTTTTGACATAAGTGTTTTATTACAGGCTACAAATCTCACTGTTGAATCCATATTGACGGTTAAACTTCTTACAAAATTGTACAAATTGTAAAAATTGTAAAAAAAACTATTTTAATCCTCCTAGTCAATATTATTTTTTTACAGCCAATTAAGGCAAAAGTTCACACACAGACATGTTTCGTCCCGGCATTGGGTCATCCTCAGTAAGACATGTATGATGCATTAAATACATAGGAAACACATAAAATGAAATGTTAGTTAAAAAGTTTTTTAAAAAGCATGAAAATTAAATAACTGAGGACAACAAAAAGCACTGAAACGGAAAGATTTCCAGCTCAAGACTGTTTTAACGATCAACATTTCATTTTATGTTTTTCGTATGTTTCTATTGCATCATACATGTCTTACTAAGGACGACCCAATACCGGATCGAAACATGTCTGTGTGTGAACTTCAGTCTTAACTGGACTAAAAATATATAGTATTGACTAGGAGGATATAAATAGTTTTTGTGCAATTTTGTAAGAAATAAGTGATTTTTACACTGATCAACAAAAATTGAACCAACCCAATGGTCTTGTCACTAGCCCAACCTAACCTCTCCAGACCAATGGTCTCGGCATTAGTACAGCCCGTAGACCGGCGTAATTTGTAATGTTACAAGTGAGTGGAATTAGTGAAATCTTACTTGGAGAGCGTCTCAGAGGAGAGATGTGTTCTTTGCGATGTCCAGGAACCCACCATCCCGCCCCAAGAAGCGCATTTACTTTTATAACCTAATAAAGATTATTACACGCCATGTTCATTTCTGAAGTAAGTACTTGTATTCTTATTGTCCAATGTAAAGTGGCACGTGATCACCTTCTCGTTAAGTATGTTGATGATAATCCGTTGCCAACCGCAGCACAATAAAAGCGCAAGTCGTATACGAAACTAGGGGCCTAAGGCCGCTTCTAACCGTCCAGACCAATGGTCTTGCCTAGATCCTCTCCTAACCGTATACGAGACTAGGGGCCTAACGCCGCTTTGCGGCTTCTACCCATCCAGACCAATGGTTTTGTCCACGGCAAGAATCCTAACCGTCCAGACCAATGGACTTGCCTATATCCTGTCCTAACCATATATGAAACTAGGGGCCCAAGTCCGCAAAGTCCGCTTCGCGAATGGCGAGAACAGGGAACAATTCGAAGCATAGTTCCTAAGTACAGAGGTTGGCAGCACTGAGCACTGCTGCAGAACATCCTTTCCAAAAAGGCCGTGAGCGAGAAAACAAACGACAGTCTTTACGCGCCTGTGTGAATAGCGGTCCACGGGCTGGACTAATGATCAAGGGTCTCAACACGTGGGATACTAGAGGCCTGTGGGCCACTTCGCTGCTCTACCATGAGGGTTTACAGTCCCAGACCACCTTTACCTAACCTATCCAGACCAACGGTCTTGTCACGTGGGGGGGGCTAGCGGCCCATGCTCCTGCGTTCGCAGCCTTGTTTACCTCGCTGCGACAGGTTGAATATTTAATAGCTGTGACACCACCCAAGCTGCTCAATGCTGTTCAACTAATGTCTGTGGCATCGTCAAAGCGCCCCATCTCAGATTTGTTCCGAACCGGGTACGGAACATTTACCTATTATGATTTACACAACAGGCAGAGAACCCCCTCTTCTCTCCTTATGGGCAAGAGTTATATTAACCAAGCATTCTTCTCATGGACAGGTTATATGATTAGGTTATTAGAAAATTTGATCTGCAGGTAGAAATGTTCATTAATTATGAATGTCATATTCTTTGCAATGCTTCACCGTAGCTTACTCAGAGCTTTGTGAAAAATGATATGTGACTAGGATAATTAATTCACGAACTAATTGCAACTATGTCATGTGTAACATACCTTCTAAATTACTAGCACTTTTTAATATGGCAAGCTCCAATATGAAGCATGTAAAAATAACAAGAACTGTCCAAGAATCAAGGATTCTCATTGTGAAAAACCAGAAAGATGTTAACGGTTACCATACAGGGCATCATCACAAGCACGCGAAATTTCGCAAGACGCGAGTATATGCACACGCACACTTATTCCATTATTTTGAAAAGTGAATCATATAAATCTCGCCTTGTACTACTCGCAAGTCTGTAGATTATATTTAACAAGCAATTATACGAATCTAATCTCCGAGACCTACACTAAATTGATATATATTTTATGCTAACTTTCAAATGGAAATGTCAATGCCCAAAATGGTGATGGTTAAATTATTGTACATTTGAATAGCAATCTGAATTTTGCCACCTTTGAAATATATCGCAGCAAAAAATTAGTTACTTCATTATACGTCTTAGACTTAAAAAGTACATAATTACGGAAGGTAAACATTAGAAATCTTATCTTGCCTAACAAGCAGGAGACTGAACTGGTCATTTCAAATTATGGGAAATCTCCAACCCACAAAGAGATATATATTTACCTTCTTAAGCAAATATCAGATATCGTGCAACATTTTCAACCCCTCCAGCAAGACAACATTTCTAGTAATTCATAGCATCAATCCCTCAATTCAACACATAATTGCCAACTACTGAACAACAAAAACTCAAACAAGGCTTGCTGTTAGGTCAATGGTCCAAAACAAAACAGCACTCCACAGGAACACACTTCATTCAAGAGCTCCACGCTATGAACCCCTGACCTGTTAAAACCAATGGGTTTATCACTAACCAGGATGTGAGTAGACCAATTAAGAACCCTCATCAACAATTGGTAGCACTGTGTAAGCTCCTAGCATCAAACAGAACATAGTCCTCCATGCCGTGTACAGTACGTGAACCTTTTCTTGAGCCCTGAACTCCGTAGTGCGGAATGGGAACTAGGGCTCAAGAAAAGGTTCACGTACTGTATATGCCGCAGTAGTGTGCTCTCATCTTGCCAACTTACGACCTCTGCTGAAGTTCTACATAAATATGATAGTTGCTGGAAATAAATTTGTTCATGTTATGTTTTGTATGTTACTAGAAATGTTGTCTCCCAGCATTATAATAAACCACCAATAACTCTATACGTAAAAGTGGAACGGTTTTGCAATCAATTCAATAGTTATGGAAAATAGGCTAGTCGTCAAACGTTGCTATTTGCTTCACAGACATTACACCCAAAATCTTCAATAAAAATATCACCCATTTAAAAAAAGAAAAATCCCTCTTTAAATAAGGACCATTCTCACTATATGATTAGCACTGCATATGTACTTCTTGGCATTTCCAATACCATTTACTGAATTAAAAAATTAAAATTAACACATCACAAAACAAAATTACTTGAGAAATTAAAGGCATAGGGCAAAATACACAATAACAAGGAAATTCTTTGCACCTACACATCCGAGTTTTATAGATTATAATTTCAGTACAGTCGTCAAGGAATGCAATTCAAGTAAGTTCATTTGAATGTGCCATATACCATGTAAGACATTTAAAACCTTCCTAGAGGAAAATAACTTCTTATACAAAGTTAATGATAAAAAAAACATGCACCCTATTTTAAGATGGTTCTGAATTTAGAAAAATTAAATTACAGTTGACAACAACAATGCACTATACATCTCTTCTTAAAATCAAATTACAGCAATGTAATATAAGTGCATTTTTTGCACTAAACCATATCCGACTAGAGCATGAAACTCTCCTAAAAATATAAGAACCCATGAGAGAATCAATTGCTCATAACTCCACAAGGAGTGACTCTTAAGACAACACATGCCATGTAAAAAGAAATTTGCATGTACCTTCAAGGAACACAAAATGCCGGGAAAAATCCTCACATGGCAGGCACTTTGCAAAGCAATCTCGTGCATCTTCTTTCACACCATACCTTTATATTTTGCTTTGAATTTTAGAAGAGTTTCAGATTACAAAACTTCTAGTGTTCACAAATCAACCAATTCAGAACAAGTTACAATGAGGAAAATTCTTTCACAGATAACTACATTCTAATAAAGGATCACGTGAGAAAATTCTATTTCAATATAGACACACACCTACAAATCCTTTGCGTCATTTGCTTAAAAATTAAACTTTCACAATCAGCTTATGTCAAACTTGCAACACTTTCAACTGCTCAATCTTAATGATACTAGAAACACTTCCAATAATTCTGCGCAACCAGTCAAATATCAGGAAAAACAGTTTATAAAACTGACAACTACATTATAACAAAATCATTTCTAATAGCTAATATTCTTTTACACATAATCACCAAATATATATGTACTGTTGTTTGACTTCGATCAGATTGCTAACAAAATGCATCGGTTTTGAACACAGACCAGTTAATTTTGTGGGAAATTACACTGCTAATTCCAACCAATTTCCATACAATATAACTTACATACACACAAGATAAATGATTATCAAATAAATTTCTCTTACAAGGTAACTAATCGGTGTGGATAATTAAATGACCAGTGACATAAAAGGAAACACATTTATCTTCACACAACAAAAATGAATAGTGCTCAAATATTTTCCTGATGCAGGTTTTGTTTTCCACAGCATAGTCTCTGCAATGAAAGGTCCATTAATATGGTCTAGGACGATCCCGACCACGGTCTCCCCCTCGCATTGGACCACCACGCCCTCTCCCCCTATCCATTCCTCCTCTGCCACCAAAACCACCCCTTCCGCCACGATCACCACCTCCACGGCCTCGGAAACCACCTCTATCCATTCCACCTCCACGACCACCACCTCCTCGTCCGCCACCACCCCCTCGGCCACCGCCATCACCACCTCCAACTCCATTAGGACGTGCCTGATTACACCTATTGCATTCAGTACGCCACGAGAAATTGGTGTTCCCACATTCTGGATTGGGGCACTTCCAGTCGCCATCACGGCCAAATCCACCCTTTCCTCCACCACCTCCTGGTCCTCCACGGTCGGAATCTCTTCCACCCCCCATTCCTCCTCCTCCACCACCACCGCCGCCGCCTCCACCACCACCACCACCACGGCCCCTATCCATTCCTCCACCCCCTCTTCCACCTCCACCACGTCCTCCTCGAGCAGCAGCATAATTATTTTTATGCTGCGCCATTTGTACTTTTATTATAGTACCTTTAAAATCTTTTCCATCAAACCAAGTAATAGCAGATCTAGCAGCATTAGAATCATCATATGTAACTGTAGCTTCCCCTTTAGGTTTACCTGATAATTTATCCTTGTACATCCAAATTTTGGGCTTTCCAGTTCTCTTGTCTGTCTTTATAATGCCAATGGACCCAAAGTGCTGATGGATATCTTCTTCAGTCATTGCAGGAGACATACCAGATACAAAGACTGTATCTTCCTGGATAATCATGTCGCCTCGATCACCCCAGCCGCCTTTGTTGTATCCTCCGCCTCCACCACCACCGCCGCCGCCTCCTCCACCGCCACCACCACCTCGATAACCACCACTGCCTCCCCCTCTTCCGCCTCCATATCCACCCCCACCACCTCCTCTTCCACCATAACCACCACCCCCACTAGAAGGTGGAGGACCACCATAAGCCTGACTGCCAAACCCTTGGCTGCTTCCGTAACTTCCACTGGACGGTTGACCACTGTACCCTCCAGATGATTGCTGACTGTAATTAGGGTACTGAACAGTGCTTGGAGGGCCACCACTACTCTGGTCGTAAGAAGGGGGCTGAGTTTGATAGCTCTGCTGATAGCCACCACCGCTACCTCCTTGTGGACCCGACTGTCCAGAACCATAGGTAGAAGATTGATCATATGAAGGATAACTACCTCCCTGTTGATTGTACGATGAAGATTGGTCGCCAGAACTTCCGTAACTTCCGTAGCTTTGATTTTGGCCCCATGAGCCTGGCTGGTTATAAGAACCTTGGTCATAACTCTGAGTACCTTGGTAAGTTGGCGCCGCACCTCCACCAGAACCTCCGCCAGGAGCCGGTTGAGAATAGGCAGAATAGTTACCGTAAGAACCCGTCCCACTCCCGTAGTTACTGTACTGATTATCACTCATGTCGTCAAATGGCGTCTTCAGGCGGGAAGCTATACAAAATGCCGCTGCAGATAAATCGCGAAGCACAAGTCTGAAGTACACTGATTACCTCTAAAAATAATAAATGTTTCAGCCGAAGTTTCTTCTCACTTAACAAATTTCACTGTAATTACAAATAAAGAAATCCATGTTCCTTCACACAAACCAGCAAACCAAACTTCTCACGAAAACTGCGGCGTAGGTCAGAGCGTGGGCTATGTTGAAGGGTGCTTTCAACTATGAACTCCACGGAAGAGACACGTACTGAAAACTGACGTCTTCTAAATTATCGTGTTAGTATATCTTCCAAATAAAGGCATTTAAAAGCTTTCAGAGTATGATTTTTCTAGAGAATTAGTAATTTATTCACTAAAATTCATGTTGTACTAAAGTTTTAAAACGATTTACTACATTTACGGTGCTCATGATGATTGCGCTATCTCTTGGTAAAAATGTTAGTTAATTCCTGCCTGAGCAATACTTGATCCTTGAAAGCGCTCCCAAGATGATCAATGTAGACAACTTGCAGAAACAGCATATGAAAGCCGGTTTTGCTGAATGGCTTAAAATTACGTTACCATTTACAAAATATTATGTATGAGCAAAACAATACAACAATTTTGGACGTTATTTATGAAAATTTTCTGCACTATCCATGAACAATTCTTATTATGCACTGAAGTAGTTTTTGTCGTGACAATGGTTGCCCTGCAGCACACTAACGTAAACATATACCATAGTTTTTGAGGCTTAAGTCTTTCGATCATATATCCAATGCTCTAAGCTTAAGTCACTGGAATAGAAAAAAAAAGGCATGTTGGCCTAAATTGGAACTTCAACGTTGTGAACAATGTCAGTTAATATAAATTATTTTAAAATATTGGGAACGAAAAATTCCCACTTTTTATTCAGTCGATTTCTAGCCGTATCAAAGGTAATGATGATTCATAACCTATACCTAACCTATACAAATTCTAGTAGAAATCTACTATATAAAGATTAATGGCAATATTGGGTAGCGTTAAGTTCAATAAGGAGATACTTTATAATCGAATTACCGTTAAACTCTCGGACGGTGAATGCCACTTCAGCCTATCCTGGCACCTGCATTACAAACCGACATGTTCATGACATGAAATCTATCTATTATTATTGTTATTAAAGAATGCAGTTACTGTTTGTTGATAATACAGATCTTGCAGAAAATACGAGCATAGAATTTAGCTTGCAGATAACGTTTTAGGTGAAACGGCCTGGGTGGATCTAATATCAGTTCAACTGGAGGTCCAGGTTACGTTACACAAGCCGGCTATCTCCAGTTCACTCGTAGGCGCCGTCATATGCTATTAGATATATTCATGTCCGGCTCCATGATTAAATAGTTAGTGTGCTGGCCTTTAGTCCCACGTTCGGAAATTTTAACCATCATTGGTTAATTTCGCTCCCATGGGGGCTGGGTGTATGTGTCGTATTCATCATCATTTCAACCCCATTACGACGCGCAAGTCGCCTACGGGGTCAAATCAAAAAGACCTGCGTCTAGCGAGCCGAACATGTCCTCGGACACTCCCGGCACTAAAAGCCATACGCCATTTCATTTCAGATATATTCATTAGGGTATAACGAAGGAATAGAGGTGCGGAAATACTGCATATTTAATTTTATACTTGTAGTTAAACTGTACATTTAATTCAACTTTCACCATTTAGTCTGTTTCATTACTCTAGTTATTTTGCATGGCAGCAGATAAGTGTTTTGCAAGAGCATTTGGTAGTAGCGCTGTTAGAACATGTTAAACTGTTTTCAAGAGGTTCGATTTTGTGCTGCTCATAAAACCATGCACACCTATGAAATAGTGGAGTCCAGTGGTTTTTCATTGACATCATTTTATGCGCATATTTCAGAAAATAGTTTGTCACTGTTCACATTGAACTTGAACTTACCTAACA
This sequence comes from Anabrus simplex, assembly GCF_040414725.1. Lineage (NCBI taxonomy): Eukaryota > Metazoa > Arthropoda > Insecta > Orthoptera > Tettigoniidae > Anabrus > Anabrus simplex. The sequence goes on along the minus strand of NC_090277.1, from coordinate 100,420,277 downwards.
TTTTGCACACTACTTCAATTTCAAAGGTTCTCGAACATACAAAGGATAGCTGAGCTTATAAAATGAATCTTCACTGAGATCAAACAACTGTTCAAGATAACTCAACATTCTGAATTATAATAATAAGAACTTTATTGCAGCCAATGGCCAAATTAATACATGCATAGACATTTAAATCTTATTTGTAATTATACCTTCACTCTTCACTGCAAAACTGAGCGAGAGTGTCCTGTCATTGTCTGCACCACCTTACGTGATATAGCTGCATTAGTCAATTTGTTCTGCTCATGCTCTGGATCTCTTTCAGTTCTTGCAGCACCTTGAATCCATGGAAATTATTTGTTTTCCTGTTCCATTATGAACATTAATACACTTAACTCTCAATTTACCGTAATCGGATCAACCGCGTTGCGGCTTAACCGCGATATCAAAAACACTAAAAATGCTTGAGTGTTAGGAGTTGCAGTAATACAGAATTACTAAGGGTCGGGATAATATTGCGGAGTCGTAATAGTAGCAGGGGTGGCACGACCTTGAAGTTATTTGTAGTTGGTGTGTCACTGGCCAGGATGATACTCTCCTCATCGAAAAAATTCTTTTGAGAAACTTGAGAAGCAAAATAAAGAAAAAGTGTTTCTTGGCACAAAAGCAGAAAACCATGACTGATTATTTTCAGAAACAGTAAAGTTAGGTAGCCAGCCCCGTGGTGTAGTGGTAGTGTGCCTGCCTCTTACCTGAAGGCCCCGGGTTCGATTACCTGGACCTGAGGGCTGGTTCGAGGTCCACTCAGCCTATGTGATTAGAGTTGAGGAGCTATCTGACGGTGAGATAGCGGCCCCGGTCTAGCAAGCCAAGAATAACGGCCGAGAGGATTAGTCGTGCTGACCACACGACACCTCGTAATCTGCATGCCTTCGGGCTGAGCAGCGGTCGCCTGGTTGGCCAAGGCCCTTCAAGGGCTGTAGTGCCATGGGGAAAGTTAGGTAGTAGTCTCGTTAATCCAAACTAATTGGGACCGGAGTTTGTTCGGATTACAAAATTTTCGGATTAACCGGAAAATATTTTCTAATAATAATGTTTACGTGCCAGTAAACCTACTTACACGAGGCTGACGTATTTAAGCACCTTAAAATACCATCGGACTGAGCCAGGATCAAACCTGCCAAGTTGGGGTCAGAAGGCCAGCGCCTCAACCGTCTGAGGAAAGTAGTTTCTACAATACAGTACAGTACATACTGTAATTTGAAATGTCCACTCTTTATCAGTTACATTAATAAAATACTGTGTAAAATTACAGTAGGGTAGTTAAGAACCTGCAGAGGAGAAAACGACAATGAAAATGACATTAGCGAGTGGATGGAAGATGACTGTCATCAATTACAAACAGACCAAGAAATTGTAGCTATGGTGGAGAAAGAATCTGGAGTTGACGATGAAGAAGACCACAATGAACAACTAGCGTCACATTCAGATGCCGCGACCGCCTTAGAACTTGCCGGACGCTACGTCGAGCAACACTCCGCTGCTATGCCCACTGATGTGATCTTTATGAGACGCTGGTTTAACACTGCATCTTCGAGTAGGTTCCAATCACTACGGCAAAAGAAACGGATATACTTTTTAAAGATAAACGACCAGTGATTGATGGTTTATGATTTGTAATTATGTTTACATTAAGTTATTCTAGTAAAATATGACTAATAAAATGCAATTAAATCTTCATTCTATAGTATGTTCTTTCATTTCAATCAGGAGAATTTTTTTTAAAATTGATTATTTCAGTTTGGATTAACCGAAATTTCGGATTAACGGGGTTTGGATTAACGGGACTCTAGTGTATATATATATATATATATATTTTTTTTTTTTTTTGCTGTATTAGTTTCAATGAAAAGTGCTGTTTATTTCTCCATTTATTAATTGTGTCAAGTGTTATTTTTACTGCAACATATTGGGTAAGTTAATATAAAACAATACAGAAGTTGCATTTATTATCACTTAACTGTACTTTCAGTACGTCTGTTCTGTTTTTGACTTTTTGTGGGTTAGCTGTGATTTTATTTATCCGGGAAGCCTTTACCCTACATTATCCCAGTTACAAGTGATAATGTATGATAATTTTGTTTATTATCCTGGTAAATCACACACCATCTAATATTATTGTTTGAATGTCCCCTTTTGACCAACTCACAACAAGTGGCATGATTCCTTCTTTAAACCAAGTGTGCTAACTAGTCCCTCTCATATATTCCACTTATATACAACGACTACGAGAGTGGAGTTCAATGCCAGTTACGACATTCTAAATCACCAAATACAAATTATGATACGTCAACATTTCCTTTTTTAAGCTAATCTTATACAGGATTATTTACTCTTAATGATGGACAGCTACATAAGGTACAAATATCAGTATATTGTTTTTTCATGATGTAAGAGTTTTAATTGAATTATGGGAGTGATGTTTCATAGGGCAAATCTTCAGCCAGTGGCAGAGTCCATTCGTGCCACTGCCAGCCATGGTTTAATAAGAGTAACAAAGACAAATAGTTGAGAGGTAGCGATACAGTAATTATGGATGTCGCCACTGTAAAGCATAGATTGCACTGTTGTCACTCTTGGAATACCTTCACTCATGATTTCACGTCAATGACAAAGACAAATAATAACATGTTTAAGCAGTTCAGAACTAGCGATACAGTAGTTACAGATCTCGCCACTGTAAAGCATAGATTATGCCGTTGTCACTCTTGGAATAATTCATACGCCCATTTGTAACTGGTCCAGTTCTGATGGTAACGTGAAACTGGACACGGTAAGGTGTATATTGCGGTGATGTCAACAGGCATAAAGCCGCTTTGCGGCCCTATACGCCCCCAGTCCCTATATGCTTGGTCACAGTCCAATGGGTTTGCCACTAGCCGGACCTAACCAATTCAGACCAATGGTTTTGTCAGTAGCCCGGCCAGATAAATTATAATAATAATAATATTTTTAAATGGTGCAGGGCTAGCTAGCCATAATGTTTCAACGAGGGGAAAGGAAGCGTGATGATTATTGTAAAATTTGACCACTGTAAAGTATAGATTGCGCTGATGTCAGTCTTAGAATTCATACGAGGAAAATTGAAGTAATTATAATGGAAATAAAACTACTGTGATTGTTCCATGGCTAGCCATATTTTTCTGAAAAATACCACTAATGGTCCAGGGTAGATGATTGCTGAAAAATTATTTCATACACACACATAAACAAAGTTGAACGTACATCGGAGGAGGGAAGATTTATACCAAAATTTAGCATACCTTATTGGAGAGCATCTAAAAATAATTTGTTCCTTTTCGGAGCACTGAGTTTGGTGCTATGTCCGCATTTCTCACAATTACTTTCCTTAGTTATCAGACCGTGGTTAACATAAAACGACAACAAATCTTCAAACTTACTTTTGAAATCATTAAAATCAGTAATTTCGGCATAGCAACCTCCACAGGGAACAACATCTATGTTTAACAATACCTTGTTGATTACCATATCGCCGGGCTGAGTGGCTCAGGCGATTAAGGCGCTGGCCTTCTAACCCCAACTTCGCAGGTTCGATCCTGGCTCAGTCTGGTGGTATTTGAAAGTGCTCAAATACGACAGCCCCATGTCGGTATATTTACTGGCACGTAAAAGAACTCCTGCGGGACTAAATTCCGGCACCTCGGCGTCTCCGAAGACCTTAAAAAGTAGTTAGTGGGACGTAAAACAAATAACATTATTATTATTATTATTATTATTATTATTATTATTATTATTATTATTATTATTATTATTACCATATCACCGAGCTCGACAGCTGCGGTCGCTTAAGTGCGGCCAGTATCCAGTAATCGGGAGATAGTGGATTCGAGCCCCACTTCCGGCAGCCCTGAAGATGGTTTTTCATGGTTTCCTATTTTCACACCAGGCAAATGCCGAGGTTGTACCTTAATTAAGACCATGGCCGCTTCCTTCCACTTCCTTGGCCTTTCCTATCCCATCGTCGCCATAAGAACTATCTGTGTCGGTGCGACGTAAAGCAAATAGTAGATTACCATATCAACGAAGAATTTATTTATGACTGTAGCAATTAACCATGAATAAATTAAACAGCCCACCCGAAGTTGGTACTACCTAGTCTAGCTCTAAATACTGTTACAAAATTTTGACACACACTGTACAACCGGTTTGGCAGGTAAAGAACTACCAGTGTGCACACGTTAACCATGAACCGTTGTCAACTTGTCTGTGAAAGAGGAAGCATCCAGCTTCAGGTTTCAGCATGGAATGGGGTGATTATGAAAATCGTGTTGCAGTAATAGCATTACATAAAGTTGGAAAATCTCCAAGTGACATTTTCAAGACGCTGCAAAAGCTGAAAATCAGTCGTATGTTTGTGTACCAGACCATTGAGCGATTCACTGCAACCGGGACTGTGAAGGATCGTCCAAGGGAGGGTCGCCCATGCAGTGTAGGGACTCCAGCACCAAAAAAGGCAGTGGCGGCTCGTATTCGGAGATATGCCGTGCGGAAGCAGGCTATCATGGCCCGTGAAATGAACATTTCAGAAAGGTCAATGTCAAGGCTTCTGTCAGAGGACCGTGTACTACGGGCTTATCGCCGACGAACAGGACATTACCTTGACGCGCGCCTAAAGAAGCTGAGAGTGCTTAAATGTCAACGTCTCCTGCAGCGTTACACACAAAATGGTCATCGAAACATCCTCTTCACCAAAGAAATGGTATTCGCTATTGAAGAACCTTTCAATATGCAAAACAACAGGGTTTATGCATCATCATCTCTGGAAGCCAGTAAAAAGGTTTCGAAAGTTCAGAGGGCCCATCATCCTTCCTCTGTGATGGTGTGGTGGGGGGTGAGTTATTCTGGCACCACCCCAGCTGCATTTCTCCGAAAAGGGTGTTAAAACCAGTGCCAGGGTGTATGAAAGCACCGTTTTGGAGCCTATTGTGAAGAACTTAAGTGGCACATTGTTTCAAAACCAACCCTGGACTTTACAGCAGGATTCTGCTGCGGCCCACAAGGCTAGGTCAACTCAAGGGTGGCTTCAGCGTCATGTCCCTGACTTCATTTCAACTGAAGATTGGCCCAGTAGCAGTCCAGACCTGAACCCTTTGGACTGTGGCATCATATGCAAGAAGAGACACACCACCATTGGAAGTTTAAAGCGTTCCTTATTGTCAGCAGTGGCGGATTTCCCCCTGGATGTCCTCCGTTCCACCATAAACGGTGGCTATAAAGACTCAGAGCCTGTATCTGTGCCAGAGGTGACCGTTTTGAAAAGTGATTGGTGATTTGTGTAAAGAATGCCTGTAAGAACAACATACTAACAGCAAATTAAAGTACTTCTCATAATATTTGTATTTTTCACTTTTTAAATTGTAACAGTATTTACGACTAGACTGGGTAGGAACTAGGAATTAAGTTAAGTTGGTACCAGGAACTAATTACGTCACATCAGTTAGTACCAGTCGCCATGAACTTACTTACATCCCCAATGACAAATGAACATTAAACACTGGTGAGGGTTATGAAAAGTTTTACCTGGCAATCCACTTGATTATGATAACTCTCGAAACAGCCGCTCGAAAAATTTCGATGGAAGTTCATCCAATACAACAGCGCAGATCTTTATTCCTGAAATTTCTGTCTCCCCACAGATAGTTTTCCTTCAGTTTTCACCTCGATGATGAGTTGGAGAAGTTAATATTTTTCACTTCTCATGGTGTGTCCGTTGTACCTGAGCTTTCGTTCGTTGACGAATGTTAGAAGCTCTTTTTTCTTATTTAACAAGTTAATGACTTCCTCATTGGTCTTCCTTTCTATCCAGGCTATTTGAAGCATTCTTCTGTACAAGTACATTTCGAAAGCTTCAGTCAGTCTCAGCAGCAAAGGACTAAATGTCCAGCTTTCAAAACCATACAGAAAGACAGGGAAAACATAGCATCGCAACATGCAAACTTGGAACTGAAGGCTGAGATCTTTACTGGTGAATAGGGTCCTCATACTGGGCGAGCCTCGAGAACCTATAAGAGCGAGGCTCGCCCCGGGAGGGACGTCAATCGGCTGTTGGCCGAGCGATGAGGCGTCACCTTCCCGGGAGGGAGCGTCCGCCGGATTGTCGGCAGAGGCGATGGGTCCCCAAGAGAGGACAATTCCTCTCTGTGCTACCTTTATTATTAGATCAGTATACAAGGCAAGTAAGAATGGAGTTGAATGCAGAACAGCCACGCGCCTGGTCACTAGGGTATACCGGGCAACGAAGCTGTCTGTGTACACAGCTGCTTTTTGATCTGATTTTTAAGATGGTTTGGACACATAAAGCGAATGAGTGATGAAAGAATGCCAGAAAAGGTGATGGAAATGCAAATGCAAGGAAGGAGAGGCCGCGGACGACAATGCTTGAGATGGAAAGACTCAATCCAACGCAGTATTAGATGAAGAAACCTGCACTGGGACACAATGTTGGATGAGGAGTGGTGGAAAGACCGAAGAAAGTGGAGACCTTTCTATAAACGCTTACTCCAAGATACCTTGACGTTATACACTTGACAACACAATCCTGAATGAGTAAATTACAAATACGTAGTTTGTTAGAAATATGTCCAGCAGTTTTCCAGTTTTAGGAATACTTGTTGCCTGCAAAACCCCAGTCATTTCCAGGATTTTGAAATGGTATGGACCTTTAAACCTACGTACTAGACAGGTGGATTCTAAATATGAAGATTGGTTAAAATATTTCCAGACGTTTTCCAACTGTAAGATATATACTGTACACACCCGCTTTTGGGCCAAGCCCACTGGGACTTAAACTGCAAACTGTCCATTAATGATATCTCTCTTAATAAACCTCCTATCGAAATGCTGCACATGTAAAAATATAATTAGGAATTGAAATCATTAAAGTTGATCACGTATATTTTGTGGCAGTGTAAAATCACTATTTCGAGCTTCCTGTAAACCTGAAGTCCATTCAGGGATGTAGAAACAATATTGGCCTTAAAACCTACCCAAGGAGAGATGGATTCTAAATATGAAGTTTGGTAAAATATTCAATGTACAGACACGGTCGTTACAATTTTATTTATATAGATGTATATTGAATGCCACTGGGACATTTCTAGCTATGTGTCCTGGCAGTCAATGAGTTAAGCACTATTTGAAGTTTTTCTTTATTATTGGAATCTAAGGCCATGTGTATGTACTTTTTTATTTCAGTTTCAGACTGGAAAGTCTGCGTTGCGATACCTCTCTGATGATGTATGGGAAGATGGAGAGAAGAAAGTTGCCAAGAAGACAAACATCAGCAAAGCCATGAAGGCTTATCTGGAGCGAGCGCAGCAGTATGGTAAGTTTCTTGATCCTGTCCGTAATGTTGAAGAACAGGTCTATGAATCAAGAACTTTGGGTTATCATCGAACCCTTGCTTTGACTATTGCTTCCACTTACAGTACTGTGTCTAGTTGTGACCTCAGGAGTATTTGGTTTTTCATCGTCCTAATGGAACTTGCTTATTCCAAAGACGTTTTCTAGCAAGGATAATAAAATTGTACTCCATTCTGCACTCTGCTAGTGATTTCTGAAGATGATCAGCTATCTGTTGTGAGCAACTGCAAAATGACCTTGATAATGTTGTGAGATGGACAGTACGCAGTGGTATGATAATAAACAGGATTAAAAGTCAGGTTGTGAGTTTCACTAACAGGGAAAGTCCTATCAGTTTTAATTACTTCGTTGATGGGGTCAAAGTTCCTTATGGGAATCATTGTAAGTACCTAGGTATTAATATAAGGAAAGATCTTAATTGGGGTAATCACGTAAATGGGATTGTAAATAAAGAGTATGGAACTCTGCACATGGTTATGAGGGTGTTTTAGGGTTTGTAGTAAGGATGTAAAGGAGGGGGCATATAAGTCTCTTCTGGTAAGACCCCGACTAGAGTATGGTTCCAGTGTATGGGTCCCTCACCAGGATTACTTGATTCAAGAACTGGAAAAAATCCAAAGAAAAACAGCTCGATTTGTTCTGGGTGATTTCTGACAAAAGAGTAGCGTTAGGAAAAATGTTGCAAAGTTTGGGCTTGGAAGACTTGGGAAAAAGAAGACGAGCTGCTCGACTAAGTGAAAATCAGCTTCATGGTCTGTATCCCATTCTAACAGATTCACAACTAAATATTTTTTATTATCCACCTTGTCGATACATTAGTTGCTTAAGGCAACTTATTAGTTAATAGTGGTACAGGTTTTGTATTTTTGTAACATCTTCAGCCACATAATAACACTGTTTAGATGAAAAAATTAATACACTGACAAAGTTTACAATGCCTTGAGAGAAAGAGTCCTTAAAAATAGTGTAATTTGTTGGCGGGGTGAATAAATGAGTACGGAACCTGGTAGTAACCTATTTCTAAGATTTATTAACTAAGCACTACAATTACAGATTTACACACACACACAGGCGATAGCCGAGCTTACAAGTTACACAAGTACACTTACACACTTACGGTTCGCGCGCTCTCTCTCTTAGTTTCTCTTGGGTTCCATCTACAATGACACACACACACATACACAGAGTCATCGATTATTTACAGTACACTCCCTCAGCCACTCAGTCACACTCGTTAGCGCTGTCACGGTCTACAGCCTACCGTCAGCCTCGCAGGTCGGGATAGTATCCGCTGTTCACTCAATCCGTCGAACCCCGTTCGCGGTCTACACACGTCGTCTCCTAGTGTTCCCTTCTTCGCTGCTCCAGAACACCCAAGGTTCTTCTCCAGCAGCCAACCACAAGGGACGCACATACACACGACGTCAGGGGAACAGACACGAGTCCTCGGCTCCAACAGGCTGATACTCGATCAGGCAGACATCTCGGCCCAGGCTACCACTGACTGCGCTCTCCGCTCACTCACTCTCTAATTAACTCTCACTCACTAATTCTCACTCACTGCAGACAAGTCATTCCTCTCTTATATAGCTGTGCCGACCCTTCTGAAACAATCCGGATGCTGGATGTATCCAGGAACCTCGTGAGATGGAAGACTCCAGATTAATCGTCGAGTAATTTCCGTCGTCCCATGCGGCGCGACCACGGACAGAAGAGAGAAGGGCCTGCCCAGCACGTAAATGTTGCTCCTGATTTGCGCGCTCGAGTCTAAGGGGGTGGGGGCGATGGGTGACGAGCTCGGCGCGTAGCGACTTGGCATGGCGGACGCTATAACCATTACAATAGCATTAGATGCTATTTAGTTGCGAATAAGTGGTAGGGCCTATGTTACACGTTATAATCCTCATATTTTGGTCCAAATTGAATTGTTCATTAAAGTGAAGGAAATATTAATGTTTATTAAATTCCACCTAAACCAAACCAACCCCATGGCACTACAGCCCTTGAAGGGCCTTGACCTACCAAGCGACCGCTGTTCAGCCCGAAGGCCTGCAGATGTCTAGGTGTCGTGTGGTCAGCACGACGAATCCTCTTGGCCGTTATTCTTGGCTTTCTAGACCGGGGCCGCTATCTCACCGTCAGATAGCTCCTCAATTCTAATCACGTAGGCTGAGTGGACCTCGAACCAACCCTCAGGTCCAGGTAAAAATCCCTGACCTGGCCGGGAATCGAACCCGGGGCCTCCGGGTAAGAGGCAGACACGCTACCCCTACACCACGGGGCCGGCTTAAATTCCACCTATTGAATACATAAAGAGTCATTTTAATTAAGAATTAAAACTTACTAATTAAATTATTTTGCCCTTTTTTTAAGGGCATCTTCAGCCTTAATCTCAAACCTGAAAGATCCTGATCAGGATCCTGATTGCTCTTAATTGTAGTTACCACATTTTTAGACAAGGAGGCTATATAAATTAGGACTGTTTGTAAGGCTTTAGAAAAGGCTTTATTATAAGCATATTTTAACTACTGTCATCCCTCTTGCTCATTTTTTGACGCATTTACCTACAACATCATCCTTTCGTTTATAATTTGTTATTTTTCTTTAAAAAACTACAATCTACCGGTAGACTTTGTCAACAACAAGATTTCGAGGAAGCTCTTTTATAACATCTGTTCAAATGAATAGATATAGTTTTAAAATAGGCTGAAATAAGTAAATCCATTTTTCCCTCCCATTTCACCACCCCCATTCAACCATCCACATTGTTTTTAATTTATTTCAATTTTTAAATTTCACGTAGATTTTAAGTAAAACGAGGTACTTAAGAAGATAAATTCTTTGCAATTTCACCTAAGCATTGTAATACAGCTGAAGATGTTCCAAATGGAATGAAACATGTACTGTATATGATTAATTGATTTGCTTAATGCAAATATAAGTACAGTATCAAAAAGTTGGAAATTTACTATTCTTCTTCTTAAGCTGTCGTCTCCAAACGGAGGTAGACGATCCACACTGCCAGCTCCGATCTTGACGTTGCAGCCATGCCATGTGAATTTATTGGAATATCTCTCAGGATCTTTAATGCAGTGGTTTCTCATTGCCTTCTGCATCCTAATGCCGTTGACCAGACTGGTTCCTCCGCCTTTGGGAACAATTTCTTGTCCCCAGGACAATAGAGTGCCCTTACCCATACCCGCTCATACACTCTCAAAGAGACTGTTGGCACTTGGTATAGAGGATCTTCTTATACTGGGAGATAATCGGTCCCCTCATTCGTTAGCCGCCTGCATATAAAATATTATAAAAATATAAAATATATATTTTTATATGCAGTCATTGCCCCCTCTCTACCACGGGGAGGCGAATGTCAGAATTTCACTGTCATTGAAACAAGGACCAAATGGCATTTCCTTGTTTCTCTGGTTCTTTAGAGAGGAAATTTACTGTTATTGATTCATTTTAAATACGATTTGATACGGGAAAAGAAACTGATTTCTTGCAAACCGCAGTCGTTGGTCTCGCAGCTAGGGATAGTATCCGCTGTTTGCTCAATCCATCGAACTCTGTTCTCAGTCTGCACACGTCGGCACCCAGAGTTCCTTTCGCACTGCTCCAGAATACCCAAGGTTCTACAGCAACCGGTCCTAAGAGACTCACACACGCGACGTCAGGGAAACAGGAACAAGTCTTCGGCTCCAACAGACAGATACTCCAACAGACCTCAGCCCAGGCTGTCACTGACTGCACTCTTCGCTAACTCGCACCAGCTGAACTATAGCAACTAACTCTAACTAACTCCGTAGGCCGTGCCTGACTTAAATACCTGGGCCCACACCATCTGGATGCTTCCAGAAGGGCCCTGTCTTTCAGAGTCTTTCTGAAGGCGAATACTCTCTGTGCGCCATCCAGATTATTCCATATCGCCGGAGGCCTCCAATGAACGAGCAGGACGACCCAGGTAGCAGTGGTGGGGGTGCTGACCAATCCGCAAGCGGCTCTCCTCCGCCTAGTGACGGGAGAAGGAAGAGGGTGGGCCTTCCGTGGTGATGAGCGAGCGGTTGGAGATGGCTGGCTTGCCCTACTGACCGTGATTGACTGCCATGCCACAATAGTAAAAAGTAAACTCGTGTCCTCATCCTGAGGTGGTGCAGCTCTTTTCAGGCACACCCCCATTGGAGGTGAGCTGCATGTACCATTTCAACCACATACCAGCCCTCCTGCCATTCTTAAATTCTTAAATTTCTGGCAGTACCGGGAATCGAACCAGGGCCTCCGAGGACAGCAGCTAATAATACTAACCGTTACGCTACTGGCCACAATAGTATTTGTTTGCTTTTAATTTCACTCTTTTAGTGTTTTAAGCAATTACAATTATTAAACCTTAGTTTCAATTGAACTATGAATTTTTTTCATGCTGGTACCTCTGTTCTATTTGTTGAATTTTATGAAAATTCGCCTATTATTAAAGTGCAGCCCATGATCATAGCTAGGGTTCCCATTGTGGCCCGTAATAATTGGAAACCCCTGAGCTAGAGTGATGTCTGTCGATGAACAGCCAGTGCTGCCGTTTTGGACTTGCTTATCTTGAGAACAAATTGCTCGAATATAGCATTCCAGTCATTTAGCTTCTGTTGTACTTCAGCCTCACCGTCACCCCATATCACGTCATCTGCAAAGGCTGCCACTTCACGGCGGATATGGGGAGAAAGAAAAGAGAAAGATGTTGAGATCTGAAGCCCACCCATTGTTTGGATGTGAGCCACCACACCAGCGGCTTAAGTCTAGGAAAAGCTTCTTGAGAGTAACCGAAACACTTGCAGGTCAGCGCAGCAAGCAAGAATTCAAGAATGGCGCGCCAGGAGTCAACATACGAGTATCAGAGGAACTCCCTCCTGGCCATGTTACACATTGGGTGAATTGGAAAGCACTGAATAGACTGCGCTCTGGTGTAACGCAGTTCAGATTCGACCAGAAGAAATGGGGTTTCAAAGTGGACAGTACCTTGTGTGTATGTGAAGAAAAGCAGACCACAGCCCATTTGCTGCAATGTAGTTCATGCCCATTCAGCTGCATAACAGAAGACCTGGTTAAAGCAAAGCCAAATGTACTTGATGTCGCAAGGTTTTGGGCTCACATAGTTTAATGTGGCTCTTTGTCATTGAAGTATTTATATTATGTTTTATGTTTTTTCCTTATATTTAATTTTAAACTTATGTATGCTTCTGACACGATATAAATAAATCTGCAAAGGCAAGGGCTTTACACCCAGTGTTGTTATTGTTGACTCTCTTAACTCTTTATTTCATCCATTGCAGCGATAAGTAAAAGTGGAATATTGAAAGAGTTAAAACTTTCAAATATCTACTCTTCATAATAGCAGTGGACAATAAAACCTCTGTGGAAATAGAGGAAAGGATATCAAGTGGGAACCGATGCTTTTACGCCCTGAAAAATATGTTTAAATCGAGAAATGTTAGCAGGAATACCTCAGTAAAAACATACACTACAGTACTAAGACCTATAGCTACATACGGCTCAGAATGCTGGGTGCCGACCACCAGCTGTTACGGTGGGAGAGGAAGATATTGAGAAACATATTTGGAGCAGTTAGAGATCAGGATGGATGGAGAATGAGGACAAATATACAGTTGCAAGGATTGTTTGGCCAGCCAGATATTATAATATGCTCACAATATTGTTACATGTAATACAGCCAGATATTGTCGTTAAAATGAAACAAGGAAGAATTAGGTGGGCTGGTTTCGTCCAGAGATTGGAAGAAACGTTGTGTATTGTTAAAAAAGTCTTTATAGGAAAACTTGAAGGAAGGAGGAGGAGAGGAAGGCCTGGGAACAAATGGGATTGATGATGTTGAAGATGACCTTAGAAAGATGGGAGTTAAGTGTTGGAGAAGGAAAGCTGAGGACTGACATGAATGAAGGCAGGTGATTAAGGAGGTCAAGGACTACAAGGACTGTAGGACCGACTAGTAAGTAAGTAAGTATTATCGGCACACTCTTTCTGGATAGATTTGTGTACGGGGGTGAGGAGTAAGGAGAGAGCTCTCCCAGTTCCGGTAGAGCTGCCAACTTAATGGAAATGAAATCTGAATTGAATCGATAATATGATCAATCAATATGAAGTTTCTAAACCGTTATTATCTTAAGCCAGTAACTGTGTCACACACGCGTTATATAACATTTCTCGATGCGAATCTTGTTCCTAGCATGAATTCTATAGCTTGGCTTTGCTGTGTAAACAAGAACAGTACACCGATGCATAAGCGATTCATAGTTTGTGTTTCAAAGGTTGCCAGTACAAATCTCGAAGATTGCCGAGGTCTACCAATTCAGCATTAGGGTGTAAATCTCTCCAGAAAAAGTGTGCCGATAATAATTTTGTGCTGCCTTGTTGTACACCTTGCCCAGTCTCAAACCACTCCCAATATATTTGGACACAACTCTGGCAATGTTCATACAGCATTTTCACTTGATTAATTAAAGCATGTGGGATAGATCTATTTTCAAGACATTCCCAGATTTTTTTTGTCTCTATACACTGTCATAAGTCGTCTTAATATCTAGGAAAATTAAGATGACATCTTTTCCGTTTTCTCAGTGCTTCTCCATGCTCATCCCTACAGAAAATATTAAATCTGTTTTTGCCCTATTCTTTCTAAAGCCATACTGCTCCTCTTCAGGCCGTGTCTCAGTGATGGTTCTTAATTCTTCTTCTTAGCTGCCTCTGTGGATCCGTGGTAGAGTGTCGGCCTCCGGATCCCAAGATAGCGGGTTCGAACCCGGCAGAGGTAGTCGGATTTTTGAAGGGCGGAAAAAAGTCCATTCGACACTCCATGTCGTACGATGTCGGCATGTAAAAGATCTCTGGTGATACATTTGGTATTTACCCGACAAAATTAATTCAATCTCAGCCATAGACGCCCAAGAGAGATCCGGTTTACTCTAGGTCCGCTAGATGGCAGACAGAGTAAACCGGAACGTCGAAATTGACGAGCAGACAGCCAGATGGCGTCAAATCGAAATGTCTGCAAAACGGCAGCTGAGGCCATACGATTATATATATATTCTTCTTCTTCATCATCATTTCCTGTTTCCAGTCTTCTGGGTTAGGTTGTGAATCAAGGACCTCCACAATTTTCTCTCTCTCCACCACTCCCTCCCTTCTTCCAATATTTCTTCTACTTTTCCTCCTCTCTTCTCTATACTCTCATTCACCATATCCATCCACCTCTTTGTGGCCCTTCCCCATTGTCTTCCTCGTATTATTTTCTCCATAAATACTCACTTTGGAACTCTATTCTCATCATGTGTCCGTACTATTTCAGCTTACTACTCCCTATCTTGTCTTGCAGTTTAGGGAATCCAATTGTCTCTCTGATTTCTATGTTTCTGATTTCATCCCTTTGTGTCTTCCCAATTATTTCTCTAAGGAATTACATCTCAGCTGCTAGGATTCTGCTTTTCATCATGTTTTGTTCTTGTCCGTGTGCCCGCTGCATACGTCAAAACTGGTGTGCAATACATTGAGTACAGAATTTACTTGCATTTGTCTGGGACGTCCCGGTTCCACACTATACCTCTCACACATTGGATTTGTGTTATCTGTGAGGGGTTCCATTATATGTGACACACCATGGGTCTACATTATTTGTGATTATTAACACTTTAGGAGGAACACCATGGTTCTGCTTTACTACTGATTAGTACCATTGTGAGGGGCCGGTGACCTGGATTTTGGATCCCTTTAGAAAATAGGCATCATCCCAGTAATTACGGTTTTGCGAATTGGATCCACTGATGGTTTTTGTTTCATGATAATTTTTTTCATCATCGTTCGTTTTGGATTCTAGTCAGCGGATACATTTTGAAGTTTTAATTAACGTTTCATTTTCTTGCACCTTGTACCATTAGGGGTCGATGACCTAGCTGTTAGGCACCTTTAAACAACAACAATCAATATCACTGAAACACAAAACAGACTGCGTTGCGAGACAAACCAGAACCGCTAGACCCGGCATGCTCCCTTTCCTCCCTTGCAGCTGTCGACGTAGTCACTCCCAGCCGCCGCTCCCGTTCTATGATAAATGGATGACCCAGTAGGTGTTGCAATGTTAATGAAGATGATGCGTATTTAATTTTCTTTTTCTTTTCACAGACGAGTTCATCAGGAAGGAAAAGACCGAGTATCAGATAGGGAAGAGACACTTGGCCAACATGATGGGCGAAGATCCCGAGATGTTCACTCAAGAAGACGTTGATGTAAGCTCCCAACTATTTTAGACTTGTTGGCAAGTTCCTTACTTACAAATCAAAATTATTTGTTAAAAAACTTGTATTCTTAAAAAGGCATATCCATGTGTGTTGATATGACAAAATGTTCTTATGTAGTAGTATGTTGCATTGTATGCAGCTATTTTGTACAATTGTAGGCCAACTCACATTAAAAAGATATAGGCCAGTATTCATAGTCGCAATAAGTAATACTTATGTTCAAGTCAAACTTAAATCTCGACTTTGTTCCAGATTCCGGCACAAATAAGTCCTACTTAATAGCGATATACTTCGTTAAGTCTAACTTTATGACGCTAAACTTATTGTAATTCATTACCTGGACCTGAGGGCTGGTTTGAGATCCACTCAGCTACGTGATTAGAATTGAGGAGCTATCTGACTGTGACATAGCGGCCCCGGTCTCGAAAGCCAAGAATAACGGCCGAGAGGATTTGTCGTACTGACCACACGGCACCTCGTAATCTGTAGGTCTTTGGGCTGAGCAGCGGTCGCTTGGCAGGCCAAGGTTTTTCGAGGGCTGTAGTGCTATGGGGTTTGGTTTGGTTTTTATATCATATTTCACCCCTTGAGATCAAAGTAAACAGAAAACAAATAATGGTAATGTCTAAATCTGACCCTGCTCAGAATCCCCAAAGTCCTCCACCATGGCCAAAATTATTACCCCCAAAAATGCTTTTGCAGATTTATCATATTTCAGGTAAATAAAATATACTAAAAGTACGAGAATGAAAATGAAAATCCACAGCTTATTTCCAGTCATTCGACCAGGTCAGGAACGGAATGAACGAAGCCCCCATCTAGCGTCGAGGACAGGAATTGTGCCGGCTGCCGAAACCTGTCGCACTCCTCTGGGGCAATGGTTAATGAGTAATAGATGAAATGAAATTATATTGAAGTGTGTTGCTGGAATGAAATATGAGAATACTGTATATTCTTTATTTATTCCTAAAAAATTACAATGGTTTTCTTGATCATCGTTATCTGGTCAATTAAATTAGCAGTTTGCCTTTTACTACCACTACGAGTGCTAATGTGAGCCAAGCCAGAATTTCACTTATGCCCTTATAACTACATTTGTGTGGACATTAAAAAAAAATGCCTGTGGGTATTGAACCAAGTAACACATTACATAAAAAATTATTTTAAAAAAGTTCATTTGACTAGGATTTGAATCAAAAAGAAAAACAAGTAAAGAAACAAGCAATTTTCGGCTGTTTTTCTGGAACTGCCAGAAGTGAGTTTCGAAATTTGTTCTTTTAGTTTAATAGAGCTATCTAAGACTTACAATTTGAAACCTTTTTGGGCCCTTTAGCCCTTTTGGCGCAATTGAGGAAATTGCTTAATTTTATGTTTTTTGTTGTTTTTTATGTCTAAATTTTTCCTTGGGTCTCTAGAGGATAAATTAATATTTGCCTCATTTTGTCCTTTTCAACTCTTATTTTCATACAGTACATAGATTGCATGGATGGTAGCACCAATCACTATAGAGGAAGTAAGGTATTCTCTAGAGAGTTGTTTATGGTCAGGGCTGTAATTAAATCTGGCAAGGCTTTCATAGTGGGATATCATCAGCGTTTCCTAGTCAGCACACTATTACTTGAGAAATGGAGCAAGGTCCTGGCAAAGCATCTAGTTTGCTAGTAGTTCACCTCATTTCACAGGACTTAAGCCCAAAAAAAGAAAAAGAAGTCCAAAAATGATTTAATTTTTTTTTTCAGCACTAAACCTGCTAATTTTTCAATGAAGTTTTGTATTTGTTCCAGAGAGCCATTGAATATCTTTTCCCATCTGGGTTGTATGAACCCAAAGCTAGACCCCTCATGAAGCCTCCGGAAGAAGTGTTCCCTCCAAAGAAAGCTGCTGAGTTTGACAGCTCCGGACGACCTTACCACTTCTTGTTCTACACTGGGAGACCAAACTTCTTTCAGCTGATGTTTGTGAGTATAAGGAAAGGTAGTGTTTGACTTTTCTTTTCTTTCCAGTTTCAGTAGAAAAGGTAGTGTGTATACACAAATGATTCCCGCACCTTAATTTTATGTAAGAAAATTTAGAAGGGGAAAAAAAAAGTTTTAATTTTTGTATTTGTAAAATATTTATATTAAAAACTGTAAATGTTACAGCCGGCCCCGTGGTGTAGGGGTAGCGTGCCTGCCTCTTACCCAGAGGCCCCGGATTCGATTCCCGGCCAGGTCAGGGATTTTTACCTGGACCTGAGGGCTGGTTTGAGGTCCACTCAGCCTGCATGATTAGAATTGAGGAGCTATCTGATGGTGAAATAGCAATGCCGGTCTTGAAAACCAAGAATAACGTCTGAGAGCATTCGTCGTGCTGACCACATGACACCTCGTAATCTGCAGGCCCTTAGGCTGAGCAGCGGTCGCTTGGTAGGCCAAGGCCATTCAAGGGCTGTAGTGTCATGGGGTTTGGTTTGGTAAATATTGCAGTAGAATAAATGATAATATCATGAAACAACTTGTTGTACCATAATCTTTGAAATATACTGAACGTCTGGTCTTCATTGCCAGTTTTGCAGGAGTAAGTACAAATTTTTGTGGCAAAAACTGATAGGAAATCTGTGGAAATTCACAATCTTTTCTTTGTAATTATTGGCTGGCAGACATTGTGCAATACTAATTTTCCTATGAAAACTGAAGTTCTTTTGTTCAAAAACATGCATTCAGCTACTCTGAAAACCCATTATTTTAAACTTATTATTATTAATAATGTTACTGCTTTCATGTCGCACTGACTACCTTTACGGTTTTCAGAGGTGCCAAGGTGCCTGAATTTTGTCCCGCAGGTGTCCTTTTACATGCCAGTAAATCTACTGATGCGAGGCTGATGTATTTGTGCACTGTTAGATACCACAGGACTGAGCCAGGATCAAACTTGCCAAGTTCCGCTCAGAAGGCCAGCGCCTCGACCGCCCTAGCTACTCAGTCTGATTCTCTTATTATTACTGTAGCTTTCAGCTGACACATTTTACTTATGTTTGTACATCCAGACTTGTCTTTTCGGTCACATATTCGCTTATCCTGTTTTTGATTTTTGCTTCTTGTCTGTGAATTGCATGGCGGTTACCATTTTTATGCTCAAGACGTACTTTATTTTCCCTCCAGTTGTGTAGCATAACTTTTATCCACATCATATTTTCTTCCTGCAGTGCGATTACCAATCTACTCTGCCTCTTCAATAATGTGGAGCTCTTCCTCACGAGAACTCATGCCATCCTTCTTGAACACACTTAAACTAATGCCTCGCAAGTGATGCGATATATACTCAGATTATTTCACGCTTGTGGCAGGAATAGAGTCAGTGGAGAAATACCAACGTCCAGATTTCTGTACTTTAGAAACAGTGTACCAACCTTGACTCAAATATTGCCTGCACCCCAACGTTTTGATGCCAGATTTTGAAAGAAATACAGATTCTCTCTTATAAACCCAGACCGGACGCACCGTGTTTGTATTCATTGCTACAGTAGCTGCCTTAGCAAAGCTTATGTCGCGCGCAGCGGCCCTGTTTTAACCCGATGAGTGCTACGCCCGCCTATAGACGGGCTGACGCGGCCGGTCCACCAGTGCTATGCCCGTCTATAGACGGTGTGCAAGAATTTTAATTTTTTTGAGTTTCCCGGTTCACTTTCGAGTGCGAATTTGATCTTTGACGTGTTCTACCATCTGTTGGGCATTATATAGAACTAACTAATCAGAGATTATAGCTTCGGGAAGTAACTTACAGAGCTTTTTGTAGACATCTGTGCAGTTCATCTGTGATGTAAACAAACATGGCGGAACAACAATTCATTTTGCTCTTGCAGCGATGTTATTTCGGATCACAGAATCTTTCAGTTATTAACCACAGCGGAAAGTGATGATGGAGATAATCATTTTAAGGAATTGTTACGCAATTTTGAAAGTGAGAGTGATAGAGAGAGTGCCAAAAATATTGTATGTGAGAGAGAAATAGAGCCTCTAAACTAAAGAAGAAAAACACAATAAGTACAAAAACTATTTTATCGCTAATTTTGTGGCGGATGGATTACTTTCCTTCACCAGAGTTTCAGGTAACTGTGACAGGCTCTGCAGGCCAAGTAGTGTTTGATGAAAACCCGAAAATCATTGATTTTTTAGAAACTTTTGTGCCAGTGAAATTGGTGGAGATAGTTGAACAAATCGGCATCACAAACAACCAGTAGAAAATATTTTACTATCACCACATTCCAGGTTTGGAAGTATTTTAAAATATCAACTTATATACTTCTAAGGTGTTACATGTATTAGTTGCCTACAGATTTTAGGAAATAATATTATTTTGGGCTCTTTACTTTGTATAAAGATAATGCACGCATGGGCACATAAGTGTAATTTTGTTTTCTCTCAAAATAATATTGAACATAAGTGTAGGATTTCCCATTTGCATTTAGATTTATAAATAACCAACATTTATAAACATTTTAAGCTAATCACCCCACTGATAAGTTAAAAATTGAGGCTTCTACGAATTTTTTTTACATACGAATGAAAAAATTCAGCACTGCGGTACCAAACAGTCAACTGGTAACTCAGCACTTAAAAGGTTAAGCATGTATACAGTCTTATACGAAATCTTACCTTATAAAAGATGCTGGAAGTGTCGTCCTTCCTGGGTTAGACAGGCAATGTACCTGCTAACCACATTCTGGCTGACGCGAGTGAGTTCTGCCACTGTAATGTTTTTGATTTCATTCGTAATGTCTTCTTTCAGTTCCTCCAATGTATGAGGATTTGTTCAATACACTTTTTTTTTTCTTTTCAGTTTACCCCACAAGTAAAAATCACACACTGTTAGATCTGGAGAACGAGGGGGAAATAGACCAGCACTGATCACTCTGTCTGCAAACGCTTCCGAGATTGTAAGAAGGGAATCTTCTGCTGTATGAGCAGGGGATGAACCCTGTTGAAACCACCCACGCTATTTTTTTTTCTACCGTTAACTGGTGGAAGAATGGCGTCAAAATGCAAATGTCATCTTGGCACTTCTCTGCATTTACTGAAAATGAAATGAAAATGGGCCCAGTTATTCGTCTTGCACTAACAGCACACCAAACACCAAACAGATGCTGTTTTTAAAAGGACATTTTAACATAAAAACGTAAATGTAAAAAGAATCTCTCTTATATTAGGGCCAAAATAATAATGGCTTTATGTATGTTAAGTTCAACATTTCTTCTGGTCTCGAGAATGCAATCATATCATATTTTAATATATTGTATCCGATGTATTAAAATACTAGATTCGTCTTAGGAAGGAGCAATTTTGATTGCTGTCTGAAAGCCCAGTGACTATAGTGCCCTGTGGGAAGTGCCGAAAACCTGTTCGGCAATACGATAGAAAAAAGTCAAAAATAAACATCCTAATTAAATAATGTTGTAAAATCCTGCATTATCCATTCCTCAAAAATATTATTTCCCGGATATGGACATAACGCTGGTGTTTTATAAGTACGAACATTGGACGAAACTCGTTCTGTCTTCATGTAGAGCTGTCCTTCCAATTGTTGTGGCCACGCTGCTTTACGATTTCCGAGGATTCCCTAAATAATACCAGCTGAATGTGATGCTAAGACGGTCCCTTAAGCAAGTTCACCGCCGATCACTTTCCCAGAACTGTACTTTCTATAATTATTGCAATGATGGGGCGTTAACGTCAAAATCCATAGCTATGGTGTAGCTGCCCTTTTCGTGAGATATTTTTTCTTGAAAAACACTTGATCGAGGATTTAATGTATATGGGACCGAAATTTCTGGACAGTTGATCCAGGAAATCATTTCTTCAGGGAACGGATAATGCAGGATTTTTACATTATTCAATTAGGATGTATCTTACAGTCTCATTCCAGCATTTTCTTGGCCTTCCCTGTTTTCTTCCTATGAGATTAAGGTCTAAATATTTTCTCGCAGGTGCCCATACCACTGAAGTCTGTTTTTCCTTTATGACACTAATAATAGGAACCTCGATACCAGTTACTTTCCTATTCACTTCATTTCTGATCTTGTCCTTTCTGGTAGTTTGGTTCATGGTTCTAATGAATCTCATTTCAGTTGCTTGGATTCTACTGAAGTCTTTGTTTAATAGGGTATGCTACAAGTTTCTAAACTGTACGTGAGGATTGTAACAAAGTAACTGTGGTTCATGATTGTTTTTGCCTTTTGTAGTA
This sequence comes from Anabrus simplex, assembly GCF_040414725.1. NCBI lineage: Eukaryota > Metazoa > Arthropoda > Insecta > Orthoptera > Tettigoniidae > Anabrus > Anabrus simplex. The sequence goes on along the minus strand of NC_090277.1, from coordinate 100,398,336 downwards.
TTTTGCAGTACCAGAGAAGATGCCTGACTTGACTTTAGAAGATTGATGTTTTCTGTGTCCTGCCCCAAGAATGATATTCATTTCTTTTTCATTGTGCTAGTCGCAGGTTCTATTTCTTTATAAACTGTTTCATTGGAAGCTAGTCTCCAGACTCTGTTTACTTGATAATTTTTATTTCTTAGATTACAATAACTTTAATTTTTGTTGTTGTTGTTGTTACATGTTTTGTTTTCCATGGAAAACATCTTCAGTCATGATATTGAATGATGGTTAAAATATACACAAAAATACAAGTAACATAGGTAAAACACGATATTAAAAACAACTTGTCCTTGACTAAGTAAACGGTTTAAATGTCTAAAGAGTCAATAGTTTTCTCTTCATTGTCACTGTTTGGCACCGCTTTATGTAAAAGATGTGTTCATGAAAAGCCACTTAAAAACTGTCCTAGAGTTTAAAAAAAATTAAGATCCCTTTATTTTAGGATAGTTTTGTGGCTGAAGATGAAATTTATTACTTGTAATAAAGAATCAGTACCTGCTCTCTCGTCTTGTAAGCCCAAAATCATATCCATGATTGTATGTTTTTCCATGTAGCAGAGAAAATGAACGAGTGTGAATTAAGTGGGTTCTTTTGTTTGTTGCATTTAAGGATGCGGTCTCTCATATGAATGCTCTGAATGATTTTGAAGATAAGATGATCCGGAAGCATATCAAGCCAGATCCGTCTCAGGCTTTGTAAGTATTGTGAATTTTTATTCCTTTACCAAAATATTTACACACAAAGTTATCACGACTATTGAATATCTCTATACGAGGGTCGAGTCATAAGTCATGGCAACTATTTTTTTTCTCGAGAACAGGAGACAACATCGAAAATCTAAGATATGCATTTGGAAATATCGGGCATGTATTTATGCATAGTGCCTGAAGATAAATTCTGACTTCAGGAGATTCTCGTAGGTAAGTGACAGAACACAAGCCATTGGTAAACATTGTTTTATTCTGGTATATACAGGAAATACACAAGACCCTGTACAAAGGACAGGTCTCCACTGGTTACAAACCTTCAAAATAATCACCCAAGGTTTCCACTGTGCGTTGCCAGCGGTGGGGCAGGCGCTGAATACCATTCGCTGCATGTGTACCGCTAACGTGTGACACTTCTCTCTGAAATGCTGTTACGATGTCCTCTTTGTTAGCAAACCGTTGTCCACGTAATGGCTTCTTGACTTTGGGGAATAGATCATAGTCACATGGGCTCAGATAAGGCGAATAAGGCGGGTGGGGAAGAATCTCCCATCCCCAACGTTGTATGTGATGCTGAACGATGGCTGCTATGTGAGCTGTCGCGTTATCGTGTAGGGTTATGGCGTTGTCCAAAAGATCTGGACGTTTGGTTCACACTGCAAGGCGCAATTGGTACAACAAAAAGGAATTGTAATAAACTGCATTGACAGTGTGCCCCTCGTGCACTGGACGACGATCGTTGCTCCTGCTTGTTGACTTCCATTTTGTGACGCTCTCACTCACACACTGAACTTGTGGGCATGCTTAGACCGACACTTTTGTTTACATACACCATCTAGTGGCATCATACGCAAGTACATACCGTACGTTTCCAAATGCATATCTTAGAGTTTCTGTGTTGTCTCCTGTTCGCGAGAAAAACATAGTTGCCATGACTTATGACTTGACCTATCGAGTTGGCCGTGCGCGTAGAGGCGCGCGGCTGTGAGCTTGCATCCGGGAGATAGTAGGTTCGAGTCCCACTATCGGCAGCCCTGAAGATGGTTTTCTGTGGTTTCCCATTTTCACACCAGGCAAATGCTGGGGCTGTACTTTAATTAAGGCCACGGCCGCTTCCTTCCAACTCCTAGGCCTTTCCTATCCCATCGTCGCCATAAGACCTATCTGTTCACAATTAAGTAAAGCCCCTAGCAAAAAAAAAAAAAAAAATGACTTGACCTATGTACTTTAAAACGTGATTCATTACGAACTTTAAAATATAAACCGAAAGCGTGAATTAGATATGGTGATGGTGAGTCACCCATGATGCCTTCTGCAAGAGAGTGCTGCAGAGTTTTTCTTCAAGCAACTTCTCTGAAATCATAATTAAATCATAAGATACATGTATGATAAAGATGTTGATTCCCATAGGGAACCTGAAATATTTGTTCCGAATGAGTAAACGTTGGCAACCAACCAACGGACCAACTATATTGGTATTATAAATTTACTCATTCGGAACAAATATTTCAGGTTTCCTATGGGAATCAACATCTGTATCATCTGATGGCCAGGCAGGCATCAATTTTCAGCAGCTGATGCCCTACCTGTCGTAGGAGGCGACTAAAAGGGGCAACCAAGGGATGATTGAATTAGAACCATGAAACTACTTTTGATTTGTACCATCATGTGGGGAACACCATGGGTTGCCTGTACTTGTGAGTAGTACCACTAAATTAGGTACGAAATAGGTTTATGATTCGTATCAGTAAAGAGGCTGGCCTGGGGGTTTCCAGTATCTGTGCATCGTACCCATGTGAGCAACACCGCGGGTCTGGGCATAGCCTGTGTGTTGTACCGCTATATGAGCGACACCGTCGGTTGCCTGTGATTGGTGCCCACTTTGTGAGGAACACCACGGGCATACCGGCGCCCGTGATTAGTACACCTAGGTGAGGAGCCTCATCAGTTTTCGTTGGCTGTGAGTGGCGCCATTGTGTGAGAAACAGCATAGGTCTGCGTTCCCTGTATGAAGTTCAGTACTTGTGAGTAGTACCATCTTGTGTGGAACACCGTGGGTCTTCGCTACTTTTGATTAGTACCCCAACATGACAAATACCATGGTTCTACTTTACTCACGACATGTACCATTCTGTGGGGCCTTAGACATGGATTTTGCACCCCTTTAGACATCAAGCATCATTGTGCTTTATAAGTGGTTCCTTGGTCAATAATACTATTATTTACGATCTTTTTTTTTTTTTTTTTTTTTTTTTTTTTTTTTTTTTTTTTTTTTTTGAGTCTCATCCACTGTTTTTTTGGGAGGGGGGTTAATGTCCATTCATTCATTCTTCATGACATTTTTTATTTTATTTTGGTCAGTGAATGTATTTGTATTTTTTGTTATTTCATTTCGTACCATTAGGGGCCGATGACCTCGATGTTAGGCCCCTTTAAACAACAAGCATCATCATCGTCATCTTTCTAGGTATGAATGCATATATACTAAGCAGTTATGTTTGCTTTAATACTTCTTATGAAATTGCATTCTCTTTGTCTTACAGAGATTTATCTGGATCAGAATGGACTCCAAAGGAAGATCTTGAGGTAAAAATTGTGGAGAGATTACATGATGCTGACTACAAGAATTTTCTCAGTGTCATGGACAGATTAGCAAGTCATCCATATGCGCATCGTGCCAAGGATTTTATTTTGGCCTACAGAAAACATTTGATAGCTCAGACAGCAATCCAGGATATTCCAAAGGTACGTTATTATCAAGCTAAAGCGTTTAAAGGAAAAATGAGTGATGAAAGCTAGGCAGCAAAGTACTCTCAGCATAATTGATGTCTGCGTAGGTTGCTCTTTCCTTCCTTTTTTTTCTTCAGCTTAACTGTGTCACTTATATTCAGCCTTTGTACGAGGACTACATTATGGGCATGCGTATACAGGATGTATACTGACTGATTCACTCCGTAGGCTTCTGAGGGACTTGAAGTTCCCGTGCCGATCTCACAATCCTCTTCCATCCTTTTCGATCTTGAGCCCGGTCTTCCCAGTTATCAATTTGGAGGGTCCGGCATACCTTGTTGATGTCTTTCTTCCAGTTGCTTTGGGGGCTTCTTGAAGGTCTTTTCCCATTAAGAGATCCCTTGTATACCTAGATCTGCAGGTGCTCTGTTATCCTGCATCCTCAGTACATGTCCAGCCCAGCGCAGTCTGTTGGATTCTATCACACCCATTATTGTGTGTTGTTAGGAGAGGATGTAAATTTCATAATTAGACCTTTTCTGCCAGCTTTGTGAGATAGGAACAAAATACAGGGTGCATACTGACAAAAAAAAAAAAAAAAAAGTCAGGGATGTTCTTTGTGTTATATAAGGAATGATGGCTTAATCGGATTGCCGGTGAAAAGTTTTCTTTATTAGAAAACTAGATTATTTTGTTATATCCAGGCACATGCTTCAGATTGACAAACCCGCCATATTTGCAGTGACTAGCGCAAGCTGCTGCCCACCACTGTACTTCAGGAAAGGAGGGGGGGTGGCAGGGGGGGTGTATGATAGACAGGGACAGAGATCACCAGTGTATGTGGACGGTAAATAAAAATAACCCGACTGATACAATAATTTAACTAAAAAGATATTAAATCAGAAAACTGTAAATACAGTGAAATTTCCTAGTTCTTTGAAACATTTAAGAAAAGAGTAGGTGAACAATTGTTAGAAAATCGTGTTGGGCATTGCATGCCTTGTGAGTTCTAAGGGTTAACAATATACCGAGACTCAGAGCGGCTTCGCTTTGTCAGCAGCTGGAAATGTTGTGGCTGAGGCCATTGGAGTACTGTACCTACTGTAAAACTTGGTGGAGGAGGGATTATGGTGTGGGCTTGATTTTATGGTTTGATCTTGGTCCTCTGATTTTAGTTCCTTAATTCCTTTTGCCCTATTCCTGGGATCCTCGGCCATCGTTCTTTCTCATCAAGATTGGTGCACTCGGCAATTAAAGTATGAAGTAGTGTTGCAATTCCTACTATCAACAATAATAGCTGCTCTTATTATTTGATTTGTAGCATTAAATTTTGCAGTTAAGACGAAGACTAACTCATGTTGTTTCTTTCTTGTTTCAGCCAGAGTATGATGCACAAGGCAGAGCCTTTGTCACCATCAAAAGTAAGTTTATTATTTTATTAAATATGTTATTTGTATAAATAAAATAATAGTATTTTTGAGTTGATTGACTTCAAAATAAGGAGAAAATGCAGTTTTAAAATTTCTGTGTCTTTATGGGTTTTTTTAATACTGTTTTAATACTGTTGATTCACAGCATGCCCCATTACATGACAGTATCCATGCATTGAGTAATCATATTACAAATGTAACTGAATTTTCTACTTACATGTGACATAGATTCTTAATTCGGTGGCTGTTATGATGTACACAAGTGAAACAAAATAAGGTGAACAAAACTATATCCTTTCTTTCACAGTTGTTCAAATACAATTGAGTTTGTGATACGAAAGAACTGTTTAAATATTTTTTTAACTAACCTACTTTTGCCCAGTAGCCATCACTCTGTACCTGAAATATCTTTAATTAAAATGCTTCTTTCTCTCTCAAGTAATTCATAATGAAATAATAAATGGTCATCAGTAGAGACTGGATTTTAATGCATTAATAGGTTAGAATGCAAACTTACTGAAGTGAGTAGCATGCATAGTCTACCTTCACAACGATTGTGCTATGGGGTTTGCGTAAACATTAGGGGTACGGCCCATCAGAACCCCTATAATTTGTGTTACTCTTACTGCATTATGAAAGAGCGGGTAGCCGACACTTCCTACTAACCAAATTACTGTAGTTTGCAATTCAACCTGTTACTGCATAAAAATCCGGGCTTTAGTCATCAGTTTAAAACCAGCCGTATAACTCTCATGCTCCTCCATAACTTAAGAACGACCTACACAAGAATAGGGCGAAAAAGAACACAAAACTAAAACCAGAGAGGATCAAGCCCAACACCATGTCTCGTCCACCAAATTCTACAGTGGGAACAATGCACTCCAGCATACAGTGGCCTCAGCTATAACCTTTCCAGTTGCTAACAAAGCAAAGCCGCTCTGAGTCTCGGTCCTTGTCCCTGGCATTACAAGGACATATGGGACTATCTAAAATTTTAAACCAATGGAAGTAAACTCTTATGTTTTCCATGACCCATTGCCGTTGCGGTGAAATTTGGCATTAAATAAATATGTTCGGAAAGTCTGTCTGTTACACTGGGATAAAATGATTTTATTACTGAACACTTCGTCATTTGATCCCATTCACTCTGCCATTTTCTTAAGCTCTCAACTCTCGACTCCTTAACCCATTGAGCCCTGCATATTTGTTGGATTGAAACTGCATTGGCGCTGGGATTATTTTGGAGGAAATATAGTGTTGCTTCATATCATGAGAAATTTCTTACTTACAAGACCATTAAAGGTTTAAATATACATGAAAACAAAAGGCTTTCATACCACAAACTGCAGAAAAAGGAATACTGTAAAACATTTTATTTTATTAGCATCACAGGACTGTACTCAGTCCACCTGCCGAGCTGTAACACAGTCTTCTCTTTGCACTTCCTCTTCAATTTCCGCATCTATTTGTTCTTCAGGAGCGTTGCTCGCACTAGTACTAATATTACTACTAATTACACTGAAAAAATTACATTCCTAATCATCATTACGTCCTAAAAGGGGTTATATATCGGTAAATATCAGTTCTATACTGGCAGCCATCTTGTTTACAAGCGAATTTCAAAGCTAGAGATAGCCCACTTCAAACTAATATTACCAAGCACACTATCGATATATATTAGCAAAGAGCATATAACATTGCAAAGAAAGAGTCCCTACACAAATCACAAATGCAACTCACTGTGCCATCTCTCGAGGAAAAGTTGAATTACTTAGTAAAATGAGATAACGCAACAGTTCCGTGGTCCGGCGTTTGGTACACCGAGACGAAGCACGGAACGGTTCCGTGGCTCGGATCCAATGAGTTAATCAAAACACTTTTAGGAATATTGCTGTAATACTCACACATTTCACTGCCGTGTGCTGCTTCCTTGGCCTGATGATCAGCGAGTTTGTTACTGTAGTATTATCCGCAAAACGTTTAGTGATACTTCGGCTCCCTACTGCTGAATCGTTAGACCTCGGTTATCTTCGAGATTCATGTTGGCAACCTTTGACACAAGAACTATGAATCGATTATGCATCGCCGTGAGACATCTGGTGGTATAATTGCAACACTTTACGTACTGTTTTTGTTAACACAGCAAAGCCAAAATATAGGTTAGGATTGAACATGAGTGAGGAAAATATTACAGGAAATATGTCAGCAGCTAACTTACGACGAGTGACCATCGAGGCATTCCATTCCGTATCTGCCGCAGATTGGGAGGGTTATTGCAGAAAGGTGAAAGAACTGGAAGAGGAATACTGGAGCCACGGCCGTGTCGTGATCGATCACACTATCGATTCAATTCAGATTTCATCTCCATTCAGTTGGCAGTATTACCGGAACCGGGGTAGCTCCCTCCTTGCTCCTCACTCCCCTAAAACGAAGTATCACTGAAAGTTTCACGGATAATATGTATGTATGCATGTATGTTTGTATACCACAAGAAAACAGCTAAACAGAATTTAATGAAAAATTGGTATTTTAAGGTTAGGAAATACGGCACTACAAACTAGGCTATGAATTAACATGGATATGATTTCGGGCTGGGGATCTATCTGGAATTTTTTTTCGCTATTGGCTTTACGTTGCACCGACACAGATAGGTCTTATGGCGATGATGGGACAGGAAAGGGCTAGGACTGGGAAGGAAGTGGCCGTGGCCTTAATCTATCTGGAATTAATGGCTTCAATTTAGTGTAGACAACTTTGCGTGGACCAACACCATGGGAACCAGTGTACGTCATCTTCTTCCTCACGTTATTATTGTGTGCCAGAACACTGCCTTCTGTATACTGTACTGTAGGTGCATATGGCGCCATGTTTTAAACAACTTTCCACTACCTTAAACTGGCGTTTTGTATAGGTCACAGCAAAGCCCCTTACACACCGTAACATCAGCGAAGGCAGCAGGATTTTTCTCCTAATGCATATCTTGCAAATGTGTTGTTCTTGTATCTTATGGCTAGCTGCCTCTGTGGATCAGTGGTAGTGTCGGCCTCCGGATCCCAAGATAGCGGGTTCAAACCCTGCAGATGAAGTCGGATTTTTGAAGGGCGGAAAAAAATCCATTCGACACTCCAAGTCGTACGATGTCAGCATGTAAAAGTTCTCTGGTGACACATTTGGTGTTTACCCAACAAAATTCATTAAATCTCAGCCATAGACGCCCAAGAGAGATTCGGTTTACTCGGTCTGCCACCTAGTGGGCCTAGAGTAAAACAGAATGTTGAAATTGATGAGCTAACAGCTGGATGGCGTTGAATTGAAATGTCTGCACATGGTAGCAAAGCCCATACAATTATTTTTTTTACAAGCGAATGGACCACTAAGGATCACGCAATCGGTTCACCCAGAAGGACGTGGGTTCGAATCCCCGTCAGCAAGTCGTAAAATTTAAGGAATGAGATTTCCACTCCCGGAGGTGCATATGGTCCTGAGGTTCACTCAGCCTACACCAAAAATGAGTACCAGGTTAATTCCTGGGGGCAAAGGCGGCCGGGCGTAGAGCTAAGCACTCTGCCCCATAAAGTGCCGAGATTACGGATAGTGGAAGCCTTTACCTTCCACCCCTCCAAGGGCCTCATGACCTGTATGGAGATGACTTTGCTATTATTGTTGTTGTTGTTGTTGATAATAATAATAACCGTATTATAAAATGTGTTCATATGATATAACCAAGTTGTTAATAATAATAAATAATTAATAATAACAACAACCACCATATTATAAAATGTGTCCATATGATATAACCAACATGTACCCATGCATACCGATTTATGAAACCATTAATATAATCAAACTTAATTTATTCAGTGCCAGCAAATTAAGTAGGTGTGAAATAGAAGAATTCATTAATGTATTAACCCTTAGCCCTCCTTTTCTTCGGAACACTCCTGCCTCTCCAGCTCCATTTAAGAATCTGCTTGCAGAGGGATAACAGACAGCACAAACATATTGATAGCATATTTATAAAAATCAACTAAAGCAAACACAAAATAAATATAATACAAGTACAATACAGTATTCAGGTGCAATGTTCAGCATTTTCAAACCTGAAATTATCTCAGACAGTAACTTTTTGTGTGTAATAGTGCATTGTGTGGAACTTCCCAAAACACACGCTGGGATGTAAAACAGGCTTTTTTCTAAAAGTATTGATGAAAAACACAGTCTGATGTTGTAATTCAGGCTTACTGTTCATTGCCATATTTAGGATTACGCCTAAAAATTCTTTGAATTCAGGAAAATTAACATCTATCCACAACCTCTTAATAGACTCACATGTGAAGGGATTAACCTTTCGAATGTTTACACTAGCATACCGATTAGTCTCGCGCAGAATTTCCGACAATAACTCGTCAGTCATGAATAATTGGAAAATGTCAAGTTCACTCAATCTTGCGGTCGTTTATAACCTGACGTACCTGTGAATGGGCTTTTGAAGTCCAAGTCAGTTAAAATGTATTGAATAGGTTGAACCTCTTTTTCAATTATTTAATTTTTAACGTTAATACTTTCAATACGGAACAATGAAATTTTTATCTTTAAGTCCAAGTCAGTGTCATGGTATTTCCTCCAACCATCAGTAGAGGTACCATTTAGCTTAATTTTCTCATTATCGGTATATTCATCACTCAACTCACCAACTCAAACTTGTTCTGCAATATCTTCCTCACCACTTATTTGAAAATTACTCTCACTATCGCTGAAATCAACATCACTTTCACCTAAAAGTCTGGCTATTTCTTTCTCATGCTGCTCGAACGACGCCATGTTGCTAAGCAACGTCTGTTTACAAACTCATATGGTCTTCAAAGAATGCACACAAAGCCTGATTTCAAAGAGATTATAGCTATACATGGCTTCAAAATGTCGTTGAAGGATGGCAGTAGCTTACTGTACCTGTGTCCGACTCGTTGGCTGAACAGTCAGCGTACTGGCCTTCGGTTCAGAGGGTCCCGGGTTCGATTCCCGGCCGGGTCGGGGATTTTAACCTTAATTGGTTAATTCCATTGGCTCGGGGGCTGGGTGTTTGTGCTGTCCGCAACATCCCTGCAACTCACACACCACACACAACACTATCCTCCACCACAATAACACGCAGTTACCTACACATGGCAGATGCCGCCCACCCTCATTGGAGGGTCTGCCTTACAAGGGCTGCACCCGGCTAGAAATAGCCATACAAAATTATTACTGTACCTGTAATTCATACACGCGTAACCCGACAGAGGAATTATATAGGGAAGAAAACCATGTCGGGTATTGCCCGATATAGGATCTATGCGGGATATTCTCATTGTCGGGCATGGTCCGCCGCATGAGTGCTAAGGGTTAAGATTCATTTTAAGTAATAATTATTTTACATTTAATCAAAAAATATATCATCAAATGTATTTAGGAATGGGAGACCCCGCATCAGGTATACTGGCTAACATACATATAGATCATTTGGAATATGTTAAAAATTTTGCATAACATAGAAGGACTACGCCTTTGGTTGAGATATGTGGACGATACGTTTGTCATAATAGATAGTAAACTCAGTAAGAGCGATAATATTTTGAATTTTTTTAATAGCTTTGACAGTAACATAAAATTCACTAAAGAGGAAGAAAGCAACAGCTCGTTAAGTTTTCTAGATATCATTGTAAAGAGAGTAGGAAACAAATTTGACTTTCAAATTTATAGAAAACCAACATTTGCCCCAATAACGATTAAGAATGAATCACTCCACCCCAATTCTCACAAACAAGCAGCTTTTTAAAATTTGGTTTAGAGAGTCCTAAAAATTCCACTTGCAAACAATATTTTAAAGAAAGAACTTAATTTTATAAAGGACCTAGCACTCAGTAATGCTTATAAAATAGAAATGGTTAACAAGATCATTAACAAAGTGAAAATAAACCTGGCCACAAACCTCAGACCAGATAAAAATAAAGGAATCCAAATTTGCAACTTTTACATTCACTAACCCAGCCATATACCAGGTTACGAATACCATCAGAAAACGAGATGTTAATATCGCCTTCAAAACCCAAAACACGAATCGAAATATTTTTTTCAATCATAGTAATATAAATAGCAATCAATATCAAGGATCAGGAATCTATAGGCTTACGTGTGCACAGTGCAATTATTCGTATGTTGGCCAAACTGGCAGAAGCTTTCTTATAAGATATCTTGAACATGTCAATGCAACGAAACACAAAAAACATTCTGCAATGAGTGCACACATGCAAGAACTGAACACTGTTTCACAGCTATTGAAAAGGAATTTGGAAATTTTAAGAAGGTTAGAAAAGGGAAGAATAATGACGGAATTGGAAAATATATACATTCACTTATCAGCAATACAATAAGAAAAAGAACGTAAATGATGAAATTGAAATAAAAAGCCTTCTTAGAACAATTACCAAAAATAATACAAATGCTTAAGTCTGACATAAATAAATTCTATAATAATTGTAATCCAACAAAGGTTAGTGACGCATTGACACAAGCAAACTCAAATCCTACCCCTAGGCAGTCCCTTCCACCATCTACATTAGCTATCAATACATTGCCTACCTTCGTTTCCCCTTCCCACTCCCCGCTCAAACACAAGCTCACTCACACTCACTTGTATAATACAAGGAGCACTAACGGGGCAACAAGCAGTTATCACGAAGTTGTGAGTAACACTAGACAATTACGCAGCAGCAGGAAGAGTAGGTGATAATTCTCTCACTATCAAGTTTATACAGACTTATAGTTGAAGTCCTATACATATTTTTTTATTTACAGATATATCAGTAAGCTCAATTTGAAATCTGCGATGTTCATTCAAATTTTACTTCACATTGAATGTTTTCATTTTACAAACAAGTTCATTTAAGAATAACAAGACTGATGTAATGACAGTTTGAATTTTTAGCCAATACATATTGTACTAGTATTACTCCAGTAATATTGGGAATACGACAATGGTTTATAATACAGGCTATTATTAGCTTCATAAAATCGTTAAATATACAGTGAATATTGAAGGTCAATTATACAGTTCAAGAATATTGAATCAATACAATTAGCCAGATCTCATACAAAGGTTTTAAATAGATGGTTAATAGATGAGTTTCGTCTAAAAGTTTTTAAAAGTCAGTGTTAATGCCAAGATTTTAGACAATTGTGTTTATAGTTAAAACATAACTTTTTATTATCACATGATCAGTAAAATATTTTAAGATTTGTCACTCATACTTGTAAAGCATATTTTAGTTCAATAGATATATGTTCATGATTTTATTAAACCTTGAGTAAATGTTAATTGGCTGAAGATGCTAATTAAAAGGAACAAAACATGTACTGTTAACAATTTTAAGGATTAGCTTATTATGTATTGAATAGGTGGTCTATAATAAAATTATAATAATTTTGTATCGCATGCCACTTAGTCGAGCAGCTCATCTCCTTTCTTCCAAGTCTTCCCAGCCCAAACTTTGCCATACTTTTGTAACGCTACTCTTTTGTTGGAAATCACCCAGAACAAATCGAGCTGCTTTTTCTTTGGATTTTTTCCCGTTCTTGAATCAAGTAATCCTGGTAGGGTCCCATTCGCTGGAACCATACTCTAGTTGGAGTCTTACCAAAGACTTGTAAGCCCTCTCCTTTACATCCTTACTACAAACTTCAGAACACCCTCATAACCATGTGCAGAGATCTGTACCCTTTATTTACAATCCCATTTATGTGATTACCCCAATGAAGGTCTTTCCTTTTATTAACATCTAGGTACTTACAATAATCCCCATAAGGAACTTTCACCCCATCAACGCAGTAATAAAACTGGCAGGACTTTTCATATTTGTGAAACTCACAATCTGACTTTTAACCCCATTCATCATCATACCATTGCCTGCTGTCCATCTGACAACATCGGGGTCATTTTGCAGTTGCCCGCAAACTTGTAACTTATTTATTACTCTATACAGAATAACATCATCTGCAGAAAGCCTTATCTCTGATTTCACTTCTTTACACATATCATTTATATATAAAAGTACCCATGGATTAAAGTTGTTAAATTGAGATGGGCCGCAAGTATGTGTGTGTCTTTCAATGCGCTCTTGTAGACTATTTACGACCTTCTCATTGGGTACATACATATATATAGGCTATGCCCCCTCGACACTCAAGAGCACGCCATGAGAAGGTAGTTGTGACTGAAGCTCATGGCACAAAATTAAATGTTAATAATTGTTATTATCTTGCGAATGCTTGCTTGTTGTTTTAAGGGGCCTAACATCGAAGGTCATCGGCCCAATTGTTATTATCAACCCACTAAATATGAATCCTAAACCTACACAATATCAACACAGAATATACATATAATACAATGATGATGATGAAAATGGCTATGCGATTAGGGTTGCGCAGCTGTGAGCTTGAACTCGGGAGATAGTGGGTTCGAATCCCATCGTCGCCATATGACCTGTCTGTGTCTGTGTCGGTGCTACGTAAGGCAAATTGTAAAATAAAGAAAGAAATAAAAATCACAAGTACCCCTTGTGTGACTCAGGATTTCAAGCTATATTTAATTTAAAGTTAAAAACTTCATAATTGTTCCGTATTGAACTGAGAATCACAATACTAAAAAGAAAGTATAGAGGTTCCACCTTTTTAATACACTGTTATTAAGTTGTACCAATATTAAGTTACAACATGTTAACTTTGGGACCGGTTTTGACATATTTAAAGTGATAAACAAATATAAACACACATAACAAATATACGACATTATTCACAGTCAAAAGGGTGTATGTAGAAATATCAACACTGTTTATGCAGAAGTAAATTCAGTTGAAGTTCATTTGTAACGTGACAGACAGTCTTGTATATTCCTGCTGTGCTGTAATCACGTAAAAAGACGTTGAATTGTTGGTAAATAACGAGTTATATTTGTTATGTTTGTTTATAATTGTTTATAATTTAGTCCTTTCGCCCTGTTCTCTTAATCGGCTGATGATGACACTTTAAATGTGTTGAAACCGGTCCCAAAGTTAACATGTTGTAACTTAATATTGGTACAACTAAAATAACAGTGTATTGAAAAGATGGAACCTCTATACTTTCTTTTTAGTATTGTGATTTCAAGCTTTACTCTTACCAAATTTCAACTTGGTCCAGTAATTTTCAAGCCTATCTGGAACAAACAAACAAACGAACTACCATCTTATTTTTATTAATAGTGTAGATTTTATCAACTTTCTGGAGTGTGTGTTTATGCAATGTTTTTTTTTTTTTCTCCCAGAGTTCACCTTAGAAATGAGAACTTATTGCTAATAATATAAAAACATTGTAAAATTTTATTTTATTGTATTTATTGGCTATGTTCATCTGCAGATTGTCTAAGAAAGGCCGCCCGTGCTGAAGTTACTGTGCGCTCCCCTGGTACTGGAAAAATCAGTATCAACGGTAAAGGCATAGAATACTTTGAAGGTGTACAGCCCAGAGAACAGGTAAGGACATATTTTGTCTCAAAAAACATTCACAGTCTTTATTTATTTATTTGTTTGTTTGTTTGTTTGTTTGTTTGTTTGTTTGTTTGTTTGTTTGTTTGTTTGTTTGTTTGTTTATGACAAAAGGTCCCATGAGCCTCTGGCTCGTGATAGGGACAATACAATACATACTTTTTTTAAGGCGACTCAATAATTACATTTCATATACAATAGCTTTTTCTGTAAAGTGACAAGTACATTTTTGGATAACTAAGACATTGTTTTTTGTTTTTACATGTTAGGATCATAGTTTTTCAGAAGTATATTCAGATGTTGCATGGTTGTAATATATTAAATATGAACAATATATATATTATTGTATTAATTAAAGCAAGTTATATAGAGATTATATTCAGATATCTGTAAAAGAGTAATATTCCTTCAGTTTTTTCTTAAAACATATAACCAATTTAGAGTTCTTTATAACAGGAGGCAACACATTATATTCCCTAAACATTGATGATTCTATACCTTTCACTCCATACTTTACTGAATTAGAGTGAGAGGGATATATCCTTAATGATCCTCTAGTTTCATATCCATGTATTTCACAAAAATGGGAGAAGTTAACAGTAGAATGGGTTAATTTCCTGTCTAGCTTATACATAAAGACTGCTGATGAAAATGCAATTTGTTTATGGAATGGCAGAATATTTGACTCTGAAAAAACGTCATGTGATGGTTTGAGGAAGGGGAATCCATACATGATTTTGATGGCTCTTTTTTGTAGGATTTCCAAATTATTAATGTAACCTCTCCTACATCTTCCCCAAATAAAGCTTGTGTATGTTAGATGTGGGTGGATCATTGCATAATATATACACTTCAATTGCTGATGAGAAAAATTACTGTATCTTAATCTGTGCATTATTCCTATCAAAGGGGTAATTTTGCTGATTACATAATCAATATGGCTTTTCCAGGAAAGTGTTGAGTCTAATATTATACCAAGATACTTAGCTGAGTTGACTCGCTCTATTACTTGATCCTTTAGGGTAACAGTGTTAGCCGCTGTGATCTTATGGGCTGTTTTATGAAAGATTATGTATTTTGTTTTAGTCACATTTATGATCATTTTTTGAGATAAAGCCCAGTCCGATAACTTGTCCAAGTCACAATTTATATCTTCCATAATTTGGGTTTCACATAGTCCTCTGTAAGTTATTAAGATGTCATCGGCAAATACTTTACATTTTCCCTTTAGTGTTAAAGATTGTATGTCATTAATATAAATCAAAAATAGAATAGGACCTAGTACTGAACCCTGCGGTACTCCTGTTTTTGTTTTCTGCTTAGAACTTTTAGTATCGTTAATCATCACGTATTGTGTTCGGTTTGATAAATAATTTTGGAACCATTTGTGTGCTAAATCCCTATTTCTTGCTAATTTTAACTTGTTCAGAAGTATTTTATGGTCAACCAAGTCAAATGCTTTTTTAAGATCTATGAGTAGCCCTGCTGCTAATTTATTTTCATCTAAGGTCTTCTGAACATCTATTACTGTATCAAATACAGCATTATCAGTTCCTATATTAGGGAGAAACCCATATTGATTATTGGAAAAGTAATTAATTTTACACAGAAAAATTACTAATCTAATTTTTACTACCATTTCTATGAGTTTTCCAATTGCAGATAATAGACTAATTGGCCTGTAATTGGATGGATATGTGTTATCTCCTGATTTAAAGATAGGTACAATTCTGGCATATTTGAGTAATTGGGGTATTTCTCCACTGAGAATTGAACAGTTAATAATTTCCACAATATATGGCACTAAACTTTCAACACAGGTTTTTAACATGAGATTGGTTATTTTATCTTTTGTTAAATTATTTTTATTTTTTAGAGAAGTGATAATTTTGAGCACTTCACATTCATCAGTTGGAGACATGAAAAAACTATTAGTTTGACTTTCAGCTGTTGTGCTGCCATGAACTTGCTCATCTTCAGGAAGACCTTTTCTTATGTTTTCAGCTACGTTAACATATAGTTCATTTAGATTATTGCATATGTCATATTGCATATCATTTACCACCAGATGGCTGATTTCATGTTTATGTCCAGGCTTCCTATTTAACACTTCATTGACTACATACCACGTTTCTTTTTGGTTTTTGCAATTCTGTAATCTTTGTTCATAATACCTTTTTTGTAACTCTCTCTTCAATTTGGTTATTTTATTACTGATTCTTTTGTATTCTCCAATTACTTCCGCAGAGGGGTTTTTTACTTTAGTTTTCGAAAACAGTGAGTCTTTGATGTGAATTAGTGTTAGTAATTCTTGGGTAACCCAAGGTTTTAGGGGAATGTCTTTGGGGTTCTTTCTTTTTATTGAAATTGAGCTGGTTTCAATTCCTGTACTAATATACTCAATAAATTTATTATAGTAAGTGTTTATATCCATTTCCTCACAGTTAAATTTATTTTGTAGGATATACTGATTTAATTTGTTGTAATTTACAAATTGCTTACCACTATCTTTGATTATTGGTACTACTGGAACTGATTTTTTACTAGAGATTTCACTACCAGTAGGTAGTGATCACTAAAGTTATTTGTTATTATTGAATACATGACATTTTTTACTACTATTTGTGACAAGTATGTGATCAATTAAAGTGGAGGTTGTTTTCGTTACTCTAGTTGGGTATTTGTTATTACATGTTATATAGCCGTAAGTTGGTATTAAATTGTCATACAAAGTTCTGTTTCTGGAGGTTGAAAGCAAGTCTATATTTGTATCTCCAAGTATTATTGAAGTATGCCTTGAATTACTATTTAGGATATTTTCTAGATCAAACATAAAACTTGGCGAGTTACTTTCCTGTGGGTTATAAATGGTAATGATTTCATATCTTTGATTTCCTTTTGTAATCATGACTTGCAGTGTGCTATGAGATTTATTTATTTCATTTATGACATTGCTTTTCCATTTGTTTGAAACATAAAGCGAAACACCCCCACCTATCTGCTCTCTTACCACATGATGAGAAGTGTAGTTTTTTATTTCAAAAGCGTGGGTTAGTTTGTTGGTTAACCAATTTTCGGAGATTGCAAGAATATCTACTTCTTTAATCTGATCTAAGATAATTTGGATATATCATCAAATTTATTTTTCATTCTTTGTGCATTTATGTGTAGGCCTTTCAATTCACATGATCTACTTTCTAAAACTCTATCTTTAATATAATTATTTAGGGTTTCACATTTAAATTCGTCTGCTTTAAGAAATTTGTTTTCAGGATCCAGGTTTGGTTATGTAAGGACAAAAATTTGAAATTAAGGAAAGAAAGCTTGGAATTGAAGCAGGTACAGGAAAGGTTACCTTGTTGTTTCCAGATCAGCTGGAGTGAGCAAGTTCATGCAGAACTTCAGGGTTTGCCACTAGCCTCGAAGGACTGTCCTGGAACTTACGGATATACACTTTACAGTCCCTGACCCATGTGCCAAATATTTTCCCCTGTTGCCGTAGCTCACGGCATTTTTTGACGAAGGTCTCATTCCTAGGCGTTAAGTGCTCGTTGATATAGATGTTATTTGCGGAACTATATCCGATTTCGTTCGTTTTTAGTGTCTTTTTTTGTCGTCTGCTACTGAGGATTTCTTCTTTCTTCCATCGATTAACAAACTTCACGATGATAGGTTGTGGTCCAGGTTTCGTGGATGGAAGTCTGTGTGCAGCGTCAATATCTTCGGGCTTTATATCGACTCCCAGCACCTTGCCAACTTCAGTTACTTTCTGGAACACTTTCTCATCCTTTTCAGCAGGAACGCCATACACTAGTAAATTGTTTTTGCGTTGATACTGCTTCAAGTCTTCTAGCTCGTTCATGGCTGCCGTTGTCGCAATTTCCGCATTTTTCTTATCTTTCCTCAAATTGTCTAGTTCGTTCTTGAGGTCATCATATTTTTTGAAAAGAAAGGTTGCTAATTTCTGTAATTCTTTGTTTTCTTCCGTTAGTACTTTGAGACACTCTTCAAGTTGTTTGGAAAAGTTCGCCATAACCTCATTTATGTTAGGTTGTGCAATGCAGTCTTCACGTTTACAAGACCATTGGAATTGTTCTTCCTTACGGAAATTTTGGAGAGTTTCTTTGTTCTTTTTTACACATGTTACGTGGAACCAACGTTCGCATTTACCATCACAGCCTACAGCCTGTTGATTGTTTTTTATTTTCTTGCCACACGGGGAGCACACGAACACCATGATGTTGTTTATCTTATTTATTTAGTTGTAGCTGTTTGAGTGCTAATTAGATTTTGTTTTAATGGTTTCCTGAGTTATTAATGTTACTGATCTGCAGTAAATTCCTGAAGAATTGTGGATATTACTCTCATAAATTTGTTTTTTTCGTCACTTCACTTAATATATCACACACTCACTGCCGCCAGGATGCAAGGATCACAACCTTAGGCCTTTTCAGTCACCCACTGCTACATACATTGTGCATAGAAAGTGCAGGATCCTAAAATAAGCACTCTGTTGCCAACCATTGAAAACAAAAAAAATCTTGTTCTCATTAATTTTGCACATGAGTGTATCATTTCATTCTTTACTGTTAACAGTTTAAATTTTCAGTGATAAGACTTGCATCTTTTTTTTACATAAGCAGGCTGATTCCAATGATATATATGTTCTGTGATTCAGTTATTAATGAAGGAGGTTTTTTTAATTTATTCTCTTTTTTTTCTTTTTTCTTGTCAGTAGCTAAGGTTTTCAGTGAGAGGTTTTACATTTTTTTGCTGTGCAAAATAGACTCATTTCCAGTGATGATATACATTCTTTATTGCAAATAATAAACATATTTTTCTAATGTTCTAATCATTCCTTGCTGTTTTTAAACACAGACTTTCACTGATGTAAACTTTTTCTCTTTTTATGGACATTTTTCTATTGATGATTGATATATTTTTTTGACAGATATTCGTTGTTGTAAATGTTCTCCACGAGTGTTAGGCTTCGGCCACAGTGCAGGCGGCGAGCGGAGCGTTGCGTTGTGTGCCGGCAAAGATGAGACTCAAACCTGCGTTAGCAAATGCATGTGGCCATAGTGTCAGCGGCGCGTCATTTTGGAGGGGAAGTTGGCTCAAGGACAACGCTACTTGCCGCCAGCCGCTCACTCCTGTTTGAGATTTCAGCTGCGCCGCTCGCAGTGACTGTTCGTGAGTTAACAGCAGAGGAGATGAAAGTGTCAATTTCTGAAGTTCAAACCTGAACTTTCCTATGGAACGACAGAGAGAACAACTTCGAAAACCTAACAGCGACAAGGGAAGCTTGGAAAGAGATTGGAACGATCTTAAATGTACCAGATAAATTCAGTTAAAAATTAATCACGGTTATGAACATAAACAATATTGTCTTTAATGGATCATCATCATATTATTATTATTATTATTATTATTATTATTATTATTATTATTATTATTATTATTATTATTATTATTATTATTATTATTATTATTATCATTATTATTATTATTTTACGTCCTATTGTTATTGTTTAATTAATATTATTACCCTTTGCAATATATTGCTGATATGAAAACTTGTGTTCGTCATTACATCTGACTTTTATGGGTCTCTGGAAGTTGGTGACTTGCTTCTGCAATCGCGCTTTAAGTTTTACACAGAAGTCAAAAGTTTGAATGGACATAGAAGTTATATATTTGAAAATTCTTAGCAGGAAATCAATTCAGTTCTCCATATAAATGATAAAATTCCCCACGCATTTCACGTTATTTATTTACCTACTGGATGATTACGAAATTCTCTCGTAGCCCTGCGTCGAATTCTTCAGTTTAGATTAAAAACATTCTAAAAGCAGAGACAAACGAGAAACCTTTGAAACTGCCATTATCTAATCACCTCGTGCAGGGGAGACACCGCGCCGCTTACTGACTCTCGCTAGATGTCCACACAGGCGCTCTCTCCTCCCCACTCTTCAACTTTTCGACAGCGGCAATGCTCCGCTCACCGCCTGCACTGTGGCCGAAGCCTTAAGGTGGCGTAACAGCCGTGCACTTCAAACACCCAAGAGGAACGAGAGTGTTTTTATAGAGTGCCATCATCTTATACCGGTTGTCTCGCCTAAGAGCTGTTAGTAGCCTTTTCTCAGATGTTTTGAAAGATTATTTTCAGTTCTGTTTTCATAATGCGTAGGTAGAGTCAGCTCAGACAAAGACTGCTCATCGGATACGTCATGTGAAATCCAGCGTCAACGGAAAACGTCATTTAGGTTTTCACGACAATCTGAATGTTGTTAAAGAGTCATTTTAAATGATCAGTCGATAGAGCAGTCCTCAAATTAGTCTAGTATGACATTCTGTTCAAGGATATTTATTGACAGTGATGGCCCAGTTTGATAAATCCCTTACAGTGCGCTCCTCTTACCAAAAATGCGACGTGGCTTTCTGGAAGACATTGATAAGTTAGTCAAAAAGTGCTATGAAAGAAATAAGAGCAATACGAGATGACAGGCCGGCTCTTAGGTTAGACACCTGGTATATCACAGCTTTCAGGAATATGTTTTTTTTTCCAATATACCTGACTGTATTAGCTCCAGTACTCTGTGTTTTACAAGAGGAAAAGGTTCCTTGTAATTTTACATGATGCAACATTTATCCTCTTCCGTGTGAAGTGAATGTTCATTAGCATGGATAACGTTGACAAGTCCAAGAAGAAGTTTGGGAAGAACCAATTGTGAATGAAGTCAATACTGTGGAGTCACTGGCCTTCAAGTTCTGCATCAACATATTATCGGGTGAGTGATCTTCCTTTTTTTATATATTATTTATTTTAATGGTGTAACTATCAAGTCCTTAGCCGCTGTAAATTTGAAAATAATTCTTTTAACTGAGGGTGTCCTCACCATAAGCTGATTTGAAATTTGGCATCCTGTTTTATCTTACTATGTCGGGAGCCATCAACTCGGTGAACTATCATGTAGGCCAAGGCCTGTTCTTGTGCAGCAGCAAAAGGGGGTGAAAGGAATCAGGTGATAACACCGGCATCAGCTACTGAATCAGGGTTGTAATTTTAATAGATATAATTATGTCTTATTTTATAGAAAAGGACATAAGAAATTATTTTTCATTTTGGGACTGGAATCATAGTAGTTCATTCTTTTTAAAATAGTTTAGAACAAAACAGCTGTTTTTTGTTTTAACCTCTAGAGAATGTTTGCTCAGTGGGTTGTATTTAAAAGGGGCAACAAGTTTGCACGAATGCTTCAACTAAACTTTAAATACAGAGTTTGAATATTCATATATCAGGCTGATTTTGCTACTGAACCTGCTTTTCTAATTTGTTTCACACCTGCACCTTTAGTCCTAACTCCTGTAATCGACTCTCGCGTGGTACAGTACGAAACAAACAGTAGATTTCTTTTCATAAGTTGCTCAAAAGTACACAGCTTCCCTATGAACACCCTTGATTTTCCTATTTGAACACACTGTGCAGTCCTTTGTGTTGCTTTTCTCATTGGAATAAATAAAATGTTTTTTTCCTGTTCAGCCTCTTATACCTGTCCCACGTTAATTGACGACCTCGCATTCGCTGATCCTCGCACTGCCGATAATTCTTCCACAAATTTTCTCTTAAGTTCTTCAGAAATATCCAAGGGAAATGTAATATCACTGTCGAATTCTCAACCGCACCAATAATGTCTGATTTGCTCAAAAAGTTACGTTTATGTTTGCTGCCTATATTACTGGTAGGCGCCATCATGCTCAATGAGTACGCAGAACATAAACAGAAAGACTTCATTGTTTCTTGCTGGAATTTGCTAGTAGTGTTTCGATATACATTCATGTTCTTAAAAACCAGAACACCCTGAAAGACTAGAGATAGGAAGTTCATATTCACAGGACATGTGGATTGGTATGTTCTGACGAAATGATTAGCATTTGAAACATGTCAACCCTCAGTTTCAAGGTCCACATCGATATCTCGGTGCACCACCACCGACTGGTAAAATGAGCCCGCGGCTCTCGTCGCTATAAACCGAAGGTAATGGATCAATGTGACTTGAGCAGAGGTGCAGGATGCCTCGCAGACATATGCGAGAACTCTACCGTCAAATGAGTGAGTTTGAAAGAGGGCGCATTATTGGCATGAGAGAATGTGATGCATCCATCCGGGAAATTGCTGCTCATGTGGGACGAATTGTGTCAGCAGTGCAACGGATGTATGCAGAATGATTCAAAGAAGGCCATAGAACACGACGAGATGGATCTGGTCAGACCACCCGGAGCCCCCCTCCCCTGAGAAAATCGACACCTCATCCAAATGACATTGCAGGATAGATATGCATCCTCCTCAGCTCTGGCGCATCAGTGGAATCGTTTAATACATCGTGCACTATCAGGAGTGACAGTCCGTCGCCGTTTATTACGATCTGGGTTACCGGCACATCGTCCACTTCTCCGCCTACCTTTGACTAATGTGCATAAACATGCTCGATTGTAATGTTGTATGGAACGACATCACTGGCAACAGGAATGGCAGCAGATAGTGTTTTCAGACTAATCCAGGTTCTGTTTGTTTGAAGATGATGGCCGCATTTTGGTTCGCCGCAAACAGGGAGAGCGATCACATTGACTGCATTCGCACAAGACATACAGCGCCAACTCAAGGCCATATGGTGTAGGATGCTATTGGGTATAACCACAAATCACAGTTGGTGCGTGTCCAGGGCACTGTAACCAGTTTGACTTATATGAATGACATCCTGTGATCCATAGCCATACCCTTTCTGCACGACACCCCAGACACCATATTTCAGCAGGACAATGAGTGACCTCATGTTGTTGCATGAACACTTGCCTTCTTGTTGTCACACGATTTCAGACTGTTGCCCTGGCCCGCCCGATCACCGGACTTGTCGCCAATCGAAAATGTGGGAGGCATGGTGAAACGACGGGTGTGGCGCTGTGACCCAATGCCAACCAACAAAGATGAACTGTGGAACCAGGTGAATGCAGCGTGGATGGATATACCCCAGGACGCCATTTGCGCCTTATACGCGACGAGCCATCACGCATGGAACACGTTATCAGTGCCCATTGAGGACCCATGCGTACTAGGCGACAGGACACATGTTGAACCTAGGTGACTGCAGAACATACTAATGAACATGTCCTATGAATGTGAACTTCCTATCTCCAGGGTGTTCTGTATTTTATGAACAAGAGTGTATATCAGGATATTTCATGAATCTCTTCAAGAATTTAACACAACCACCGATTTTGAGCAATGAAGCACGAAGCAATCCTTTAAACCACTTGTTGCAGAACTCCATCCTTCGATCCGGGTCGTCCTCGTTCATAGCGTGCAGCTATCTTGGAATGTACACTTTCCACTTTACAGCCTTCAGAATTCGTTGTACGGTCCATCGGCTTACCCCACTTTCACGTGTGCCTTGATTCACAGATTTTTGAGGTGACCTAGTAAAATGTTGCAACACTGCAGCGCTTCAAGCTGGATTTGTTGATGTTTTTGGTCGGCCAGACATTTCCTTATGCACTTCCAGAACAGTACCATCGGCTTCATATTTATCACGAATACGATAAATTGCTGTACGTGTTAATGGCTGGGTTCCGTACACATTACACCATTGCCGTTGTACCTCCACCATGTTTTTGTACTTCCAGTACCACTTAAATGCAGCCTTGCGTTACTCAGACGACAATCTTACTTCATTAATTGCTGCACTGAATCTGCTGGAAAACGTGCGAAAAGTTTGTCGCGCCATTCACGTGACCTTCATCATCTGTTGAGAAAACAATGGACTATGTTGCCGAACAAGAATTGCAGCGATTTGTCATCCTAAAATTAACAATACTTTTTTCTAGTACTATTTGTAATAGGTTGTTGTTTTTAAATAAAATTCAATAGAAGTACCGTATATACACAAATGTTCCATGCATTTTTTTTTTTTCTTTCCGGAATTAAGTGAAGAAAAACTGGGCTTATTTTTTATTACATCGATTTTGAGAAAACGGCTGAACCGACTGACATCGTAAAGCATTCTGATGAAAGCTCTTGGTCTGTAGATTTGCAGGGTGTATTTAAAACCGTAAAATTTTCTTGCCATATATTTTTAAAGTATTAAAGAACAATGTAGCATTCTGATTGGCTAATATGCTCACGGTACATCAAGCCCGCCTGAACTGAGAGAGTGCTGAGGAGCACACACGATATGCAGTCAGTGCCTTACTGGTCAGCTGTAGTATTTACCTCAGCCAGTTTTCAGCCATGGCCACCTAAATGTTGCAATAGTGCCAATAGATGCACAGTTTGAGGTGCAAAGAATGCATAGCTGTCAGCTTACTTTCGGGGGGGTAGTGGGTTCGAACCCCACTGTAGGCAGTCTGGAAGATGGTTTCTGTGGTTTCCCATTTTCACACCAGGCAAATGCTGGGGCTGTACCTTAATTAAAGCCACGGTCACTTCCTTCCCACTTCTTAGGGGATGATGACCTAGATGTTAGGCCCCTTAACAACCATCATCATCATCCCACTTGAACCCATTTCCTATCCAATCGTCACCACAAGACATATGTGTTGGTGTGGCGTAAAGAAAATAGTAAAAAGGTAAGGTGCAAGGAATGTCTTATATAAGGAAATCCTTCAATAATTTTTTACCTCATTGACCGTCATGTCTTGACGGGTTTCGGCTAGCTTGAAATAAACTTAGTACAGTATTACTAACACCTCCAAATATGACCCACTGATAAATTGGTTGGGCAACCTGCTTATCAGAATTGTCATGCAGTTTGCCTACCTTCCCCTGTTATCTCATCTAGTTTTGCCTATGTATTATCATAATGAACGACAAATTTGATTAAGGTACATGTTTCGCCCCTCTTTTACTGGGTATCATCAGCCTTGTTCAATTTTAAAACAAGCTTTGGTCTGAGGACTTTATCAAAATTACATGTACCTTAAAATCTGGTAGTTTCTATGTTCATTTGACCACGCAACAGTGGAATGAATTGTATTGAATAGGTGGTGTAATAAAGTACTCCTTGTGTAAACTTAGTGATATAGCAGTTTTCAATACGGAACAATGATAAGAATAATACTTTGTAAATGTGATTCTTCCGGTGATGACTGAAGTGATGAACACAAGTATGGGAGCATGCAATTTACTGTATGAAATGATTTTTTTTTGGACACATTAATATTAAAATGATGAACATTGTATTTTTATTTTATTTTTTGCTATTATTTGCTATTTGCAACAGCATGTGATGTTTACGATGCATTTCTTAAAACAAATGTATTTTTTTCTTTTCAATTTTTAGAGTACATAATTTTATAGGATTAATTTCTTGTGAAGAAAACACAAATTAAAGCCTTTTTTTTCTTTCTTAAAATTAGGATGCTAGTTTTTCTTGATTTTTGAATTAGTCTTTCACTAAATTTCAGTATTAGGGATCAGCCAACCCGCCTCTGCATACTTCATTGAACGAGCTGCTTGCACAAACAGTTGATGGAGCCTGTATTATGCTCCCATCTTCTATACCTACATGACTTGATTTTTCACTTGCTTTTTCCTCTCTGACACTAATTATTTGCATGGTTGACAGAAATGGTGACAGGACTTGATAATTACCAAACAAGCATGTTCTCAGTTCATTTCAAAATGTTGCTCTTACTGTTTTGTTGTGCCTCTCAGAGGTTCTTTTTATTGTAATTGAAGTAGTACTGAATAGGACTGACAATTTTTTTGTTGCATTTTTAAGAGAAAGTTTATATCTTGTGGAGTTTTGCTTTTTTTTTTTAAATTTGAATTTCCAGTTCTGTTATATTTATTTTGGAGTTGGTCTATTCGCCAAATCAGCGGTGGTATTATGTACCAGTAAATTTATTAAAGCAATGGAGTTCTTTGGCATTTTAGGTGTGCTCGTAAATTAACAGAATATCGAGACATGTTGTAAATACTTATAGAAATTAGGTTTGGATTGACAGTTTATTTGCTAAAGGAATGTTAAGGTGCATGTAGATGGTTATTCAGAGTTCTCAAGTGATTGAGTAAAAGTATTCAAGTTAATAATAGAAACTCGATTTCAGGGAACATTCTTTACCCCACATCATAGCTTAATCGCGGTAAATGGAAAATGACAGAAGATTGGGAAAAAATAGCAGTCTACTGTAGAACACAGTTTTATGAAGGACACTATACCTAAAATGCTCACATTCGACATTCCATCTTCACACAATCTATTTTGTTCAATTTATCATTCGCAGAGTACGCTTTTCTTTTCTGTAACATCACAGCAGCCGTACCGAATTCAGAACTTAGCTAGGAGATTGACAAAAGCTGAAAACCAACACAAGTCACTTGTTTGCAGGCAAACAAGTTTAAGTTATTGAGGGGGATATGGGGAAGGTCATACTAACTTTCCCGTGTGTATACAGAAACTTGGCCAACTGTTCGCGTCCCGTTATTTCTGTGAATAGACAGGCACACAGTTTCTAAAACCCCATCCAGTCATCGCTTTAAGTTTCGTTTAGCGCAAAGTCTGTAACAATTATAGATTGTAATGCAGTTTGTTACTACATTTTAAAAATGTGAATATGAATTTTACTGATGATTTTTTCAGAGACTTACTTTGTACTGCAGTGAATTGCACCCCATTTAACTGGGCTTCCACTGTATCTGTAACAAATAATTATTGAGTAATTTCTACTTGTACTTTTTTACTTCTGACATATTTCTTGAAATACAATTGCAATCGTTACATTCTAGTAATTGATATACATCACATGGAAGCAGAAATATTTGGGGGGGAGAATTAAGAGGTGATGAAAATAACTTTTACAATTTTATATACAAGGGTAATCACAAAAATAATGCCTCCTGTTTTTTTATAAACGTAAATATTGTGTTATATTTTAATTCAGTCTGCTGATGGTATGATGGGTTGCTACCTGGCACTGGCTTCACACTGCAATTATTACTTACCATTGGCAGTCTCTAGCACAACCCAGTAATTCTGAAAACAAAATTGCCAACATAAGAAATAATACTACCAAGTTCACATATACCATAGTTTCTCTCAATTCTTTGAGGGACTTTATGATAAAGAATTTCTCTATGGTCAGATTTTCAGAACTCTGTTGTAGTGAAACTTGTTTTAGTTTCCTCCCATGAGCCTCTCCTTGACTGTGATCTCCTGAAGAACTGAAGTATTGGTTCGATGTTCCGTCCAAGCTATGCACAGAAAAATACAAAACAAGAAAAATATATTTTTAGGATGTCGTCTCCCTACGAAGCTTGGTGATCCAATTGATTATTCATGAAACACCGGCTCGAAAGATTTCAGTGGACGTTCTTCCATACCAGCGGTGCATGTCTTTAAGCCAGAAGTTTCTCAGTCTCCCCAGAGATCGTTTTTCTTCAATGGATTGGGGAAAAAGGTGTTTGGAAATAAAGGGCTTTGGGATTTAATAATTTTGGAAAAATTAGATGGGGAAAAATGACCTACAACCAACACATGCTGTAGAAATGCAATATTTCTGCATTTCTCTGGTGTAGTTTGCTCTCTGTAATTGCCTGTTCATTAGTGGCATATTCAAACCACGAGACTGAGCATTCATCTATGAAGCCATAGTTCTGAAGCTTCCAATCGTTTAATGGTGGCCTGTTTTAATGCCCAAGCTTCTAACCCATAGACCAAACTTAACAAGTTGCCAAAGTATTAAATTTAAGACGTCATCACATGATAATGTCTTCATTTCTTAAATGTTGCTCTTTCAATCTCTATTCGATGATGATGGCTATTATTATTATTATTATTATTATTATTATTATTATTATTATTATTATTATTATTATTATTACCGAGCGAGTTGGCCGTGCGAATAGGGGTGCGCAGCTGTGAGCTTGCATTTGGGAGATAGCGGGTTTGAAACCCACTGTCGGCAACCCTGAAGGTGGTTTTCTGTGTTTTCTCATTTTCACACCAGTTAGATGCTGGGGCTGTACCCTAATTAAGGCCACGACCGCTTCCTTCCCACTTCTAGTCCTTTACTATCCCATCGTCACCATAAGACCTATCTGTGTCGGTGCGACGTAAAGCAAAATTAAGAGATAAAAGTAAAAATGCTTGCACACGAAAGCTGAGGGCATGTATTATTATTATTATTATTATTATTATTATTATTATTATTATTATTATTATTATTATTATTATTCGTCTATTACTAACCAGTTCTTGCGGTTTTCAGGGATACAGCAAGGTTCAAAAGTTTCATTGTCAACCACTTGTTATCTTTTCTGTGTAGGTGTCCGTAGAATTTTAATTGCCGTTTTCAAATTGCATCTGTGATTTTTTTTTTATGCTTCGCTAAATTTCCCTTGATTTCTTTTTCATCCAAATTCCATTTTCATATTTTGGTCCTAGTATTGTTCTTAGATTATTCCTCTCTTGTTTTTCGATGTTTTAAATTTATTTTGTTTGTTTGTGACCTGCCGCCGGTTGTCAAGGTTTCGGATACATAAAGTGCCTCTGATTTTGATGACTGTGATGCGAAAACGAAAATCCATAGCCGGTTGCCAGTAATTTAGCCGGGTCAGGAATGGAATGAATGAAGCCCCCATCTAGCGGCGAGGATAGGAATTGTGCCGGTTGTTGAAGCCTGTCTCATTCTTCTAGGGCAATGATTAATGACTGACAGATGAAATAAAATGATTTTGGAGAGTGTTGCTGGAATAAAAGATGGCAGGAAAAACCGGGGTACCCGGAGAAAAACCTCTCCCGCTTCCGCTTTGTCCAGCAGAAATCTCACGTGGAGTGACCGGGATTTGAACCACGGAACCCAGCGGTGAGAGGCTCAATGACTGTTGTAGTGTCGTAATTTTTAAATAGATTGTTTGTTGCGTCTGTTCCAGGTGATTTTGTTATTTCTTTGCAGTTTGCTCCCTGATTTATCCCTGCTGGTTGATTCTTGGAAGATTTTTTTTTTTCCGAATTTAGTGATTATTATTCCAATCGAGAAATATGCGTACATTTTTTAAGTCTCCAATCACCATCTTATGGTGAGTTTTTTAGTGCCGATCTTAGCGATTCATGGAACACGGGGTCATATTCTTTGGTTGTTTGAGGTTAAGCGGCCGAGGTCAGGCTTTCGGAGGATGTTTCTTGCAGGAAAGGAAGAACATCATAAAATGAACAAGCGAAATAACGCACTAATTCCACTTGAAGGTCGATACGAATGAGTGTGTCTGTATTCCGTACTCGGGTCTTCGAGCGGATAGAATTCCCGTCCATAACTTTTCATACTATGCGAGTTGGTCGTGCGGTTAGGGGCGCGCGGCTGTGAGCTTGCATTCGGTTTGAGCCCCACTGTCGGCAGCTCTGAAGATGGTTTCCCGTCGTTTTCCATTTTCACACTAGGCAGATGCTGGGGCTGTACCATAATTAAGGCCATTTCCTATCTCATTTTCGCCATAAGACTTTTATTTGGGTCGATGCCAGGCAGTAAAATATACAGGGAACTGCCCGCTACACTGCTCTCTGTGGCTATCGCTTGAAGCCAACAACCACGCCCCCCCCCCCCCCATACATAGCAGTTCTTACGTTGAGGATATGTACAAACTAAGACATTTTCTCGGGAGTTGGAAAGCTTCGAGGATCGCATAGTTAGGTATAATCGTTTTCAAAATTACACGGCCATTAACTGTAACACAATTTTCTGGCCAACAGACGTATTTTCGATGTATTTCTACGCTCTACAGAAGTGCGTTTATTTATTTATTTAATGATTTATTTATTTATTTAATGAATTATTTATTTAACGTATTTATTTAAGCACTAGATACAGTTACCCTGAGCAATATAACAAAAGATAACAAGATCAGGTATGCCTACACAACCTACTAATAAAACTATCCAAATCGATAACCATGAGAATGTCCATGTACATAGCCAAGTCGTCGTGGATCAAAATGGCTGTATAACCACTTCACAATACAATCAACTTACCCCTACGAGACTGTTTACACCCCGCTCGAATGTACGTCTTTTACATGATGCTATATCAAGCTCTTGTCTCCTATTAATATTGTTAAAGAGTGTTGGGAGGCGGCTTAGGAGAGATCGTTGAAGTATTGAGTGCTGAGTGTGGGGAATGTGGAGATGGTCTTCGGTTCTGGTGGAGCTGTGGATTTGACTGTCAAAAGCAAACATGCATTTTCGCGTCTCAATATAACCACGCCCCCTATGTAGAGAGTACTGTCATTGGGCTTCACTCTGAGAGTTCCAAGACATCGCTGTATTTAACCATTAATTACCAACTTCGAAAAAATCTTCCAAGTTCAACACTACGCTTTTACCCGGACTATATAGCAGCCATCCCAGTCTGATGGCGAGCAGCCGCGATGCTGATGCCACAGACGGGGCAGTCCACAAGATCGACTTACTCCCGAGCACAGTCCCTCCTCCAAGGCAAAATCCGTATTGCTGGTTGTTGTGTAGGTCACGAGTTTGTTCGAGAAGAGGTGAGGGATTCCCTGGGCGTGACCGTATGGAACAGGAGGAGAAATCTGGGGAAGTCCTCTTGTAGGTTGTTGAACTGTGCAAGCAGCAAAAAGTTGCCGCATTGCTCGCAAGGCAGAAGTTTATCATACCTCCTCGCAGAGGCGTATTGAGGTCTGCATAGGGCGGCTTTTAAGCTGTTACTCTTGATTATACCTGACGAGTTGGCCGTGCGGTTAGGGGCGCGCAGCTGTGAGCTTTCATCGTGGGTGGATCAATGTGGGTTTACAGTACCCGTGATTAGTACAACTATACGCGGAACACTATGAGTTTACGTTGCCTGGGATTAGTACCACGATGTGAGGAACACCACAGGTCTGAGCCTAGCCTGTGGTTAGTAGCCTACCACTATGTGCGGAACACCACAGGTCTGGACGTTGCCTGGGATTAGTACCACTATGTGAGGAACACCGCAGGTCTGGGCGTTGCCTGGGATTAGTATCACTATGTGAGGAACACCGCAGGTCTGGGCCTTTCCTGTGATTAGTACCACTATGTGAGGAACACCACAGGTCTGGGCGTTGCCTGGGATTAGTACCACTATGTGAGGAACACCACAGGTCTGGGCGTTGCCTGTGATTAGTACCACTATGTGAGGAACACCGCAGGTCTGGCCGTTGCCTGTGATTAGTACCACTATGTGAGGAACACCGCAGGTCTGGGCGTTGCCTGGGATTAGTACCATTATGTGAGGAACACCGCAGGTCTGGGCGTTGCCTGGGATTAGTACCACTATGTGAGGAAAACCGCAGGTCTGGGCGTTGCCTGGGATTAGTACCACAATGTGAGGAGCACCATGGTTCTGTTTTACCACTGATTAGTACCATTATGAGCGGCGGTGACCTGGATTTTGGACCTCTTTAGTCAACAAGCATAATCGATTTAGGATTTTGCTTTGGAAGCAGTCCCTTGTTCATTTTATACCATTCTTTTAGGTTTTTTGTGGGAAGGTGGGGTCTTAAGTTCATAATCATTGTTCATCGTCGTCTTTTTGAATTCTGGTCAGTGGATGAATTTTGGAATTTTAATTGTCATTACATTTCGTCTTATCTCGTACCATTAGGGGCCGATGTCTTATATGTTTGGTCCCTTTAAACAACAAGCATCATCATATTTTCAATACGTGAATATATATTTGCATATTAGAACAGCTCTTTAACCGCTAGTAATGAAATAAAACAAATAGGTCACATTAAAAAATCTACCTTTTGGGGTTTGGTACTACTATAAGTTCATTTTGCAAAATTTGGGCACAACTCCAACATATGGTTTTTGCGTAGGAATATCTTTCGTTCATTGCAAATAATAATATGTTTAGGCTCTTTGGACAGTCGTTACATGTTCCAGACATGAGACTGACTGGTGTTGGTTGGCTGGGTATTGTAAATACCATTCTGAACGCAATAGAAAGCCGGATGCGTGTTGATGGGATTCCAGACCGTCATACCCAAGATCTAATTAATTCTTCTGCCAATGTGAAAATAATTTTATGTGAAGCACGAATGGAAAATATATATCTCATAATCTTCTTCAACAGCGTTCATTTCCATCGTCGTCTAGGTCTAGAGCAGGACCTTTCAAACGCCCAAAATCTCACGCGTGCAAACTGAGGCGCAGAGTTCCTGTGCACAGTGCATCGGTCCCACTCGGATCGGCTCGGACCAACGCTTCGTCTCTGGGCTGCTCGGCTAAGCTCGGCTCAACTCGGCTCGGATTTGGAGCGCTACGGAGCAAGTGAGGAAGAGGGAGACTGAGTTGGGAGAGAGAGAGAGAGAGAGAGAGAGAGAGACAGCGCAATTGCTCCAAATCGAGGAGTGGGGGTCTGCACTCTGAGAGGCCCTGGCCTAGAGCATCGACAAAATCATCAAAGATATCGGTCATACTCAGACCTATATGATTCTGATAAAATATGTTCACCACTTTCAAGGCAATTGATTTCAAACACTCTTTATATAAAGTACAAAGGTACATGTTCAGATATGAAAAACGAAACTGGCTACAAAGAAATAAAGTTTCATTAACCGAACTCCGGTGAAATGTATGTATATGTTTTTCTATACAAACAGTCGTCACTCGTTAGAATTGAGTGCACGAGCTGCGAGAGTACGAAGATCAAAGAAGAGTCACTGAGGGACTGCGAACACCAAATTTCTGCAAACTAAAACTTCCCTCGGGGCACTCAGTGCTGCGTTGTATGGTTCCAGGGTTTAAAAAAAACACCTCGAACACTGCAAGATCGTTACAAATACCACTTGAAGAATTTTTGAGTGATGAGGTTGTTCCTTTCAAAGCATCTATTAAGAGCAACGAAATAAAAACGTCCTTCTCAAATACATTGTACGAAGGTCGATCAAATATAAACTGGATGTTCGTTCCTGAACATCAACAGTTGGTAGGACTTGGTAGCTTTTGCTATGCTTAGGTGGGACCGTTAGGAGTGGGGGGAGCGTGCTGTTAGATATTTCCTGCCGTTTCGTCTGTAACGCTCACGATGTCGGAGCAACAGGTGCACCGCTCCACTGCAAAAATGTCTTGCTCGTGAAGGAGTTACAGACTGAACTGTTCGGTGATCAAACATTGTCAAGGACGCTTGTGTTTGCCTGGCATAAAAATTTCAAGGGAAGGACGAGAACGCGTGGAAAATCGGCAACACGATCGCCGTCCTCGGACCAGCATTACAGACGAAAACATTCGTGGAGTTAGACATTATTGACGACGATCGACGTGCATGAGCGACGCACAAGCAATGCTGCTTACCACTGCGAGCTGTTGAACAAGGCGAGGGTTGCAAATCGCCTCAAAAGGCGAGACCAACAGACTCGACAAGTCATTCTCTTCCACGACAATGCGCGGCCCCATGCTGCAGCTCTAACTGTCTCGAAGCTAGAGGAAATCCACTGGACTACACTTGATCATCTTCCTTACAGCCCGGACTTATCGCCCTGCGGTTTCCATTTGTTCGGACCGCTTAAAGAAGCTCTAGGAGGGCAACGATTTGAAGGTGACGAGAGTTTGGAAGACTTCGTGCGCAATTGGCTGGTGACACGACACTGTTCTTTTTTCGATGAGGGCATCAAAAAGCTGCCTATACGCTGGGACAAATGCCTTTCCAAAGCAGGAAACTATGTAATTGTAATTGGAAAGTGTTTTTCAATAAATGAATTTAAATAAAAATAAAGTCCTGTTTATATTTGATCCCCCCACCCCCCGTCGTATAGCGAGTTTGCTTGAAAGCCACATTTAAGAACTGTTTTCTAATTTGGCCGAATGTTATTTCTTACATCTCAGAACATATAAGAATGAATGTTATCATCATCATCATCATCAGGGAAGTCCACGTACATTCTGCTCACCGCCATCCTCCAACAAATCAACATGGCGTTTCCCCTCTTCCCTGTCTCATAACTTACGTCTGATTTCCGTGATGTCATGCTTAACTATTCAACGGATTTCGTCAGCAGTTGCCACTGTCTATTATTATTATTATTATTATTTTCATTATTATTTTTACACCGTTGTGCCCAACTAAGGTGCGCGATTGAACTTACAGCAGATGGATTTGCTTTCTTCTCTCCGCAGAATCTGTTCATCCTCTCGTTGTTTTTTTCTTCCGTCCATGCAGTCGTGGTTCTTATCTCGAGGTTTTCAGCGAAATGATGTTTGTTCACCAACGTTTTAAAGCTAGGCTGTCCCACATAATTTCACCTGTTCTGCTGATTTCTTGAAGATCTTTTTTTTTTTCAATTTCCATTATCCAGTTATTCTTGACTTTTAGTGAAGTGGCATAATTATATATCTTTTTACTTCCCATTCTTTGAATATGGCCATACAATTTCGGTCGTTCTTTTCTAATAGTGTTTGATATTTTCTCAGAATGTTGGTATAATTCAGGAGACCTCTTTTTCATCCACTATCATTCTATGCATAGAGGGACAAATATTTTTCTGAGAATTTTCCTTCCTTGTTTTTCTACATTTTTAATTAGTTATCTGCCGCCAGAGATCAAAGTTTTGTATGCTTTATCCACGCGTCGTCACTGCTTCAGACAGCTTCCGCGAGAGTGAGAGTTTCGTCTTCAATTGGAACTTAACTTTCTCCGCCCCAAAGAACTGGCTCTGTCGACCCGACCCGAGGCAATGAAGCACATCCAAGGCCTTCAGCTCGTCGTCGTTACCTCAGTCTGTAAAGGCCGTGTTCAGAAACTAACAACGTCTCCTCGTAGTAATGCTGGTAATGCAGATACGCAACACTCAAGGAAAGTCAAAAGAAATGTTAAGGGAAAAAAAATAGTACAGCAAATGGTGTGCGTAAGAACTCCTCTATCATGAATACACACCAGCAAACTGATGGATCGACCCCCTAAATGAATTCTCCGGATCAGAGTGAGAAGACGCGCTGAAAATGCCCTTCCTGGACGTAGCCGGGATGGAGTCCACTGCACACACTGCAGTGAGCCTGAAATCCTAGTTCTTGGTTCATGTCCACAGGGTGGGGACTTACTTAGGAATGTTTTGCACAACAGAATAAGATCCAGAATTGCAACAGCATTCTCCCAGATAGGTTACGAGGTACGTGTAGAGGGGCCATGTGTTGCTGACGGTGGAAGCAACCGAAGAACAGACTTAATCGCAGTTGACCGAGAAAAATACTTTGCATATATTCTAGACCCCCACCATTAGATGTGAGGTCGACTCTAGTCACCCGGTAGAGGTTTACGCGGAGAAGCGAGCCATCTATGAACCAACCATCAGCTACTTCAAAGGAGCATACAACATCTCCTATGTAAGGGTTTAGGACTTTTCATCGGAACCAGAGGAACCATATAAAAAATCTTAGTTGAGTTTTTCGTAAGTGTGGGCATTCCCAAGAATCTGTACTGTGATTTAGCCGTCTTGGCCATTAAAGACTCCGCCCAAATTGTTAGAAATCACCTCTATAGTATTGCATACAAGAAGGATTAACTCCAGAAAACTCTTCATGGTTAAACATACATCCAGTATTCAAGTGTTATGGTATACTTTGTCAGATTTAGACGGCCCGCCATTGTAGGATATACAATTAAATAAAATTATCAGAGGGGGCTAGTGTTTGCTCACCGCACTCTCTTGACACTGTTCAGGCCTGTATGTCGGCCCCAGCTTCGATTCCTGGATGTGAGGGCTGATTCGAGGTTCACTTCCAATTGAGAAGCTATCTGACGGTTGGCATAGCAGAACCGCTCTAGAAAGCCAAGAGAAACGGCCGAGAGGATTCGTCGCGTTGACTTCGCGTCGCCTCGTAATCTGCAGATCTTTGGGCTGAGCAGTGGTCACTTAATAGGTCAGGGTCCTTCAGGGCTATAGCTCCATAGGGTTTAGTGTGATTGAGGCGCTGGCCTTCTGACCTCCAACTTGGCAGGTTCGATCCTGACTCAGTCTGGTGGTATTTGAATGTGCTTAAACACGTCAGCCTCGTGTCGGTAGATTTACTGACACTTAAAATAACTCCTCCTGGACTAAGTTCCGGCACCTCAGCGTCTCCGAAAACCGTAAAAGTAGCTAGTGGATCGTAAAAAAAATAACATTATTGTTCAGTTTGGTTTTTATATACACGACATAGTCAACTGCAGGACTTGAAAATAGAGGGGTAGCATGCGTGATATCAGCGCTCCTTGCGGAGATAAATTCATAAAGGGCAGCCATCTTTCGGAGTTGTCGAAACAAAGCGAATTGTCGCGAGAACATTCAGTCTGATCAGGTGACAGGGAGATTGAACAACATCTAAGTTTTAAGAAGCGAAAAGTTAGATTCTCGCCTTCAAGAATGCCTGCCGTATGCCCAGTGTACGACTGTTCCCTTTTTCTGACTTATGGTAAGTGATGATTTCTTGGTACCTCTTTATGTTTTTTCCGTGAGAGTTCATTTTTGTTGCCATCTGTTGTTGGTGGGATATGATTCATTGATGTTTGATATTCAGGTTTTTAAAATTCTCTCTTCACAATGATACTGAAAGCTCCATAGGGTTTAGTTTGACTGAGGCGCTGGCCCTCTGATCTCAACTTGGCAGGTTCGATCCTGGCTCAGTGCCTTGTGTTTGGGCATTGGTTTGATGTTGGCCTATTTCAGTCAAACGTTCACCAAGCATGGCAGATACAGTATTTTACTGCCGTTTGTGACATTTACGAAGTGTTTATTGGAGATGTCAGACGCATTAATATTTAAAATTAGGCTACACTTCATAATGGTCAACTTTGAAGGTTGCCTCTCAGCTAGTAATTCCAGTATGATACGGTAATGGGGGAGAAAAATATATTTTCTGCATGGGGAGGCAATGCGGTTAAAAATATGATCAGAATGAGGCTGTAACCTATCGTAGGTCCGTTTCGTTTCATAAATACTCACATATTCCACAATTTTGATTGTAATTTGCGCTTAACCACAACAGCCAAGCAGGGTAACGCTCTTGTTCCCATTTCGTGGCCTGTTCGTATGTCACTGTTTGACGATTCTCCTTATATCCTTTTCGAACTACCCTACAATCAGCTGATCGTGATGTTGGCTTCGTGCCACAACATGGATGAAGTGGCGTTATTAGCACTCTTTGGTTATTAATGCTCTAAGCTTTCGGCTAATGGTCTTTAATTTGGCACCAGTGACTCTATAATGCCTAATTTCCACATTTTTCGTCATTCGAAAGCCACGCTTCCTTGCGTATGTCACCACTGAAAACATGGCGAACGTTCATTCAGTTAGCTTCAGCCAGGCAGCGCTACCGCCTTGGCGGGGTAAGGGGTGCTGCGCATGTGCCAATCTCAAATCTCAACGCCTGACAATAAACATCGATTCCGTTCGCGGTGATTCTTGTGAACTAAGGTGCTGGTGTGAAGTTTCAAATTGATAGTGCAGTTGTGCATTAGTTACATACTTACTGTAACTACTGCATAATGAACAGTTTAATAATGAACACGCATCTCTTTCAGAGAGCTCGCACTGTTTATCACGACTAATGTTTGTAGCTTTGTGTAGTAATCGTAGTTGCAGTATAGTAGTGGAGTACCGTACCTACCAGCAGTAGCGGCGATTGGGAGTTGGAAGTGGGGGGATGGTTTTCCCTGGTTTCCCATTTTCACACCAGGCAAATGATGGGGCTGTATCTTAATTAAGGCCACGGCCGCTTCCTTCCCACTCCTAGCCCTTTCCTGTCCCATCGTCACCATAAGACCTATCTGTGTCAGTGCGACGTAAAGCAACTAGCAAAAAAAAAGTGGGGGGGGGGGGCACACAAATTTATAGAATACAAAAAGTACCAGGGTTTAAGGGTTACATTAAAGGGGGGATATGTTAATTGAAACGAAAATAGCTACAAAATGGTAAGATTTGAATGCTGTCTGAGCGAATTTCGATAGAGGTGTAAAGGTTGAGTCTGCCAAATTTAATGCGGTAATAATAGTACTGTTCAATAAAACGTTCATGAAAGGAATAATAATTACACATGCATTACAATTAAATAGAAATACGGCGTCATAATACAGTTACAAATTTATTTGGTATTTTTACTACACACTAACAAAGTAACAGACGCTAGATAGAAGTTGACAGACACATTTATTCAGCGACACTGCGAGATTGATGAATGCGCGCGGCAAGAGGGTAAATAATACTTCAGTTTCCATGACCTTGGCAAATAATATACCCCTGGTACCCTTCCTCACGTCCGCTTCCGTTCAGTGTTATTAGCTGCTGTCCTGGGGGCCCCGGGTTCGATTCCCGGTAATGCCAGATATTTAAGAATGGCATGAGGGCTGTTATGTGATTAAAATGGTACATGCAGCTCACTTCCATCGGGGGTGTGCCTGAAAAGAGCTGCACCACCTCAGGATGAGGACACGAGTTTACTTTTACCCTTTCTCACAGCACAACTACACGCTGCTCCTCTGTATGAAAGGTTAGTTGCAACGAACGTCGTTTTGTGCGTACTTCCATGAAGTATTTTTCTTAATAATTAAAGAAATCAAAGGAAGGAAATAGGTGAAAAACAATAAGGATTATACAGACGATGTTTTTATTTTATAATTTCTAGTTTTAAACGATGTTTAATAACTCGTAGGTTCTTCAGTCTCTCGAAACTTAAAAAAAGGTTACGTGAACGATTTGGATCCATGAAATGTCACTGTAATATACGTCCCAAATGGAAGATAATAATCGCTTTTACTCAAATAAAGTGTAAAATCTGCGGTAAATTAAGAAATAGTA
The DNA here is from genome assembly GCF_040414725.1 of Anabrus simplex. NCBI lineage: Eukaryota > Metazoa > Arthropoda > Insecta > Orthoptera > Tettigoniidae > Anabrus > Anabrus simplex. The sequence goes on along the minus strand of NC_090277.1, from coordinate 100,359,065 downwards.
TGAAATATTTTACTTGTAGAGAATAATATGGATATATGCTTTACTACCTTACAAGTATATTTTCTGCTACGTCGCAGCACTTCCGTGCGTGTTTTGTTTGTCTCACTTTCGTGTGTGATGTGTTCGCTCACTGAAGATGTTTGAATTAATTAGGTGTCGTTTTCTTCATGTTGCTCATTCGTTTTGTGCCCTAACTCATTCATTAAGTGATATATTTATTGGTCCAGGGTCATGCTATTTTGCTGTTTGAACTGCCCGCGTTAGTCATATGGATAAAGATAATGAGAATTCACAGACATAGCATTCCCATTCGTCAGTACTAGCCCTGGACCTCAAGAAAGAAACAAAAGACGTCACGCGCAGCGGAATGCAGCATAAGGGAGTCCTGTCTACAGCCCGTAAGTGCGTATACATATTTCTCTAATAACGACGGTATTTCTTAACTTACCGATGATTTTACACTTTGAGTAAAAGCAATTATTATCTTCCATTTGGGACAAATATTACAGTGACGTTTCGTGGATCGGATTCATTCACATAACCCTTAAAATAAGTCAGGTGGCTAAAATGGAATAAAAATGTACACTGACTGACAGAGCAAATGCAACACCAAGAAGGAGTGGTTCGAAAGGGATGAAAGTTGGGGAAAAAACAGAGACGGCACGGACGAATAATTGATGTTTATTTCAAACCGATATGCAGGTTACACAATGCGCACAGCATCGACTCAGTAGGATGTAGGATCTCCGCGAGCGGCGATGCACGCAGAAACACGTCGAGGTACAGAGTCAATAAGAGTGCGGATGGTGTCCTGAGGGATGGTTCTCCATTCTCTGTCAACCATTTGCCACAGTTGGTCGTCCGTACGAGGCTGGGGCAGAGTTTGCAAACGGCGTCCAATGAGATCCCACACGTGTTCGATTGGTGAGAGATCCGGAGAGTACGCTGGCCACGGAAGCATCTGTACACCTCGTAGAGCCTGTTCGGAGATGCGAGCAGTGTGTGGGCGGGCATTATCCTGCTGAAACAGAGCATTGGGCAGCCCCTGAAGGTACGGGAGTGCCACCGGCCGCAGCACATGCTGCACGTAGCGGTGGGCATTTAACGTGCCTTGAATACGCACTAGAGGTGACGTGGAATCATACGCAATAGCGCCCCAAACCATGATGCCGCGTTATCTAGCGGTAGGGCGCTCCACAGTTACTGCCGGATTTGACCTTTCTCCACGCCGACGCCACACACGTCTGCGGTGACTATCACTGACAGAACAGAAGCGTGACTCATCGGAGAACACGACGTTCCGCCATTCCCTCATCCAAGTCGCTCTAGCCCGGCACCATGCCAGGCGTGCACGTCTATGCTGTGGAGTCAATGGTAGTCTTCTGAGCGGACGCCGGGAGTGCAGGCCTCCTTCAACCAATCGACGGGAAATTGTTCTGGTCGATATTGGAACAGCCAGGGTGTCTTGCACATGCTGAAGAATGGCGGTTGACGTGGCGTGCGGGGCTGCCACCGCTTGGCGGATGCGCCGATCCTCGCGTGCTGACGTCACTCGGGCTGCGCCTGGACCCCTCGCACGTGCCACATGTCCCTGCGCCAACCATCTTCGCCACAGGCGCTGCACCGTGGACACATCCCTATGGGTATCGGCTGCGATTTGACGAAGCGACCAACCTGCCCTTCTCAGCCCGATCACCATACCCCTCGTAAAGTCGTCTGTCTGCTGGAAATGCCTCCGTTGACGGCGGCCTGGCATTCTTAGCTATACACGTGTCCTGTGGCACACGACAACACGTTCTACAATGACTGTCGGCTGAGAAATCACGGTACGAAGTGGGCCATTCGCCAACGCCGTGTCCCATTTATCGTTCGCTACGTGCGCAGCACAGCGGCGCATTTCACATCATGAGCATACCTCAGTGACGTCAGTCTACCCTGCAATTGGCATAAAGTTCTGACCACTCCTTCTTGGTGTTGCATTTGCTCTGTCAGTCAGTGTATTTTTTTCTCCACTCCTCCCCCCAAATCGCCGCTACTGCCTACAAGCTGCCGCGACTTCTCGTGAGACGCAGATAGTAGATGTATATTTCTTTCTTTTCCCGAAACAGATCGGCGGCAGGTTAACAAGACATGATTCCAAGGAGAGATGCTGTACGAACGCACGCCGACAACTCCGCCTCAGGCCTATAATACTGAATGAATGTATAAAGTTTTAACGTACCTACTCTATCTAGCTCTGTCAGTTGGCATGATTAAAAGTGTCTGCTGTACAGTATTATCGCTAATCACTTTCAGGTACGTTTAATGTCAGTAATAATCTAACACTTGATACCCACCCCTAAAATGTTTGTCATATTTTACCTTTCTTTTAGGTCATATTTAACTACTTTTTAGGGAATATTTGCTTGCTTATTTTGTAGTTCTTTAGGTCATATACTTCCGAATCCTAGTCATTAATCATTGGGAGCGTGGGGCACAGAACAAGGCGTGGGGTCCTTAGCTGAGTCCTGGCATTGCTTCAACTTACTTGTGCCAGGTTCCTCACTTTCATCTGTCCTGTCCGACCTCCCTTGGTCAACTCTTGTTCTTTTCCGACCCCGACGATATTAGAGCACTCGAGGCCTAGGCCGTATTTCATTTTCTCGTCCTTCGTGGCCCTTGTCTTCCTTTGGCCGATACCTTCATTTTTCGAAGTGTCGGATCCCTTCCATTTTTCTCTCTGATTAGTGGTATGTAGAGGATGGTTGCCTAGTTGTACTTCCTTTTAAAACAGTAATCACCACCACCACTTCGGCACCCGGCACAACCCCTATCCTCGCCGCTAGATGGGGATTTCATTTTTTCCAATCCTGACCCGGTCGAATGATTGGAAACAGGTTGTGGGTCTCCATTTTCAGTTTTCTCACTTTGTAACGTTCTCATAAAACAAGGTCCATCTCTATTTCGTGGTCTTTTTTTTTTTTTTTTTTTTTTTACATGACCTTAGTAATTCTTTTATTGCACACCCATGGAGGTAGGGTAAGGACTGGACCACGGACGGTCTTTGAACCATAACAACAACTCGTCAGTTCTCATTGATGTGTTGACCTTGTGTTACGTGAGAAACCTCTCCCGCCTCAGTGTTGGGCTGGCTGTGTAAGTGGTTAGAAAGCGCTAGTCAACTCTGGTCTTCCAGTGAACGGTGCGCTTGTGATGAAAGAAGGTGTGGTATGATCACCTCTGGAAACACACCATTTGGTGAGTAGTCTTAAAATATTGTATTATTACCTTGTCGGTCATCCTTTTCCTACATTCGCTGTGTTCGGAATGAAAAATGCATCTTGCTTTGGTTCCAAGTTAGACAAATTTCTGAACGAAATTTGCAATTAAGTGAGAAAAATTCATTAGTTATTGTTATTGCACAATGTCCTGTAGATTTTAAGAGATGTCGCCGTGCCGGAATGTTAAGTATCGCAGGACATCTTGGGATGTCAAGAGCCAACGATTCTTCTTCTTCTTAGTTTCTCTGTAATTCTAAAAAATGTGGATCCTTCAATTTTACCTTGCATGCTAATTTGAAGTAGTTGGTACTTGCTGTTGCTTCTCATGCTTCCAAACTACTCCAGATATGTTCTTTTTTAATTAAAACTACCATTTTTTTGCGGGAGGTGATGGAACCGAGGATATATTTCACACTTTTAGTAACCTTACCGTACAAATATGACTCGCTAGGCGCTAAGTAAAGATGGTTCAGCTATGATCTCATCCATGTACAACGTGTGTTTTTTCTGAGGCGCACCTGTTCGTGTGGTATCTTCCATCAGGTTGTATTACTCGTAGTTACTGCAATATTGTAGTTATTGTTAAAATTGATTTTTTTTCCGTCGTCATGCTGCCTCGTTTTGTTATTCAGCATTTTTTTATCAGTGAAAAGATCCTTTTTCTTTCACATGCTGATGTTCCAGGCATTATAATATTCCACAGTTTTGAGAAGATGCTGAGTAAACTGTAAATTCTGATCCATTTCTGTGATAATTCCAAGAGTTACAGACAGTTCTTCCAGTTTGTGAGATTTTGAATTAAGAATATTATTTACTGAAAACACTTCATCGAACAAGAAGTCTATATAGATTTTTCATATTTCATTTAACTTTTGAATTGGTGTCATTGGCTGAAGTTTCAACAACGACTATTGCTACCACAGTTCGCGCAACGTTTAGTGATACCTGGTTTTACAGAGATGAGGCAAGACCAACTCCAATCCTCAGACCGTAATATAAGAAAAACATGGCGGCCGAAGTAGCCGAATTGCTGGTATTGGCTAACACGAAAATATCACGTGCATTTTATATAAACGGCCGTAATTTAATATGATAAATGTAACATCGTAAGGAAAATCACTTTTACACGTATGAAATCGCTTCGCCAACAAGTACGCATCACATATAATCAACTAGAATCACATATATTCTACTAGAAAAGAGACCAACAAGCTGATTATTTAGACATTTCAATTCGTCAAATACCGGTAACGTTTTCTCTTAGATTTCACTTCGCTGGATAGATGAAAATACGTGATAAAACTGTTAAAATGATATTTCTAACATCATTTTGAATGTTTCAAAATAAATTAAGGTGCAAAATTCCTCGATTTATTCGCTCTCATGAGAACTGTGAAACACAAACATAACTTGTTGCCTTAGTTTTGAAGTGGTAGATAATTTCTTAAATTCACCAACCAATGAATGGGAATTACACCCGAAATCATAATGTTATTCGTTTTACGTCTTACTAACTACATTTTTTACGGGTTTCGGAAACGTCGAAATGCCGAAATTTAGTCCTGCAATAGTTCCTTTACGTGCCAGTAAATCTACCGACACGAGGCTGACGTATTTGAGCACCATCAAATACCACCGGACTGAGTCAGGATCGAATCCAGCAACGTGGGATCAGAAGGCCAGCTCCTTAACCGTCTGAGTCACTCAGATCATTGCTAGTTTTTTGCTAATTGCTTTACGTCGCACCGACACAGATAGGTCTTACGGCGATGATGGGACAGGAAAGGTCTAGGAGTGGGAAGGAAGCGGCCGTGGCCTTAATTAAGGTACAGCCCCAGCATTTGCCTGGTGTGAAAATGGGAAACCACGGAAAACCATTTTCAGGGCTGCCGACAGTGGGGTTCGAACCTACTATCTCCCGAATACTGGACACTGGCGCACTTAAGCGACTGCAGCTTTCGAGCTCGGTGTCACTCAGATCAAGTACACCCGAAATGATTATGTTAACATGATGTTAATATAATGTTGACATATGGCATAACAGCACTTCACGCAATGATAGTAACCTTAGTAATGAAACGTTCAGACACTAAAGATATAGCCTAATAGGTTTTTACCCATTAAATAACATGAGTGGAAAAACTCTATTGACTAAACATTGATATTTAACCACATGCACGAGCTTCAGTTCGGCACAGTCTGCTTGATAACTGATAGCCACAGCATGAATCGGAAGGTGTTGATAGTGTAAAACCCTACGTTACAAACCCAACTAATCCCTCTAAGTCACTATTTCTTTTGTGTAACAGTATACAGATTGCTCCATCTGTCACACTTATAAGTTTTGTTATACTCCAAGATCCAGCCAAACATTTCCGCAGGCAAAGCACAGATTATTGTAAAATACACTTGCATCTAAATCACTAGACACTTTGAAGCACATAGACACTGACGGAATAACACAATATCAATTATATTCTATCTAAGTTAATATTTTTCGAGGAACACGAATAGTTTGGAAGTAGAGAACTAGATTTCCTAACCTCAGACCTATTCTCAAAATGATGTTTGCACGCTACGGTTTTGCCATGGACTTCAAAATAATCACGATGTATATTCCTAATCGATTTCTCTTCTAATGTTCTATTTCGTAGGAAACTTAAGAATAGTTGTATGAGAGGCATTGCCATAGTTAGACTAAAAACTGGTCCTCCTAGTGCACTCATGTTTTTTAATGAGTAAAAATACGATCAAAATAAGCACATTCTCACATTAGTGGGTATAATTACAGATCCTATGTACTCACCGACTCATATAAATACACTCGCACACTTATATTCTACAAAGAAACTAACATTTATCGTCAAATTTAATAAAATTACACCGACTACATACGATAACAACAAACCAAAACAAACCCACATTTCCAACAATTTCGACTACTCGATTCGCCATCTTTGAACGATCGAGAGTGGCATTAAGGTCTGAGGATTGGAGTCGGTCTTGGATGAGGAGTAAGAAGGGAGCTCTCCCGGCTCCGGTAATACCGCCAACTGAATGGAAATGAAATCTGAATTGAATCGATAGTATGATCGATTGTTATGAATTTTCTAAACCTTTATTATCTTAGCATGAATTCTCTGAAATATCACTTCCACAATCGTCACTGCTATGTGCAGTACTATTAATTACAATCTCGTCCGTGGCTATTTCCATGACACCGTCGTGCCTCCAGTATTTCTCTTCCAGTTCTTTCACCTTTCTGCAATACCCCTCCCAATCTGCGGCAGACACTACATGGAATGCCCCGATGGTCAGTCGTCCTAAGTTAATTGCTGACATGTCTCCCGTAATATAGCGTCGTTTGAATTCGCGTTTTATTTTTGCCCATACCAATTCATTAGCGTTCAGATCACAGTTGTATGGGGGAAGACGAAGGACGACGTGACCTGTTTCACCAGCCATAACGTCAACAGCTTGGATTTTATTAGGAGGTGTGTTTTCCGCACTCGTGTTCAATCCTAACCTCTATTTTGGCTTTGCTATGTAAACAACAACAGTACTAGTACGTAAAGTGTACGCTAGGTGTCTCAATGCGATTCATAGTTTGTGTGTCAAAGGTTGCCAATATGAATCTCGAAGATAACCGAGGTCTACCGATTCATCACTAGGGAGCCGAAGTATCACTAAAAGTTTCGCGGATAATACATTAGTTGGATGATAAATCATTCAGAACTACAAATAACATGTTGGCATCATTTGGGGACATGTGCTTTTCAATTTTGTTACGACCAGTCATTAAACTCTTCGGTAATCTTACTAACTAGTTCACCAATATGTACAGGAGCAAGTACATTTACCCTGCCTTAATTAGGCCCTTCTAATTTAAAATAAAGTTTGTAATAAACGTACAGTTTTCAAAACAAATTCTGCTTGGGATTTTCTACATGTTTGCAGTAGTTCGTATCTTCCATATCTGCCAACCAGTTCGCCTCAGAAACGGATTTTTCTGTGAATTTCGCTGGAGTGTCGCACTTATCGCAAAATAACTTTCGCTTTAAAGAGACCTTATCGCTTTAGTTCGCAAAAATAATATCACAATTTTTTTAACCAGAATCAATTGACTCGTTAAAATATCTCAAAATCGCTTGAAAATATATTTTTAACCGGGCGAGTTGGCCGTGCGGTTAGGGGCGTACAGCTGTGATTTTGCATCCGGGAGGTAGTGGGTTCAAGCCCCACTATAGGTAGCCCTGAAGATGTTTTTCCGTAGTTTCTCATTTTCACACCAGGCAAATGCTGGGGCTGTACCTTAATTAAGGCCATGGTCGCTTCCTTCCCATTCATACGCCTTTCCCCTCCCATCGTCGCCATAAGACCTATCTGTGTCGGTGCGACATAAAGCAAATAGCAAAAAGAAAAAAAAAGTCACGTTTATCGTTAATACGAAAATATCATGCTTCTAATTGTAATGTTTAATTATATCATGGTGGAATATTTCAGTCATGCTGATATTGCGAAATTGAATCTGTTTTGATGTTCATCTTCTTGTTCATAGCAGCAGCTTGCGTCTTCAAAACCCACGCGCATCGAGTTATGGGAATTACTGGCATTCTCGATGTCGACATCGGGATTGTGTTAGAAATGTTGAGGTCACTGGCGAACTGTTAATTAATTCTTTGCAATAAGAAACGTGCAGTATAAACTTGGGTTTGCCTTCTATGGAACCAAGCTCACAGAGAAACAGTTTTCTCTTAACGGGGAACCAATGTTCTGGCACTAAGAATGGGAATAGATTTGAAGCTTCTTCCAACAAGCTTTAAGGATTTTTTTACCTCCCTATTATTTTCGTGTTGAAACATTTATATATGTTGCAAGGGATCAATGTTTAGTCTTCTCCTGTCTTTCAAGACATTTCCCTTTCTTTTGCATAGAATTAGAGCGTTACTCTTTCTTCTTCCGATTAAGATCAATCAATTAATCAATCAATACTGATCTGCATTTAGAGCAGTCTCCCAGGTGGCAGATTCCCTATCTGTTGTTTTCCTAGCCTTTTCTTAAATGATTTCAAAGAAATTGGAAATTCATTGAACATCTCCCTTGGAAAGTTATTCCAATCCCTAACTCCCCTTCCTATAAACGAATATTTGCCCCAGTTTGTCCTCTTGAATTCCAACATTACCTTCATATTGTGATATTTCCTACTTTTAAAGACGCCTCTCAAACGTATTCGTCTACTAATGTCATTCCACGCCATCACTCCGCTCACAGATCGGAACATACCACTTAGTCGAGCAGCTCGTCTTCTTTCTCCCAATTCTTCCCAGCCAAAACTTTGCAATATTTTTGTAACGCTACTCTTTTGTTGGAAATCACCCAGAACAAATCGAGCTGATTTTCTTTGGATTTTTCCAGTTCTTGAATCAGGTAATCCTGGTGAGGGTCCCACACACTGGAACCATACTCTAGTTGGGGTCTTACCAGAGATGTATATACCCTCTCCTTTACATCCCTACTACAACCCCCAAACACCCTCATAACCATGTGCAGAGATCTCTACCCTTTATTTACAATCTCATTTTTGACAGTTGCCAAGTTGTTTTGTCACTTAAATCAACAATCACTACCTCTCCAATATAATGAGCGTGTGTTAAGTGTTAGCTGTTGTAAGTGCCCTGACATAATCTCAATACATTGTTGAAATCATCTGAAATTGAATAACCCAGGTCAATAAGTGCCAAATGGCCAAGTGCGCGAAGCATTTTTTTTTTTTTTTTTTTAGCGTATTCAGCGTTTAAGATTCTTCCTAAACCTTGTTTAAATAAAGTTGCGGAGCATCATTCCTGATTATGATTATTATTTAAGTCCTTGATTATTGTCGGCTAAAGTTAAACAGTCAAGTTCGAGCGGTTACCAAACATAAACAGTGATAAGCAGTGAACGTAAACTGGCTGCCAGATTTGATGATTTTGAAGATGAACTCGAATATATTTGGCAGAATTGAAATGAGTGCGAAGGTGCAATAGTGGAGACAGGCGATCCTTTTCAAGAAATTAGTGATATAAAATTTGTGGGAAAGGTTTTGTCTGTCTAAACAAACAGTGTAATAAAAACTATCCAGCCTGTCAGACATACAACAATTTCAAATGAAAATTAATAAAACATTATAAGTACCACCTGCAAAAATCACATGTTATATACAAAGAATGACATGTTTCGTTCTACAAGAACATCCTCAGATAATATGCTTATAGTGTTTTAATTTGCATTTGAAATTGTTGTGTGTCTGACAGACTGGAAAGTTTTTATTACATTTAATAAGTCGACACTGGAAAATATGGTTTATTTTCTTAACAAAATAAAAAAAAGTTTCATTTCTTCTGGAATGGATACAGAATAACCTCAATTTCTAAAGCAAAGAAATAATCCTGTTTCTGTTGCCATTCTGCGAGTTTATCCCATGATTCTTTTTCTGTTTTATGGTGACTATCTGTCTTTCTAATGTTGAAAATACACTGAAGAAAATGGAAATTTTAACACCCAGAAGGAGTGGTGCTGCATTGCTGCAATTTAACATGCAGGACGAGTGTTCGGTTGTGATTCGATGATTACACTTTCAGGTCCCTCTGACCGCAAGTTTGGACAACAATCAATACAGGATGTGCCCACCACAAGCTCAATACTTTGATGAATTCGTCGAGGCATGGAGTCAATAAGGCCCTGGATCGCTTCCTGAGGAATTGTGGCCCATGCTTGCTGCACTGCACGGGTCAGTTGTTCTAGAGTTGTGGGTGGATGAGGACGATTGGCCAGTTGTCGACCCATCATGTCCCACACATGCTCAATAGGACTGAGGTCCGGGGATCTGGCAGGGCCAGTCTAAGGTTGTGATGTCGTGGAGAGCTTCTCTGGAGATGCGTCCAGTGTGAACCCGGGCATTGTCCTGCTGAAACATCCCATTAGCAATGTTCGCCAGCATAGGGACAACCACTGGATTGAGTACCCTATCAACGTTCTGTCGAGCAGTCATAGTGCCCTCAACAAGCACTAATTGTGATTTCACATTAAAGCCAATAGCTCCCCAAACCATAATGCTTGGTGTTGGCCCTGTGTGCCTCTCGACAATAAGATCTGGGCGGCCCCTCTCCCCGGTACGTCGGTGCACACGATTCCGGCGATCACTGCAGGCAAGACAGAAGCGCGATTCATCACTAAAGACGACCCTATGTCATTCGTAGCCCCACGTCGATCTTTCTCGACACCAGGCCACCCTTACACGTCGCTGTTGAGGGGTCAATGGAACACCTTCTGCAGGGACATGGGCTCGTAAGCCAGCTGCACGCAGGCGATTACCAACTGTTTGTTGTGTAACGTGGGGTGCCACAGCTGCTAGAATTTGCGCTGCTGTTGCATGGGGTTCCATCCGGGCCATCCGAATGATGCGGCGATCCTCTCTCACAGTTGTCTGTCGCGCTGGGCCTGTGCCAGGTCTACGAGTGTGGGTACCTTCATTTGACCACTGCTGCCATACACGTTGTACTGTAGATGCCTGTCGGCCAACACGTGCAGCGACAGTCCTTAGCGATAATCCAGCCTCACATAGCCCAATTATCCGAGCCCTCTCAAATGGCGACAGTTGTTGATAGCGTGCTCTTCTCTGTCCTCGAGGCATGTTTGACGGGGAAAACTTCACTGCACAGACTGCAAGTCAACTACGCTACACCAGAGTCCGTATACTGGAGTTGATTCATCCGCGACCAATCACGTGGGGAGACCTGTAGCAACAATCCAATGGGTCTGAAACTTTGATCGTTTACATATCTACATGGCATCATTCCATATCTTGAAAATCAACGCAAACGTCCAATGCCTTCATGGTGTTGCAATTTCCATTTTCTTAAGTGTATTTCTTAGCAAAGTAGCGGTCCCCATACTACGAAAAACGTAAAATTAAGCAGTTTCCTCAATTGGTACGAAAGTTCAAGGGCTAAACGGCCCTGGAAGGTTTTAAATTGTCAGTCTTGGATAGCTCTATCAAGCTTTTTTTTAAAAACATTTCGAAAATCACTTCCGGCCTAAATGCAGTTTCGGGAAAACAGCCTGAAATCGTTTGTTTCTTTATTAGTTTTCTTTTTTATTCATATCCTAGCCAAGTTAACTTATTTACATAATTCTTTCTGTAATGTGTTCCTTGATTCAATACCCTCAAGCGATTTTTGATTATTTTTGAAAAATGTCCACACCGAATGTAGTTATGAGGGCTTAAGTGAAACTCTGCATTGACTCACATTAGCACTCGTAGTGCTGCTTAAATGAAACAATGCATTGACTCACATTAGCGCTCGTAGTGCTGCTTAAGTGAAACAATGCATTGACTCACATTAGCGCTCGTAGTGATGCTTAAGTGAAACAATGCATTGACTCACATTAGCGCTCGTAGTGGTAGAAAAAGGCAAACTGCTAATTTAATCAAATACAGTAGACACAATACGCGACACTCAGCGAGATATCGAGGGACAGCTATTAGAGCTCTCTTTCTAGCGGATTGACCTGAGAACTACTGATTCTGTCATAAGAACACGCGAATTTGTGTGTGAAGTTTTTGGTGTTATTTATGCGTTTTCAGTGAGTTGACATAATTAATTAGTAGCGTGTGTCATTCCTTGATATCTCGTCTCAACATGAGGGGAAAGGCATGTACTGTGTTTGGCTGCAGTAACTATGAAGTAGAGAAGAATGCGCGGTCTTTCTTCCGTTTCCCTCGTGACAAGAAAATGTAAGTTATATTGTGTTTGCATATATATTCTTCCAGTGCCAAAGAGATTTTTATAGTACTTCATAATCTTCTGACGTGCTCGACCCATATTTTAACTGGGTTAAAATATAATACGTATGTTTTATTGTATAGTGCAGCAGTTAACCGTCAATACCGATGTGTTGTTGCAGGTGTGATCTGTGGGTTTGATTTAATTCAGGAAAATACATATGCATATGAGTGTGGCTGGTTGTGTTCCAAGTTACCCCATTTGGAATGCCGTAATGCGTTGTCAAGCACTGAAGAAAATATGGGTGATTTAAGAAATGTACATATTTTGTTGAAACAATATGATGATGCAAATTTGCTTTACCCTAATGTAATGACATTATGGCAAGTATTGCTTATAGGGAAAGTCTGAATGTTTTTGAGGCTAAATTTATAGATTTTCTTTCTGTTAGTAGGCTTCAGGTTAAAAGGAAAATTGTCCAGCTCTTAAATGTAAATTCATTGAATGATGTATGTAAGGAATGTGCCGATATTTTTATTGACAAGTGTTTTAATGTGATGATACAATGCTTTTAAACGAGAAAAAAAATAAAAATCTAGCCGTAAACGTTCAGGCAGGAATTCTAAAGCTAAAAAAGTAATGCATAAATGAAAGATAAAGCCCTTTCACAGCAGTCCATTTCACATCTTGATTATATGTCTAATTTCAGTCTTTAAATAATAACCTGTTAAGTAATTCTTCAATAATTTATCCAGAATTGCTTTAGCAACTTCGAAGTTAATATCTTAGTAAAACTTTCTTTCTAAACGTAATTTATGTATCCATTTCCGTATATACATTTCCATTTTTATTTGAATTTAGCGCGAATTTTCTGGTCAGGCCACTAGGAGCGCCACTTGCGACTTGTCTCCCATTTTAACAAGGCTAAATGCGGAAGTGTCGCGTATTGTCTCTACTGTATTTGGTTTAATGGACCGGATAACGGTGATTAAGAAAATTATTGTAATTGTTAGGAATAAATAATATATTCTCATACTTTATTATATTGTATTTACCTAAAATTCGCAGCTCATATCCCTGGGATGTTTTCAACATTGTTGCTTGAAGGGCTAGAACTGTGTTTTTTTTTCAATGACGTCTTTTTGTCTGATTGCTAATTCTGTTAGAATATCGGTTTCAAAATCGGAAAAATTAGACGACCTTCTTTTTCTTTTGTTCTCCTATGTTGCTAATAAGTACTTTCAGCAATGAAGAAATGACTCTTCTTCCGACTAACTGAGGAAACCGAAGCGCGTTGATAGTTCTCTATTCGCATGCAAAACTTCACAGTAGTGTTTTGTTCCACTGCCAAGTTAACGTTCTTAAATAATCACTGATGAAGAATGGTGCTCCACGGTTCCTCTCAATCAGTCTTTAAATTTAAAACATGTTTACGTACATACTGGTTAAGATGCACTTGGTTGTAAGTGTCACTTCTTTACAAATTAAGTAAAGACCGCGATTTTATAGGCATCGTGTCATATGGCAAGAAACACCCTGTGTGAGCTGTTAGATCATATTTGTAAGGCACTGGAAATTAGCCTCAAGGCAATAATGACCATGTACGTGACACTTGGGTATTTCTTGCCGTGAGGTTGGTAACTGTGAGCTCTCTAGATGTTATAATGTTTGCTGACCCGTTTACACCAAAGGAAGCAACTGCTTTCAAGTTTCTCAAATTGCCTCCAGCAATGTTTGGTCTTAGCCTCGTGTTAAAACAATCTGAGACAAAGTTTGGTGAATGAAGTCAGAGCCGTCGATGCGGCAACACTGGCGACACACAACGCTGCACCTGCGTAGCAGCAGGTTTTGACCACCTGCTCCCAACGTTGTTCAGTTGAGCATCGTGTGTGTGTGCCGTGTAAGACCTGTTTGACACAGTGGGTGTTTAGTGTGTTGGTTCTGAACTGTAAACTGGTACATGAACGACCAATGATCAATGTACAGTTTTCTTTTAAGCTTGGCAAGACACCGAAAGAAACGCATGCGGTGCTGGTACGTGTTTATGAAGATCAAGCACTGTCCTTGAAGTTTGTGTACCAGTGGTTCGCCCGTTTTCCAGGAGGCCGGGAAAGTGTTTCTGACAACCCCCCGAAGCGGAAGAAAACATTGAGAAGGTAAATGAAATAGCGTATGGGTGATAGTGCCGGGAGTATCCGAGGACATATTCGGCTCGCCAGATTGAGAAGCTGAGGACATTAATCACGAACGATCGGCGATTAACTGTGCGCATGATAGCGGATGAACTGCAGATTAACCGTGAATCCGTGGGACAGAACGTTACCCAGAAGTTAGGGAAGAGGAAAACGTGTTCTCGTCTTGTGCCACATCACTTGACTGACGATCAGAAGCAGGCACGTTTGGAGGCTTCACAGGATTTTGTTGAAACGGCGGATGCGACACCAAATTTCTTGAACTGTATTGTCACTGAGGATGAAACCTGGTGTCTCAGGTACGATCCTGAAACGAAACGGCAAAGCATGGAATGGCGTTCTCCGGGATCCCTTTGTCGGAAAAAGGTCAGAGCCAAAAAGTCACGCATAAAACTCGCTTTTAAAGGAAAAAGAGTTGACGATATTCCTGACATCCAACGAAACGTGACGAGGCTTTTGAACACCTTCCCAAAGGATGCCTTCTTGCAAAGTTTCCAGGACATGTATCGCCGATCTCAGCAATGCATGGTTATGGGAGGGGACTATTTCGAAGGACAGTAAGGTCACTGTCGTGCATTGTTCATCTATGTTGATAGTACAGGACTATTCACCGAACTTTATTGCCATAGGTTGTATTTTAACTCGTTCTTGCGAATCACGCGTTTCAGCAAGATATTTCGGCAGAGGGTTAACAAACCTCGCTGGAAGCAGCTACCGTACCAATCAAGGAGGCTGTAACTGAAAGTGAGAGGTTATGAACACACTTTTTGCGCGATTCTCGTATCTCTTTTTTGCGCGGTGTTTTTTTCTTCCGTAGTTTCGTGGTAAGCCGAATTACTCTTTCGTAATAAGCCTGATATAAGTGATTGACAAAATGAAAAAGATTCAGAAGAGAAACAGAGGCACACATTATTTTGTGCTTTAAAAATTCATTTCCATTTACTGTTTGAATTTGATGTCAGAAGTAATCTAAGTAGGCCTCCATACACAGGCCTGTCAGGATCTCTTCAAAGCATTCATTTTTACAAAACGACGGATATAAATACTGGAACTGTTCGTAGGTGTCCTCGGTTTTTCATCTTTCATGATTCGTTTCAAAGTTTTAGTCCACGCTTTCCTTCTGATCACATTTTGTTTGTCGTTCGGAAACTTGAAAAAGAGTTCCAGGAGGAGAGTTGCTGTACGTAAAATTACACCCAACTCCCGGAACAATAATATTGTTGTTACTGTTAGAAATAGTGGAACCGCTATCAGTTATGGACGTCATATTACAGAAGATAGAAGCTAATGTCAATGCAAACCGCTTGCAACAATCAGAAGGAAAGCGTGGACTAAATTTTTGAAACGAATCATGAATTATGAAAATACCGAGGACACCTACGAACTGTTCCAGTATTTACATCATATGAATTGTGTCAGCGGCGCCTCTACGGGGACTATAAAGACCCATTTTTCTCATTGGAGAAAAAAGTCTGCATATGCTTGAAGACTGGCTTAAGAGCACCAGGTTAAGGATAGGGATTTGAACATGGACCTCCGACGTCCCCGACACGAAACGCAACCCCTCATCACCCCGCAATGCAAAGCCCTCACTTCCTTAAAGCACTGGAACGGAAGTGTAAGATTCACTGACAGTTAAGCAACATCTAGCGTGGTCACTCACTAGATGGGTGGCTAACGTCAGTATTGCTGCTAAACCCTCAAAGGCGCCTCACGCCACATCATAATGCTTACAAACTAAGCAATGTATCCTGCGCCCGTGCACCAGGCCACACACTGGCCAGTTAATGACTAATAAGAACTCTCTAACCCGCATTTCTCCAACAACATCAAAGCTAGAGAAGACACATTTAAGACAAGGCATTCAAGACCTATAGAAGTCGACAAGCCACAAACTTCACGACCCTGGGGCTCCGCCTCAGTGCCGATGAAAGAACGGGTGTGCTGCTATTGCTTTATGGTTGTGAGGCCTGGGGCTATATTCCCAAGACTCCACTTTCTAGATTAGACATTCTCCAAAACAAACGACTACGAAAGAAGCTGACACGAGCTCCACGACTGAGATCTAATAGAAAGATGCGTTCCGACCTCCTCCTTCCGACTATTAGAACTCGGTTAAACAAGATAGTTAAGATGACCGAGGTTAGAATACTCTTAGCTCAGTCCTACAAGCGGGACATCTCAATTCTACAACAGGTCATAAGAACCAAGACGCCGAATACCCGTTATAAACACCGCGGTCCTTGGCTCACTTATGACCTGGTCTAGAATCACCCTTTCGGACTATTCCAAATTATAGCACCATAAAATCACTAAATAACTCAAAATTCAACCCTGAAAAGAGCCGTTTGTTAGGAAAAGCTCTTTCCTCTTTACTTTCATTAAATTATGAATTATTATATTCCAAATTAGCAGCGAAGACGGGGTTTCTCCTCTGGCACCCCCTATGGGTGGGGAACGCAGATGAAGAATACACCCACGAAACTACTTGTGATTAGTACCATCACGCGGGGAACACCATGGGTCACCTTTACTTGCGAGTAGTATCACTATGTTAGGTACACAATAGGTTTGTGATTATTAGTAGCAAAGAGCGGTTCACTGTGGATTTGCAGTACCGGTGATTAGTACCATTTTGTGAGAAACACCACGGGTCTGGGCGTTGCCTGTGATTAGTACCCACTATATGAGGAACACGACGGGAACACATGCCCCCTTGATTAGTACACCTAAGTGAGAAACACCATAGGTCTGCGTTACCTGTGAGTAGTACCTCAACATGCTAAATACCATGTTTCTACTTTACTAAAGTACCATTACGAGGGGCCGTTGACCTGGATTTTGGTCCCCTTTAGACAATAAGCATCCTCGATTCAGGATTGTGCTTTAGAAGCAGTCCCTTGGTCAGTAATGCTATTGTTTATGATAGTTTCTGGGTCGGACCCACTGATTGTTTTATATTCATATCCATCCATTCTTTCTTCATCACATTTTTTATTCTGGCCAGCGAATGATTTTGAACTTTTAAATTGTCATTACATTTCGTAACATTAGGGGCTGATGACCTAGATGTTAGGCCGCTTTAAACAACAATCATCATCATCATCATCATCATCATCATCATTCTCCTCTGGCTTGAAGGAACATTTTGCCTCCAAGTCAGTTTTTCCCCCGTCATTGCAGTGAATTGAGATTTCCTAACGACTCATCGGGTTCCCCTAGGAAACAGATGAGTAAAAGGGCACCATTTTCGCCTTAGAACTCTCCACTATTGGCCCCCAACAGAAAAAGAGAGATATCAAATTATTTTTCTCAAATTATTTATCGGTAGGACCAACCCTGTAACGCTCATGTACCTGGTTCACATTCTTTCCGACCACTCTGTATATTGCTTCATCCTTCGTACAGCGTAGTCAAGGTAAATGTAATTTTAAATAAAAACATTCTTGACAAGTGCAAATTATATTCAGACAGCTGTGGGAGAATAATCCCGTCTTCCCGGTTGGTTGTATGGGAATTGATCTTGCGAGCTGATAGCGGTTATTACTAATGTGATGCAGTGATAAGCCACAAGGTTACATAGCTCTACGAAACAAACTAATACTGAATTCGTAAGCCTGTGTCTACAATGCGAAGCGGACTTAAATAATATGTTTTGTGAAATATCGCCAAGACTGAAGGTGGAAATGTTATTAGACTGCCACCGTGGAATAACATTAATAGCGGTACGTTTCGAGCCGTCAGTGGCGAGATGACTTCGAAAGACATTAATAGAAGAATAAGCTTGAATGTTTTTTAAATGTGGGGGAAATTCATAAAATAAAAATTATTATTATTATTATTATTATTATTATTATTATTATTGTTATTATTATTTTGTTTTGATTCGTTATGCCCGCCTAAGGAGTGCGTGTGAACTTATTTAGCACAACGTTTCTTCCTGTCTTCCGCAAATCTCTTCACTATGCTTCTTTTTGCGTTCATCCGTCCATCCTCTAGCTTGTCTTTTATGTTGATCAGCAAATTTGTGTTTGTTTATGAGATTTCTGGATCTATATCTCTCATGCAAGATTTCTTCATTTATACCAATTTCCTGAATATCTTTGTTCATTTCTGTAATCCAGTTGTTGTGATTTTTAACAGATACTGCGAAATTTAGTATTTTCTTTGTTAGCCTATTGTTATCCATCCTGATCAAGTGACCATAGAATTTTAATTCTCTTTTTCTAATGGTGCCTGTGATTTTTTCTGTTATTTGATAGACTTCCTGTGATTTCCTTTTCATCCATATCCATTTTCAGATTTAGGTCCTAGAATTTTCCTGAGAATCTTCCTCTTGTTTTTCGATGGTTTTTTTTAAATTTGTGATCTGCCACCCTTTATCAGAGTTTCTGATGAATAAAGGACTTCTGGTTTGACAACTGTGTTGTAGTGTCGTAATTTTGCGTTTTGGAATATAGATGTTTTGTTGTATCTACTCCAGACAATTTTGTATGTTTTTTTGTAATTTTGTGATTGTTTATTTTGTACCGTCCTTTGTCTTTTCATATGAAATTTGCAGACCTGTTCTTGCCACTATTTCATGAAGTTTTTCTACGGACTGGAGGGCTTCTTGTTTGTTGTTGGAGAGTCTTGCCAAATCATCTGCAAAGGCGAGGCAATCAACGTGAATTTTGTTTTTGAGAACTTTACCAATATTGATCCCTTTAGTTTCATCTTTCCATTCTCGAACCACTTTTTCCAGAACTGGATTGAATAATCGTGGTGATAATCCATTGCCTCGTCTGACCCCTGTTGTAATTTCGAATGGCTCTGAAATTTCTCCTAAAAATTTAACTTTCGCTGTTGTGCCTGTGAGGGTTTGCTTGATCAGTTCCCTTGTTATTCTGTTTACTTGAAATTCCTCAAGTATGTTGAATAGAGTCTGTCGGTCTATTGAATCATAAGCTTTTTTGAAGTCAGCAAAGATAATTATTAAACATTTAAGCTCTTTAAGTCTTTAGGTTTTTTCAGTCGTGGAATTACCACCGTTTCGCCCCAGCAGTTAAGGCCAACGCCTCAACCATCTGAGCTACTCAGCCCGGCGTTTTGTTATTTTTTTAAAATTTGGTTTACGTCGCACCGTCATATGGTGATGATGGGATGGGAAAGGCCTAGGAGTGGGAAAGAAGCGGCCGTACAGCCCCAGTATTTGCCTGGTGCGAAAATTTGGAAACCACGGTAAACCATCTTCAAGGCTGTCGACAGTGGGGTTCGAACCCACTATCTCCCGGATTCAAGCTCACAGCTGGGCCCCTAACCGCACGGTTTATTTTTCTGCGATCGTTTTATACATACGGATTCTTTTATTTGGGGGGCGGGGGAATTTTTTGGAATAAAATCTCGCCGTAGTTTCGTACCATGCCTAGAACTTAAAACTTGCTACCAGTGGACCAGATAGAAAAGTCGAAAATTCCTCAAAATTCCTCCGGGAGGCTGATTTGAAGTGTGAAGGTTCGAAATTGTGACTCTGCAGCAAAACAGCATAAGTACGCTATTATAAACTTTTGTTGTTTCCGCCCACTTGGAAACTATTTTTCCAATGCGATGACCTTTAGGTTCGGGTGGGCTTTGAACAGAGGTGCTCACGCTGCGCTTTGGGTCCCGCGGGCTCACAGCATATAAGTGGGCGGGCGAGCGATCTGTGTGCGCGCTTAAGCGATAGCAACGTTGTAGTTACGTCATATCCCGTGAAGATTCAATGGACAGTGACCGTTCATTTGAGTATTAAGGGAATCATCATCATCATCATCATCATCATCATCATAAATAGATTTACTTATTTCTGAGTGCCGTGGCCCCACTGGTTTTGCTGGCCACATCTCTGCTGTAGCTTCGCCATCCCGGACGATCTTCGGTTTTCCTTAGGGTACATTGGAAAGATAAACAAGTGATAGTCTCCACTTGTCCCATCCATCTGGTCGCAGTCCTTCCATTCCTTGAGTAACTTCTCTAGACTTTCTCCAAGTCGTCTCGCAGTGTGTCCAAAGAACCACAGTATTCTTTCAAGGCACCCGCAGCATTCTACGCCAGCACCATATTTCAAAGACATCGATGCGTTTTCTGTCCAAAGCCTTTACAGTCCACGTCTCACAGCCATATGAGAAAATAGAGAGTACAAGGGTTTCAACGAGATGGATCTTTGTATTATTAGTAATTCCCCTGTTCTTCCAGAACTTAGTTAATTTTATCATAGCTACTCGTCCTGTCAAAATCCTCCTCCTTGTCTCTTTCTCGGAACTTTCGGTATCACTGATAGTGGACCCAAGGTATACAAAGTCGTGCACTACATCCTACTCTTATTAAGGATATCGTGTTATGTTTTTATTTCCAGTGGACAGATATCAAGGTAATTTTCAATATAACTTCCGTTCTAAGAAATTAGTTATTGCTGTTCTGTTTGTGTATTGATCGTATTCAGTAAAGAATTTACCGGTACCTCAAAATATTTTTGTACACTACGCAATGAATTACAATTTTCACTATTATATTTCTAAGAAGGGCGCTTTAGAAACATTCCTATTATAACTAGGAGTAAAGCGGATAAGCTCATCAACAATCCAAGCCTCTAAAACGCATTTTCTAAGAAAAAAAGTCCAAGCCAGTGAAAAATATGTGAAATAAACCACTGGATATGAATTCCCCCCCCCCCCCCCCACACAGTTTTTTAAATTTTATAGTATTTTAAACACCCATTTTCTTTTTCATTTTCGACTATGGCATCCATAGGTTAGACAATCAAGCAACAAGCAAAATTGAGGAAATGGACGGCTAACAAAGAATAACTTCCATATTGTTGGAAAATGTTGTTAAGTCAATCTCCCCGAGTTTCTTCACCTTTAGAAAGCAATCGCATCTTTATTTATTTATTTATTTATTTATTTATTTATTTATTTATTTATTTATTTATTTATTTATTTATTTATTTATTTATTTATTTATTTATTTATTTATTTATTTATTTATTTTGCTCAGCGTAGTTAAGTCTGTAAAGCCTTCTCTTACACTAAACCAAGTTTAACAACTACACCAGAGTGATACAATGAAAATAATTTTAAGAATTCGCGCATAACTTAAAGGCAACAGTAATACGAATGTGATGATTTTAATCATATTAATTATTATTAAAATAATAAATAATGATAGTCGTAACCACTGTACCTGCGTGTGGAAAGGATGACTGACACTATTCGGGAACGGAGGATTAATTTTTATGGCCACATAACACGCATGAGATCGGAGAGGTAGACCAACCGGATAATTTCCTTTTTGTAAACAAGAAAACTAAGGGACCCTGATTCACCGAAGTTGAAAAAGACCTCAAAAAATAGGGATCACACATGAAGACATCCAAGAACGTGTTCCTCTCAAGTCCGAGGATACCAGCGATTCCAAGAAAAGGCGAAGTTGAAAACAGGCAAGACGTGGACTGATAAAGGAAAGGAGACAAAAAGCGAATGTGGGAATACTAGGAAAGAATTAAAGCTCAAGGATGCAAAACGGTTGAAATAACGCGATTCACAGCTGGCCGAAACGATGTAGAAGCAGAAGAAAATAGTCGTGATCACAGTTTAAATGGAGAGTAAATCTGCCATCAGACAGGAGTGAGGTCTTTTTGAAAACCACCCGGTTTCTGTAAATCATTCTGAATCTTGTTGGTCAGGACAACGCACTCAGCAGGAAATCGTTGCAATGTCTTAATTACCGTGTAATTTGTGATTCACCTCTGCCATCAGTTTAGCTACGCCGAGCGATGGCCGCGAGAGTAATGCTTGTTTGTTTGTTTTTTAAGCTGGTCATACAAAGGATTCTCTGTCGGAACGTTGCTGCATCTTCTTGTAGGATGACTCAAGCTTGTCAGTACGCAGGGTGTTAAGTCGGTCGTTGAGAATGACTCATTTCTCTTTAGAGGTGTCTTGACAGCACACGGCTTCTTGTTTCTGCTGCTGCTGCCAAGTGTTACTCATTCCTAGCGGCCTGGGAATCACTTCTACGTGAGAACTGGGTCTATTCTCCTCTGAAAGTTGGATATTACGCAAAATGCTTATAAACCACCTCTAAAGCTCCTTTTTGTGTGCTTTGAAGACACGATGAAATGAGAAATCTAGTCACAATGCGAAACTGATTGTGTTTTTTTTTTCAAATACGACTTTATTTATGTTTATTCTTCTTCGTGGTTAATCCGCGTGCGGTTCCTGCGCGCCGTAGGCGGACCCCGATGAAATCCTACCGCTCTTCGTCGAGTGTCGAGGTGGGCCGGTACGTTTACTTTGAACAAATTAGAGTGCTTAAAGAAAGCCGGCTGCGCCTGAATGCTGTGTACATGGATTAATGGAATAGGACCTCTGTTCTATTGCGTTGTTTTCGGGACCCGAGGTAATGATTAATAGGGACATTCGTATTGAGACGTTAGAGGTGAAATTCTTGGATCGTCGCAAGACGGACCGAAGCGAAAGCATTTGCCAAGTATGTTTTCATTAATCAAGAACGGAAGTTAAAGGTTCGAAGGCGAGCCGTGTAGTTTGTGCCCCTTTGGACTACATACAAATGTAGGGTTACCCTATATACTCGTTTAAAAATGCAGTGTTCTCCCTTGGACCTTGTTAATGGCCGCACCGCCCTGCCTATTTACAGACTGCCCGGCTAACATAACCTAGATATGTGCTGGTTACATAATATTAATACATATTTGAGTCATTAGGTGCACCAAATTAAAATGCAAATACAGTACTGTTAAAATGTTTTTTAAAATAATAAATATTCATTATTTTCAGAATAATTGCATCAGTTACATAGGAGTTTAAATGTTTAGCTTGATTATCACGTATTGTCGTAGTACCATCACGCGGGGAAAGCCATGGGTCGCCTTTACTTGCGAGTAATACCACTATGTTAGGTACACACTAGGTTTGTGATTAGTAGCAGCAGCGAGCGGGTTCACTGTGGGTTTCCAGTACCTGTGATTAGTACCACTATATGCGGAACATCACGGGCTTACGTTGCCTGTGATTAGTAGCACTATATGAGCGACACTGTTGTTCTGCGTTGCCTGTGATTTGTACCCACTGTGTGAGGAACACCACGGGATAGTACGAGTCCCTGTGATTAGTACACCTATGTGAGGTGCACTATGGATTTGTGTTGCCTACGAGTTGCGCTATTATGTGAGAAACACCATAGGTCTGCGTTACCTGTACGACGTACAATACTTGTGAGTAGTACCATAATGTTTGGAACACCGTGAGTTTACTTGATTAGTACCGCAACTTGAGAAAGACAATGGTTCTACTTTACTAGCGATAAGTTCCATTATGAGGGACCGTTGACCTGGATATTGAACCCCTTTAGACAGCAAGCATCATCGATTCAGGATTGTGCTTTGGAAGCAGTCCCTTGGTCATTAATATTGTTTCTGGCAAGGTGAGGCATTGCGGGTCGGATCCACTGATTGTTTTACATTCTTATCCACCCGTTCATTCTTCCTCACGTTTTGAATTCTGGTCAGTGGAGGATTTTGGACTTTCAATTTGTCATCACATTTCGTCTCATTTTGTACCATTAGGGTCCGATGACCTAGATGTTAGGCCCCTTTAAACAACAAGCATCATCATAATCATCATCATCGAATCAGAAGTTTACTGCATCTTATTTAACATCAATCAATCAATCAATCTATCTATCTCTCAATACTGTTGCATTTAGAGCAGTCGCCTAGGTGGCAGATTCCCTATCTGTTGTTTTCCTAGCCTTTTCTTAAATGATTGCAAAGAAATTGGAAATTTATTGAACATCTCCCTTGGAAAGTTATTCCAGTTCTAACTCCCCCTCCTATAAACGAATATTTGCCCCAATTTGTCCTCTTGAATTCTAACTTTATCTTCATATTGTGATCTTTCCTACTTTTAAAGACGCCCCTCAAACTTATTCGTCTACTAATGTCATTCCACGCCATCTCAACTGACAGCTTGAAACATACCACTTAGTTGAGCACCTCGTCTCCTTTCTCCTAAGTCTCCCCAGCCCAAACTTTGCAACATTTTTGTAACGTTACTCTTTTGTCGGAAATCACCCAGAACAAATCGAGCTGCTTTTCTTTGTATTTTTCCAGTTCTTGAAGTAATACTTGTGAGGGTCCCATACACTGGAACCATACTCTAGTTGGGGTCTTACCTGAGACTTATATGCCCTCTCCTTTACATCCTTACTACAACCTCTAAATACCCTCATAACCATGTGCAGAGATCTGTACCCTTTATTTACAATCCCATTTATGTGATTACCCCAAAGATGATCTCCCCTTATATTAACACCTAGGTACTTGCAATGGTTTCCCATAAGGAGCTTTCGCTCCATCAACGCAGTAATTAAAACTGAAGGACTTTTCCTCTTTGTGAAACTCACAACCTGAGTTTTAACCCTACAATGCATAGTGAAAATGAAATGGCGTATGGCTTTTAGTGCCGGGTGTGTCCGAGGACAAGTTCGGCTCGCCAAATGCAGGTCTTTTGATTTGACTCCCAAAGGCGACCTGCGCGTCGTAATGAGGATGAAATGATGATGGAGACGATACATACACCCAGCCCCCGTGCCAGCGAAATTAACCAAATAAGGTTAAAATTCCCGTCCCTGCCAGGAATCGAACCCGGGACCCCTGTGACCAAAGGCCAGCACGCTACTAACCATTTAGCCATGGACCCGGACACAATGCATAGTGATTCAATATGAATCGTATGATTTTCTAGCTTGCTGCTGTAACCTGTTAATGTAATTTTACGGTACCCATGGTACAGCTTCAACTGTACAGCCAATCCAACACATATACCAGTGATGCCTTGTTTTTATTTACGTAACAGACGACAAAACAGCCCTACAACCAAAGATACTCCTTCCACCCCGCCAACATCCACGCGTACCAACAGCAGTTTATTTTGCGTGGGCCCTCCCCATCACATTACCACAGGCTTCAGGAGTACCTCTGGCGTAACCTCAAAGACATTACCGACCTACGGTCGTGCAAGTATACTTGCGCCTTGCAGTACGTACCCATGGCCAGTAGGCAGCAATGATCGGTCTTTGAATGTTAAAACCTTAGCGAAAAATTGCAAAATATCGTATATAATTTCCATTGTGGCAAACCACGTCACATACGAATGTTAAGGTATTAGCCTCACTTAAGAATTGTGGGTAAGTCTAAGACATTGAACGGAGTTTGAAACTTAAACGGAAATGAAAACTAATTCATGCAGTGAAGAGTTAACCCCGTTTATCATCATGCCATTGTTGTGTACTGTCCATCTCAGAAGATTATCAAGGTCAATCAGTCACTACTGATCTGCATTTAGGACAGTCGCCCAGGTGGTAAATTCCATATCTGTTGTTTTCCTAGCCTTTTCTTAAATGATTGCAAAGAAATTGGAAAATTATTGAACATCTCCCTTGGTAAGTTATTCCAATCCCTAACTCCAATTCCTATAAACGAATATTTGCAGATGCTCACAATCTTGTAACATACAAGACTTTTGAAGATTTTTCAAGACATGTTTGTGAAGTACGGAGAAGATCTTAGGGATATTACGCGGAAATAAACACCGTTACGAATGATTTCCTGAAGGAAGTCCTATTGTTTACTGTCTGAGTGCTCTGTTGATGAGACAAGTCTCACGTATTGCGGCAGGAACATCCTTCGTAGTTCTAGTGACTCAGCACGCTCGTTCACATAAACACCAGTGGCTTGTTGGAAATAAATACTTCAATTTATTGAGAACTAGCTTTTATCCAAGATTTCCTCTGTTATTGTTGTTGTTGTTGTTGTTTGAGTCATCAGTCCATAGACTGGTTTGATGCAACTCTTCATACCACCCTATCCTGTGCTAATCTTTTCATTTCTACATAACTAACTACATCCTACATCTCCCCTAATCTGCTTTTCATATTCATACCTTGGACTACCCCTACCGTTCTTACCGTCTACATTTCCCTCAAAAACCAACCGAACAAGTCCTGCATGTCTTAAGATTGTGTCCTCTATATCTCTTCTTCTCGCCAAATTTAGCCAAATCGATCTCCTCTCACCAATTTGATTCAGTATTTCTTCATTTGTGATTCGATCTATCCATCTCACTTTCAGCATTCTTCTGTAACACCACATTTCAAAAGCTTCTATTCTCTTTATTTCTGAGCTAGTCATCGTGCACGATTCACTTTCAGACACTGCCACGCTTCAGACGAAAGTCTTCAAAAACGTCTAATTCCGATATCATTGTTCGGACTGACAGATTTCGTTTCTAAAGATCTTCCTTGCTTGTGCTAGTCTGCATTTTATGTCCTCCTTACTTCTACCATCGTTAGTTATTTTACTACCCAAGTAAGAATACTCATCTTCCGCTTCCTTCCCACTCCTAGCCCTTTCCTGTCCCATCGTCGTCATAAGACCTATCTGTGTCGGTGCGACGTAAAGCAACTTGTAAAGAAAAAAAAAATTAGGAAAGATCACAAGATGAAGATAAAGTTGGAATTCAAGAGGACAAATTGGAGCAAATATAAATTCATAGGAAGAGGAATTAGGGATTGGATTAATTTGTCGAGGGAAATGTTCGATATATTTTCAAGTTTTTGATCTAATTTAAGAAAATATTAGGTAAAAATGTGATAGGGAATCTGCCACCTATGCGACGGCCCTAAATGGAGATGAGCTATTATCGAATGTATAGAATATTTCATAATTCATCAACGGTATCATAACACGTAAAAGAATATCCTTAAACCGTATTCTTTGAGCTAATCAAGCTTGAACATTCCAACACCTTATATAAAAGTACAGATTACATGATTGTAAATGTGAATTAATAAAAACACTGATTCGGATTTCTGAGTAATTGAACCTGAAATCGTCCCTTAGCATCTTCAGCGTAAACAATCGTATTATTTCGAATTAGAGTTTTAAATATTTCTATAAGCATTGTAATATATTATCACTTCCAAATCTCCGCATAAAGGCTTCTGCTATTATATGATCTGTAAACTTTGAAATAAATTAGTCTGCTCAAACACATTAATTAATACCATTTCACAGATTTCACTATCTTTACATCGGTCTGTTTTCAGGCGAACTTTGCTTTGCGGGAGCGAAAGCTGATTCATAAGTTAAGGGGCCCATAGACGTGCAGTATTATTGCGCAATGTCGGGGTTTGAGCAATAAAATTGGTAGTGTGTATTCAATATTGGTTGTGCAGTATATTTTACGAAATCAAGAAAGTTTAAAATATATTGCGCAAATCGCAAAATACTGTGCTGTGTGTTGGCAATATTGTGCAATATCCCGTCCTCCCGCCAGTTGGTATTAACAAGCGTTGGAGAAGGTATCGTGATGGCAGGCAAAAAGGGAGGAGAAAAAGTTTATCTTGGAGTTTATCAAAGTGTACCATGGCCTTCCGGCTCTGTGGGACGTTAGAGCAAAGCGAGGAGTTCATCATACAATTCACCATTCATGCGCAGAAAGTTTCGAAAATCATTTGGTTCCCATTTTCTCAGTTCATTGAGTAAATTTTCATGAGTGTACTTTTCTCTGTCTAGAAACCACTGTTTGGCCCTTGTGCTTCTTTTTGGCACTTACGCCCACGGCGATCAAAACGCAGCAAAGATCAATATCACTCAGTATAATCACCAAATAAAATACCGACATGGACTGACTATATATTGCAACGCATATTGTACGTCTATGACCGCTTTGCACAATATATTGCACAACTATCAATATTATCTCCACACAATTCTATTTATTGCACAAACTCGATTTTGTGCAATAATATTGTACGTCTATGGGCAGCTAACAGTATATTGTACAATTCATTTTGCGCAATAATATTGCACGTCTATGGGCCCCTTTAGAAGTAACAGACATGAAAGTAGCGAGAATGATTTGCTGGTACAAACAGGTGGGAACAATGGCAGGAGGGTATTTGGAAGAGAAAAGGGCTAATTTAAGAATGAACTCGATGGATGAAGCTGTACGCATAAATCGCCTGCGGTGGTGGGGGTCATGTGAGGCGAATGGAGGAGGATAGGTTACCTAGGAGAATAATGGACTCTGCTATGGAGGGTAAGTGAAGTAGAGGGAGACCAAGACAACGATGGTTAGACTCAGTTTCTAACTATTTAAAGATAAGAGGTATAGAACTAAATGAGGCCACAGCGCTAGTTGCAAATAGAGGATTGTGGCGACGTTCATTAAATTCACAGAGGCTTGCAGACTGAGCGCTGAAAGGCATAACCGTCTATAATGATAATGCATGTATGGATGTATGTCACAGATTCATAATTATGAAACAAGAATTGTTCATAGTATTCGCTACCGTTAGATTCATTCTACTAGTTGTGGTCAAAAATTATCTACGGCATTTTTCTATAACTATGTATAATTCACTTCGAAAAAAATATTTTAAAAATCGGAACCTTATTTTCGGGAGTGATGTAACTAAATGCTTAAAATTAGTATAGAAATTATGTTCATGAAGCTTTTCCGTGTCTTCCCTATTACATTATATATTTACTTTATTTTGTCATGTGAAACCGTCATTGTAATTCCTTGGCATTGCACCAAGAAGAGCCTGGTGTCAGGTGCCTATGTTTAAATTAATTAATAAATAAACCTTTTTTATGAATATACAGGGTGACCCAAAAGTAGGTATACAGTTACATATACTGTGCAGCTGTATTTAATTTGGTAGGTGCTCAAAATGTCCACCTTCGGCATTGATGCATTCCTGCAACCTGTCCGCGACACTCTCACACACAGTGCGACTCAAGTCCCGGTCAGAATTAATTTCCTCAAACGCATTATCGACGAAAGTCTTCAACTGGGGTATTGTGAGGGGTTTTCTGAAAGAAAAAACCAACCTTATCCTTCACTATTCCCCAACTTGGCAGGTTCGATCCTGGCTCAGTCCGGTGGTATTTGAAGGTGCTCAAATACGACAGCCTCATGTTGGTAGATTTACTGGCACGTAAAACAACTCCTGCGGGACTAAATTCCGGCACCTCGGCGTCTCTGAAGATCGTAACAAGTAGTTAGTGGGACGTAAAGCAAATCACATTATTATTATCTTTATTATTAGAAGAAGAAAACCATTGGAGTCAAGTCCGGGAAGCGTGGTGGCCATTGAATGCTCCCCCGTCGCTCAATCCAATGCTGCGGGAATGTTTTGTCCAGGTATTCACGGACCGCCAAAGTCAAATGCAGTGAGTGATACGCCGTCCTGTTGATAGAACAATTCCGCGAATTCGGGCCGTGCTTGAAGTTGTGGCACCAAAACGTTGGTCAACATCTCCAGATACTTGGGACCATCAACGTTTCCATCGAAGAAGACAGACCCACGACACCATCGCAGCGTATACCATCCCACACTGTGACGCCTGGCTGATTCAATTGCGTAGTCATAATGACATGTGGGTTTTCTTCGGCCCAGTTCACACAGTTACGTCTGTTGACGTGACCGGACAATTTGAAGCAGGCTTCATCTGTCCACACGATGTTCGAAAGCAGGTCTGGTTTGTTCTTTATCTCACAGAACTGTAGTCTGCGGTCTGAATCGTCGTCCAGAAGGCCATGCAACAGTCTGGGGCTTGAGGTGCATCTGGTGCATCAGACATTGTAATGATGTCCTCGGGATACCCAGCTCCAAAGACGCACATCGTTTGGACTTCTTTGAACTGTTTACGAATGTGAGGACTACCTTCATCGTATTTTCCTGTGTCGATGTCGTACGTGGTCGTCCAAACTTCGATGCATTGGTAACGGAACTCATGACCTCAAACTTGTCTCTGATGCGGTAAGACATGACGTCGCTGGCAAATGAAATTCCTCTTACCAGACACTGCGCACGGTCTCAGCATTTTCATACTTCCAGTAGGTCTTCAGGATCCACCGTAGTTGCTCTTCAGTCAGACTTCCAGCCGTCATTTGCCACAGCCCTATTAGAAACAAAAGGAAGGGCACAATCAGTTGAAATTGAAATTAGACACAGTTAGGTACAACTGATTTTGAAATTAGACATTAATGAAACGAACCGGGATTTATGTGTGAGTGTGTCAGGGACAGGTTGCAGGAATGCATCAATGCCGAAGGTGTATATGTAACCGTTTAACTACTTTTGGGCCAGCCTGTATTTAATCTATTTGTAGGTATCCGACAAACTTAGTAGATGGCATAAGTATCGATGACCTGATCGGCGCAAACAAACTAGTCGTCACCATCATCAAAGCCCACGCGAATAAAAGCGGCCACGGCCGCACACACTCTGCGGGATTCCGTTGTAATTGGCCAGCAGGCCGTATTATCGTAGTGTTACACGAAGACGCTTGTTAGCATTCAAGTCGGTTGTCTGCTAGTATTTTAGAAATTTGTGATCCTGTATTATGTTTATCCAGTAAACTGAACATATCTATTGGTGAGGGAAAAAAAATACGTTATTGGGCTTAAGAACGTGTGTTTAATGAGGGAACATGTTTTGTGCTCATGTCGAGAACACACTGCCATACTCATATATTGTCACTGATCCGTAAGGTTTAAATATTCAGAATGAGAATTAACAAGTTGCATTAATATATAAGGGACTCGGCATATGGACGATATCACGTCTCGTGTGACGCGTCGGTTTTGCAATTTTTTGAAGTTCTTGTGGAACTTTTTAAAAGAAAGAAAGACCCCGTGTTAGAGATGGACTAAGTTGTTTCTTCTTCTGGAACAGAACCATGTGTTCCTGTTCCGAAAATATACTATGTTCCGAATAACAGTTCCAAAATAAGTCCAAGGTTTAGGCACAGGCAGTGGGGAATTAGAAATTATCAACGAACCTCATAAATGCTATTTCGAAAGTTGTTTCCTCGCTGCTAGTTTCAAGCTTTAATTTTAATGTCTCTTGAAAACGCTAAAACATGGTTTCATCACAACGAATTGGGTATTAATAAAATCTGAAGAATTGCGTTAATTTTCAGGTTTGTTCTGTTGTTAAATGTTTTATTTTTCAGGTATTTTATCAATTTTCTTTAATCATAAATTAGTTTCGACAGACAGACGAGGGTAACAGTTATAGTTTAACTGACGTTTTTATCTGGGAAAGAAGGCAGGTATTGGAAAATATGAAACATGTAGGCCTAATTCAATAACATTTGGTATGTTTGCCCATGTTTTTATATTCGGCCTATAAATATAGTCTATTTCTAACATTCCTAATGAACACATTGCAGTGGATAGCTCAACACAAACATCCACAAATTACGGTAGAAGAATGCTTTGACGATGCACGTGGTTTATCGCAGCGAGAATAATTCATACGAACAGGGCGTTGCTAGATCAATCCCGCTGGAGTCCAGGCTTTTTCTTTCGGAACAGGATGTTCCGGCGTACTGTTCATTTAAAGATCAGTTCCGAGTCCGGAACAATTCCGAAATATCTGTTGTGTTATTTTTTGCCCATTTCATTCCGTGTGGAATGTGGCGCTTTATATCCAGTCACTGCGTTCTTCTTTGAAATTATATGTCAGTGAGAGAGTCAGTTGATTGTCAGTGCCGATACTGATGTATTTCCCTTGAATTCTAGGAGAAACCTACCGTTATCAAAACGCTAGTTATAAGGGCCTCCTACTCATACAGACCCCTGTCTTCAAGGAGAGGCAAGTCGGAAGTACGGAATGCGTCCGCCCACACACGCTTGCAATGATTTGCTACTAAAGATGGATAAGAACTCACCTTTTATGTTTATGATTAGCCTATAAACTGTGAATGCTTGGTAAACTTGATTATTAAGAACGGATGAGAAAACATACTCGAAGTCGTTCAGGAGACAAAAACAAATATCCCGAAGGAAAACAATAATGACAAACTCCATAATCATCTTCTTACTACACTAACGCTTAGTGCTACAGGCAGAAATTCTGAGATTTACCGTAATCTACGTCTGTTTGTGTTGAGCTATCCACTGCAATTTGTTCATTAGGAGTGTTAGAAATAGACTATACCGAGATCGATAGCTGCAGTCGCTTAAGTGCGGCCAGTATCCAGTATTCGGGAGATAGTGGGTTCGAACCCCACTATTGGCAGCCTTCAAAGATGGTTTTCCGTGGTTTCCCATTTTCACACCAGGCTCATGCTGGGGCTGTACCTTAATTAAGGCCACGGCCGCTTCCTTTCCACTCCTAGGCCTTTCCTATCCCATCCCATTGTCACCATAAGACCTATCTGTGTCGGTGCGACGTAAAAGTACTTGTAAAAAAAAGAAATAGACTATATTTATGGGCCGTGTCTAAAAACATGGCAGTGCCAATATCATCATCATCATCATCATCATCATCATCATCATTTTACCCCCCAGGTTCGGTTTTTCCCTCGGACTCAGCGAGGAATACCGCCTCTACCGCCTCAAGGGCAGTGTCCTGGAGCTTCAGACACTTGGTCGGGGGATACAACTGGGGAGAATGACTAGTACCTCGCCCAGGCGGCCTCACCTGCTATGCTGAACAGGGGCCTTGCGGGGGATGGGGAAGATTGGAAGGGATAGACAAGGAAGAGGGAAGGAAGCGGCCGTGGCCTTAAGTTAGGTACCATCCCGGCATTTGCCTGGAGGAGAAGTGGGAAACCACGGAAAACCACTTCCAGGATGGCTGAGGTGGGAATCGAACCCACCTCTACTCAGTTGACCTCCCGAGGCTGAGTGGACCCCGTTCCAGCCCTCGTACCACTTTTCAAATTTCGTGGCAGAGCCGGGAATCGAACCCGGACCTCCGGGGGTGGCAGCTAATCACGCTAACCACTACACCGCAGAGGCGGACGGCAGTGCCAATATACCAAATGTTATTGAATTAGGCCTACATGTTTCATATTTTTCAATACCTGCCTTCTTTTGCCAGATGAAAACATTAGTTAAACTATGATAATAGACATTTACAAACCGGGCGAGTTGGCCGTGCGGTTAGGGGCGCGCAGCTGTGAGCTCGCATCCGGGAGATAGTGGGTTCGAACCCCACTATCGGCAGCCCTCAAAGATGGTTTTCCGTGGTTTCCCATTTTCACATCAGGATGGGATATAGAGCCATATTTGAAATACTTATTTGATTACTGATTGCATGAAGGAGCGATACCTAATTAATGGAGAGTTGCAATAGTACCTGCTGTTGCTGTACCTTAATTAAGGCCACGGATGCTTCCATCTCATTCCTAGGCCTTTCCTGTCCCATCGTCGCCATAAGACCTATCTGTGTCGGTGCGACGTAAAGCAAATAGCAAAAAAATAAGACATTTACAAAACGATACAAAATTTGAAAACTTGAAAAGCACCTGAGGTTGATAAGATTTCTGGGAATATATTAAAGGCTATGGGATGGGATATAGAGCCATATTTGAAGTACAGACTCCAACTCTCGTGGACCCAACTATAGGGAGTTTATTTTCGCTAATGTTTCGTAATTTGAAATCTCTTGTGGATAATGGACTCTACAGTAGTAACAGCGGTAATGGCAGTAAAGAGGACATTGAAATAAGACCACGCCGGGTTTTTAGACAACCTTCATTGTCAGTGGCTTTGCAGTCAAAGATACACTTCATATTAGCAAGATCTTAGCTGAATCTCTCTCTCTCTCTCTCTATATATATATATATATAATTGGATGTTGGTATGTTTGAAGCTAATAGACTCCAAAACTACTGGACCGATTTCGCTGAAATTTTCACAGTTTGTTCTTATTAGATCTGAAAGGGATTATGAAGCGGTTTGAACGAAATCTGATTGGTAGTTCGGCACTAAGGGGTGAAAAATAAAATAGGCGAAGATAAGCAAAATTACTGTAGGGGCAAGAAACCCCTAAAGGAAGGGATGAAACTTAAAAATCCGAAAATGACGATATTAGTGACGAATTCATAGTCTTTGGGGTAGCTGAGATGAACTGTGACACTCTGAATGCCGTTTAAGTCAACGTTCCCAATCGGTATGGTATACATATTATGACTTACTGTTTGGGAAAGAACACTGTAGGGTAAGACACACATACGGGCGGGATCGTACAACTGAAGATGTTACAGACGTTAAAATTGGTATTTATTATCTTCTTTAAAAATAAACATTTTTTTTTTTGAAAATCCGTAAACTATATTATCGGGATTAAATGTTCATAAAATTATTGAAATGGGCAGGAAAAACAATATGACTACGAGAGGCACATCAAGATGAGTTGTTGGACCTGCTGTGGAGCGGCGCACGGGTCCACCAGCACATTATACAGTAAATCGTGTAGGACAGCGGCTGCATTCACAAACACAACAAGTTATTCGACACCTCAAAAAGCAAATTTTGTTTCCTCTGCATTGGCTGTTTAATATCGTAATCTTATCAAAACTACTTGGCATTCTGAGCGAGTTTGAACGAAATGCAGGTTAAATTTCAGTCTTGGATTTTACCGCTTCGTAATAACAGTCCATCGTTTGTGCATCGCATTCGATGATCGACATCGCTCTTCAGAGCCATCTACAGCGAAATACAGTAAACTTCAGATCTGACATAAAATTGTGGCGTTTGTGAAACAAGTTCTACAAGTTACAATATTTTGCCTGTCATGTAACAGAAACGTGTACCATTTATGGAACACAAAATTATCATGTGACATATTGACAAATTTTGTCAGATCTGACATAATTGTCAAATTTGTCGCACCTTTAGATATCGCCCTTACTCTCCCTAAATATTGTCTCTCTGGTGTTGATTTGCCGCAGAGGGCTAATTATTGCAAATAGAATTTTGTGAAGGCGCTCATTTAATTCACAGACGCATAACAATCTTAGAATATGATCATCATCATTCCGTGTCCGGTCAGCATTTCCAAAATGTAGCGACTCCGATGGCCTTGTTGTTCGCCTCGATCAGGTCCTGTGTAGTGCAGGGATGTTCTAGTAGGGGACAGATGAGCAGGTGGTTCGGATCTTGTGTTACACCACACTCGCAGGATGCGTCTCCATCAGCTGGAAGTATGGCCCATTTTTGCATATTGGTCTTGCAAAGAGGTACGCCCACCCTAAGACGATTAAGTGATCTCCAAATAGGGTAGGGCAGGTCATTTCCTGGAGCTAGCTCTTCCTTTGCAGGAGCATCAGGCGGCAGCACGCTCTTCCACCTGGTGACGCGGTTAGACTCAGGTGTTCCTACCAGTGGTTGAGTCCTGGTGATGAAGCTCTTTCTCGACTTCAGTCGACAGACTACAGCCTGGTGATCATGCAGTGGGTGGCGAGAATCATTAGTCTGCTTTGTCCTCTCTGCATCAGCAGCAACAGCCCTTCTGATAGCGGGGGGAGCTATTCCAACAATCGGGTAGAGTTTGTCAACTAGGGTTGGCTTCAGACATCCCGACAAGATACGTACAGTCTCGTTGATTGCAATGTCAACCTCCTTGGTGTGAGTGGATGCACTCCACACAGGTGAAGCGTTCTCTGCAGCGGACACACACAAAGCAACAGCAGAGGTTCTCAGGACGTGAGGGCTTGCTCCCCAGGTTGTGGCTGTGAGCTTTCTCAAAATATTGTTCCGTGAACTAACTTTCAGCCTGGTGTTGTGGCAATGTTTCTTGAAGGACAGTGTTCGGTCAAGAGTAACACCTAGATACACAGGTGTTGGACAATGTTCTAGTCGTTTGCCTTGCCATATAATGTCCAGTTCCCGCCGAGCTTCTCTATTCCTTAAGTGAAATGCGCACACCTGAGTCTTGTTGGGATTTGGCTTATGATTGCCTTCATAGTAAGAGCCGAGAGTATCTAGTGCAGAAGTCAACTTTTCCTCCACCTCTTCAAATGTCTTTCCTTGGACAGCCACTGCAGTATCGTCGGCATAGATGAAAAGCCTGGTATGTTCCATTATGGGCTGATCATTAGTGTAAATGTTAAAGAGCACAGGGGCTAGCACACTGCCTTGAGGTAAACCGTTCTTTTGTACGCGCCATCTGCTCTTCTTACCATGGAGAGAGACTTGGAATCTTCTATTCTGCAGGAGAATGCCAATAAGAGATGTTAGTTGATAATCATTAGTGAGCTGGTAAATTTTCCTCATTAATTTCCTGTGGTTGATGGTGGCATAGGCAGCTGTTAAGTCAACAACTCTGAGACATCAACTGAAAAAGTGAAAAGTTCGCAAGTTACGGTTACGGAATTCCATTCTGATTCCAGGCCGTGAAAAAGGGCGTGCCTTCCCTGTGAGGTAGGCCTCGCACACAGTACGTTGTAAATACAATGTTAACATGCAGATCAAGTTCGGGTGTGGTGAATCACACACGCGTGTGTCGATTTTCTTATATCCGGGAATTCCTTACCAGAGAAAGTGATAGTGACTGAATGGACTTTGAATCTCATCAAAACTAATGAGTCTGTTCTTCCTATTAATGTAATAAATCTATATGTATATAAAATAAGAGTTGTTTCTGTGCATTGCTCGGTATTTAAAAAGAATGGCATTTCTGTATCGGTCGTGTCCACAGTAACAAAGGTATGTGTACTCTTGAATTTTCCGTCTTGTCTGTATGTATGTGTGTACGCGTATCGTGAGAGAATGGCTGAATAGAATTCTATGAAAATGCGATGTATAAAGCCAGGGAAATGAGTCACTACAATCTAGGCTATAAATAATTTTACTCACGCTGAGTTGAAAGGGTAGTTTAGGGTAAGGCCTAAAATTGAATTCTCAAATATCTTTGTTATTAATGGTCCTATAGATAAATACTACGTAAGTAAAGTTATATAGAATAAATTTCCATCACTTATGTCCTATACAATTTTACCGTGCTGGCTATAACATACAGGTCCTACTAAAAGTTTAAGGACACCTGCGTGTTTCATGAATATGATTCCTGTCCTTAATTTTTAGTCTCACGAGTAAGATTTTTTTTTTTTTTTTTTTTTTTTTTTACAGGGAATTAGTACATATTTAGAGGAACGTTTCCTGAAATTTTCATTAATATATCGCTGTTTGTTTTGAAGTAACCGATTTTGTTGTTTATGATCATTGGAAAGAAAGTTGCTATATTTTGAGTACTTGAGGAGATCTCGACAGTGCAATGTGGGGATTACATTAAACATTTTTGTTATGGAGAAACACAGATCCTGTAGAATATTTATAATTGTAATAGAGCAACAGAATAAAAGCCTTCGTGGCTCAGGTGGCAGCGCGCCGGCCTCTCACCACTGGATACCGTGGTTCAAATTCCGGTCATTCCACGTGAGATTTGTGCTGGACAAAGCGGGGGCAGGACAGGTTTTTCTCCGGGTACTCCGGTTTTCCCTGTCATCTTTCATTCCAGCAACACTCTCCAATATCATTTCATTTAGTTAATCATTGCCCGAGAGGAGTGCTACAGGCTTCGGCAGCCGGCACATTTCCTATCCTCGCCGCTAGATAGGGGCTCGATTCATTCCATTCCTGACCCGGTCGAATGACTTCAAACAGGCTGTGGATGTTCATTTTCAATAGAGCAACAGAATATGTTCCCATTTTTTTAAAATCCCCTCCGTAATAGAACCACAGAAAGAGGTCATAAAACAAACACTCCTTGACCCTAGCTGGACAGGAGGCCCCTCAAGCTACCGAGATCGTTTGTGTGTACGGTGTAGTGTAAATATACCATTATAACGTGACACACAAACGATTTGGGTAGCCTGAGGGATCTCCTGTCCAGCTAGGGTCAAGGAGTGTTTGTTTTATGACCTCTTTCTGTGGTTCTAATACGAGGGGATTTTTAAAAATGGGAACATATTCTGTTGCTCTATTACAATTATAAATATTCTACAGGATCTGTGTTTCGCCATAACAAAAATGTTTTATGTAATCCCCATATTGCACTGTCGAGATCTCCTCTATTCAAAATATAGCAACTTTCTTTTCCAATGATCATAAACAACAAAATCGGTTACTTCAAAACAAAGAGCGATATTTTAATGAAAATTTCAGGAAACGTTCCTCTAAATATGTACTAATTCCCTGTAAAAAAAAAAAAAAAAAATCTTACTCCTGAGACTAAAAATTAAGGACAGGAATCATATTCATGAAACACGCAGGTGTCCTTTTGGTAGGACCTGTAGATACCGTATTCATGAATTTCGATTTTAGTTGCTGAATCCTTATCAACGTCGAACCACGAGAAAATAGGTGAACAGAATTGAATGAAAATCGGTGTGTACAGTCGGGGAATAAAGCAGTACAGTCTATGCTGGATGGAATGGAAGTTTAGGAGAAGGCGTTTAAATTTGAATTTTTAAATACCCATGTTTTTGGTCCTATCGAATAGCACTACATAGCAGAAGTTATAGAGAATTTCCAGTCTTACCTAAGCAGCGGACGGAAGTAGACGTTAGGAGCGGACAGTGCCGGTAGAGCGGGAGCGCTGTGTGTGCGGCGAGTGGGAAGAAAGACGGGAGGGAAGAGGAAGATGATTGGTGTGGACCAATATCGGGTGGTTATTGGAAGATGGCAGGGAAGACGAAAGATGGAAACAGCCTGGAGTGAAGGAGGTAAAGTAGAAACGAGAATGATGGGTGAGATAATACAGGTGGCAGCGGTGATTATGGTACTGTTAGTTATAGGGGGCGTGGAAACAAATCCCGGTCCGACTCACAGTGGCAACATGAACTGGGAAGACGTGGAGGTTATTCATATAGAGAATTTCCGATCATTTAAGTCTTATACAGTTTTACCGTACCGACTATGATAATAGAATTGATGAATTTAAACTTTTTTGTTTAGTCGATATCAATGCCAAGCATTGCTAATATGGAAATGTTGTTCAGTCGTTTTAACCGGCGATGGTTTTTCTCATGACTGTAAGGTGTAAAACCGCGTGGTCATCGGTCCGTATCGACGATTATAAAAAGCGAGAAAAAATTGTAAAGGAACGATCACTTGAAGTCAAGAGGGAATCACGAAAGAAGAAAGAAATGTCTTTACATTAGATGCTCTAATGTCGGAAGAAAACTAAATGTGAATGACTACAATATCGAAAGTTCATAAAACGGATCAAGAATAACTTTACATTGACCATTGTTGTGATGGCTTTGTCTCTTCTGCTGCCACTCATCTCAGATAGATGAAATTACCGCTGCGTTCCGAGTTAAATAAACAGCATGCCTGAATGTTGGCGGGAAGTAACTGAGGATTTAGATAACTTTGCCTATGCTGTATGATTTTCTCATCAGCGACGGATACAACATCCAGTGTTACGATTAAAACAAAAACCGTTTGCTTTATTGCTCTATTTCAGAATTACCCAATAAGTGTACACACACACACACACACATTAATTGCTATCTATTTACAAGTCTTTACCCCGAGACGGTTATACTATAAGACAGCTCTTTCACTTTCTGTCCTGCTAGCTCAGTCACTTTACACACCAACAGCCTTTGCTGGGCTGAGTGGCTTAGACGGTTGAGGCGCTAGCCTTCTGACCCCAACTTGGCAGGTTCGATCTTGCCTCAGTCCGGTGGTATTTGAAGGTGCTCAAATACGTCAGCCTCGTGTCGGTAGATTTACTGGCACGTAAAAGAACTCCTGCGGGACTAAATACCAGCACCTCGGCCTCTCCGAAACCCATTAAAGTTTTGGGACGTAAAGCAAATAACGTTATTATTATTATTATTATTATTATTATTATTATTATTATTATTATTATTATTATTCACAACAGCCTTTCGCAGACAGGCTCGAATACAGACCACAACACGACGACTGTTGCTTAGTTCGACTCCAGCAACAGCTCAACAGTGCTAACCAGCTGGACAATACCCCTCACAATAAATACCATTAATACGGTTCCTGTTCTACTCACGGCAGCTGCTCCTCACGCCGACCCTGCGACGGTCCTCAGTCTACGATATTACATACACACAAACACACACACACTGTACTCCATATTCAGTACATCAGCGCGACGCTTGACCCTCTGACACAAAACTCCTCGTTCAGACCGGTGGGACACGAACTCCGCAATTCAGCAGAAGTCGAGAAAGGATACCCTACCCGAATTCCGCAACTTACCCTTCGGCTAGCATGTACCTGGCGGCAAAGAAGATCTAGCAGTGGTGAATCTGGTGCCGAGAAAGTAAGGTACTGCGAAGTCCTGTTTAGACGTTTAGGATAGTGATACTGAAGATGGAGAACAGTGTAAAAGTACAGTATAGTGAAAGGGGTCAGATACTCCTACTTTTTAAAATACATGCTAATTTTTATTTTTAAGGCTAATTTTGACTAAAAATAGATGCTAATTTTGATTTTAAAAACAGATGCTAATTTTGATTTTAAAAACAGATGCTAATTTATATTTTTTAAGTAATGGCTAATTTGATATTTTTAAATGTCCATTCCCTGGTTATGTCATTAAAATTGAAAAAGTTTACAAGGATCGCCCTTTATATAGACTACATCACGCTGTAGGCTGTTAGGTAATAGGGAACATGCATGATCCGGGGTTTTAATTAAAAATATGCTAATCTGATTCAAAATTTCATGCAGAATTCAAAAATGTGATCAGAATGTACAAAAAATAACTCCAAACATGATAAAAATCTACGAAAATGTCACGTCACGCAAGTACGCGATCTCATTGGTCTGACGTCATCGTACAGGTTGACTGAATTAGCAGACGAAATAACACGTAGTGCGCTGTGAGAAGCAGGATACACTTCGCGTATTTCTACTTTACGTTAGTGTCTAGTATTATTAAATTCGAGGTCTATACATCGGATAATAATCTGCGTGGTATATTTTAGACTTAAAATGAATCCTGCGCAGACAGTGAGGCAGAAAACTTATAAATGGTGTAGAGTTCCGATGTGCAATAGCACATCGCATACCATACCAAACAAATTGTTTATACATGTTCCAAAGACGCTAAAACTAGGGAGAAATGGATTTTGGCGAGCCGGAGAAATGCTGGTGATATATCGGGAAAGTCTACAGTTTATTTTTTTGAAGATTTTAACGTAAGATGAATTTGTTTGAATTTTCAAATCACTTTTCCATGTCCGCTGTTCTAGTGGTAAAACTTTAAATTTTAATGTATGATGCTTTATTTAAATGCTTCAATTACATCTTGGAATATGAAAGTAATAAACAGTGCATTAAATAATGCTGATTATTAAAGTATTCTCCAAACCTAACCTATGTTTTGGGTGATCCATGTCAAGATAATAAATCAAAGGGGTTATGAACCATTTTGACAGCTCTAATTCTACCAATATATCTTGGCATGGGACAGTTATGTATGTCTTTATTAATGAGCTTAATTGGTAAAGAAATTTAGGCTATATCTAAATACTCTATAAAGCAACAAAGAATAGGCGTGTACATCATGAAAGGAAACAACGTGAATTTAACAAATGTATAACTCTACACAAAACCAATGCTTGTTTGTTGGGGTCTTATAAGTTAACAATGCTCAATTATAATAATTATCATAATATTAATGAAATAAATACCATAATTGCACACAGGCGAAAATAGTGATGTAGGTGTTTAAAATATTATCCAACTTAGCCTAAGTTTTAGGTTATACAAGCCAAGTCAATAAACCGAAGGGTAAAAATACCGCGCGAGTTGGCCGTGCGGTTAGGAGCGCGCAGCTGTGAGCTCGCATCAGGGAGATAGAAGGTTTTGAACCCCACTTCTGGCAGCCCTGAAGATGGTTTTCCGTGGTTTCCCATTTTCACACCGGACAAATGCTGAGGCTGTACCTAAGGCCACGGCCGCTTTGTTCCCATTCCTAGGCCTTTCCTGTCCCATCGTCGCCATAAGACCTATATGTGACGGTGTGACGTAAAGCAAACAGCAAAAACAAAAAAAAAGTAAAAGTCACAGCACCCAAAGACATTCCTGTATTGAGCGACTAAAATGTCACCAGGACACTTTTCTTTACTGATATGCTCAGCTTGTTAAAAGCCAAATGCAATTAATGTTATTGGCTTCACGCCCCGCTAACTACTTCTACGATTTTCGGAGACGCCGATGTGCAGGAATTTAGTCCGGCAGTTCTTTTACGTGCCAGTAAATCTACCGACACGAGGCTGACGTATTTGAGCACCTTCAACTACCACCGGACTGAACCAGGATCGAACCTGCCAAGTTGGGGTCAGAAGGCCAACACCTCAACCGTCTGAACCACTCAGCCCAACTTGTGAAAACTAGATGAAGTCATATTTATCTTTATCATGTTTAACTTTTTCCCTCCACAAAGATATTTAATTCTCTTTCATGGGCCCCGGAAGTGGGTAGGCCAGTTGCCCCAACCATAAATATTTTTTTTTTTTTTCAGAAATGATAGGTTATAGACCTACAGTACTATGATCTTTCTTTCTTTCCTTCTTTCTTTCTTTCTTTCTTTCTTAATCAGTTTATCCTTCAGGGTTGGTTTTCTCTCGAACTCAGCGAGGGATTTCACCTCTACCACTTCAAGGGCAGTGTCCTGGAACATGAGACTTTGAGTATGGTGATGAAACTGGTGAGGAGGGCCATTACCTCGCCCAGGCGGCCTCACCTGTTATGCTCAACAGGGGTCTTGTTGGAGGATGGGAGGATCGGAAGGGATAGACAAGGAAGAGGGAAGGAAACGGCCGTGGCCTTAGGTGCCTGGAGGAGAAGTAGAAAAATACGAAAAACCACTTCGAGGATGGCTGAGGTGCGATTCGAAAACCTTCTACTAAGTTGACCTCCCGAGGCTGAGTAGACCCCGTTCCAACCCTCGTACTATTTGTTTTCAACTTTCATGGCAGAGCCGGGAATCGAAACCGGGCCTCCGGGAGTGGCACACATTAACCACTACATCACAGAAGCGGAGGACTAGTACTATAATGCTACCTATATGTTTATGTTAGTGCTGAAATCCGATTTCTTACTTTACTAATGCTGAAAGCCCGAAAATGTAATGTTATTCTTTAATAGGGGAATCAGTCTAGAAGGAAATGTTGAAAGTGATGTGATATCTATCCAGGTTCGTTGTTATCCTAATACTATGGGTTACAGTACATTGCACGTATATAAAAGACGCCACTTACAAACTTGCTTGTTATCCGCTAATTTCTGCGGCCACAAAAGTCACATTTTTCAAGAATGATGACATCTACACATGGTAGATTGTCTGACTGTGCTGTTTTGAACCTTTCTTCTGACATTTCGAAGTTATTCGCGATCATGAATAATAAACAATCGGCTTTTAGCAACGGCTGATGCACAACGGCTGGTAGAGCTCCATGCGGTACTGGATCGTGACGTCACAGCGCACCGCTTACGTCAGAGGCCGTTTCACTCGCCTAGCGGAAAGGCACTATTAAATATTTTTTTAATGGTATAAAACAAGGCAACATACCACAATGTAATACGTTTACGTACTATTTCATTGGTGTACTTTTCAAAAAAAATATTTTTGAAATTGATGCATGTTCCCAATTGGTTGTATTCGGACGTCACACTTCTACCCTGCGCTATGGACATCATTCTGTTGCTGCTCTACATGACGTCATTAGTTGGTCAACATAGATAGTCTTCCAAGGTCACTACAGTTCCCCTTCACCACGACTTGAACCGCAGTGATTCAGAATTTGATGAAATTTCCTCTCTTTCTTGGTGATACAGAAACATAGCTGCTTTGCTGTTTACATGTTATTGTGTTTAAAATAGAGTATATTTTTAAGTAATTCTTGTTAGGGTATTTTTGTCTTTTAAGGACATTTTTGTTAATTTCTTTCGTTTTCGAGGCATTGAATGTTGACCTAGTGCATCATTTTTGTTCTTTTGCCCTGATATTTCACATTTACTGTACAAATTTTATGCATTAATACTCACGTTTTGTACATTTTATTCATTTTCTCTACTTATTCACTATCTCCATTTTAACGTTCTTTTTATTCTATTGAGCGATTTGGCCGTGCGGTTAAGGCGCGTAGCTGTGAGCTTGCATTCGGGAGATAGTGGGTTCGAACCCCATTGTCGGCAGCCCTGAAGATGGTTTTCCGTGGTTTCTCATTTTCACACCAGGCTTAGTTAAGGCCACGGTCGCTTCCTTGCCACTCCTGACCCTTTCCTATCCCATCGTCGCCATAATAGCTATCTGCGTCGGTGCGACGTACAGAAAATTGTTAAAAAATATAAGGAACGATCACTCCAAAATGAGTGAGAGGTAGATACGGACCGCCCCAGCAGGTTTCATATATGTAGTTAAAACTCACTCTTCCCGAAAAGTTAGATTCCAACCTTGGAGTGACTCACGTGAGTACGTCCGGTGAGGTGGAGTGGGTGTGTGTTGATCAACGTCGGCCAACACAAACATGCGATGGCCCGAGCGCTGTGCAGAGAACAGTTAAGGCCGTGGGTAAATGTAGGCTAGTCTTTATCTCTGCGCGAATAACGGTCGCTTGGGACCAACACTTTCTGATTTACATCCAGTGATGTCTTACAGTCATGACTAGAGTTTCATTCATTCAAGTTGCGATCTTCTGAAACCTGCAAAGGTAAGCATGACGTTATACAATTTCTCCTGTTTCTTTCTTTCTTTCTTTCTTTCTTTCTTTCTTTCTTTCTTTCTTTCTTTCTTTCTTTCTTTCTTTCCTAGTGTGTACATATCTGGCTGTATCCTCCCCGCTAGATGGGGG
The DNA here is from genome assembly GCF_040414725.1 of Anabrus simplex. Lineage (NCBI taxonomy): Eukaryota > Metazoa > Arthropoda > Insecta > Orthoptera > Tettigoniidae > Anabrus > Anabrus simplex. The sequence continues at coordinate 100,314,151 of NC_090277.1, read as the reverse complement.
CTTCACTCATTCCATTCCTGACCCGGTCGAATGACTGGAAACAGGCTGTAGATTTTCGTTTCATATATATATTAAAAGAGTTTTGATGTGTGTTCTCCCAGGATGGCAATATAGTAAGCGAGATTGAATCAAGGCGTAGTAAAGCTATTCCAGTGAGCTCGCAGTTGCGATCAACAGTGTTCTGTAAGAAGGAAGTCACCTCCCAGACGAAACTATCTTTACATAGGTCTGTTTTCAGACCAACTTTGCTTTATGGGAGCGAAAGCTGAGTGGACTCAGGATACCTTATTCATAAGTTAGGAGTAACAGACATGAAATTGGCGAGAATGGCAACAATGGCAGGAGGGTACTCGGATAGAGGCGATAATGGCTAAGTTAGGAATGAACTCGGTGGATGAAGCTGTACGCATAAACCGGATTCGGTGGAGGGGTCATGTGAGGCGAATGGAGGAGGATAAGTTATCTTGGAGAATAATGGAGTCTGTTATGGAGGGTAAGAGAAGTAGAGGGAGACCAAGTCGATAACGCGCTTCTTATGTAGTATTCATAAAGCCATTGAAAAAAAGGGCAGGCAAAACAATATGACTGCGAAGACATATCGAGACGAGTTGTCTGACCTATTCATGACGAGTGCGCGGAGCAGAACGGGTCCTTTGGTTCTTCTTCTTCTTCTTCTACTTCTTCTTCTTCTTTCCGATGAGGCCTGCTAAGGACCATGTGCTAGTTTCAGTTCAGTTCTTCATACTTTATTGTTTTCTCTCCGTTCCTTCCATTATTCTTTCATCCTTCCACAGTGCTGTTTCTTTCTGTCCTCTGGTCACTTCGCACGAGGTTTCTTGTTCAGTCTTTCTTAGAATCCTTCCATACTTACTACCCTTTTTCTAAAAATCTCTCTGTCCATAGTTTCTTCTCCTCTTGTATTATTTCTTTCTAAATCTTTCTTTACTTCTTGAAATCCAGCTAGTTGTTGCCTTTTTGTCCCAAAGGTACTTGAACATCCTTTTTGTTAATCTGGAATCATCCATTCTGTACAAAAAAATTACAATTTTCTTTTTATTGTTTTTTATTGTTATATTTTCTATGTTCCTGTATATTTCATCATTAGATCTTAATTTCCATACTTCAGTTGTTTCACAGGGCCTAAGATTTTTCTCATGGCTCTGGTTATTATTATTATTATTATTATTATTATTATTATTATTATTATTATTATTATTATTATTATTATGTGCGTATGGACCCAATGGATCACGCAAAGCTCTAACGATTCTGTTTTCTGAGTTGCCAAACAGCTCTCATCCTTTCTCCGTGGATCCTTTTTCGTTCTTCTGTCCACTTTGCTCCAGTCTTCTTTTTCACTTCGTTCTCTGGTTGCACTTTCCATCCATTAATTTTTTTCCTATAAAGGTTTCTGTCCGCAGTGTCATTTGGGTTTATTATTATTATTATTATTATTATTATTATTATTATTATTATTATTATTATTATATGCGTTAGGCCCTCTAAGGAGAGCACGTAGAACCATTAGTTAGCATTCTTCTTCTTGTTCCTCTTATCCTCCCAAAACTTCTTCATCCTCGCACTGTGAGTCTGTCGTCTTTTTCTTGAGTCCATGCCTCCTGGAGTTTCAAGTTTCTTGTACATTGTCTGGCTGCGAAGCTGTGCAAGTTAATTTTGTGTCTAAATGTAGCCCGCAATATAGATACAAAGCTAATTGGGGGTAACAAACCAAACGAAATGCAATTACTCTGTAACGAGCAACTGGGAGACCACGGGTCCCTTTAATCAGTATACTCAGGTGTCTCTAAACAACCTCCGAAAATTTGTCGACAGAGATGGGGTTAATCTTGTGTGCTTCTGCTGGGCTGAATGCTTCAGTCGGGTGGTATTTGAAGGTGCTCAACTACGTCAGTCTCGTATCGGTAGATTTACTGGCACGTAAACTACTCCTGCGGGACTAAATTCCGGCACCTTGACGTCTCCCAAAATCGTAACAGTAGTTTGTTTTGTTTGTTGGGTATTCAGCCTGAAGGCTGGTTGGATCGTCATCAGGTCCACCATTAGCTGTCATAGATGGCCTAGGTGTCACTGAAGAGGCGTACTAGGGAAATGAGGAGTGAGGTAGTTTCCCCGTTGCTTTCCTCACTGCGCCAGAAGTTGCTATTGCATATCAGTCTGCCAAGCCCACTGAAATGCGTGCACCAACCGACCCTATGAGCGATATTTTCACACCTTTCATAGCAGGGACTGGCTGCATAAGGAATGACATTACCAGCATCCATCATACCTCAGTCGCTTTCATATTGTCAAAGCCAAGGATAAGACTGAGACAGGTCAATGAAAGTAACAAATTTATTCTAGCCCACACCAGAAGACATAGTGCACTGTAAACACTAGGTCCTGCCAGCAAAGGCAAAACAGTAGTTAATGGGACGTAAAGCAAAGAATTATTATATCTGGTGCTTCTTCCATCATCAGTTCTCCAAAAGCAACATCCCTGCCTTACACCCTTCTTGACGGGTACTGGGTTCGAATGTCCATTCTTCAGGGATACAAGAGCATTATGACCTTGGTACAAATCCCAAGTGTGGGCAGTAAAAATGTAGCCGAAAGCAGGTAGAAAGGCTTTTTTTAAAAAAGGACCAGTAAGACAAAAACGACGAAAAAAGGCCAAAAAAGACAAAACCCACCATTTTCAAGCCTACATTTACCCTAAATGAATATATATTATGTTGGGCCTCATCTCCGGACACTCGAAGAAAAAATCCTATCTTTAAAGCTAATTTTCAGGGGGGAAAATTCCCCCCTGGAATGTTTCCCGTTAAGTTTAAAAGTCAAGAAATAAATGCATATCACTTGACAACTCTGGTTTGATGATGTTGGTTGTTGTTTAAAGGGGCCTAACATGTAGGTCTTCGGCCCCTGATGGTACGAAATGAGACAAAAATGCATTGCCAGTTTAAAAGTCCAAAATTCATCCACTGACTAGAATTGAAAAAGTGGTGATGAAGAATGAAAAGATAAATATGAATTTAAAGTAATCAGCGGAGCCAACTCACAATCAATTCCAAAATCGATCCACTGGCTAGAATTCAAAAAGATGACGATGAACAATGATTATGAACTTAAAACAATCAGCGGATCCGACCCGCAATCAGTTCTGGTTTAGACAGGCTTAAAGCTGTACTCATTAATAATCTTACACAGCTTCTCTATTCCTGTACATTACATCTCTCATGCTCGCTCTGGCCTTGGCCTATGATGACGATACCTTAGAGGAGGTTCAGGTAGGAGTATTCTTTAGTTCTTGTTGAGAGCAAGACTGAGCGAGATAACGTATTTATTTCTTCTTGAATCGTTATGCCTGACTAAGGAGCGCTTTTGAACTTATTAGCACTTTCTGTTTTTCTTTTCTTCTCTTCCCAATATCTCCTCGTCCTCTCGCTGTGTTCCCTTTTACGTTGTTCAGTCCATCCTGTGATTAGTCGGGTGGGCTTTACAGAAAATTTGTGTTTGTGAATTAAGGTTCTGAATTTTATTGTATCTGAGATAATTTCTTTATTAATGCCCATTTCATTTAGATCTTTGTTGGTTTCTTTTAGCCAATTACTGTGATTTTTTCTCTGATAAGGCTAAGTTTAACATTTTCTTCGTAAACCTGTTTTTATCCATTCTATACAAGTGACCATAAAATTGTAAACGCCGTTTCCTGATGGTATCTGTGATTTTTTGCCTGTAACTGGACACATTTCATGTGATTTCTAATTCTTCCAAATTCCATTTTCGCATTTTGATCCTAAGGTTTTCCTGAGGATTTTTCTTTCTTGTTTTTCGATAATCTTACTTCGAGATTTGCTACCAATGATAATACTTTCAGATGCATAAAGTGGTTCTGTCGTGATTTTGCCTTGTTTGATACAGTTCCATTATTGTATCTCTTCCAAGTAATTTGAACTTTTGCAATTCTTTCTTTGTTAGCTTGCTGATTTAACCCTGTTGGTTCAGTAATTTCACCTAGATACTTAAATTTGTCTACTTAAGCGGTATTTCCATATTTGATGATTAACGGTTGACTGTCGAAACCCGATCTCGTCCCTTCCATATACTTTGTCTTTTCATAAGAAATTTGGTGTTCTGTTTTGGCCGCTATTTCATGGAGTTTTTCTACAGACTGGATTGCTTCCTGCCTGTTGTTGAATAGGATAACAATGGCATCAGCAAATACTAGGCAATTGAGGTGAATTTTGTTTTGGATACATCTACCAATGTTTATACGTTTAGTTTCATTTTGCATACGTCAGCCTCGTGTCGGTAGATTTACTGGCACGTAAAAGAACTCCTGCGGGACAAAATTCCGGCACCTCGGCATCTCCAAAAACCATAATTTAAGAGTAGTTAGTGGGACGTAAATCCAATAACATTATTATTATTATTATTATTATTATTATTATTATTATTATTATTATTATTATTATTATTATTATTATTATTATTATTATTATTATTATAGTTTCATTTTGCCATATCCTAATCACAGTTTCCAGAACTAAATTAAACAGCCAGGAAGATAATTCATCCCCTTGTCTGATTCCTGTTTTGATTTCAAATGGTTTAGAAACTTCTAAACATTTTACTTTCGATGTTGTGTCGATCAAAGTTTGCTTGATCAGTTCTGTTGTTTTCTTGTCAACTTGGAATTCCTCTAGCTCGTTAAACACCGTCTGTCGGTTTACGGGGTATTTATTTATTTATTTATTTATTTATTTATTTATTTATTTATTTATTTATTTATTTATTTATTTATTTATTTATTTATTTATTTATTTATTTATTTATTTATTTATTTATTTATTTATTTATTTATTTATTTATTTATTTATTTATTTATTTATTTATTTATTTATTTAATGTAGTCTACAACAGAGCATTGCTCCAATTACAGTAGACTAATTGAAGAAATACATTGAGCGAAAATTACAAAGAGATCAAATAAGAACACAAGAAACTAATTATTGTAGAGGCTGTTATATACACCAGCTATATCATACAGTCAATTATAATGTTAGAGTAACATGCACAGTCATGTATAGAAAATTATTAAATTAAGATCCAACTAAGCTACGTATATTATATTAACAGCAATGGCCATATTGGTAACAAAGAACAAAAATAAAAACATCTCTCTTATGAGCACAGTTAAAATGAAATAAATCTACAAAATGTGACATTCGGGTTTTATACTCTGAGCAGTTCTTTGATGAAAAAAATACATTTTGAAGTTATAAAAGGTCATTGTCAATGCCCTATAATATCAAATTATAAAATGCTCCGCACATTCTCTGCAGTGGGGAATTTTTATGGTAGAGAGTTTTACTTCGATTACAATAGAAAAATTGCCTTGGACGTAAGCTATATGTTTTCACATTAAAATTAAACTGTTCAAGTAAAACGATATTGTCCATTATGCCATTTACACATTTGTATCTCTCTTCGATACTTCCAGGAGACAAAACTAAAATCACGAAGGAGGTAATTATTTGTAGCGAAGTTAGCTCCCTATGCCCTTCTTTACACTTAACCACGAAATTTGCAACATTGAATGAAAACCTACAACCTGTTTTCCAGTCAGTGACCGGGTCAAGGATAGAATAAATTAAGCCCCATCTAGCTGCGAGGATAGGAATTGTGCCGGCTGCCGAAGCCTCTCGCACTCCTCTGGGGCAATGATTAATGACTGACTGATGAAATGAAATGATATCGGAGAGTGTTGCTGGAATGAAAGATGACAGGGAAAACCGGAGTACCCGGAGAAAAACCTGTCCCGCCTCCGCTTTGTTCAGCAGTGAGCGGGATTTGAACCACGGAACCGAGCGGTGAGAGGCCGACGCACCGCCGCCTGAGCCACGGAGGCTTTAAATTTGCAACATTAACGTTTTGAAATAACTACCGATACTGGCCGGCTTCGTCCGGAAACAGTTTTGAACTTTTGGTGTGCCCTTCCTTCGTTTAAATACAAGTTCTGCGGTTAATAGCGAAGAAAATTATTCAGTGTGTAATATCACTTTGCACAGGAGCGTAATGAATGAAATACGGGCCCCTCTCCTCAAACAAAACGTAAAAACCTATGAATAGCGGCGTGAATTTTTGGCATTAACGACAAAAGATGTTTTTGGAGGGATTTTGAAATATCTTAACGAATCATGCAATTCTGGTTAAGAAAAGAGTGATTTTGTTTTCGCGAATTAAAGCGACAAAGCCAGTTTAAAGCGAAATCGACTTATTTTTCGGTAAGTGCGAAACTGTAGCGAAATTCACTCATGGAAAATAACGATCTTATAGCACGTGTGTGAAGAGAAACAGAAGACAGAATAAGGATTTCTCATTTCGACAGAAGAATATCTTCGTATTAATATAGTATGGTATGGCCATGTACGGTGAAAGGATAATTTATTATGTAATCTTGATTACGGCTATATTACAGTTCTAATCAAGATTACATAAGGAATAATGAATGATTATCAATATTGTTTCTCTTTATTTATCTTTCACATAAATAATTTTCAAATCTCACTAATTAAACTTTTTTATGAATAATTTTAGGAAACGATTAAAGGAATGTGGTCAGCCCCTTTTTCGCGAAATAACGCCAAAAATCGTTTCCTGTTCGCGAAATCGAACATAAATTAATGCGAAAAAGTCTTGTCCTTATCTATGAATAACTGTTATAAATTTAATCACAGCAGGCAAAATTATTGCAATATTTGGTCAGGTATATAAACAACGCTGTCGTAAGATTATTAAAAAAATAATATTTAATCGGTTTTATTTGACTGACGCTGTGCTTTTCCGGTTTCACTAAGATGGCGCCAGCGAAGAATGCGCAGCATATGAATTTGACACACGTCAGTTTGTTCGTCTGACATTGGCCTACCAACACACACACACAAGTTGAGTCCGCCAAACACTAGCGTCTGTCTTGTATCGTTCAGTGATCATGTCGACGTTTGTGCTTGGAAAAGAACATTTGCGGCGCGCAATTGCTTTTCTTATTTAATCAAAAGGAAAAGGCTGTGGAAAGTCATCGTTTGCTGGTAAGAAACGTGCTGATTTCAGTGTGAAAGACAGTGTGCGCGCTCTGGTAGACGACAAAAGTGCGAAGAGGAGCAAATGCAAGCGAAACCGTTAATGCACAATGCTGTCGCCAAGAAATGATTAATTGAAATCACGCATTGATCGAAAGACGACCGGAATGGGCCAGAAGACATGGCAAAGTGATTTTGTTACACGACAATGCGCCGTCTCACACAGCAAAACCAGTGAAAGACACCTTGAAATCGCTTGGGTGGGACATCCTTCCGTACTCGCTGTACTGCCCCGACCTGGCGCCATCTATCACCTCTTCACATCAATGGGGCACGTCCTCGCAGAGCAGCACTTCAGCAATTTCGAGGAAGTTGGAAAATGGCTCGACGAACGGTTTGCCGCAAAAGACAAGCAGTTTTTCTGGCATCGTATTCATAACTTACCTAAAAGATGGGCGAAGTGTGTAGAAGCCGATGGCCAATATTTTGAATAAGCTAAAAATGAATTTCCCTTGAAAATTACGAGTTTTCTTTACCACGAAAACCGGCAAAAACGTATGCATACACCTGGTAGATGTTCGTACATTCGAGAATTCATTTTAGGCCTACCTGTGTGTTGGGAATTCCAGGTTATATTCGATCATGGATAAGACGGTGTCGAAGCCTTAGGATATAATTTCAAAATCAGTGTCACCATAGTCCTCAAAGTTCTTTTTATCCAGCTAATCTTAGTCATATTTCTCGTCGCTGTGATTTTCTCTTTCAGTTAATATTCCAGTCGTCTACGAGTTGCCATTTCCCTAATTTACCAATCGACCTTTTTCCGGTAAAATGTTAAACCGTTTTAACGTTGTTGGTGAAATGTAACCGTTTTCTTATCTTTAAACCAATATAAAAGAGTTTACTCGCGTTAGTGAATGCGGGTCTAAGTCGTCTTGTCGTACTTGCGTTTCCACCTGCATGGGAATTCAGCGCGCACTTCGCTGGTGGATGACGTAAATGGAGCGAATTGGTGAATTCTCTGTACTTTCTCTGCGGTATGGAAACTGTTCCCTGTCGTGCTGCATGACTGGCATTTTAACAGCTTGACCAGCATGAGGTCACTGGAGTATGCATTCCACCGTTTCAGATGTACAGTGACCGAGCTTAAGAGCGGCCAGTATCCACTATTCGGGAGATACTGCGACGTAAAGCCAATTGTAAAAATGTATACCGTAGTAGTTTTTATTCTTAAAATCCCATGTCTTCTTCGTCTTCTTTCCTGAAAGGGTCTAGGGACATTAATCTCCTCCTTACTGTCGGATTTTTTTATTTTGGACACTCGAGTTTAGACGTAAATTACAAATGAACCGACAGGCCTATTTCAAAATGAGTCACACCAATATTTTCATTGTTTAATTCTGCATTAGAGTATATAAGGCAATTTTTTTTAAGTTCATTATTTTTCTATTTGTGGTTGTAAATATTGTCCGGGTTTTGGCTTCTTCTCTGGGAACCGCTCACTTAAAAATAAATACATGGAAATCTACTTGCCTGATGCTAATGACATTTTTGTATGTTGTAGCCACTCAAGTTACAATATTTTCAAACAACCCCAAAAAATGGTCTTATTTTTCATAGCAACTTTTCTCTGCCCAGGATAAACGTACAACAGGAAACTTGGGTTTGTTTTGAAGCACTCGGTCATGGTTATCAGAAATTGCAACCACTGTCACCGTACAGTGCGACACTAAATTTATGAAGATTAATATTGATGGGAAGCTAGCCCTCTGTGTGCGCTGGACCGTGCGATTAACAGCAGGCGGAGTGGTGAAGTCGGGTGCAAGGTTGCCGCATACAGGTGTGAAATGGAATGCCGGTGACTTCTAACTGTCCGCATGTCATTTTCAGTCTGCCTGTGTAGATGAGCTTGGCGAGCTCAGCTGTATGTTTGGGAGGCTGCGCCGTTGGGAGATCGAGAATCGAATTCCGGGACACGCATAATAATCTATATCAGATAACCTGGATTCAGGTCAAATGGGCTGTATCGTGATTGACCAATGTAAGGCATTTGATAGGGTAGATCATGGGAGACTGCTGGCAAACATGAGTGCAATTGGACTAGACAGTGACTGAATGGGTGGCTATATTTCTAGAAAATAAAACTCCGAGTAGTAGAGTAGGCGAATCTTTATCTGACCCTGGAATAATTAAGATATCCTTCAAGGCAGTATTATTGGACCTTTGTTTTCTTATATATAAAAATGGTATGAGTAAAGAAGTGGAATCAGAGATAAGGCTTTTTGCGGATGATGTTATTCTGTACAGAGTAATAAATAAGTTACAAGATCGTGAGCAACTGCAGCGTGACCTCCATAATGTTGTGAGATGGACAGCAGGCAATGGTATGATGATAAACGGGGTTAAAAGTCAAGTTGTGAGTTTCAAAAATAGGAAAAGTCCTCGCAGTTTTAATTACTGCGTTGATGGAGTGAAAGTTCCTTTTGGGGATCATTGTAAGTACCTAGGTGTTAATATAAGGGAAGATCTTCATGGGGGTAATCACGTAAATATGATTGTAAATAAAGGATGCATGGTTATGGGGGTATTTAGGGGTTGTAGTAAGGATGTAAAGGAGATGGCATGTAAGTCTGTGGTAAGACCCCAAGTAGTGTATGGTTCCATTGTATAGGACCCTCACCAGAATTTGTCGATTCAGGAACTGGAAAAAATCCAAAGAAAAGCAGCTCGATTTGTTGTGGGTGATTTCCGACAAAAGAGTAGCATTACCAAAATGTTGCAAAAGTTTGGGAGTAATGAGAAGTGGTATGTTCCGAGCTGTCAGTGGAGAAATGGCGTGGAATGACATCAGTAGACGAATAAGTTTGAGGAGGTGTCTTTAAAAGTAGGAAAGATCACAATATGAAGATAAAGCTGGAATTTAAGAGGACAAATTGAGGCAAACATTCGTTTATAGGTAGGGGAGAAGTTCGATAAATTTCCAATTTCTTTGCAATCATTTAAGAAAAGGCTAGAAAAACAACAGATAGGGAATCTGCCATCTGGGCGACTGCCCTAAATGCAGTGATTCATTGATTGATGGATTGATCTGTAGTTGAGTTGTTAATTAATTTTTGTCGAGTAAACACCGATTGTATCGCCAGAGATCTTTTATATGGCGACTTCTTACGACATGGAGTTCGAATGGACTTACGGTAATTATTGTTTAAAGGGGAAGTACGACTGGGGGACCTTCCTCTATATAATATCAGAGGGAATGGAAAGGGTTCGACACTTCGAAAAATGAAGTTATAGACCAAAGAAAGACAAGGGCCACGACGAAGGGTGTGTAAAAGAAAGCCTAGGAGCCTCGTAAATCTAATATCGTCGAGATCGGGAAAGAACGAGAGTTAACCAATGGAGGTTGGATAATATAAGTGGGAAGCCTGATACAAGCTAGTGGAAGCAATGTCAGAAACATTAATCCAGGAAGGAGTGACGCAAGGGTGCAGTATTCCTCCCGCTCCCTCTTTTCAGTGTATATATAGAACAGGCTGGAAACGAACTCAAAGAGGAATTGAAGACGTGAATGGAAGAAGGGCCTAACTCAAAAAACACACTTTTGAGATAAATGAGTTCAAAGAATTATAACATCAAACACTTTTCTCAGAAATACAGAATTTTGGAATATTATACTTAACTAAATTCTTGATTATTTCATAATATGTATATCAAAATATTTATAAATTTGGTGGTTTGTTGTCATTTTTTATTTTGGTGTTACGCCCTTATTCCATTTTCAAGAAACATTTTCATTGAAAATTAAATGTAGACAAGTTTTACACGTTAGAACATTTAACAGGAGTCGCTATATCGAGAATTTCCTACTCCCACACATTCAGCTTCCCGAAAAATATTTTCAAACCATGCACGTGCATCTGTACATACAAAGCTTACTAAATCTTTAACATCTTTTAATTTTCCGGGTTTAATACCTACATGAGGGACTGGGATACTACCCAAAGTATCTACAGACCTTATATCCTTCAATAACTGAAACTTGTCCTGAAACGTAATATTATAGGTCTGCCTTCCTGAAACACTTCCTACCCCCTGTGGGTGGGGGACGCAGATGAAGAATACACCCACGGTATCCCCTGCCTGTCGTAAGAAGCGACTAAAAGGGGTCCAAGGAGCTCTCAACTTGGGAGTGTTGATTGGCGACCACGGGGCCCTTAGCTGAGTCTTGGCATTGCTTCCACTTACTTGTGCCAGGCTCCTCACTTTCGTCTATCCTGTCCGACCTGCCTTGGTCAACTCTTGTTCTTTTCCGACCTCAGCGGTATTAGAGCATTCGAGGCCTAGGGAGTTTTTCATTTTCCCGCCCTTCGTGGCCCTTGCCTTTCTTCGTCCGTTACTTCATCTTTCGAGTGACGGATCCCTTCTTTCTTCTTCTTTTATCTCTCTATTTACCCCCTGTGGGTGGGGGACGCAGACGAATAATACACCCACGGTATCCCCTGCCTGTCGTGCGAGGCGACTAAAAGGGGCGACCAAGGGATGATTGAATTAGAACCATGAAACTACTTTTGATTCGTACCATCACGCGGGGAACACCATGGGTTGCCTGTACTTGCGAGTAGTACCACTATATTAGGTATGAAATAGGTTTGTGATTAGTAGCAGTAGAGCGCCTGGCCGGGGGGTTTTCCTGTACCCGTGCGTCGTACCCATATGAGCAACACCGTGGGTCTGCGTTGCCTGTGATTAGTACCCACTATGTGAGGAACACCACGGGGCCCGTGGGACCGGCACCCGTGCCTAGTACACCTAGGTGAGGAAACTCATCGGTTTGCGTTGGCTATGAGTGGCGCCATTGTGTGAGAAACACCATAGGTCTGCGTTACCTGTACGAAGTACAATACTTGTGAGTAGTACCATCTTGTGTGGAACACCGTGAGTTTCGCTACTTTTGATTAGTACCCCAACATGACAAATACCATAGTTCTGCTTTACTCGCGACGTGTACCATTCTGTGGGGCCCTAGACATAGATTTTGGACCCCTTTAGACATCAAGCATCCTCGATTCAGGATTATGCTTTATGATTGGTCCCTTGGTCGGTAATACTATTAATTATGACCTTTTTTTGCGTCGGATCCACTGGTGGTGGTTTTTTTTTTTTTTTTTTTTTTTTTTTTGTCCATCCATTCATTCTTCATGACATTTCCTTATTTTTGGTCAGTGGCTGATTTTGATTTTTTGTTGGCATTTCATTTCGTACCGTTAGGGGCCGATGACCTCGATGTTAGGCCCCTTTAAACTACAATCATCATCATCATCATCATCATCATCATCGAAACAGTTCCTTCAGGAGAGTAACATAATATGGCATATTTTTGAATTGAAAACGAAAGTCCTTTTGTTTGTGGTGTTGCAAATGACACTGGGCTGAGAGCGGCAGACCATTCGGATAGTAAGGATTTGGTATCCGAATCATCTGAGGTTTCACTTGGTATATATTCACTGTCATCTTCTGAAATATCAGATGTTTCTCCTCCGAGACTACTCCTGCGGCAGCCGTTTCGTTTCTGATGTTTGATGAGTGTTCGCTCGCCGTAAGTCAACATTGAAGTGTCAGGCACGAGCAATATTTGGAAGAAAGGCGCAACTCAACATAGCACATCACACGCCATCTATTGACACTACCGAGAAGCCATTTAGGTTATATCTAGAACAGCCTCCAAAAAACGTATATATGCATTTTACCGAATAACGACACAACCTGACGTAAGCCCTTCTTCCATCCATGTCCTCAATTTGGAAATGGAATCTCAGTCCAGTCTCATTCCCACGCTCCCAAGTTGAGACTGCGGTCCCTTTTAGTCGATGTGTTTGATATAGGGAGGGGGGCATAGGATTTGCAGAGCCTGCAAAAGGGAGGCGCCAGCTGGAAAAGCTTGATGAGTATCACTGTCGGAGACAGAGTTAAGGGGTAAGAATAGTAACGAAGTGACAAGCTTTGATGTTTTTCAGTTGACATTGGCCGTGAAAGCCTGCAGCATTACAATAGTGACGAAGCTTTCTAAACTCGCTTTAGTAATGATATTGATTTTAATACTGGCTTTGACGTCTTAACGAGTTTCCTCAGGCTTATCATCATCTGATAGACGACGTGCTTCTTCATTCTTCATCTGCTCCAACAAATGTTATTTTGAACTCGCGCAACAGTGACTTACAAAGAAACATTCTCATGGAGCGGATACAATTATTAAATTAAATGTTATCATTAGAGCCCGGAAGTTCAGGCATTTAATTTTGCTAACATAGGCAGGCAAATATGCACTTAACATTTAGGAAGTAGCCAGTAAAATACTTTAAATAAACATATATAATGGCAAAAATGTCCGACTCGTTGGCTGAACGGTCAACGTATTGGCCTTCGGTTCAGAGGGTCCCGAGTTCGATTCCCGGCCGGGTCGGGGACTTTAACCTTAATTGGTTAATTTCTACGGCACGGGGGCTGGGTGTATGTGTTGTCTTCATCATCATTTCATCCTCATCACGACGCGCAGGTCGCCTACTGGCGTCAAATAGAAAGACCTGCAACTGGCGAACCGAACCCGTCCTGGGATATCCCGGCACTAAAAGCCATACGACATTTCATTTCATGACAAAAATGGGCCCTAAAATAATAAAGGTGCTTTCATATAAGCTACGTAACACACATCTGCATCACATGTTAGTACAGACGTGCACATTAATGGTGTCCCGACATAAACAATCAACACTGCCCCACTCCAGTACTGAAAAGAAGGGGCGAGAGTGAAGGGGTAGTGTTGAAGGCCAATCCAGTACAAAACATGGGGGAAGGGAGTGAAGGGGTACATGTCTAAGGCACAATGACTCACCTTCTCGCTTAACGCATTGCTGCATGGACTGCATGCAGACAGCCCGCTACAAGACTTCGTTGTGATCGAAATGGGCACAGTGGCGGATGTTTTGAAGTACAGCATTAAGTTACCTACTCGTCCGGCCGCTCCGGGTTCGATTCCTGGCCGGGTCAGGGGGTTTTAATTGTAAATGATTATATCCCTGGCCTGGGGACTGCGTGTTTGTGTCGTCCTTAACGTTTCTCACATTCAACACTCAACACTTCCGCAATTCCAATTACACGCAGGTTCATATATTGTGCAAGTAGGGGCAAAAGAACTCTATGGGTCGACGCTCCGAACAAATAGCATTTTAACATAAAAAATTAAAAAGTAACCTATTCTGATAATTACAGTATTAAGAGGTAAAGGAGGTTTCTAACCGAAAAGTATTTTATACCAGTTAGGAATATTTTATAGCTGCGTTATATCGGGTCTACCAATCCTTCTTCACCTCGTTCTTGCCATATTTCTATCCATCTCCAAACTGTCTTAAGATTGCATGGTATTGCTTGTGCTGTTGCTTGGGGGACCATGTGAGCCTCCCACATCCCAATAATACGTCCTTGATTCACCTGTGATAGGATAGGAGCCATCTTATTACAATGTTACAGTATAACGCCGGAATACACACACTGCGTATTCAGCACTACCTGTTCACTCCCTTCCCCTCCTTTTCAGTACTGGAGTGGGGCAGTGTTGATTGTTTATGTCAGGACACCATTAATGTGCGTGCGTGTACTTTATCTTACATCCCCTGTGGGTGATGACAGAATAACGTAAACGGTATTCCCTGTCTATCGTAAGGGGAGGTGACTAAAAGCGGGGCCAGGGCCTCTGAACTTGGGAGTGTGGGTTAGCGACTACGGTTCCCCTAGCTCAGTCAGGTCCTTCGCTCTTACCTTTCCTGTCTGACCTGCCTTGGCGAACTCGTGTTCTTTTCCCACCCCGACTGTATTATATTTGCGACGCCTAGGCAGCCTTTCATTTTCACGCCCTTCGTGGCCCTTGCCGTTACTTCATTTTTCGAAGTGACGGATCCCTTGTTTTTTTTTTTTCCTTTTTCTCTACCCCCTATAGGTAGGGTACGCAGACGAAGAATACACCCACGCTAAAAGGGGCGACCAAGGGATGATTGTATTAGGACCATGAAACTACTTGTGATTAGTAGCATCACGCGGGGAACACCATGGGTCGCCTTTACTTGCGAGTAGTACCACTATGTTAGGTACACAATAGGTTTGTGATTAGTAGCAGCAGAGAGTGGTTCACTGTGGGTTTCCAGTACCTGCGATTAGTACCACTATATGAGGAACACCATGGGTTTGCGTTGCCTCCGAGTGGTGCCTTAATGTGAGAAACACCATTGGTCTGCGTTACCTGTGCGACGTACAATACTTGTGAGTAGTACCATAATGCGTGTGAACACCGTGAGTCTACGCTGCTTTTGATTAGTACCGCAACATGACAAATACCATGGTTCTACTTTACTAGCGATAAGTACCATTACGAGGGGCCGTTGACCTGGATTTTAGTCCCCTTTAGACAACAAGCATCCTCGATTCAGGATTGTGCCTTAGAAGCAGTCCCTTGGTCAGTAATACTATTGTTTATGATAGTTTCTGGGTCGGATTCAATGATTGTTTTAAATTCATATCCATCCATTCATTCTTAATCACACTTTTTTTTCTGGTCAGTGGATGATTTTGAACTTTTAAATTGTCATTACATTTCGTACCATTAGGGGCCGATGACCTAGATGTTAGGCCCCATTAAACAACAAGCATCATCATCATCGATGGCAGAAGTAAGGAGGACATAAAATGCAGACCAGCACAAGCAAGGGAGACCTTTCTTAAGAAAAGAAATTTGCTCACTTCGAACAGTTAGAAAGACGTCTGGAGCGTGGCATTGTATGGAAGTGCAACATGGCCGATAACTAGCTCAGAAAGAGAGAGAATGGAAGCTTTTGAAATGTGGTGTTACAGAAGAATGCTGAAGGTCAGATTGGTGGATGGAATCACGAATGAAGAAATAGTGAATAGAAGTCGTGAGAGGAGATCGATCTGGCTAAATTTGACTAGAAGAAAATGAAAGGACGCGTCATAAGACACCCAGGACTTGTGCAGTTGGTTTTTGAGGGAAGTGTAGGCGATAAGAACGGTAGGGGTAGACCAGGGTGTAAATATGGCAAGCGGATTAGAGCAGATGTAGGATGCAGTAGTTGCGTAGAAATGAAAAGGTTAGCACAGGATAGGGTGGCATGGAGGAGGGCTGCATCAAACCAGTGTATGGACTGATGACCCAAACAGCAACGACAACAGCAACAAGAAACATGCATGATTTTACTTGTTACAATTCGTTTATCTATTATTAAACATAACAGTTGAGGCTAATCACTATTTATACACAATCTCTAAATTGTACATCTTAAATTGTATTTATTTTTGTCCTTTATGTTAACAGTGTTATAAATAGTCTAGGGCTGCGAGTATAAGTTGAATGAGTGCAAGTAATTTATTTATGTCAACTTTGTATAGAGTTATCTTCGAATTACAACAGACATTATGAATAAATTGAATGAATAAATTAATAAATGATTACAGAATTGAATTTATTGTAATCATGCATACATGAATGAGTAAACACTGCTCTTTCCCAGTCACGGATATGGCTACTACAGGGCCTTTAGCTGATTCCTGGCATTGCTTCCACTTACTTGTGCCAGGCTCCTCACTTCCATCTATCCTGTCCAACATCCCTTGGTCAACTCTTGTTCTTTTCCGACCCCGACGCTATTAGAACATTCGAGGGCTGGAGTGTCTTTCATTTTCACGCCCTTCGTGGCCCTTGTCTTTCTTTGGCCGATACCTTCATTTTTCGACGTGTCGGATCCCTTCCATTTTTCTCTCCGATTGGTGTGATATGGAGGATGGTTGCCTTGTTGTACTTCCTCTTAAAACAATAATCACCACCACTTATTGACCAACAGACACGGATAACCACCAATTGGGGAGAGAACCTCTGTTATTAATCAATGGCATGAAAGGGGGGATATCTTTCCCCCCATGACGCGCTTGTACTCCTTATTATAGATACTAAAACATAATGAAATAGTAAAACATCTGCTTTCAATGTGTTTTATTATTATTATTATTATTATTATTATGTTTTGTTTTCCGAGATAATGATTTTTTGGTGTATGTGTTCCAAGTGATTCGATATGCTTTCTGTGATTTAGTAATTCTCTCCTTATTTGCTTCTCGATTTATTCATATCCCCACCCCCCGTAAGATCCTCCGTGGCTCAGGCGGCAGTGCGCAGGCCTCTTACCTCCGGGTTCCGTGGTTCAAATCCCGGTCACTCCAAGTGAGATTTGTGCTGGACAAAGCGGAGGCGAGACAGATTTGTCTCCGGGTACTCCGGTTTTCCCTGTTATCTTTCATTCCGACGACAAATTTCATTTCATCAGTCAGTCATTAATCAATGTCCCAGAGGAGTGTGAGAAGCTTCGGCAGCCGGCACAATTCCTCTCCTCGCCACTAGGTGGGGTCTTCATTCATTCCATTCGTGACCTGGTTGAAATTGAAAACAGGCTATAGATTTTCATTTTTCAACTTCAGCCCCCCGTAGATTGCATTTAAATGGGCTATGCGCATTTAAAATGTGTTTTATTATTATTATTCCTTCCCAAGAAAAAGTTGTATCTACGGCTACTGTTATTGATTGGTTGAATGAATAGAATGAATGTTCTCAGCCCATGTGGAGTGATTATCGCCATGTTGCCGTACCAGCAGGGATACTGTATTGTATTAAATTCTCAGAACGACCATCGTGCGCCTCAACGCACCACCTTAGTTTTGTCGGGCACGTTCAATAAGGGGGTATTAGATCATACTTCTTTAAGGAATGTCGTTTGTAGTTTTCAGGAATGAGGCGAGTATTGTTAAGGATTCCCCTTATGACTAACAAGAAAGTGGCTCCATGAATGCTGACCAGGAAATGCACATCTGTCTAGGTAGGTACGTGTAGCCGTATAGTATAATAATATAGCGTGTGGCCTGCATAGAGGTCTGATGCAGGTCTTTGCGCTGACGCCGTATAGATCCTACCTGTGATGAGTTCTAATGTTGAAGCCTACATAAACGCCCAGCCCCCGAACTATAACAATTAACCAACGAATGTTAAAATACCCGAACCAACCGGAAATCGAACACGGGACCCTTCGCATCAAAGGTCAGCAGGCTAATCATTCAGCCATGGAGCTGGACAGCCGTATTGTAAATGCGTTGGCTGTTCTTGGGAATACATCTGTGTACGTTATCTTCTACTAGCTCAGCCCTCCGCAAACTCTTTATGTCGCGCCCCCTTCTGAAGCATTTTTTTTTTTTTCCACATCGTTATGCCCAAATGAGGAGCACGCTTGAACTTATTTAGCTGATGATTTTGCCTTCTTCTCTTCCCGAAATCTCTTCACCCTCTCACTGAAATTATTCTTACGTTCTTCTGTCTAGGTTTTATTAATTCTACCTTTTGGCTCCGCGAAACAATGATAATAATAATATTATTATTATTATTATTATTATTATTATTATTATTATTATTATTATTATTATTATTAATCAGTGTTCTGAAAGCTGATCGGTCCTTCACAGTTTCCTGGTTGATGTTGATTTCCTGATTCCATTTAGCCTGTTGTTCTTGACTTTCGGTTTGAAGGCAGGATTTAGATTTTTTTTTTTTTTTGTCAGTCCTTCATTATCTGAGATGTTTTTCAGTATGGCAATAAATTTCATGAGGTTTCATTTTCATCCATACTCCCTCTGTGCAGACTGGGCCGAAAATTTTCCGTAAAAATTTGCTTTCTTGCTTTTCTATATCTTTTTACGAGTGATCTACCGCCAATGATTAAGGTTTCCGATGCGTATAATGCTTCAGGTTTTACTACTGTATTATAATGTCTTATTTTGTTTTCCGAGATAATGATTTTTTGTTGTATGTGTTCCAAGTGATTCCATATGCTTTCTGTAATTTAGTAATTCTCTCCTTATTTGCTTCACGATTTAATTCAGAAGGTTGTATGATTTCTCCAAGGTATTTGAATTTATTTAGTTGGGAAATTTGTCCAAATTTAGTCATAATAGCTTGCCTATCGTGAAACCGACAGGGTCTTTCCATATACTGGTTTTTTTTTCATTTGATATTTGAAGTCCTGTTTTGGCTGCAATTTCATGTATAGGTTTTCGAGGGAGTGGGGTGCTTCTTGCCTATTATTAGAAACAATTGCCAGGTCGTCTGCAAAAGCTAGACACCATACGTGAATTGTATTTTTCAGTTGTCTACCAAGAGTTGTTCGTTTTAACTTCTTTTTCCCATGTTGTGATTACTTTTTCTAGAACAAGATTAAACCAGAGAGGTGGCAGTCCATCTCCTTGTCGAACCCCTGTGTTGACACCAACAGGCACAGATATTTCTCCTAAGAATTAAACTTTGGAAGTAGTGTCAGTTAATCTTTGTCTGATCAATTCTCTTGTTTTTTTTTTTGTCTACTCGGAATTCTTCGAGTACTTTGAAAAGTGTCTGTCGGTCTATGGAGTCATGTGCTTTACTAAAGTCTGCAAAGGTGATCGCTGTTTGTCCAGTTTTGCGCATTTGTAAGATAGTTTTGAGACTGAGTATTTGCTCTGTACATTATTATTATTATTATTATTATTATTATTATTATTATTATTATTATTATTATTTATGTGATGTTGGGTCATCAGTCCATAGACTGGTTTGATGCAACTTCTGTACCACTTTATCCTGTGCTAACCTCTTCATTTCTAAGTTACTACTACATCCTACATCTACTTTAATCCTTTTGTCACATGCATACTTTTGTCTATCCCTACCGCCTACTCTTCCATCAAAAAGATCAAAAACTAACTGAACAAGTCCTGGGTGTTTTAAGATGTGTCCTGCCATTCTTTCTCTTCTTCTGGCCAGATGTCGCCAATTCGTTCTCCTCTCACCAATTCGCTTCAGTATATTTTCATTCTAGATTCGATCTGCCCTTCTCACCTTCAGCATTCATCTTTCAACGCTAGTTATCGTCATCATTCTCTTCCATACAATACCACACTCCAGACGAGTCTTCAAAAAGTTCTGTCTAATTCCTATATCATTGTTCGAAGTGAGCAAATATTATTATTATGATTATTATTATACCGCTTTTCCCACACCTGTGGGGTTGCGGGTGCGAACTGCGGTGCACGTGTGGATTTGGCCGTGTTTTACGGCCGGATGTCCTTCCTGACGCCAACCCTATATGAAGGGATGTAATCACTATTGCGTGTTTCTGTGGTGGGTGGTAGTGTGGTGTGTTATATGAATATGAAGAGGAGAATGTAGGGACTGGAAAAATTGCTGAATGGTGTGGATGGAGTCTTGGGTAAGGAGTAGGCTACAAGATGAAAATAAATAACACCAAAAACAAAACTAATGGAGTGCAGTAGCGATTAAAATCCCCGACCCGACCGGGTATCTCTGTACCGTAGGCCAGTACACTGACCATTCAGCCAACGAGTCGGACATGCAAATGTCATTATTATTATTATTATTATTATTATTATTATTATTATTATTATTATTATTATTATTATTATTATTATTATTATTATTATTATTATTACAACTTTTGTAGTTGCCAGTCAACTTTTATGAACGTTTTCTTTGTCGTTTTGGTCACAAGGGTCCCGGGAGCGTTTCCCTGCAGGGTAGGGAATTTTAACCATCGTTGGTTAATTTCGCTGGCACGGGGGCTGGGTGTATGTGTCGTCTTCATCATCATTTCATCCTCATCACGACGTGCAGATCGCCTACGGGCGTCAAATCGAAAGGCCTACATCTGGCGAGCCGGGCATGTCTTCGGACACTTCCGGCACTAAAAGCCATACGCCATTTCCATTTCATATGCCGAAATCATCAAAAAGTATGTTGTACAAACTCTCTCTTTACATCTAATCGGTGAAGAATGAAATGGTTTCCGAAAAAAGAGATTATGCATTTATTAATTGTTTGCCCTCAAAATAGCATTTAAGTACATAGGGAAAAACTAGTCTCCAGTAAAAAAGAAGCAGCAATCCACAAACAATTGAGGAAGGCGGCAAAGATAATAAAAAAACAAATCAAAACCCCGAGATTTTCTGATGGTATTGTACCTCAGTCTGCAGAAGAACTGGAAAAATTGCTGAATGGTGTGGATGGAGTCTTGGGTAAGGAGTAGGCTACAAGATGAAAACAAATAACACCAAAAACAAAACTAATGGAGTGCAGTCGAACGAAGTCAAGTGATGCAGGTAATATCAAATTAGGAAGTGAAGTCTTACTTGGGTGGTAAAATAAGTAATGGTGGCAGGAACTAAGGAGGACATAAAATGCGGTCTAGCACAAGCAAGGAGGGCCTTCCTTAACCCTCTACTGCATGAATTATTTTTCGTTTTCGTTTGGTGAAGAAAATTTCAAGCTTTAATGTTCAACATACGCTCAGTGTTTTAGATATACGAGCAATTCTTAACTGGGGCTAATAGCTTAACACTCATATGTGATGTGGATTGCCATAGTTGAATATATATACGATTTTTCACAATTTTACGCTAAGCTTTTAACATTCAAAGACCGAACATTACTACCTACTGGCCATGGCTACGTACTGCAAGGCGCAAGTACAACTTGCAGAACCGTAGGTCGGTAATGTCTTTGAGGTTGAGCCAGAGGTACTCCTGAAGCCTGTAGTAATGTGATGGGGAGGGCCCACGTAAAATAAACGGTGGTTGGTTCGCGTGGATGTTGACGGGGTGGAAGGAGTACCTTTGGTTTTAGGGCTGTTTTGTCTTATGTTATGTAAAAAAAAAACAAGGCATCACTGGGATATGTGTTTAATTGATTGTACAGTTGAAGGTGTGCCGTAAAACTACCCCTGTCTATAATATTTATCCATTTATACAGGTGAAAAGTTATTTGTTGCCAAAAGGCAACAGTATGCAGTAGAGGGTTAAGAAAAGAAATGCTCGCTTCGAACACTGGTATAGCGATTAGAAATATATGCTTTTGAAGACTTTCGCGTGGAACGCGGCATTGTATGGAAGCGAAACATGGACGAAAACTAGCTCAGAAAGAAAGAAAACAGAAGCTTTTGAAATGTGGTGTTACAGAAGAATGCTAAAGGTGAGATGGATAGATCAAATCACATTTGAAAAGATACTGAATCGAATTGGTGAGAGGAGATCGATTTGGCTAAATTTGTCTAGAAGAAGAGATAGAATTTTAGAACACACCTTAAGGCACTCAGGACTTGCTCAGTTGGGTTTTTTTTTTTTTTTTTAATTTTATGGAAGTGCAGGTGGTAAGAAGGGTAGGGGAAGGCCAAGGTATGAATATGACAAGCAGATTAGAGCAGATATAGGATGTAGTAGTTATGTGAAAATGGAAAGATTAGCGCAGGGTAAGATAGGAGGGAGAGATGCATCAAAGTCGTCTGTGGACAGATGACGCAACAGCACAACGTAGAGAATGTACATGCAGCATGTTGTGGATTTTAAGAATGCTTTTTAAAACACAAGGAGATTGCTAGAATTTCTACGAATGGTCCATTCCGGTGGCGATATGCATTTATCGTCCAATTCCTTGAAAATGTACGTGTATAAATGAGTGCGCCGGTAAATACCCTAGCAGGGAGGAAAAGACATTGCCTTTCGAAACATTCTGTGTCTTTCCCGGTCCCTTATGATGCTGAAATTCCTGTGCGTCACACCAAGACACAACCCCCCTCTGCAGCAGTATTTAACCTTATTCGGAAGTGCTTTACATCAGTTGTGCCTTTTGCACACTACTGCTGCTAGAGTGAAACCCACCGAAAGTGTTCAGTACTCTTAGCAACAAATTTAATATGCGTTTATGCTTGTGATCGATGTTGAAGAAGGGACTTGATTACCTTTTAGGAACATAGTATTGTGGAATGATAAAGAAGGAGATTTTCTTTTTTGGAAATATAGGCTACATATAATGGAGTAGTTAAAGGTTAGTACAGGCAAATGGAAGAGTCGAATGTAAAACACAGGATTCCTCAGGCTGTAAGGAGAATTCTCACGGTTCCGTTGCAGCAAGAGGTGAGTTTTATTGCAAGAGTACCGGTAGGTGATATTCTTCTTTCTTTCTTTCTTCCTTTAGGGTCTTCTAGGGACCAAGAGACAATTTCAATGCTTCATCCTTTGTTGTTCCTTCTTCCTCCTCCTCCTCCAATACTCCTCCATCTGTGCTCCCTACGCCTCCTTTTCCTCTTCTCAGACCATTTTGAGCCTGTTTTCTTTCTCTTGCGACCTTCGAATCCTTCCATTTTCAACACTTTCTTTATAAAAATCTCTCTCTCTCTCTCTCTCCTCTCTCTCTCTCTCTCTCTCTCTCTCTCTCATATGTTGTCTATGTTCCGGTATTTTACACCATTACTTCTTGATTTCCAGAGTTCTGTACTTCTTAGAGGACCGAGTATTTTCCGTATAATTTTTCTGTCCAGTACTTCTAATTTATTCAACTTGTGATTAAGTCTTCTACAGCAGATTTTTCCAAACCATTTTCTTGTGAACTGTTTCTCCCAAATATTTGAATTTCTTTACCTTCTTTATTCGACCAATTTTTGTTGCTAGAAATTCAGGGGCATATTTTTTTATAAATTTGTTTTTTCTACAGAAATTCTTAAACCTGTTCTGTTGGTTCTTTCTTCCGAGAGATTGACTTGTATTGCTGCATTTTTTTTTTTTCAGATGTCCGTTGTTGCCTGTGTAAATGTGTTCGTGGCATTGTGACGAAACTTGAAGCTCGGGCCTGAAAGCTGAATAGTTGACGCTTATTTTTATCTCGACTTTGTTTACATCACTAGTTTTAGAATAACTTATCAACGCAGTAATTATAAAACAGAGAGGACTTATTTGTGAAACTCACAACCTGACGTTTAATCCCGTTTATCATCATACCATTGCCTGCTGTCCATCTCAGAACATTATTGAGGTCATTTTGCAGTTGCTCACTATCTTGTAACTTATTTATTACTCTATAACATCATCTGCAAAAAGCCTCATCTCTGATTCCACTTCTTTACTCATATCATTTGCATATATAAGAAAACATAAAGGTCCAATAATACTGCCTCGAGGAATTCCCCTCTTAATTTTTACAGGGACGGATAAAGCTTCGCCTGCGCTAATTGTCTGTGTTCTGTTTTCTAGAAACATAGCCACCCATTCAGTCACTTTTTCTAGTCCCATTGCACTCATTTTTGCAGTAGTCTGCCTCCACCCTATCAAATGCTTTAGACAGGTCAATCGCGATACAGTCCATTTAACCACCCCCTGTGGGTGGGGGACGCAGGTGAAGAATATACCCACGGTATCCCCTGCCTGTCGTAAGAGGCGACTAAAAGGGGCGACCAAGGGATGATCAAATTAGAACCATGATACTACTTGTAATTAGTACCGTACCACCACGCAGGGAACACCATGGGTCGCTTTTACTTGCGCGTAGTACCACTATGTTAGGTACACAATAGGTTTGTGATTAGTAGCGACAGTGTGTGCTCAGGATGCATTTTACAGTACCTGTGATTCGTACCACTATATGGGCGACACCATGGTTCTGCCTCGGCTATGATTAGTACCCACTATATGAGGAATACCACGGGATAGTGCGAGTCCCTGTGGTTAGTCCACTTATGTGAAGAACACCATAGGTTTGTGTTGCCTGTAAATAGCGACACAGTGTGCAAAACACCATAGGTCTGTGTTAAATGTGCGCATTACATTACCTGTGAATTGTACCATAATGTGTGGAATACCGCGAGTCTACGCTACTTTTGATTAGTACCGCAACCTGACAAATACCATGGTTCTACTTTCCTAGCGATAAGTACCATTATGAGGGGCCGATAATCTGGATTTTGGACCCGTTTAGACTACAAGCATCATAATAATAGTAATAATAATGAGCAACATTGTGCTTTAGAAGCAGTCCCTTGGTCAGTAATACTATTTTTAATGCTAGTTTCTGGGAATGTGGGGCATTGCGGCTCGGATCCACTGATTGTTTTAACTTCATATCCATCCATTCATTCTTCGTTCTCACGTTTTGAATTCTGGTCAGTGGAGGATTATGGCGTTTTAATTGTCCTTACAATTCGTCTCATTTCTTGCTATTAGGGGCCGATGACCTAGATGTTAGGCCCCTTTAAACAACAAGCATCATCAATCCATTTGACCTCCTGAATCCAAGATATCTGCTATATCTTGCTGGAATCCTACAAGTTGAGCTTCACTGTAATAACCTTTCCTAAACACGAACTGCCTTCTATCAAACCAGTTATTAATTTCGCAAACATGTCTAAATATAATCAGAATGAATGCCTCGCGTTGCTGAAACATAAACATAAAACATAGATTATAGCAGGAATATGTACAGTTTTTTTATATCGGTGATTTATACAGCATATAAATCCAATGTCTATTTGTAATGAATGTATGAGAGACTAGTCAAATTAAATTAAAAGAACTAGTAAGGAAATGAATTGAAGTACAGTAATGCAATAAGATTGTATAATGAATAGAATCTATAATCTAAAATTAATTCCATTCATTCTTTGGAAGTACACATGCTGGTCATCTTTTCCATTTTATGAGTCATATTTCGTTATTCTTGAGAGTATCTTTCGGCTATTTTAAGGTCCTAAACGTGCGAGCGCTGTGCATTATTCATCATAAGTAGTGGTTTCCCGATCATCGACCCACCCTACCCTTCCGAGAAGAATGACTGTCCTTAAGGAAAAGGGATTCCATTGTATTTGGAAAGGTTGTTGTTCCGTCATGCGTTATAGTGCGTGGTGATTAAACTATTTGTGTGGGTTAGCCTTACACAACCGGACGAGTGCTCAACCGCATAAGTACTGTACTCCATTTAACGGGACCTATTTCCTCCATCAGTGCGGTGCGGTTAGGGGCGCCCAACTGTGAGCTTGCATTTGGGAGATAGTGGGTTCGAACCCCACTGTCAGAAGCCCGAAAGATGGTTTTCCGTGGTTTCCCATTTTCAGACTAGGCAAATGCTGAATGCGAGCTGGCAAACCTACATTGACCGAAATGAATGGGGGTTATACGATTACGGATGACTACAATTTCGAGCGGCAAGTAAA
Source organism: Anabrus simplex (assembly GCF_040414725.1). NCBI lineage: Eukaryota > Metazoa > Arthropoda > Insecta > Orthoptera > Tettigoniidae > Anabrus > Anabrus simplex. Next base: position 100,287,945 of record NC_090277.1, on the reverse strand, counting down.
TGGTGATTTTTGGTGTCAAAAGGTAGAAAATTATTCACAGAGTAGTTTATTGAAATAATAATTTCGGTTCTTCGTCCGATAGGATATCAGCCCTGACGCTGGTTGGATCCTCAAATGGTTATGCGAAACCTATGATGGAGCTAAAATAATGCTAATTTACATAATCAGTATGGCAACTCAATGAAAATCCACAGCCTGTTTCCAGTCATTCGACCAGGTCAGGATTGTAATGAATGAAGCCCCATCTAGCGGCGAGGATAGGAATTGTGCAGGCTGCCGAAGCCTGTCACACTCCTCTGGTGCAATGATTAATGACTGACAGATGCAATCATATTGGAGAGTGTTGTTGGAATGAAAGGTGACAGGGAAAACCTGAGTACCCGGAGAAAACCCTTCCCCGCCTCCGTTTTGTCACATAGAGTGACCGGGATTTGAACCCTGAAACCCAGCGGTGAGAGGCCGTCTCGTTGCCGCCTGACCCACGGAGGCTCAGAATAGCAAGTCAGTATCTACACATATTATTATTAAGTATACCTATAGTACTGCTGTACTGTGCTTTTTTTAAGTCAAAGTATCTGAGAATTTTTAGAGCGTTTCTCGCCATCGTGTTATTACGAGGACATTTAATGGATTAGCTTCTTTACTTCGTTCAAACGGAGTGAGTTGGTCGAGCGGTTAGGGGCGCTCAGCTGTAAGCTTGCATTCGGGAGATAGTGGGTTCGAACTTTCGGCAGCCCGAAAGATGGTTTTCCGTGGTTTCTCATTTTCACACTAGGCACATGCTGAATGCAAGGTGGCAACTACGTGACCCAAACACCGCGGTTATTGTTGTTATAGATTCTCTCTGAGGCTGCATGCACCCCGTACCTGTCCGTGAAAGCAGGTTAAATTTTGCGTGACTGTACCGGAGTTCGAATGAAAAAAAATAAACGACACTATGGGCAGAGGACTGATTTTTTCGCATTTACGATAAGCGCGACAAAAAGTATATTGAAGCGATTTTGAGACATCTTAACAAATCATACGGTTCTGGTTAAGAAATTAGAGATATTGTTTTCGCAAATTACAGCGAATTAAAGCGACAAGACCAGTTTAAAGCGAAATTGATTTATTTTGCGATAAGTGCGGAAATGCAGCGAAATTCGCGGAAAATAACGATCTTGAAATTGTATTCCAAATCACGTGTGTGTGATTGGAAACAGAAGACATAACTACCCCTTCGTATTAATAGTATGACCATGTAGGGTGATACGGTAATTGATCTAATTTTGATTAGGGCTATATAGTTCTAATCAAGATTACATAAGGAATAGTGAATGGTTATCAGTGTTGCTTCTCTTTATTTATCTTTCACATAAATATTTTACAAATCTCACGAATTAAACTTTTTGTGAATAATTTTAGGAAATGATTAACACAAAATAAAAGCGATGGGGTCACCCCTATTTCGCGAAATAATGCGGAAACTTTATTTTCCTTTTGGAGATATGGAACATAAATTAATGAAAAAAAAAAATCATGCCCCTAACTATGGGTAATGATAGCAATAAGAATGCAAATAAGGCTGAGCAATTAGAGTTTGGAGTTCCGTTACAAAATTCATTTTTATCAGTTTTATTACCCGGCTATGGCGCATGATCGTCGTTCTCCACAAACTAGTTTACTGTTTCTGACACTGAACATACGTGAGTCTGCCGAGGTCGAAACCGGGATGTCCTTGACATGCCTGTACGGGAGTTCTCAGTCAACACTGGAACACAAGCTTGTTTGTTTCTAAACTATGAGGAACAGGTGAAACTCCTGCCCATGACTGGTCACGCCGTTAAGTCAGACTGTTGCAACTTACACTCGGTTTTCTTTGTAATCTGAAATTCGAGTAATGGTGGTCCCAGTACGTCTATCAACATATTTTCTGTGAACAGTGTGTTTGGCCCCCTCTTGTATAAACAGAGTTTGGATATTTCACAATAATGCATTTAGTTCCGAGCGCCACTGTGTTATGGGACGAATATACTAGCTAATATTACAGTTCTTATGTAAGCCTATTTGCTGAAACACTTGTATTTCGAGCCGGTGACTTCCATGTCAAGCGCCTTAAAATAGGATTCTTCTTGTGTCTATGAAAGCCAGCTGTTGAAAGTAGTTTGTGGGACGTAAACCAATATTATTATTATTATTATTATTATTATTATTATTATTATTATTATTATTATTATTATTATTATTATTCCTTCGTTATGCCCATTCATAGAGCGCGTTTGAACTTGTTAGTTGGTTTGATGGTTTGTGCCTTCTTATCCTCCCAAAATCTCTTCATGAATGCACTGTGTTGCATCTTGCGTTCTGTCAACCACTTCCTACCAGTTGTCTTTTTTGGTTTCTCCCTAAATTTATGATTAGCTACTTTGGTTCTAAAAGCTCCACGATTTTCCATGATGTCGTCTGTAATATTTATTTCTTGGAGGTCCGCCTTAGTTTCTTCTAGCCATTTTATTTTGACCTTCTTTGAGTTGATTACTTTGAATAATCTTTTAGTTAGTCTGTCGCTGTTCATTCTGTAGATATGGCCATAGAAATTAAGGCGCCTTTTCCGTACAGCATCAGTAAACCTGTCGGTGAAGGAGTAGAGGTCCGCTGTTTTCCTCTTAATCCACATTCCATTTTCTCTCGTAGGACCATAAATTTTCCTGAGAATTTTCCGCTCCTGCTTTTCAATTTCTGTAATTTTAGAGTGACCACCTAAGCATATGGTTTCTGAGGCATATAAAGCTTCGGGCAATACAACTGTCTTGTAGTGTCGTAATTTTGCATTACGCGATATGACTCTTTTGTTGTAGTAATTCCACGTCAGTCTGTATGCCTTATGTAGTTTGGTGTTTCTTTCTACATTGGCACTACTGTCTAATCCTGATGGTAGTATAATTTCTCCAAGGTATTTGAAGGAGGGCACCTGTGAAATTGTGCCGTTTTCCATCTCTAGCGGAGTTCTTTTGCTATTTTGACGTAGATTTTCCATGTACTTGGTTTTCTCGTAGGATATCTGGAGGCCTGCCTTTGATGCTATATTGTGTAGTCTCTGTATGGCATACCTTATTATGTATTCAAGCTTTTTGTAAAATGCCCAACGTTTTGCTCCAGTATGGTAGGGTGGTCGAGTGAGGCAACCTATTGTCGAAAGTAAAAGCGGAATTAACAGGTTTTTTAAATGTATGCTATTGACCAGAAACGAAGAAAGAAGCCTACTATGGCATTAATTTGTGAATTCTAATATGTAGTGTATCATAATTGTGAATTTTTATACTATGTCTATATTGTTTTCAACTCAGTACAAGCTGTACTTAAAAATGTCCACTGATGATGGCCCATAAATAAGGCCGAAACCTGTATGTTTTAAAGTAAATTTGACATGAACTTGTAACCCCTTCAGGGAGGTTGAATAAGGTATTGGATAGGACGAAAAAATAAAGTCTTATACTTTGTACAATTCAGCACTGTCAATACGGATCATGAAGTTTATAGAATGTAATAAAAGTAATTTAGTTACTTGTAACGATTACTTTTTTTAAAACTAATCGTTACCTTTCACAAAATGTAATTTTTACTCGTAATGTACCTCTGAATATAAAATTGTAATAGTTACATTCTAGTAACCGTTATATATTAGTAATCATTACATTCTAGTAACAGTTACATTTTAGTAACCATTACATTCTAGTAATCGTTACATTTTAGTAACCGTTATATTTGAGTAATCATTACATTCTAGTAACCGTTACATTCTCGTAGTCGTAACATTTTAGTAATTGTTGCATTTTAGTAATCGTTACATGCAAGTAGTCGTTACATTTTGGTAATCATTACATTTTAGTAACCGTTACATTCTAGTACTCATTACATTTTAATATAATTGATATGCAACTGGGCAACCATCCTCTATTAACTCAAATCAGAAGGAGAATGGAGGAGACCCGACACTTCAAAAGGTGAAACTATAAAAGACAGGGGAGGAGTTAAGAAGGACGTGAAAATGAAGAGAAAAAAAAAAAAAACTCCCTAGTCCTCGAGGTCGGGGAAGAACAAGAGTTGACCGAGGACACAAGTAAAGTGGTAGCGGAACCGTGGTCGCCAACGCACGCTTCCAAGTTGACAGTCCTTGCCCTCCCTTTTAGTAACCTCTTATGACAGGCATGGGATAGCGTAGATGCAGTGGCGGCTGGCGCATAAGTTAACAGGGTCACGTGCCCTCCCAATAAAAATTAATTTTTACTTCACAATACATTATACACATGAGGATACAGGTTTTAAGCTCATAAGGAAGGTGACTGTTACTTCTAAGCTGCGAAATCGGGCTTCAGGATAGAGCGGAAAATCGTATATACCAGCTCCCGGTCACGAAACCCATATGACCGCAGATGTTTTAAAGTTCATGGTCTCCAAACGTTGCCGCTGGCTATGTTTCTTGGGGAAGAGTAGTGATGGGATAATCGAGTACAAAATAATCGATTATTCGATTATTTCATTTTATTCGATCATATTTCCCGTTCGATTATTTTTCGATTATTCGTTCGAATGAATGAGGCAATTGAATAGTGAATGCTTTCGGAATAATCCAATGAAAAGTGACGTTATTAAGACAGCTAATTCACTAATTTAGTTTCAACATTTGGAGATGCGCTTGGAAAAAGGCGTGTTTCTATTTTTCATAAGAGTTCATCTATTCGCTTATTTCAATCGATTATCCAACCAACACACTTAAATATTAATTCATGGCGCATCCGTATATTCTGTGCGATACAACTGAATGACATTTGAAACTCATTCGATTATTTAAATAACCGGACGAAGGTTATTCGATTATAACATGTATTATCCCATCACCAGGGAAGAGGTCTGCTGGAATGAGAGAGCTTCGGTCACAAGCAAGCTGTGACCGAGAGCGGTAGCAGGTAGATCTCTGAAAACAAAAACACAGTTCACTGGCTTGTATTTTCGAATGTGTTCTTGTTGAAAATAATACTATAGCTAGACCAATGCCTACTACGTTAGTTAGATAGAATAAAGATATTCCTGAGAAGTCCAAAGGCAGCTGAGAGGTAAAAACGCGCAGGATATGATTGAGACATTTCCTACAGCTAAAGAAAGAAGGGTGGATCTGATATAAGAATAATTAATGATAATGTAAACCAAGGTGTGTTTTGGCATATTGTCTTGTATTGCTTGTGTAAATATGTGTCAGTATTTTAGACTTACGTTTTCCATAACGAGACGCTCCTACACGAAAAGTCACGAGCCGCCACTGCATAGATGTTATTCTACCGCCCCCACCAAGAATGGTTACGTGGTCGAGAATGGAGCCCGAATAAACATGGAACGGTGAAGGGGTTAATGCATTCCCCTGTTTGAATTTATATTTTAAATTAGTTGCCCTAAAAATAACGAAAACACGAAAGTGACGTGCATATTTTGCTTGAGAAAAATAATTTTGAAAGTCTGATTAGTCTCACCTAGCTTTATGTATCTATGCTAAATAACACAAAACCACCTCTGGGTACAGGACACAGACGAAGAATACACCCTTGGTATCCCCTGCCTGTCGTAAGAGGCGACTAAAAGGGGCGACCATGAGATGACTGAATTATAAGCATGAAACTACTTGTAATTAGTACCATCACGCGAGGAACACCATGGGTCGCCTTTTCTTGCGAGTAGTATCACGATGTTGGGTACACAATAGGTTTGTGAGTAGTAGCAACAGAGGGTGAATCGGTATGGGTTTTTACAGTACCCGTGATTAGTACCACTTTATGAGCAACACCGTGGGTCTGCGTTGCCTGTGGTTAGTACCCACAATGTGAGGAACACCACAGGAATACCATTGCACGTGACCAATACACCTAGGTGAGAAACACCATAGGTCTGCGTTACCTGTGAGTAGCACCAGAATGTGTGGAACAGCGTATGTCTATGTTATTCAGGATTAGTCCCGCTACTTGAGAAATACCAGGGTTCTACTTTACTAGCGATAAGTACCATTATGAGGGGCCGTTGACCTGGATTTTGGACCTCTTTAGACAACAAGCATCATCGATTAAGAATTGTGCTTTGGAAGCAGCCACTTGGGTCAGTAATACTATTGTTTTAAGATAGTTTCTGGGAAGGTGGGGCATTGCGGGTCGAATTCACTGATTAAGTTCATAATCATTGTTCGTCGTCTTTTTTTATTCTAGTCAGTGGATTGATTTTGGATTTTTTTTTAACTTTAAATATTGCGAGTTGGATCCGCTGGTTATTTTAAATTCATATCCATCCATTCATTCTTCATCATCACGTTTTGAATTTTGGTCAGTGGATGATTTTTAGACTTTTGAATTGCCATTACATTTCGTCTCATTTCGTACCACTAGGGGCCGATGACCTAGATGTTAGGCCGCTATAAATAACAAGCATCATCATCATCAAAAAACGAAAATGGAATAATGTATTTTTCCTTGTAAATTTTGGTATCATTCCATCCCCATGTGAAAACAATGTCGATGATTCCGTAAAGAATCGCGTTCTGTGAAGTAATTGTAATAGAGTAAATGTTATTCTCAGATAACTGTAATTGAGGGTAATTCTTTTATTTTTCACTTTTCACGTAAAGCTGCTGAGAGTGAAGCACTGGTTGTCCAGATGATATGGCAAAATGAAGTGTGAATTATAAACCCACTAAATATGAATAATAAACCTACACAATATATATATTTAGAGGTAGAAACACGGAATATACATATCGTACCTGGAAAGGCAAAGTATTATAAGCGACATTTTTGTCAAAATTGAGGTTGCGATGATTATACGTCAATAAGACTCCCCTGCACATGCTGCCAAAGTATCGTAAGCGCCAGTCATTACATCACCGGGCGAGTTGGCCGTGCGGTTAGAGGTGCGCGGCTTTGAGCTTGCATCTGGGAGATACGGGGTTCGATTTCCCCTGCTTTTGCCTTTCCAGAGATGATATAATACGATGACGATGATGAAAATAAAAATGGCAGAAGGAATAACTACAGCCCACAGCAACTCTTAAGTATGGATAAGCAGCAATACAACACAAGCGTCTCGGTACAACACTACGATAGTAAAACCTGGCCAATCACAACACATTCTCGCAGAGTGTGCTTTTATTCCCATAATCCTCTCTGGTGATGGTGACGACTAGTGTGTTTACGTTGATCAGCTGATGAGGGCATCTTTGATCGAATCTAGCCTACTTTTGCCATCTACATTATATAAGTTTGATAAGTATGAATGATTTCAGGTTAAGTAACTCAGAAAATCGAATCAGAGTTTTTATTAGTCCATATTTACAATTACGTAACATATAGTTTTGTATAAGGTGTTAAACTTTCCAAGCTTGGTGAATTATGAAGGATTCTGTGAAGTCAGTCATCATCGATATGCATTTAGGACTCTCTCACCGAGCTCGATAGCTGCAGTCGCTTAAGTGCGGCCATTATCCAGTATTCGGGAGATAGGGGGTTCGAGCCCCACTGTCGGGAGCCCTGAAGATGGTTTTCCGTGGTTTCCCATTTTCACACAAGACAGTTTTTTTTTTCGATCTAGTAGCTGGGAGTCCCGAGGCACACTTCGGCCTCTCTACTCATCTGTATCTGCGACGTTGCAACGCAGCACCTTCGTAGCACTGGCGGGGGAAAAGCGATCTGTCGTGACGAAACAAGTTCGCCCCGTCAGAGATGAAACTCCCTCTTCGCTGAGCTGTTTAGAAATCTAGTAAGCTAGTGCTAGGAGGCAAGGCCGGGAGAAAAGTGATACAATTTGTATTAAACAAGAGAAGAAGGCATGTTTGAGGAGGGAGATGGGCAGGCGATGCCTTGGCAGGGTGGGTTACTTGGCTGTTGACTGTTCACTGTCGGGAGGGTTTGACAGGGGCTTCAGAGGCAGGTGAGGGGACAGACGGCTAAGCAAGAGTTGAATGATGGGGGACGTGTCGTGGTTGGTCTTGTGGTGGGTAGGGGGGGGGGGGGGGGTGGAGTGATCAGGGGGGAAATGGAGTAGTTGAAATGTGATGGTGGATGACTTGGTGAGGACAGAGGTCTGGCGTGCCTGTAGTGGACCCTAATGGCACGCTTGATGAAGGGGCACCCAGGGAATGAAGCAGCATGATGTCCCTCGCAGTTGGCGCACCTCGCCTGGTCACGAGGCACCTTACAATCCGAGTGGCGGTGGGTGCCGCCACACCGCTGGGGCTGTACCTTAAGTAAGGCCACGGACGCTTCCTTCCCACTCAGCCTTTTTTTGTCCAATCGTCGCCATCAGACATATCTTTGTCGGTGCGACGTAAAGCAGCTTGCATTTAGGACTCTTTGTACTTGGAGGAAATCATGCCAGGGCTTTTATTAGTCCGCAATTACATAATCTGTAGTTTCGTACAACTTGTTAGACTTTTCAAGCTTGGTTAGCAAAAGGAATGAGGATTCCGGGTGTTCTTTTTTTTACGTGTTATAATGTCATTGATGAATTATGAAGGATTCTATCAAGTCAATGATCGTTGATCTGCATTTAGTGCTGTAGCTCAGTTGGCAGATTCTCTATCATTTTACCTCAGTCTTTTCTTAATGGATTTCAAAGAACTTGGAAATCTATCAAACATTTCCAAATGAAGTTATTGACCACGTGTGACGCAATTTGAACAAAAACAAAAAATAGTCAAACCAAGTCAAACGAACGTAATGACGACATGTTGACACAATTCAAACAAAAAATCCATCCATTTACGCAAAAACAATTGTCATATTTACTACAAATCATACCAGATGGCAACACTTTCGCAAAATGCAGAGGCCATACTTTTCGAGAATGCTTTCTGTTTGGCCAGGTCATATTACCGTAGTGTTTTACCGATACGCTTGTAATATAACTATACCTCCAAAAGCTTTCCGCAGAATGGTGCACTCATTCTTCAGCTAGCCTGTTAAAACAAACAAAAGGAGTAGGCTGTTCTTTGGTGAAAGGTGACCACAGCCAAAAACACAAGAAAGTTTAATTTTCTCGAGAAGAAAATGCATATAACGTTTCTCGTAGAGAAGATTTAATTTCAAGGCCACATCTTGCACACCATATTTCGATAGGGCCAGCCGTTTACCTGTTGTTTTAGTTGTTGTACCGGCTGGGGAAAATAAAACTGTTGACTCCACTTCACTCAGAAACCACCGGCAGAACTCAACACGCGAAGGTTCGTCTTGTACGCCTTAACGCATGCACTAAAGTAAATTTGTAAGGATACAGCTGCAGGTCCTTTTTGATAATGTTTTGACACGACAATCCCTTAATTCCCACTTGCACAGATAAAGATAAACGGCGCCGGACTTCTTTCCATGCTTTTCTTCACTGGGGAATGTTTTCTGGTGTTCCAACTCTCGAATAATTACGGTTTTTATTCACTGCAGAAGCCGTTTCGCGCCAGTTTTCTACTAAGTTTTGCATTGCAGACTTTGCTGGCGGTTTTGCCAAAACACTTCCAATCTTTAACTCTTGCGCAAACAGTTCCTCAAAGATTTTCCACGAATCGTGTTTTTTTGCATAATACTCGACAGTAAACACGTGAGCACCATTCTGTGTTACATTCAACTGGTCACTCAGCACGTCTGCTCCTCATACGTAATGACAGCTACGTACTCAAGAGTTGTTCATTGACAAGGATCACAACGTGTTTTCCAGTCAGTGACCGGATCAGGAATGGAACGAATGAAGCCCCATCTAGCGGCGAGGATAGGAAATGTGCCGGTTCCCGAAGCCTGTCGCACTCCTCCAGGGCAATGATTAAAGACTGACAGATGAAATGAAATGATATTGGAGTGTTGCTGGAATGAAAGATGACAGGGAAAACCGGAGTGCCCGGGCAGAAAATCCTGCCCCGTCTCCACTTTGTCCAGCACAAATCTCACATGGAGTGACCGAGATTTGAACCACGGAACCCAGCGGTGAGAGGTCGACGTGCTGCCGCCTGAGCCACGGAAGCTTTCCGCGTCAGTCTTATGGACCCTAAATATTTTCCGAGCCAATTTTATTTTTCCCACTCTGTAGAACAAAAAATCCGGTTCCGCGGTGTAGGAGTAGCGTGCCTGCCTCTTACCCGAAGGCCCCGGGTTCGATTTCCGGCCAGGTAAGGGCTTTTACCTGCATCTGAGGGCTGGTTCGAGGTCCGCTCAGCTATTTGACGGTGATATAGCGCCCCCCGTCTAGAAAGCCGAGAATAACGGCCGAGAAGATCCGTCGTGCTGACCACACGACACCTCGTAATCTGCAGGCCTTCGAGCTTAGCAGCGGTCGCTTGGTAGGCCAATGTCCTTCGGGGCCGTTGCGCCATGGGGTTTTGTAGAATAAAAAAAAGGGGATATACACGTGTAAAATCCTCCACGAGTTCGAAATGGTGAAATATATCAAAATCAAAAGTATCCGTTATGTTATTCGGCATTTCAAGCTATTAACTTATATCCTTACCAAATTTCAGTTTAATAGGTCCAGTAGTTATTGAGCCTATCCGGAATAAACAAACAGACGCCATCTGATTTGTATTAATATAGTATTGATGGAGGCATGTTTAACACGTGAACAAGAATGCGTCAGTCAAGTAGAACGCACGCCTCAAGGAACGAAATTGCTAACTCGGCCGGGAAGGGGAAAACCCGTCTAGGTACAGGAGCCGGCTGTTGACTGGCCGCGGCAGTCAGTGCAAGCTTGTCCTGCGGAGTGTACGTTTCATTTGTTGAATGTGTTCTAGTGCAGCTTTCAGTTCACGTGCGTGCCATGGAGAACACTCCAAGGAGGCCATACTCCGCGCTGCCTACCGTCTTCAAGGTATTCTTTGTTTGTAAGTTCTGGCAGTGTGTTTGTGTTTGTTGTGTTCAAAGAATACGAGCTGGCAGTTGAATCATTGTTGCCTTCACATGGCGACAATCAAGGCTTTGTGTATGTTACATTTAATTCGTTTTCTTGTAGGCCGACGCAGTAAAGGCGTCTTTTGCCAGCCATTTTCTTTTACAAAAACATAATATACCGTACCTCTCAAAAGATACCGTTTTTTTTTTTTTTTTTTTCTCGACCCGGCTCCTTGACTAAATGATTAGCGTGCTGGCCTTTGGTCGCAGGGGTCCCGGGTTCGATTCCCGGAAGGGTCGGGAATTTTAACCATCATTGGTGAATTTCGCTGGCAAGGGAGCTCATCACGACGCGCTCAAACCAAAAGACCTCCATCTGGCGAGCCTAACTTGTCTTCGGACACTTCCGGCACAAAGCCATACGCCATTTCACTTTGCCGGGCTGAGTGGCTCAGACGGTTGAGGCGCTGCCCTTCTGACCCCAACCTGGCAGGTTCGATCCTGGCTCAGTCCGGTGGTGTTTGAAGGTGCTCAAATACGTCAGCCTCGTGTCGATTGATTTACTGGCACGTAAAAGAACTCCTGCGGCACTAAATTCCGGCACCTCGGCATCTCCAAAAACCATAAAGGTAGTTAGTGGTGGGACATAACATTATATTATTAACATTATTATTTATGTTCTTTTTCTGTCGCTTTTCCCACATGTGTGGCGTCGCGGGTGCTAACTTTGTCGCACATGTGGATTTGGCCCTGTTTTACGCCCGCAGCCCTTCCTGACGTCAGCGCTATATGGAGGGATGCTAATCACTATTGCGTGTTTCTGTGGTGGTTGGTAGTGTGGTGTGTTGTCTGAATATGAAGAGGAGCGTGTTGGCACAAACACAAACATCCAGTCCCCGAGCCAGCATAATTAATCAGACGCGATTGAAACCCCCGACCTGGCCGGGAATCGAAGCTGGAACCCCCTCTGACCCGAAGGTCTCAAGGTACTGTATTAATAACAAATCGAACAATTCAATAGATGGCAGATTCCCTTTCGATAGCTTACCTAGTATTTTCTGAAATTATTTCAAAGATTGCTGTTTATCAAACATCTCCCTTGGTACATCATTCCAATCCCTAATTCCTTTTCCTATAAAATAATATTTTCCCCCTAATGTATCCTCTTGAATTCCAACTGTCACGGTGTCCGGACGTTTCGTACCACTTCATTTTTGAGGACATTTCGTACCACCGAGGTCGTTATATACCTACAAACGGTTTTCCCGTAATCCCCAAATATATTTACGCCAAGACAATCCGTACCACTGGATGTCAGATGGCAATTTCGTTTCCACATTCTGCGCCAGCGGGCGTAATAAGCCTGATAGGCACGCTTTAGAAATCAGAAAAAAAAAAAAAAAAAATTTGCTGAAGATAACTTCTGTATTATTTTTAATAACTGCCCATAAAACTATACATATGCGTATCACTTATGTTTACGTAAATATTATCATAAGAAAAGTCGATTTTTAAAACAAAGCAAAACAATACAAATATACATCGTGTTCGAGCGCTATGTCCCTGACGAACATAAGGATGGATAATATTACTATTATTGTGAATATTTATAAAATAATGCATTATTTCATTATCAAGTAAAGTAAATGATTCTGATGAACAGGTCGATATGGGCTTGAATGTCAAACAGGAAGTATCTAGGTACCCGGGAATGACGAATACCAGATAAGAATTAACACTGTGCCAGTCAGATCAGTAGTGGTCACACCGTGCGAAGATTTCTGCGCCAGTAGTGGACAATGGATACACACATGAATGCATTCATTAGGATATCGTTTTTACTTCGCAATACTTCCCACTCTTTCAGATGGTACGGAATATCCTCTCCTAAATATTTTAAAATCATTAGTTGACACTTGTCAGGTAATCAGCCATCAAGTGGTACGAAATGTCCTAGAACTTGGGAGACAGTCCTACCTCGAGATTACAGCGGTTTGATCGGGAGATAATATGAGGCAAGTTTCCTATTGCTTCCCTCATTTCCGAGGAATCGAGGATTCTTAGTTCCTTTTTAGAGATTCATAATGTCCCTAACGTCAGTCTATTTATCTCCCTTTTTAGTTTCGTTAACCTACCACAACGATCCAGACTTCTAACATTCCTCTCTTGGACTCGCAGAATGTCTGTATCTATCTTCCTGAGACCCCCCCCCCCCTCTCGCGTAGTCTCCACCTAGAGATCAAAATGGAGATGTAATTTACCTCCGGAATATTTTACCCGGGAGGAAGCCATTATCAGTATATCATTCATACAGAGAGCTGCATGTCCTCGGGAGTTAGTTACGGCTGTAGTTTCCCGTTACTTTCAGCCTTGTAGCAGTATCAACGCAGCTAAGCCATATTAAGTATTATTACAAGGCCATATCAATCAGTCATCTAGGCTGCCACATTTGACGAGAAGATATATGTAGAATGATAGGACACATCTTAAGATACCCAGGACTTGTTCAGTTTGTTTTTGAGGGAAGTGTAGACGGTAAGAACGGTAGGGGTAGTCCAAGGTATGAATATGACAAGCGGATTAGAGCAGATATAGGATGTAGTAGTTACATAGAAACGAAAAGAATAGCACAGTACAGGATGACATGGAAGCTGCATCGAACCATTCTCAATCAACAACAATGTCCCTAACAACAGGTCATTTCCCCCAGAGTGCTGATTATTATTGTTTTAAAAGGAAGTAGAACTAGGTAACCATCCTCTATATAACACTAATCAGAGAGAAAAATGAAGGTATCGGCCAAATAAAGACAAGGGCCACGAAGGGTGTGAAAATGAAAGACTCCCTAGGATTCGCAAACCTAATATCGTCGGGGTCGAAAAGAACAAGAGTTGACCAAGTTAGGTCGGATAGGATAGACGAAAGTGAGGAGCCTGGCACAAGTAAGTGGAAGCAATGCCAAGACTCAGCTAAGGGCCCCGTGGTCGCTAACCCACGCTCTCAAGTTGAGAGCCGTTGGGGCTATTTCCCCAGAACAAATTTGCGGAACTATTAAGGCTAGAGACAAAATGCGCTGTAACTTTCGTCGCAGGCGTTAATGCACTACGATTCTTAGTGCTTGCTTTTTTCAGTTTGTTTTTGTTTTCGATATTTATTGAAACAATGTATTCAATTTCCATATAAATCTGAAAATAGACAGTTACAAAAATTAATTTTTTTAAAATTGAAAACTCTCCTTTTCAGATGGTAATCGTTTCCTTTTTTCAAATTCTTTGAATCTGTGTGAAATGTATTCGTATTATTTAGCTCACATGATAACATTGTGACAAACAGTCTCTTCCGTTCAAAAGGTGACGTTCATTTTCTTATTTTAACGACAATATGCATTGCTAAGTAGTGCACAAACTGAATACTTTTCTTCGAAAGGAATTTTTTTATGCAGAAGACAATCTTTCGAAAATGCGAGCTTTTAATTGAAATACGGAGTTTAAAATTTTAGGTGCAGTCTCAAAATATCCGAACGCGAAATTGATAGAAAACAGTATCAAAATATGCACAAGAAATATGTAGCCGTAATAGATACGGTAATGAGTCTTAAAATCTCTGAGAAGTGTAGGTAGCTGCATAAGTAACATGGACTTTACTAGCTAGGTGCCCGTACTTCGCTGTGTTGAGGGTAAATTTATTATTAGTATTAATTTTCTTTGAAAGAATCTTTCGAGTACTTCGATGACCAGTGGCTGGATAAACTACAATTACCACTTGAACTTTGAAATTATCATGGAAAAAGACACCGATCAAATAATGCCATTGAAGGATGGCATTCTAAGTTCAACCGTCTGAAAAAAATGTCTTGTCCCCGTTTCAAGGAGTTGGTATCTTGTTTGAAAAAATATCTACAGTTCTAGGCCCTTCAGGTAATCTACTCAATGTTTAAAACATCCTAGGGATATGAGCTACGAATTTTAGGCAAATAAAATATAATAAAGTATGAGAATATATTCTGTATTTATTACCGCTTCATGAATTTGCAGAGCTCAGAACATTTTAAGCAGTCTCCGGCCTATAGGCGTAACGGTGTCCGCTCTCATTTGACAGGCGAGGTATTCCTTGGAAACAACTTGGCAAGCGAAATGGAATTCAATGGGGAGCTGTCAATATTAATGGGGCTTGTGGAAGACAAAGTAGAACTGGCTGAGTCAGCAAAGAGGATGCATCTGGTTGCGCTAGGAGTAAGTGATATTCGGGTAAGGGGAGATAACGAGGAAGAGATAGGAGATTATAAAGTGTACTTGACGGGTGTTAGAAAGGGAAGGACAGAGTGTGGGGCAGGGCTGTTTATTAGGAATACCATTGCACGCAACATAGGTTCTGTTAGTTTGGAAATAGAACTGAATGATACGAAAGGGTGATTAGTGAATGTGGGAAAGATGTGGAAGCTAATGGGAATGGGAAGTGTTTGCTGTACTTCTGTGATAGTACGGGTTTAGCAGTTACGAATACATTCTTCAAGCATAAGGGTATTCACCGCTACTCACGGGCGGTTATTTATTTATTTATTTATTTATGTATTTATTTATTTATTTATTTATTTATTGGGAAACCAAAACAGCGAGAAGCTGAATTACAGAGTTCCGCAAGAGAAAAATATATTTACAGTGGAGCAGAACAAGGCAAACATAAAAAAAATGTGGAAGAATGAGGAAATAACATCTAATGATAAAAATAGAGGAACAAATTAAAAACTAACAAAATAACTGTAGAGACACAACAATTAAGAACAAAATATAAAGGCAAAAGAAACAACGAGGAAAATTGAAGATTGAAAGTAAAACGAAGAGAAGAACTTACAGCTAGGCACAGTAAGATAAATACACATATAACACATAAGTAATGGTATAGTACAGTAAAAAATCAATAATAAATGAATATTACATTACGTACAAAAGAGAAGACAGCAGTGAGAAGAGAAAAAAGGAATATGAAGAAAACGAACTAGGTTAAGTTAAGGAAGAATCGATTAAAGGAGGCATACGAAGAAAAAATGTCGAAGTTCCTGTCAGAAGATAAAGAGTTAAGGAGGGTTGGTATGCGGATAAATAAACTTCTTTGAACGAGAGAGAGAGAGGCGGGAATACGGAATATGAAGGGGCGGAACAGCGTTATATAGGAATCTAAGGTCGGCTACTTTCCTGCGACTAGATAACGGGCGAAGGTTTAACTTCCAGTATCTGATTACTGCTCAAGTTTCAACAATCAGATAATCTGGCTCTAACTATGGCACAGAAGAATGACTGCACGCGGTCAGTGTGATTCAGATTAGTGGGTGAAGAGGTAGACCAAATAGGAGATGCGAATTCAATAATCGGTAGGATGCAAGATACATAGTAGGCTCGGAGGGCGTGGATATCGGTGATGACAGAAAATCTATACAACAAACCGAGAAGTGACATTGCTCGTGAGGTTATCTTTTGCATATGGGGGACAGGGGTACCAGATCCATAATAGACTGTATCTTAACCGACATCGAATTCAGGAAGTCTGTTGGGAATGTACGAGTTTTCCGGGGATTTTTTGATGGTACAGACCACTATCTGATCTGTAGTGAACTAAGTATCTCTAGACTTAGGATAGAGGAAGCGAAATCTGTCTGCAAACGAATAAGGGTAGAAAATCTCCAAGACGAGGAATTTGGACAAAAGTACATGGATATGATTAGTGAGAAGTTTCGAATAGTAGACAGTAAGCAGCTTCTGGATATAGAAAGAGAATGGGTGGCATACATGGATGCTGTAGTAGAAATAGCAAGGGAATGCCTAGGAGCAACTGTGTGTAAAGATGGGGAAAAGCTAACATCTTGGTGGAATGATGCAGTGAGAGCAGATTGTAAACGTAAAAAGACGGCTTGTCAGAAATGGCTCCGAACAAGGGCCGATGTAGACAGGGAATTGTACGTACATGAAAGAAACAAAGCGAAACACATAGTTGCTGAATCCAAAATAAGTCGTGGGAAGATTTTGGTAATAACCTGGAAAGGCTAGGTCAAGCAGCAGGGAAACCTTTCTGGACAGTACTAAAGAATCTTACGATGGGAGGGAAAAGGGAAACGAACAGCGTTTTGTGTAATTCAGGTGAACTCATAATAGACCCCAGGGAATCACTGGAGAGGTGGAGGGAATATTTTGAACATCTTCTCAATGTAAAAGGAAATCATCATGGTGGTGTTGCAAACAGCCAAGCTCTTGGGAAGGAGGGAAATGATATTGGTGAAATTACGCTTGAGGAAGTGGAAAAGATGGTAAATAAACTCCATTGCCATAAAGCAGCAGGAATAGATGAAATTAGACCTGACATGGTGAAGTATAGTGGGAAGACAGGGATGAAATGGCTTCATAGAGCAGTAAGATTAGCATGGAGTGTTGGTAAGGTACCTTCAGATTAGACAAAAGCAGTAATTGTACCTACCTATAAGCAAGGGAACACGAGGGATTGCAGCAACTATCGAGGTATCTCATTGATTAGTACACAAAAGCAAAGTATTCACTGGCATCTTGGAAGGGAGTGTGCGATCAGTGGTTGAGAAGAAGTTGGATGAAAACCAGTATGGTTTCAGACCACAGAGGGGCTGTTAGGATCAGATTATCAGTATGTGCCAGGTAATTGAAAAATGCTACGAGAGGAATAGGCAGCTGTGTTTATGTTTCGTAGATCTAAAGAAAGCGTATGGCAGAGTACCGAGGGAAAATATGTTCGCCATACTTGGGGGACTATGGAATTAAAGGTAGATTATTAAAATCAATCAAAGGCATTTATGTTGACAATTGGGCTTCAGTGAGAATTGATGGTAGAATGAGTTCTTGGTTCAGGGTACTTACAGGAGTTAGACAAGGCTGTAATCTTTCACCTTTGCTGTTCATAGTTTACATGAATCACCTGCTGAAAGATATAAAGGGTCAGGGAGGGATTCCTTTAGGTGGAGATGTAGTAAACAGTCTGGCCTATGCTGACGACTTGGTCTTCATGGTAGACTATGCCGAAAGCCTGCAGTCTAATATCTTGGAACTTGAAAATAGGTGCAGTAAGTATGGTATAAAAATTAGGCTTTCGACGACTAAATTGATGTCAGCAGGTAAGAAATTCAACAAAATTGAATGTCAGATTGGTGATACAAAGCTGGAACAGGTTCAAGTATTTAGGTTGTGTGTTCTCCCAGGATGGTAATATGGTAGGCCTAAGTGAGATTGAATCAAGGTGTAGTAAAGCTAATGCAGTGAGCTCAAAGTAGTGATCAACAATGTTCTGTAAGAAGGAAGTGAGCTCCCAGACGAAACTATCTTTACATCGGTCTGTTTTCAGACCAAGTTTGCTTTACGGGAACGAAAGCTGGGTGGACTCAGGATATCTTATTCATAATTTAGAAGTAACAGACATGAAAGTAGCGGGAATGATTGCTGGTACAAACAGGTGGGAACAATGGCAGGAAAATTCTCGGAATGAGGAGATAAAGGCTAAGTTAGGAATGAACTCGGTGGATGAAGCCGTACGCATAAACCGGCTTCGGTGGTGGGCTCATGTGAGGCGAATGGAGGAGGATAGGTTACCTGGGAGAATAATGGACTCTGTTATGGAGGGTAAGAGAAGTAGAGGGAGACCAAAATGACAATGGTTAGACTCTGTTTCTAACGATTTAAATATAAGAGGTATAGAACTAAATGAGGCCACAGCACTAGTTGCAAATAGAGGATTGTGGCGACGTTTAGTAAATTCACAGAGGCTTGCAGACTGAACGCTGAAAGGCATAACGGTCTATAATGATGATGTATGTATGTTCATACAGCTAACCAAGACTCATAATTTGAAACCCTTCCGGGCCCTTTAGTCCTTCAAGTTTCGGCATAATTGAGGACATTGTATATTTTTACTTTTTCGTAGTGTGGGGACCCCTGCTTTGTCCACTAAGAAATCTTTTCAACATCAAAAATTTTAAAAAAAGAAGCAGGTCGAAGAGAAAAAAGAAATATTCCATTTGATACGAATGAATCAAAATGGTTACAACGAAATACGAGGAAAATGGAGACATAGAATTTTTTTCAGACTAATCTCTTTCGTCTTCAAAATAGACTGACAACATTCTGACGAAAGTACTGTAAATATATTCATAGTAAAATGTGACGCTGTCGCATATGTTTGGGCAAGGCTAAACGGCAAGTGCATTTTAGTGAATGTGATGGTCTACAAATTTCCTTCGATAAGACCAAGTTCTTCTGTTCAAAACTTGACATCCAAAATTTGAACACGACATATGGGCAAATCAGCCGAGTATCACACTTCAAGTACTTGGGAGAAATACTTGAACCAACGGGAGGCGAGAAGGCTGCCCAGAAAACTCGCCTACAAAATTTCGGAAAGCCTACGGTAGGGTTCACAACATAGACAATAAAAATTGCTTGTCCCACTATGCAAAGATCAGACACTATAATACAGTAATCAAGCCCGAAGTCTTATATGCCAGTTAGACCCTTACACTAAATGGGAAAGGTGACCTAGAAAACATTTTAAAAGAAGAAAGAAGAATCCTGAGGAAAATTCTCGGCCCCCGAAAAATAAGATGGATATAGACTGAAGTCACGCAAAGTGACAGAAGAGCTTTGCAACAATGCAGCAGACATCCGCAAAAGAGGTCTGAAATTTTATGGGCACGTTCGCAGACTGCCGGCAAGTATACTGACACACAAGATTCTCACCTACATAGAACATCTAAAAAATATTCCATGGGTACTGGAAGTGAAGAAGGATCTGGAAAAAGCCCATATGGACTCAACTGACACCGCGGACAGAAAGCTCTACAGGAAAAAACTTAATGGATGGAAAGTGCAACCAGAGAACGAAGTGAAAAAGAAGACTGGAGCAAAGTGGACAGAAGAACGAAAAAGGATCCACGGAGAAAGGATGAGAGCTGTTTGCCAACTCAGAAAACAGAATCGTTAGAGCTTTGCGTGATCCATTGGGTCCATACGCACATGATAATAATAATAATAATAATAATAATGTTATTGGCTTTACTTCCCACTAACTACTTTTACGGTCTTCGGAGACGCCGAAGTGCCGGAATTTAGTCCCGCAGGAGTTCTTTTACGTGCCAGTAAATCTACCGACACGAGGCTGTCGTATTTGAGCACCTTCAAATACCACCGGACTGAGCCAGGATCGAACCTGCCAAGTTGGGGTTAGAAGGCCAGCGCCTTAACCGTCTGAGCCACTCAGCCCGGCAGATATCATTTTTAGAAAAGGTCACGCAGCCTCAGCTGCAACTAACAGTGAACCTTTTCACACCTTTTTGTATTATTTTATGCTTATTATAATACTGTAGGCTTTACATGCAGTGTGTTTTGAAACTGTACTGGCATTGTAAATTCGGATATTTGAGACTCGTCGTGCAGGTAGCAAACTGACTTAATAAACTGTTATTTGTATTCGGGTATTTTGAGACTCGCCCAGGTAGCTAACTGACTTGTTAAACTGTTCTTTGGTATTCTGATATTTTGAGATGACACGAGAACTTTATATTTGCCTTATATTAAAACACGTCACGAGGAACTTGAATAAATAAGGATGTCATTAAAAAAAGGCCGACACAAAAACAGATTGAGAAACAGGACAGGTAGTGAGACTCGAGGGCGCGGTCTTCCAGCAAGAAATCCTAAGTGCTACCACGTGAGGTATATGGCCACTTAGAAGATCGTATCGTCATAGGTTTTAAAGCCTGCGAGTTTTTTTTTTTTAGCACCTTTTAGCTGAAACTGGCGAAATACTAAGTCGTAATACTGTACTTAAGCAAATTTGGCAATGACCTCTCGAATTCCAACAGAAATAACTGCGTATCATGTTCCCTTTGTGAGCTAGGAAGTTCTGTCGCAACTCTGCTGACCTCCGACTTGCATCTTTTACTGCACACGCACACGTCATTTGTTGAAGGTCATTAGTACACAGCTTCAACCATGCGTACCTCTGCAGTTCCGTCCACAAGTATGCGGTAAATTATACTGAAAATCATCGAGTGAAAATTGCATTTCCCTCGGACTGAGCGAGGGATCCCACCTCTACCGCCTCAAGGGCAGTGTCCTGGAGCGCGAGACTTTGGATCTGGGGATATAATTGGGAACGAGGACCAGTAACTCGTCCAGATGGTGTTGAACAGGTACGGGGCCTTGTGGTAGGGATGAGAAGATTGGAAGGAAGCGGCCGTGGCCTTAAGTTAGGTACCATCCCGGCATTTGCCTGGAGGAGAAGTGGGAAATCACGAAAAACCACTTCGAAGATGGCTTAGGAGCGAATCAAACCCCTGTCTACTCATTTGACCTCCCGAGGCTGAATGGAACCCGTTCCAGCTCTCGTACCACTTTTCAAATTTCACGGTAGAGCTGGGAATCGAACCCGGACCTCCAAGGGTATCAGCTTATCACACTAACCACTACACCACAGAGGCGGAATAATCTCTCTCTATATACAGGGTGTTTACAAATGAATATCAGAGTGTTAACGCCTTATAATATTGAATACATTCAACTTACAGTTATAAATTAAATGTCAAATGAAAGAGTAGCTCATACAGTTTTATTACGAACTTTACAAATGTTCAATGTGACTATCATTTGTTACACAGCATACATCAAGTCTATAGTCGAGTTCTTCCCAAACGTTATTAAGTGCGTCTTCAGTAATCTCAGCAACAGCTGCTTCAATCCGGTTTCTTAATTCAGGAAGGTCAGCTGGTAGCGGAGGCACGTACACACGATCCTTGATGAAGCCCCAAAGGAAAAAATCGCATGGCATTAGGTCGGGAGAACGTGGAGGCCATGCCAAGCAAGTCCTGTCATTGGGGCCCTTGCGGCCTATCCAGCGCTCGGGTACAGTGACGTTCAACCAATCGCGTACGTCGTAATGCCAGTGAGGTGGCGCACCATCTTGTTGGAAAATGAAGTTCTCTGGCTCATTTTCTTCCAACTGAGGGAAGAGCCATTGCTCTAGTGTATCGAGGTAAGAAGTACCAGTTACAGTACGTTCACCATAAAAGAAAGGCCCATAAATCTTTCGCCGGGATAACGCACAAAAAACATTCAGTTTAGGGGAATCTCGTTGCATTTGTACCAACTCGTGAGGATTTTCTGAGCCCCAGATGCGCACATTATGAGTGTTTACATGTCCACTAAGGTGAAAGACCGATTCATCACTGAAAACAACATGATTCATAAACTCATAATCATGTAATAACATGTCGTTTGCGAAGTTGGCACGTAATCTGTGGTCTGCCGGCTCTACAGCCTGTAATAACTGTAAACGGTAAGGACGTAGCTGTAAGCGTTTTCTTACATCTTTCCAAACGGTCGACGCAGGAAGTTGTAATTCACGACTAGCCTTCCGGACTGTTTCTTTGGGCTACAAGTGAATGACTCTCTCACTCGCTCAACAGTCTCTTCACTTAATCTTGGTCGTCCCTTGCTCTTCCCTTTACAAAGGCAACCCGTGTCTTCAAACGTATGATACCGTCTGCGAATGTTATTATCACTTGGAGGATCACAACCGAACTTAATGCGGAACGCACGTTGCACAGTAACTACAGATTCTGTCTTTGCAAACTGCAAAACACAAAAAGCTTTCTATTTACTAGTCGCCATCTTTGCTACTACCGCTGTCTAGCGGATTGCGGCGAAACCATTGCACGTACATGCGCACTGGTGCCAACAAACAAAACTGAGTTGCTCTTTCATTTGACATATAATGTATAACTGTAAGTTTAACATATTCAATATTATAAGGCGTTAAAACTCCGATATTCATTTTTAAACACCCTGTATAAGAGTTTTGTCTGTACATAGATCATGATTTGAAAAGTATGGTATTTCTGTATCGGTCATGTCCACAGTAACAAGGAAATGCACTTTTTACTTTTCCGCAATTTCTGTATGTATGTATGTATGTATGTATGTGCACGCATTACGAAAAAATGGGTTAACAGAATTTAATGAAAATCGGTATATAGAATAGGGCAATAAGAAACAACACTCTAAGCTATAAACAGTTTTATTACCCGGCGAGTTGGCCGTGCGGTTAGAGGCGTGCGGCTGTGAGCTTGCATCCGGGAGATAGTGGGTTCGAATCCCACTGTCGGCAGCCCTGAAGATGGTTTCCGTGGTTTCCCATTTTCACACCAGGCAAATGCCGGGGCTGTACCTTAATTAAGGCCACGTCCGCTTCCTTGCAACTCGTAGGACTTTCCTGTCCCGTCGTCGCCATAAGACCTATCTGTGTCGGTGAGACGTAAAGCCACTAGCAAAAAACAATTTTATTCACCCTGGATGAGATTGTAGTTATGGGGAAGGCGCCTAAAGTTTAATTTTAAAATACTTATGTTATTGGTCCTATCGAAAATTACTACATAACAAAAGTTATAGAGAATACAATTTCCGATCATTTATGTTTTATTCAGTTTTACCTACCGACTATGATATGAGTAGTATTTCAGAGTCGGAAGAAAACTATGATAAATGTGAAGGCCTACAATATCGAAAGCGCATAACATCGATCAACAATAATATGTCATTGACATTGTTTGCTGTGATGTTCTTTGTCTCTTATGCTGCCACTCGACTCCGATACATGAGATTACTGCAGCGTACCTGACTGAATATTGGCGGGAAATAGCTGGGGAGTTAGAAAACTTTTTCTTTAGCATGCCATTCATCTGGTTCGTACGTTTGCTGATACTGCTGGTACATAACACACTGGTTCATCATAGTATTCCAGCTCTTCGATCCCTACTCTGACGCGCTGTTTTGAATGAGCAGTGTCCGCACTTAAGGCGATGCTCACTTAGTAGTAGTAGTAGTAGTTGTCTAGAATTACAATTTAGGCCTGTTCCAAATTATAGCACCACAATTGACTAAATAACCCAAAATTTAACCTTGAAAAGAGCCGTTTCTTAAGAAAAGCATCTTCCTTTTCACTTTTATTCAATTCTACATTCATTTTATTCCAAATTAGGAGCGAAGAGGGGTTTCTCCTCTGGCTTGGAGGAAAACTTTGCCTCCAAGTCAAATGGACTTTTCCGCCGCCAGTGTAGCGAATTGAGATTTTCCGACTCATCGGGTACTCCTAGGAAACACATTAGTAAAAGGACATAGTTTTTGCCCTGCGACTCTCCATTATTCGACCCCTCCCCTCCCCGAAAAAAGACGCAATGTGTTCGCGGATCACGACTATCTGTGGCTTGGTCATTCCAGCTCTGGAACTTTGGACTTTTAGATCAGCAGCGCAGTACTGTTCGTTAAAAGTGAGAAAATGTGTGGTTTTTCATTTGATCGAGTATTTCATATGAAAGCATTGCTTTTAATCGCGCCATTCCTACTGACGTCATTGTAATAACCTATTTTAATTTTAGTTGGAAAAACCACGAAGACAGTCTTCCTGAGGATGGAAAAAGGCAGGTGGAGTGTGAATCTCTGCCATTATAATGAAAATTCCCCAACCTAATTGTGACTGACGGTAGGCAAGCTGGCCTAACATTACAATGAAAATTCCCTAACCCAGTCTTCATATGAGAAAAGACGTTTGGTGACTTCTCCGTCGCGTTTCTAGGGTAACGTTAAGAGCTATGCAATTTAATACAATCTTGCTCACAGCGTGTACACTACCTAACCTAGAATTCTGTGTACAATGTAGGATTCCGTAGTGAAGCAGCTAGTAATAATATATTTTTACAGTTTGCTTTACATTGCACCGACACAGATAGGCCTTATAGGGACGATGGGTTAGGAAGGGTCGAGGAGTAGGATGGAAGCGACCGTGTCCTTAATTAGGGAGACAATATCATTTCGGTCATCAACCTCAAATCGATATTGGTGTGAAATGGATAGTCTGTTATTATTTCGGGAGAGGAATCGGTTCAGGCCTGAACTACGAGTATTATTTGCCCATGAAGGAAAAGAAAGGCATTTCCGTTTAACTGAATTTGACGCCTTTCTGTACAGCAGTTAAGCTGAAGAAGAGGCAGAGATGGAGATGGCGCGAATATTGTGTTGAATTGAAAGCAAGTATGCGAGGAGTTGAATATGTGGTATGGCGAGGTTAATACGAGATTCAGAATGCAGCAGAATCTAGACATTGGTATCTAGACAAACATTTCACTCCATCCGCTTCAAAGACAGCTTAATCTATATATTTTCGAAATTATTTTACAAAACGGTTTGACGGAAATTTAGCTAATTTATTTGATTACAAATCCAGACTTTTTTAGACTTCCAGAATACCGCCTGAATACTGTATGTCAGTGGTGCGTATAACTTTTCCTTTGTAGGGGGTGAAGTGACTTGTTCATGTCTGAATTGACTCTAGGCGTGCGCGTAGAGGCGCGCGGCTGTGAGCTTGCATCCGGGAGATAGTAGGTTCGAATCCCACTATCGGCAGCCCTGAAGATGGTTTTCCGTGGTTTCCCGTTTTCATACCAGGCAAATGCTGGGGCTGTACCTTAATTAAGGCCACGGCCGCTTCCTTCCAACTCCTAGGCCTTGCCTATCCCATCGTCGCCATAAGACCTATCTGTGTCGGTGCGACGTAAAGCCCCTAGCAAAAAAAAAAAAAAAAAAATGACTCTAGGTACCACATTTTTGCTGTAACTTACGTGCAGTAAATCTCAGCGGCTGGTTGAGGATATCCCAAGAGTTAGGTTGTAATGTCATTGAAGATCCATGGAGAGCGGCATCAAACCAGTCAATGAGCTGATGACCCAAACACCAACAACAAGATTAGTAGTAGTAGTAGTAGTAGTTGTAGTTGTTGTTGTAGTAGTAGTTCCGGCTCCATAGCTAAATTGTTAGTACGCTTACTTTTGGTCCGTGGGCTCCCGGGTTCGATTCCCGGCCGGGTCGGGGATTTTAACCTTCATTGGTTGATTCCGATGGTTCGGGTGCTGGCTGCAGGCGCCGTCTTTAGCATTAGAATTCATCATAGGTAGGGTCCCATCCTCACAGACGCACAGGTCGCCTATAAGGCGTCAACTCTTTTGAAAGATCTGTACCAGGCCTCAGGTGACGCGATATTATTATTATTATTTCTTTGTTCGTGTCGGCCTACTAAGGACCGCGTTATTTTAGCTGTTTTCTCTGGGCTTTGATCTTTGTCCAGTGCTCGATCCTTCATTCGTTGCCGGTGTCGCTCTTTTTCTTTCTTCCGTCCACGTCTTTCCCGTCTTCCAAGTTTGGCCTTTCTTGAAAATCCAGCTGGTCTTTTAGTTTCTTCTCGTGTAAGTTGCGCCCTTGTATATCTTCAGTAGTGATCCCCATCTCCTGTAGGTCCCTTTCCACCTCCTTGAAAAACCAAGTTGGCTGGGTCTTCTTTTCTTTAAAATAGGAAAAAATCTGGTTCGATAATCGAGTGGATTTGATTCTTAGCAAGTGGCCATAAAATGTAATTATCCTTCTTCGTATGACATCAGAGATCTTCTGGACATGAGTATATAGCTCATGGTTATGCCGACATCTGTATACATCTTTGTCTTCAATTGGGCCAAGAATTTTCCTTAAGATATTTCCTTCTGTAATATCCAATTTTTTTAAATCAGGTCTTTCTTGTTCATAGCAAGGCATTCCACTGCACACAAACCCTCTGATATTATTATTAATTGTTATTGTTATTATTATTATTATTTTTATTATTATTATTATTATTAACGATTGTACATGCTCATGTTCTAATTTTAAATTGTATTTTACTTTCTTAAATGGAGGATTCGCATAACATTTATTGGGAAATTTAGCACGTTTTGAAAGTGATTCCATTATCTGTTCGAAGTTCTCGAACTAGGAGTACGTTAGAAGAGAGAATTCTTAAGACGATGGAAGTGACAGGAGTGAGTGAGGTCCAAAAATAATTCTTTGTGCGATGGAGAGTATAAAGGCGTAGTTTTAGAAACAAATAAACACTTACATTTCTGGTCCTTGTAACAGAAATAACTTTCAGTGGTATCAACTGTCATAAAGCGTTCTGAGTTACTATACTCTTAATAGTGTTGTGAGCCTTAATAGTAAACAAGCAAGCTTATTGTTTTACGTATCTGTTGTCAACCATCACCCACCACTGATCTGCACTCAGGGCTATTGCCCTTAACATGATTCGGAAGAATTTTGAAATTTATCGAACATCTCCCCCGATAAATTATTCCAATCCTAAATTCTTCTTCAAATAAAATGCATATTTGCCCCAATTTGTTATCTTGAATTCCAGTTTTATCTGTGGGGAGAGGAATTTAACAATGAAATAATTGATCAATGGAAACATAGGTACGGTACCAGATGTATGCATAAGTCTTTTCCGGTTTCACTAAGAGATGGCGCCAGCGAACGGTACGCAGTGTATGAATTGGGCACATACGTCAGTTTGTTCGTCTGACATTAACCTACGAACACGCACAAGTTGAGTCCGCCAAAGGCTAGCGTCTGTGTTGTATCGTTCGGTGATCATATCGATGTTTGTGCCTGAAAAATAACATTTGCGGTACGCATTGCTTTTCTTATTTAATCAAGAGTAAAAGGCTGTGGAAAGTTATCGTTTGCTGGTAGAAACCTGTGGTGAACACGCTCCATCGATTAGAACACGTGTGAGATAGTTTCGACAATTTAAACGTGGTGATTTCAATGTGAAAGACTGTGCGCTCTGGTAGACCACAAAAGAGCGAAGACGAGCCCGGCGATACCGTTAATGCACAACACTATCGCCAACAAATGATTCATTTAAATCACACATTGATCGAAAGACGACTGGAATGGGCCAGAAGACATGGCAAAGTGATTTTGTTACACGACAATGCACCGTCTCATACAGCAAAACCAGTCAAATCTCGTGGATGGGACATCCTTCTGCATCCGCCGTACTGCCCCGACCTGGCGCCATCTGACTATCACCTCTTCGCATCAATGGGGCACGCGCTCGCAGAGCAGCACTTCAGTAATTTCGAGGAACTTGGAAAATGGTTTGTCGTAAAAGACAAGCAGTTTTTCTGGCATGATATTCCTAACTTACCTGAAAGGTGGACGAAGTGTGTAGAAGCCGATGGCCATTATTTTGAATAAACAAAAAATGAACTTCCCTTTTGGTGCGTCTTCATTATAAACTGCTATGCCTTTCAGCGTTCATTCTGTAAGTCTCTGTGAATTTACTAACCGACGCCACAATCCTCTGTTTTAACCAGTTCTGTTGCCTTATTTAGTTATATTCCTCTTATCTTTAAATCGTTACAAACAAACAAGGAAACCCATCTGTAAGTTTCCGATCTCATTGACATTTGGTAGAATGACTTCAGTAGGAATGCTTTATTCAGCCATATCAAAATTAGATGGTTAGTCGTATATATAGCACCTGTTTTTTGGGGTGTCGAAATTTACTCATTTAAGCACCGCGTAGACAGGCGTGAACGGCGGGAAGCAGGTAGAGGCTGGGCGACCGGCCGGTTCATGTCACGCTCTCACTCGTTCTCTCTCGCACACACATTACTACCCCACGTCTACCTGCTTCCTACCACTCACTCCTGTCTTCGCGATGCTTAAATGAACAAACTTTAACACCCCGAAACAGTTACTAAATATAAGACTGGGCATCTTATTTTAATATGGTTGAATAAAACATTCCTACTGACGTCGTAATAGATCTCAATCAGATTGGAGACTTACAGTTCGAAGAGTTTCCTTGTGAGTCTAACCACCATCGTCTCGGTCTCCCTCTATTTCTCTTACCTTCCAAAAAAAGCCCATCATTCTCCTAGATGCCAGCTTTCACTGCCGTATAGCAAAATTGGTCTGAAAACAGATAGTTTTGCCCGGGAGCTGACTTCCTTCTTACAAAAATATTGTTGATCGCTACTGCGAGCTCAAGGGAAATGTTCGATAAATTTCCAAATTCTTTGAGATCATTTAAATAAAGACTAGATAAACAATGCCACCTGGGCAACAGTAGTAAATACGGGTCAGTGATTGATTTATTGATTAATTGGCAAGCCAAATTTTAAGCGTCAGTGCGATTGTTCGCTGCGTGTGTTGGCGTAACACATCAATAGCACGTCTGAACGCAAGTGCTCATTTCATTCTAAATTAATGGAACAGTATATTGTCTTTGTTTACTTCGAGGACGAACGTATTACCCATGTAGGAGAGAAGCTCTTGACCAGCTGCTGACATCTCATCAGTGGCGTGCGGTGAACACATTCGTTACCCCAGCTGCAAAATGTTTTTTTTTTTTTTTTTTTTTTTAATGTAAGCAATCGTAGCCCCCACTAGACTCTGTAAAGTCAACATTACCATTTTATAAGGCTTTATTTTTTTTTTTATTTTTTTTTTTGGAAAGGTCTACCTGAGAAAGGTCTTTCAAGAATATTTTCAACCACACACCTTCACACATTTCCAAATTTATATTCACGGCAGTGACGACACCATCATAATTAATCTATAGCAGATTTTAAACAATGTACTTACAGTTTCACTCGGTGACTTTTCGAGATAGTGCAGTCATGGTTTTCACTAAAATACACTGTGACTATTTGTTTTTGACTTAAAAAGCCTAGCCTAAACTGAATCAGCAAAATTTAACTGGTATTTTACCGTTGCTGAAGTTGTATAGCTTCACTCGCATACTGAATGTACATGCATCAACGACAAACGAGGGAAAATATTTGTCACGACGTATAACACACATTATATTCATGAAGAATGCCACGGAACTCGAGAAACCTTCGCTTAAAATCCAAGAGGAACACTACAAAAAATCACTATATACCACGATCACAGACAACCATTCGCGCTTAACTCTGTGTTCATGCTGGGCAACCTAAATATTTTTCTGCGGCTATCGGAACACATACTCTACACGTGTCATCAATGAATTGCTGGAAGGATCTGTATACATGCCGAAAACCAAGACTAAAATATATTCTTCTATATTACAATTGATTTCATATACTGGCTCTATTTTTATTAGCAAGACGATGTGCAAGTGGCTATACTGTTAAGGTATTGATAAACTAACATGCCTTACCTGAGTTAGCTGGCCTGTCGCCGTAAATTGCTGTCGGGGGAGGGCCTGCAGCTCCGCTCAGCTCCCAGGACAAGGAAGCTTGAAGTACATGCGTCACCCAAGCGACCTTAAATTTCGCTGGGGTAGCTCTCTATCGCGCCGTCTAGGAAACGCAGCTCGCTGGAGAAGCTTAACTGTGGTACTGCGAGCGGATTGTCGAGACAGCTGTATATGGCTTGGCTTAGGTTCGCAATTTTTTTAAACATTATAAAAAGCGTTGTAAGGAATAATTAGAAAATGTTAATACAAAGTTCTTTACGGCAGCAGCGCTGGGGTAGATGGGGTTCAGTGCACGCCACTGTTACGAACACAGGTTGCCATGGTTACAATGGTGTCTGGACATTGATCCAACTCAGTAGTGAAAACACCCTAGGGGTATGAGCTACAAATTGTAGGTAAATAAAATATAATAAATTATGAGAATATACTGTATTCTTTATTTATTCCTCTTCATAATCATCGTTATCCGGTCGATTAGATTAGCAGTTTAACTTTTTCCATCACTACGAGCGCTAATGTGAGTCAGTGCATTGTTTCACTTAAGCACCTACACGAACCCTAATGTGAGTCAGTGAATTGTTTCACTTACGCACCACTACGAGCGCTAATGTGAGTAAATGCATTGTTTCACTTAAGCACCACTACGAACGCTCATGTGAGTCAGTGAATTGTTTCACTTACGCACCACTACGAGCGCTAATGTGAGTAAATGCATTGTTTCACTTAAGCACCACTACGAACGCTAATGTGAGTCAATGCAGAGTTTCACTTACGCCCTTATACCTGTGTGCATTCCATGTGGACATTTTTCAAAACAAAATGTCTGAAGGCATTGAACCAAGGCACACTTTACAGAGAAAAAATATGTGAATAATTTGACTAGGATTTGAGTAGAAAAGAAAACTAGTGAAGAAACAAGCGATTTTATGCTGTTTTTACCGAACTGCATTTAGGATGGAAGTGATTTTTCAAAATTTATTTTTTTAGTTTTATAGAGCTATCCAAGACTCGCAATTTGAAACCTTCCCGGGCCCTTTAGACCTTCAACTTTCGGGACAATTGAGGAAATCGCTTGTACGTTCAGTTCTCAATAATGTTACTGGCTTTACGTCCCACTCACTACTTTTTTCGGTTTCCGGAGACGCCAAGGTGCCGGAATTTTGTCCCGCACGAGTTCTTTTACGTGCCAGTAAATGCACCGACACGAGGTTGACGCATTTGAGCACCTTCAATTACCACCTGAGTGAGCCAGGATCGAACCTGTCAAGTTGGGGTCAGAATGCCAGGTCCTCAACCGTCTGAGCCACTCAGCCCGAAGACTGGTTGGATCTTCAACAGCTCCGCCATCAGCTGTCATAAATAACCTAGGCATCAGTGAAGAGGTGTAGGGGAAACGAACAGTGAGGTAGTTTCCCGTTGCTTTCCATACCGAGCCAGAAGTTCCTATTACATATCCTTAAGGCAAGCCCACTGAAATGCATGCACCAGCCGACGCTATGGGCAACATTTTCACACCATTCATAGCAAGGACTGGCTGCATAAGGAATTGCATTACTAGCATAGCTCATACCTCAGTCACTCTCATATCGTCATAGCCAAGGATGAGACGGAGACAGATTAATGAAAGTAACAAAATTGCTCTAACCCATAGCTGAAGACATGGTGCACTGTAAACACTAGGTCTCACCAGCAAAGGCACAACTTTAAAACATATCAATGTTAAATTATGGTAGGTTTATAGAAAACAACAGCTAGTCGCACATTAAAACGAATTATAAGGCAAACATTTGATGTGTAACAGAATTAGAATTTTATTTACGTTGATAGCACTCAAGGCCCTGTTAGACGGACTAGCTGTAATCGCTCAATTTTCCATGGCCTGCCCGAACCTTTGAGCATGGTGTGTGAGTGGGGGAATGATGTTTCCTTAGTCCTTCAACACGACTGTCGATATATCACGGATATGATAGAGTAGAAGGAATAAACAGGAAATGAGAAGGAGACTATTGATTCATGGCACAATGCCGGGTTTAATATCTCCCTGAAAGATGGGAGGAAGGAACATGGTTTGACAACTCACATAGTCATTAAAGGAAATGTCGGGCTATAATTTCTTCTCTTCAGTGAGTAGCCTACTCAGAGGCTAGACGAACGCGTTATCTTCCGGTTTTCGCTCCTCCTGACATTCAAGGGCGGAAAAAAAAAAAAAGTACTTTCGACGCTCGATGCTGATGCATTCGGTGTTTACCGCACAAAATCGATTACAGTTCAGCCGTAGATCACCCAATAGAGCTCTCGTTTCTATGGAGTATAACGGTACGTCGAAATTGACACGTAGGCAGCTTTAATGGCGTCAGATCAAAATACCTGCTCACGATATCGAAAACTATAGGCCTACTAAGGTTACAAAGATTGTGAGAGCAGACACTTCGGCGCTGATCTTCCGCATAATTATATTCTGTACGCAAGATGGTGGCAGGAACAGGTTTGTTAATTTTCTTTAGAACAGTTTTGTAGGACGAAGGAAACTGCCCTTTTTATTCTATAAAGTTTCAAGCCCTTTTCTTATGATAGATTATGTGTAAAACTAGAAACACAAATAATGTGAGGTAAAATATAAACCGAAAAGAGAAATTTTCGTGCAGTATTTCCTTTCATTGTTTTAGAGTAAACCAAATCAGTGGTTCCAGTGTAGCAATTTCTCCTCTAGACCTAGCGGATTCGAAATGTTTTAGCACGGGGAATTAAAAAAATCTAACGTTCATGTAAGAATTTATTGGTTACTTCAACTTCTTCTAGTGGCATAGAAACATTCCTTTTCATTTATGATAAGAATTTTAGCAGATTTTCGTTGCGTGG
The DNA here is from genome assembly GCF_040414725.1 of Anabrus simplex. Taxonomy (NCBI): domain Eukaryota; kingdom Metazoa; phylum Arthropoda; class Insecta; order Orthoptera; family Tettigoniidae; genus Anabrus; species Anabrus simplex. The sequence continues at coordinate 100,255,093 of NC_090277.1, read as the reverse complement.
TTGTCAGTTTAACGTATCCACAAAGACGCACACGAGATGCCGTCAGTTGATACAATTATATTTTCACATATATTTACAAATTAATACACACATATTACCTTAATTGCTGATGTAAAAAAAAAATCCCATCATAAACCGCAATTTAAAGACAGCTGTCAATCGCTGAACATCGAGATGACAACATTGAAACACAAATAAAACAGATGACTACCGACTGCCTACTTCAGCATGTCAGACACGTGGTTACATATATAACATTGTTACACCAGAACTTAACTTCCAAACACTAACTCAGCGGTAACTAACAGTAACTAACTTCACCGTCAAGATCGTCTCTTCATATAAGTATTCGTCTGGCCAGACTTCTAGAACTTACATTACAAAAACTACCTTCTTGAATATTCCAGAGTGCCCAATAGATAGATTACAATGTATAGAATATTCTCAATTATTCTAGTGCCTTATTACCATTCTGGAAGTTACAGTGTGTTTCACAGTTATGGATTACAAATTATACAGGCAAGAATAAATTACTTTACAGGTATTTAAATTAACGGAACTGATATCAATGTCTATGTACAACACTTGTTTCATAACCTCACACACAACGCGATCGTATCGTAATAATAATACAAATACTAACATGATGTAACACTTCGTAGCTATACATATAAATAATAATAATAATAATAATAATAATAATAATAATAATAATAATATTCGAGCTCGATATCTGCATTAGTTACCCATGGGTGAGATAATATTGTTTTCAAGTTATACTTGTTATCGCACTTGCGTCAAGTTTTCCGTGCATTTATGTTGACCAGGCTGGAAAAAAAAAAAAAAGACATAAGAGAGAAGTAAACACATGGTGACTGTCAGCTATTGTTTATTTTAATGTACGGTTACGGTGCATGCTACTGTTCGATAGGTTTTGGAAATGGTTAATGTAACAGTTTCGGAAGATAACGGAGGATAACAGCTAAGATAAATGCCTACTGGAAAAGTTCCACAATTAACTAAATTGACAGCAGAGGACTTTTCTAAAAATTGGCTTCACGTCACACCGACACAGATAGGTCTTGTGGCGAGACGATGGGTCAGGAAAGGGCTTGGAGTTGAAAGAAAGCGGCCATGGCCTCAATTAAAGTACAGCCCAAGCATTTGCTTGGTGTGAAAGTGGGGAATAACGGAAATCCATCTTCAGGGCTGCCGCCATTCGAACCTACTATCTCCCGAATGCAAGCTCACAGCTGCAGAGCCCTAACCGCACAACCAGATCACTCGGTACCTGAATTTTATTTAAACATTGCTGTTGAACAGAGTGACGTTTTGATTTGACGTACAGGTTAGCTACATTACTCTCTCTCATTGAACCTACTCCTAATCTTCACCTTTGTGTGTTTGGCTGGGCGTCATCTTGTGCTTTGCTTAGCTTGTGTGTGTGTGTATTCTTTTGTTTCTATTTCCTAGAGAATTATTTATACTATTATTATGGAAGAAAATAATAATTGAGTTTACAGAATGAGAAAACGTAAGTGTACTTCCAGTAAAGTGTTGTCAGAAAGCTAAATAACGCAGTGTTTTGTGTCCCTGAGAAAACCTTAAGGTTAAATAAAAAAAGTAGCATTTAAAATTTTCGCACCAATTTTTAACCTTCATAAATAAAATATGAGGGGCTGCCTGGCCGAGGCGGTAAAGGTGTGCTCGGTTCGCCCGGAAGGACGTGGGTTCGAATCCCCGTCAGGAAGTCGTAGAATTTAAGAAACGAGTTTTCCACTTTCGGAGGTGCACATGGCCCTGAGGTTCACTCAGCCTACATTCAAAATGAGTACCAGATTAATTCCTGGGGGCAAAGGTGGCCGGGCGTAGAGCTAACCCCGCTATCCCATCAAGTGCGGAGGTTACGGATAGTGGAAGCCTTTACCTTCCACCCCTCCAAGGGTCTTCATGGCCTGTACGGAGATGACTGTGCTTTATTTTGTTAAATAAAATATGCGATTTCATTACAGTTTTGCCATTTTATTGGTTACTTCCAACTTTTTCTAGTGGCATAGAAGCGTTCCTTTTCATTTATGATAAGAAATTTAGCAGATTTTCGTTTTGTGGTTGTCACTTTTCCATGCATTTATGTAGACCTTATTCGTCAAGGTGTCGGGGGGGGGGGGGGGGGCGGAGGGAGGGAGTGAAAGCTTAAAGTTCGATTACACACTCACATAATCGGAACAAGATTTTTTCTGTCTTGGACTTGCGAGTGTTGATCAAATATTATACAATAGCTCTTTTAGTTATGGGTGTTGGTGAAGACCCTGAGGTTTAGTGATGTAACGCCTTCATGAATAAGAGAACGACAGTTTTGAAAGTCAGCCTTTGTTCGGGTCGTCGACGTGAGTGATATCATAACCTCTTGTGGTTTGGAGGATAGCTTCGACGGGGAAGCACAGCAGTATATCAATCATCTTCCGGCCCGGGTATAGGTTACAACTTATTATTAAGTTCGGAAGTGGTTGTGAAATTAGACAGGTAGTAACCGGATCTATGTTTGTATCGCGCCGCTGGCTATCCAGAGTATGAATACTAAATAGGGACTTGATTTGTGTCAATAATTTAATATTTTGTTCCGTTAGGGGACACTGTAGTCCCTTCCCTATATCTACAATATTAAACACTATACATGCAGTAGAAATGTTAACTTACATTATGCTCATGATCAGAGTTGGAAAGTAATGGAGTAAAAATAATAAAATTACTTGTAACGAATACTTATCTAATAATAATAATAATAATAATATGGCCTCAGTTACCGTGTGCAAAAATTTTAATTTGATGCAGTCTGGCTGTCCGCTCGTCAATTTCGACGTTCCGTTTTACTGTGTAGGCCTACTAAAGTTGGACCCACGAGAGTTGAAGTCTGACATTTGAACGGCGAAAGCGGTAACTATAAAATACGCTGCGTTGTCATAGTTACCTCAGTCTGCGGTATTTCGCCCTTTCATACGGGATGAATATTTAATCAGCTATGTTGGCCTAATGCAATTCAATAAACTTTGACCCGTTCCTAAGCTCGTGCTAATAATTCCAGCATTTAAGACAGAATACGAGATTTCATATTCACTAAACTGATAATAACCTCAACAAATGCACTGTTCAATATAAAATAGAACTGTACAACACTAGCCCGTGATTAACTTACAAAAAGTAAACTATCAACGAAAATAATATTCAGGAAACAAACACTTAAATTATTACATAAACCAGCAACAACTGACACAGTTAACACAGTACCACTCTGAATAATGTCACAAAAGCGACTGAGAGCAAGCCACCCCATGTGGCGATACCATCCTTAAATGTGGCATCGCTGTTATCGTTGCCATAGCAACAGACCATTTTCGAGCAGCGTTAGTCAACTTCTTCTCGTCGGTGGCGTCAGACTTCAACTCTCGTTGGCCCAACTATAGACGGCAGAGTAAACCGAATCTCTCTCTGTCTTTTTTGTCTTTAAGGCTGAGTTTTAATACATTTTGTCGGGTAAACTCCAAATGTGTCACCACATATCTTTTACACGCCGACATCGTACGGCTTGGAGCGTCGCATGGACTTATTTCCCGCTTTTCAAAAATCGGACTACATGTTCTACCAAAAGTTAAAAGGCACCTACATATTTCATGATCATGGTTCCTCTCCTTAAACATTTAGTCTCAGGCATACGATCTCTTACAGCGAACTCGTACATAGTTAGAGAAACATTAGCTAAAATTTTCATTAAAATATCACTCTATTCCCGGCCAGGTTAGGAACTTTTACCCGAATCTGACTACTCAGCCTACATAGTTACAATTGAGGAGCTAGGTGATGGTAAGATGGCGGTTCCGGTCTAGAAAACCAAGAATAACGACCGAGAGGATTCGTCGTGCTGACCACACGACACCTCGTAATCTGCAGGCCTTCGAGCTGAGCAGCGGTCGCTTGGTAGGCCATGACCCTTCGGGGCAGTTGCGTCAAGGGGATTGGGTTTGAACTTTTTTTGTTTATAATGGTAAGAAAGAAAATCGCTATTTTTTAATACTTGACGAGATCTGGACAGTGCATTATGGGGATTACATTAGTAATTTTTGGTATGGAGTAACACAGATACCTGTAGAATATCTATAATTGTAATAGAGCAACATATTATGTTTCCATTAAAACATCCACCTGTTTCATAGCTCACAATAGAACTGCAGAAAGTGGTCGTAAAAAAATACATTCCTTGACATCAATCACACTACAACGCAACACACAAACGATCTCTGTATCTTCACACTACAACGCAACACACAAACGATCTCGATATCTTCACACTACAACGAAACGCACAAACGATCTCAATATCTTCACACTACAACGAAACACACAAACGATCTCGGTATCGTCACACTACTACGCAACCCACAAACGATCTCGGTATCTTGAGGGGTCTCCTGTCCAGCCAAGGTCAAGGAATGTTTGTTTTATGACCACTTTCTGTATTTCTGTTGCGAGCTATGAAACGGGAGGATTTTTTTTATTGGAAATATATTCTGTTGCTCTATTACAATTTCTACATAAAGCTGTGTTTCTCCATAACAGAAATTATTAATGCAATCTCCACATTACATTGTACTGTTCAAATCTCCTGAAGAATTACAGAAGAGCTATATTCTTTTCAACTATTATATACAAAAAATAGTAACTTTAAAATAAAGAGTGATATTTTAATAACGGTTTCAGAAAATGTTTCTCTAAATATGCTCCCTGTAAGAAAGTCGTGTACCTGAGACCAAAAGTTTACGGACAAGAATCATGTTTATGAAATATGCAGGTGCCTTTAAATTTTTGGTAGGACCTGTACCTCTGCCAGGTATGAACCCGCTATCTTTGGAACCGTAAGTTGACACACTACTACTGATCCACAGAAGGATTTTTACTTGTAATAGTTACTTTTTACAAAATGCAGTGTTTACTCGTGATTTACTTCTTGAAATAACATTGTAATCTTTACCTTCTATTAATCGTTAAAGTTTTAGTAAAAGATGTACGTCACATCAAGGTTTGGTGACGCTGTAGTCGCAGCACTCACAGGATGTCACGCAAAGAGTGTACAGCCAAAGATACAACGCGCACTCGTAGCTTATTGTGGTAAATGCAGTGGCGTGCGGTGAACGCATTCGTTACCCCAGCGGCAATATTTTTTTAAAAAAATACAAGCAATCGTAGCCCCACTACACTCTGTAAAGTCAACATTACCATTTTATAAGGCTGCATTTTTCATGGAACGGTCTACCTGAGAAAGGTCTTTCAAGAATATTTTCAACCACACACCTTCACATATTTCCAAATTGATATTCACGGCAGTGACGACACCAGCATAACTTAATATAGAGCAGATTTTAAACAATGTACTTCCAGTTTCACCCGGTGACACTTCGCGATAGCACAGTACAGTCATGGTTTTTAAAAAAATACACTGGGACTATTTGTTTTTAACTTAAAAACCTAACCGAAACCGAATCAGCAAAATTTAACTGGTATTTTACCAGCTTCACTCGCTTGTGAGTGTATGTGCATCAAGGACAAACGAGCGAAAATATTCGTCATGTCGTATAACACACGTTATATTAATGAAAAATGGCACAGAACTCACGGAAACTTAACCTACAATCCAAGAGGAACACTAAAAAATTCACTATATACCACCATCACACACAACCAAATACAAAATTATGTTACTCCGCGCTTAGTTCTGTCTTCATGGTGGACAACCTAAATATTTTTCTGCGGCTATCGGAAAACATACTCTACACGTGTCATCGATGAATTGCTCGAAAAAACTTCATACATGCCGAAATCTATGTTTCATAAACTGGTTCTATTGTATTAGCAAGACTATGTGCAAGTGGCTGTACTGCTCACATGTTGATATTTTGCTTGTAGTCTCTAGTGTGTGGCGCTGAACACTTCGAGTGTCAAATATTAAAACTAACATACCTTTCCCAAGCTAGCTGGCCTATCGCCGTAAATTGCTGTCGGGCGAGGGCCCATAGCCCCGCCTGGCTCCCAGGGCAAGGAAGTTTCAAGTGCATGCGTCAACCAAGCGACTTAAATTTCGCTTGGGAGCTCTCTTTCGCGCCGGCAAGGAAACGCAGCTCGCTGGAGAAACTGAACTGCGGTAGAGCGAGCGGATTGTCGAGACAGCTGTACTTGGCTTGGCTTATACATTCTAATTTTTTTTAAACTTTATTAAAAGCGTTCTAAGGAATAATAAGAAAATGTAAATACAAAGTTATTTACCCCGACAGCGCTGGGGTAGATGGGGTTCGGTGCACGCCACTGGGTAATTGGTTGACCTTTAGTTAAGCGTGTACCACGACTCTGAGTCGATAATGGAACCGCCGGAATAAACATTTTGTGGTGAAAGGGTTACGGAATTCCCGTCCCCTTATTTGAATAAATATTTTGAATAGTTGGCCCTCAAAATAATAACAACATGGATGTGGAATACAGACTTAAGTTAAGAACGAGCATCTTGAAAACTCCCAATGCAAAAGAAAAAAGTAGTAATAAATATCCAGCCCCATGGGGACAAAAACAACAACAACAACAACAAAATGATTTCCTTAAGACTTGCGTTCTGTGCAGTAATTTTGTAATTTTACTGATTAGTAATTTGCAATTGAGTAAAACATTTTTTTTTTAATTTTACTGAAATTAAACCCAATTACTTTTATTTTGTACCTTTCCCTTCACTCCATATGATTATCTGTGCATCCTTTGCTTTGTGGCACTTTCTAAAATTGATTTTAAATTGAAAGAATATTCATCGTACAGTGCACTTTTGTTTTTGTGACCATTTTTTAAACTAATAGAACACAACATGGAGAATGTTGTATTGGACATAGGAGCCTAAGAGATGCGATAATGAATGTTTCTGTCGGTCGTATAAGCACTGAAAATTGTATAGCTTTATTATGACACGAAAATGCTCATTTTCAAGTCTAAAATGGTGTCATTAGGGAAGTAACGTACAAAGATTGAATGTCATGTCGGGAATACAAAACTCGGACGGGTGGATTTCAAGTATTTAGCATATCAATTTTTGTGACCGCAAGTTTGAGACAACGGCTGAGCCGACTGACATGAAAAACCATTCTAACAAAAGCTCTTGGCATATAGGTTTGCAGTGTCTTTAAAAGCTTAAACATTTCGTGCCATTTGTTTTAAAATTATTAAAATAAAATATTGCATTCTGATTGGCTAACGCGCTCGCGAGTACTTAATTAAGGCTATGGCAGCCTTTCGTTCGTAACCCTTTTCTGTCCTATCGTCGCCGTAAAACCTATCTGTGTCGGTGCGACGTAAAGCAAATTTTGATTGTTAAATGACGATGTTGAGACTCGGTTTTAATGAGAAGAGGTGTGGTGGAACGAAGCGAGGCCGCAGAGCTAGTTGCAATATTAATAGAGGATTGTGAAGGCGCGTTGTGAAGTCATGAGATGGATTGTGATCAAGGTCTAGTAAATTTACTGTGTGTGATACGGAACCTCTCCTCCTCCTTCTTGTCTGTCGCCTATCCCCTTTCATTTGTTCCGAGGAAAATTGCTGATTGAAATGTATAATTATTTAGCCTACGTGGCTGGGAGAGATCTTGCGTACCCACGTGAGGGAGCTGGCGTATGAATGACGTGTTGTAGGATGGGTTATTTTGGTACATGGGTTTTACCTTCACTGTAGAGCTTGCAGCAAATGGCATTAATTACTTTCGGTTTCTCTTCTCATTCTCCAGACGAATGTCATGATGCTGTTAACTAAGGCGTGAAAACAGTGTTGCCAGTTCTACAAATTTAAAAAATCGGTAGATTGTACATGAACATTTCGGGAGTTTCAATGAAAATATCGGTAGTTACTTGAACACTGAAATGTATAACTAAATTAAAGAATACAATAGTCATGTGAAGTTGTTATGAGAAAAATATTCAGTTTTACTCACCAGCACACTCTGGCTACGTTCTTCTTCTTCTTCTTCTTCTTCTTCTTCTTCTTCTTCTTCTTCTTCTTCTTCTTCTTCTTCTTCCCAGTCTTCCTGTGAAATTGTGTGCCAATTTTGAAGTCGTAGCAGGATACAGGTCTATATGCGGCTCGGGGGATTTCCCTTGGAATGACGCAGTCAAGCGTTAGTTTTGGGTTCAATAAGAGGGGAGAGATTACTGTGCGTAATTCGGGCCTAAAATGAATGCGGGGAAGTACCTAATGAGTAGGGCCCGGATTTTTAGGTTGTTAAAAACCACGTTTTAGTTTTTTAATAGCTCAAAATAGTTTTTTAGTTTTTTATCCTTCTGAAATAGTTTTAATGATCATTTCAATCATTACTAAAGTTATACTATTCATTCAAACTTTTTTTTTTGCAGTCGCTTAAGTGCGGCCAGTATCCAGTAATCGGGAGATAGTGGGTTCGAACCCCACTATCGGCAGCCCTGAAGATAGTTTTCCGTGGTCACCAGGCAAATGCTGGGGCTGTACCTTAATTAAAGCCACGGCCGCTTCCTTCCCATTCCTAGGCCTTTCCTATCCCATCGTCGCCATGTCGGTGCGACGTAAAGCAAATAATGACTTGCCTTTAGGCATCGCTACTTCTGAGATGCGTAAGCTTCTTAAACTGCCTTCAATAATAACTTGATTTATAGGGAAAATTAATTTTAGTTTGTCGCATAATAATGTGTATAGAGCTAAACAGCCGTAGCTGGCGGTAGTCGACCGTACACAATAAGAGATGCACTGAAGCCGTCAAGTTAGGCGGGCTTGTACCTGCTAGATGCAGGTCAGTGAACGCCAGGGGTTGTCTCTTGTTTCGTGCTGTGCTCTAGTGGAATAGTATCGTATCACGTTGTTTCGCTCTCACTAGTTATACTTACAAACAACTTCCAGTTCCAAACCATGAAGTCATTCCAAAAAGTCGTGCATAATGTTTATTTTTTAAAAAATCATTCAATTTCATTAATATTTGGTACTTCTATTTCAAAATAACGTAATACTGTCTTGAATAGCCCATTTAGTTTTTTTTTTTTTAGGTTTTAACGTCTTATTTAGTTATTTTTAGGTTTTATAAGATTCAAGTAATTTACTCCAATGGTAATGAAATGGATAAGTAAGTTAAAATACTGCAGTTAGCTAGCAAGGAATAAAATAGTTTAAAACCTAAAAATTCGGGCCCTACTAATAAGTGATGTTATCGATAAAACATCACGCAGTGAGTCGAGGAAAGAGATTTTCGGCACAAATATATTATGTATCATTAATCGTTATTATTTACTTTCCTTAAATTTGGAATAGAAGAAATTTTAGGAGACTTTTTTTTCGGGTTTTCTGGTGTGTTGAAAAAAAAAATCGGGAGAACGTCAAAATGAAATATTTTTATTTCAGCGAATATCTGTTAAATACAGAGTAATGATATGAGAAGTATGAGACAAACGGTTTAGAGATTACATGAATATTTATAGCAAACATTAGATCTATACTTACTGAGCAAATGGCGGTGCGGTTTGGGTCACTTAGCCGTCAGCTTGCATTCGGGAGATAGTGGGTTCGAACCACACCGTCGGCACCCCTGAAGATGGGTTTCCATGGTTTCCCATTTTCACGCCAGGAAAATGCTGGGGCCGTGCCTTAATTAAGGCCACAACCGCTTCCTTCCCACTTTTATGAAATTCAGGGTTTTTAAAACATACTTCATTGCAATCAAACCAATAAAACCATAAAATGTAATATAAACTATGGGCGGAATTATAGTAACGTTACGATTTAATACATGTGTAGGGTACTATTACAGTGGAACCTCGATATCTCGAATTACCTCGGGAGCTAAATTTTATTTCGAGTTATAGCGAATCCCGTTTTTGAGCGTGTGTAGTACATAATTGAACCATATGTATCTACGGGCGTATGCTGAATACAGTATTTTTTAACAGTATTTAAAAATATACAAACTATATTACGGCATCACTTTAATTATAACCCTCATTATAGTAAATTTTTAGAAGACAGAATGCAATAGTGAAACAAGAAACATACCTCCGTTAACATCTTTGGAAAGAAAACCGTTAGTCTCTTCTGTTTGTTATTGTTAACCTTTCCTCCCTTCACGTTGAAACTTTTTGTCAACACGACGCAGCCGAGATTCGTATTATGGAGCTTGTCATCCGTGACCTCGGGGGGGTTGTTTTCGTACTGGACCGGTAATTAATTCACACCCTTGAAACAGCGAGGCTTCGCCGATTATCCGATTGCTACAAGTTTTAGTTTCTTCGTTCCCGTCATATTAGCTCCCAGCATCACTGTGTCCCTTTATTTACTTGTTAACTGTTCCCCACAAACCACAAATGCCGCATTGCATAGTTAACGTTCCACAAAATTCGAATTACAGGGTATTTTTTGCTTCATGGGAGGAAATGTTTGTTTCGAGAAATCAAGAAATTCGTGTAACCGAATTTCGTGTATTAGAGAAATAAATACACGTTAATAATAGGAAAAACTGCCGGGAGATACTGAAAATTCTAGTAATGGAGATTCGACTGTATATGCGGCCTCGCGGTGTGGGGGCAGCGTGCCTGCCTCTTATACGGAGTCCCCGTGTTCAATTCCCGGCCAGTCAGGGATTTTTACTTGTATCTGAGGACTGGTTCGAGGTCCACTCGGCCTACGTGATTAGAATTGAGGAGTCATCTGACGGTGAGATAGGCCCGGTCTAGAAACCCAAAAATAACGGCAGAGAGGATTCGTCGTGCTGACCATACGGCACCTCGTAATCTGCAGGTAGACCATGGCTAGAGGCATGAATTTTTTTGTATTATGTTCGATTTCGTGAAAAGGAAACTATTTTTGACGTTATTTTTCGAAATAGGGCTGACCTCATCGCATTAATCCTTTCCTAAAGTTGTTCATAAAAAGTTGAATTCGTGAAATTTGTGAATTATGTACGTGAAAAATAGATGAAAACAAGCGATATTGATATTCATTATTCCTTATGTAATCTTGATTAGAACTATAATATAGCCCTAATGAAGATTACATAATAAATTATCCTTTCACCGTACATGGTCATAGATTTCGCCCTATATGGCCATACCATTGAATATTAATACAAAGTTATTCTTCTGTCGAAATATGAAATCTTATTCAATCTTCTGTTCTTTTCTCGCACGTGATATTGGAATACAGCTTCAAGATCATTGTTGTTATTTGAGTCTTCAGTCCATAGACTGGTTTGATTCAGCTCTCCAAGCCACCCTATCCTGAGCTAACCTTTTCATTTGTACATAACCGCTGCATCCTACATCTGCTCTAATCTGCTTGGCGTATTCATACCTTGGTTTACCCCTACCGTTCTTACCCCCTACACTTCCCTCAAAAACCAGCTTCACAAGTCCTGGGTGTCTTAAAATTTGTCCTATCATTCTATCTCTTCTTCTCGTCAAATTTAGCCACAACGATCTCCTCTCACCAATTCGATTCAGTATCTCTTCATTCGTGATTCGTTCTATCCATCTCACCTTCAGCATTCTTCTGTAACACCACATTTCAAAAGCTTCTATTCTCTTTCATTCTGACCGTGTTATCGTCCATGTTTCACTTCCATACAATGCCGCGCTCCAAACAAAAGTCTTCAAAAACATTTTTCTAATTCCTACTATATATCAGTATTCGAAGTGAGCAAATTTCTTTTCTTAAGAAAGGCCTTCCTTGCTTGTGCTACCCTGCATTTTATGCCCTCCTTACTTCTGCCATCGTTAGTTATTTTACTACCCAAGTAACAATATTCATCCACTTCCTTCAAGCCTTCATTTCCTAATCTGATATTTCCTGCATCACCCTACTTCCTACGACTGCACTCCATTACTTTTGTTTTGGACTTATTGTCATCTTGTAATCCTCACCCAAGACTCTGTCCATACCATTCAGCAACTTATCTAGATCTTCTGCAGTCTCAGATGAAATAAGAATATAATCGGCAAATCTCAGTGTTTTGATTTCCTCTCCTTGGATTGTGATTCCCTTTTCAAATTCTTCTTTGATTTCCTTTACTGCCTGTTATTTCCTGTGAATTTCGCACTTATAGCAAAATAAGTAAATTCCGCTTTAAACTGGCCTTGTCGCTATAATTCGCTGTAATTCGCGAAAACAAAATCACTAATTTCTTAACCACAATCATATGAATCGTTAAGATATTTCAAAATCGCTTCAAAATATTTTTTGTCTCGTTTATCGTTAATGCGTTGCGTCATGGGCACCCCGCCAACTGCAATTTGGCAGAAAGCTCGGCTTTGCTAAATACATATAGGTAACACCAGAGCACAGCGCGACGATCCGCGAGTCCAGTTAGTGGGGGCCGGCCGTGGATAGTATGGTCGTGACTTCTCCGTTCCGTCGAAAAATTTCTCTGCTCACTGTCGGAGGCAGACCTTCATATGCCCTGATGAAGCCCAATGTAATTTGGCAGAAAGCTCGGCTTTGCTAAGTAAATATATATGAGTGGCTTTAATCCAATTCACATATTTATTTCTGTATTTCCAATTTCTGTTTCGTGACTGTCCTCTATCGTAAGAATAGTGCCAGAAGCGAACACCGTAGCTTTATGTATAGTCTAAAATAAGAGCGGAGACACGAATACAAGACAAACACACAGGAAGTCTAAATAATTAAAACATTATTACAAATATTTATTTATTTATTTATTTATTTATTTATTTATTTATTTATTTATTTATTTATTTATTAACATCATATTGACACAGATAGGTCTTATGACGATGGTGGTATGGGATAAGAAAGGGCTAGGATTGGGAAGGAAGCGACTGTTGCCTCAATGAAGGTACGGCCCCAGCATTTACCTGGTGTGAAAATGGGAAACCACAGTCAACCATCACCAGGACTAATGACAGTGTCTCCGGAATGCATGGTGATAGCTACGTTGTTATTGGTATTATTTTTTGCTATTTGCTTTACGTCGCACCGACACAGATAGGTCTTATGGCGACGATGGGACAGGAAAGGCCTTGGAGTGAGAAGGAAGCGCGTGTGTCCTTAATTAAGGTACAGCCCCGGCATTTGCCTGGTGTGAAAATGGGAAACCACGGAAAACCATCTTCAGGGCTCCCGACTTTGGGGTTCGAACCCACTATTCCTGAATACTGGATACTGACCGCACTTAAGCGACTGCAGCTATCGAGTTCGGTGTTATTATTATTAGTTATTATGTTGTAATGGATGGATCTTAATCATATACATTGACAAGATACACATTAAAATAAATTGAAGAATATTTTGTAAAAACACGTAATGTACCGTGGTGGATGTCTTCTTCACAGAAAAAAGACGACATTTAATTTAATTTTATGTGGATCTTGTCAGTTTATATGTTACTAAGCTGAAGATGTTTCTTAATAGGAAAATGAAACATGTCCTTATGATTAAGCGTCAGCCATGACAACGTACAGTAATGAATAATTACATGCATTGAAATGTGGAAAGTTCCAGATAACATCACGGCGGACACCTAATAACGAAGTTTATCAGTTGTAAAGAGGTGCTGTACGAAGGTATGCCAACAGATACCAAAAAGCATGCCAATACTTCATTTTTTGCTTAGCCTCGGGGCTATGATAATGTATCAAGTTTTAATGTACCTACAGTAGCTCTGACAGTTTGCATGATTAAATGTGTCTGCTGTATTTTTGACACGTTTAATGTGAGCAATACTCTAATGCTTGCTACCTATCCCTACTTACGTCATATTTAGATAGTTTTAGAGCATATTTATACTTCTTTAGGTCATAAACTTCCGAGCTCTACCGTACGCGATGACCCAACGTAAAATGACTACGGTAAATAATAATGCAGAACAAAGAAAAATGACTTACAAAATAATTGAATGCTGAAAGTGATAAAATAATGGAGAAAAATTGAACTAATGTTTTAATTAATGAATTTATTTATTCATTTATTTATTTATTTATTTATTTATTTATTTATTTATTTATTTATTTATTTATTTATTTATTTGATAATGTGAAGCTATACAGGACGGAGTCCAATTACGTTCCTTCATGACTTATAGGATTTAAACTTTCAATATATCAAAACAAAAAAAATCCGATAATAGTAACGATACTAGTAAGAAAAAGAAAAAGAAGAATGATAATAATAATAATAATAATAATAATAATAATAATAATAATAATAATAATAATTTAAAATTAAAACTGCAAATGAATACCATAATAATACAGGCTATAGACAGAGCCCTGCACGGATGTAGTTATCCGCGGATATCCTCGAAGTTAGTGTCTTGGCCGATACGAACTGTAAGTTATGGCAGTGCGTATAATTTTGCTGATAATTTCTAAATAATGACGTTTATTGATTTTTTCAGTCAAGTGTAACTCTTAATTTTTGATCGTGATCAGGCGACCCTCGACAGTGGTATGGGAGAATGGTGATGTATAAAGAGCCTTGAGACCATAAAGCTGTAAATCTGACCTGAACCTACCTGACTCCTGCCCACAATTGATGGAAGGAAGGAACAAAGGTCAGTACGTCGGTAGTTGTCGCAAGAGAAAATCCCTCATAAACCTGTGACTGTATGGGTTCTGGTGCCAGGCCTATTGTATTATGTTAACAGGTCTATCAGTTTCAATGCCTTGGGTGTAATATACTGTTAAATATTTGCGATATCCGCGGATAACAATTCGCGGATGCGGATATTATTTTGTATATCTGCGCACGACTCTAGCTATACATCGGCTGTAGAAAATTACGAAACAAGTTGGAAAAAGAACACACAAAAAGAAAACTGGCCAAAATGATGGAAACATTACAATAAATATGCATTTCTATAATCGGGTAGGGGTGGGGGTTGGCGACATGATCAGGATTTATGTGTAAGTTAGCAATGTATATGATGCACCAGTTAAAACGTGACATTACATCAAAATCCAGGGTCTGCTTATCACCTTGACGAAAGATATACTCCACTAAAAACACTGTCATTTCAATCATAAAGATGTGGAACTGACTTAAGCACAACCACATGTTTAAAGCACAACTTTCACACTAAACTAGAATGTTATTCAGTTCAAGGATAGTTCCTGCTGGAGGTCATTGTTCCATTGCTTCGTTGTTCCCAACTTAGTGCACCCTTCGCGCCTCTTGAGTTCACTGCAGGGACATTTTTGCCATGCACTGTATTTAAAAGAAAAAAGTATTTATCACATGTTCTTTTGTATTGTCTGAGTATCGGTTCTTAACCTAGTCTTCTATTTCCAGGATGCAGATCCCCTGATCGCCATGCTGCGAGACAAGCGGGAGCGCTCGAGGAGCCAGACCAGCGGTATGCGCGACAAGAAGCGGGTGGTGTTGGACCGCGCCATCAGCATGACGGAACGCATCCCCGTGCGCTCCTCGGCAGTCACCTACCACACCGCCAGCCCGTCCTTGTTGAAGAGATGGCGCAACCAACGTCGCGAAGGCACCATTGGATTCAACCTGAACCTCAAGGGAATCGCGGACGAAGACGAAGAGAGCGGAGATTTCAGTCGCATCGATTACGGACAGTCGCCTCCGTCCGATGAAATGATCTTCTTCGACAGCTTCGAGGCGATGGTGCCCGAGGAACTGAGAGTTCGCATATGCAAGGAATCGATCCGCGCGAATCTTATAGAAATCTTGAGGTCTAGTATCGGCAGCATCCGCACTCTCGAAGAAATCGAGCAAGAGAAGATTACTGCCGAAAATGTGGATGGGTTGAGCAGCAAGCCCCAGCTAGAAAAGAACATTTCCTTCCTGTGGGCGGCCTTTCTGAACAAGAGTGAACTGTTGCCAGGTCTGCTGAAGTGTGGCGCCGAACTGCACTCCTGTGATACGGACGGCCTCACTGCGCTCCATTTGGCTGCATTCAGCGATGACGTCGGTGCGTGTAAGTTCCTCATCTCAAGGGGAGCTATGGTGAACTTCATCAAGAAACGCTACACTCCACTCCATTGCGCAGCCTTCGGTAATTCCCCTTCAGCGGCAAAGCTGCTGCTAAACAATGGCGCCAAGATTGATTATTATAAAGACGGCACGAGCGGTGACGGTACGGCTTTGCACTCTGCTGTGAAGGCAAATTCAACGGAATGTCTTCAGCTGTTGGTAGAAAGTCGCGCAGATGTAAACTCCATTGAGCCAGAAGGTTGTTCTCCCCTTCATTTAGCTGCAGATCTCGGTCATGTTGAATGTCTCAAGATCTTGCTCAACTGCGAAGGCATAGATGTAAATGTAAAGACACGTGATAAACAGGCAACTGCGCTCCACTTAGCTGCCGAGAATGGCTATTCTGAATGTGTCTCTTTGCTGCTATCAAAAGGTGCCGATCCTGCGGAGAAGAACTCCCGTGGGCAGACAGCACTGCACTTAGCAGCTCGAGCTCAGTCCTTGGAGTGTGTCGAAGCCCTATTATCAGTTGGTGGTTGTGATGTAAATGTCTTGGATAATGACCTACGCACTCCTCTACATTCAGCTGTTGGAAAGGCTCTTCAAGCTTATGATGTTGCAGAGCTTCTGATCGGCTGGAAATCTGACGTGAATGCCAAGGACAAGTACGGATACACCCCTCTTCACGTCGCAGCCCTCAATGAACTCTCTCAGTGCGTGGAGACGTTACTGTACCATGGCGCCGATGCTTGTGCCAGGACTAAAGGTGGCACCACTGCTCTGAGCATTATGATCCGCAAGACTCCAGCAGCTCTTGGCATGGTGAATCAGAAACTAGACTCTGCTATCTCGATGCATGATCCTGAAGCATCACACAGAGAAGTGGAGCTCAAGTTAGATTTCCGGCATCTACTTCAACATTCTTCACAAGGGGAGATCAGTTATCTCAAAACATTTGTCGATGAAGGACAAAAAGAAATACTCCAGCATCCACTGTGCGAGGCATTTTTGCATCTAAAGTGGAAGAAGATCCGCAAATTCTACATTGCAAGGTTACTTTTTTGTTTCCTATATGTGTTAAGTTTAACCATGTATGTGATGTCTGCCTTGGCACACAGGTGCTACGACCAAACTGCAGATGCATTTAATAATACCAGCGGTCTAACAGATCCATGTCCGAATAATTCTGTGATTGGGGGTTGGTTTAGGAGACACCCAATTGCTATAGAAATGGAGTGGTACATTCTTGTGTTCTTCACTGTGTGTGAAATTCTGCGCAAAGTATATGGTATTACTGCCTATTCAAGTGTGAGGCAGTACATTGAACAAGCTGAGAATCTTATAGAATGGGCTGTGATCGTAAGCGTGTTTGCGATATCATTCATTTACACGGGGCGAATAGATGTTTGGCAATGTCACGTTGGTGCATTTGCCGTCCTCATTGGATGGACCAACTTGATGCTGATGATAGGACAGCTCCCACTGCTCGGATCTTACGTCGCTATGTACACCAGAGTACAGAAGGAATTTGCAAAACTCTTTGTGGCATACTCCTGTTTACTAATAGGTTTTACTATCAGTTTTTGTGTGATATTCCCAAAGACAGCACAGTTTTCTAATCCTCTGGTTGGATTTATTGCAGTGTTAGTGTTTATGACTGGAGAGGTGAGTTTTGAAGGCCTTCTTACTTACGAGGAAGGCAAAGAACCTCCATTTCTCTTAGAAGTTAGTGCTCATGTAATATTCGTCATATTTCTACTGTTTGTCACAATCATCCTCATGAATTTACTGGTTGGTATTGCTGTTCATGACATTCAGGGATTGCAGAAAACTGCAGGACTTTTGAAGCTAGAACGCCAAACCAGACTGATTTCTTACATAGAATCAGCTTTGTTCAATGGTAATCTCTCCAAGTATTTATTCCGCTTCTTGCAATGGACAGCGCTCGTTTCCCCCTCTGCGTATAGGGTTGTGTTGCACGTAAAACCGTTAAATCCTAGGGAGAACAGGTTACCGAAAGACGTTCTCAAAGCTGCATACGAACTCGCAAAACAGCGCAAACGATCCAAGTACACTGCTGGGTCTCGTATTTCTTGTATGACGACTTCCACGTTTACAAACATGTTTGGAGCAGGTTCTGTGTTCAGTGACGGCACTAGTTTAGGCGGTGACGTGGTCACTAACATTCAGACCTTGTCTTCTGGAGTTGAAGGAGGTGCTAAAGCGATTGTAAGACTTTCAGAAGAAGTGGGTGAGCTGAAGAAGATGATGATGGACCAGCAAATGTTAATTAGCAGTCTGCTGCAAACCCTTCAGAAGAAAGACAGTGATTGTTAGTAGAGGTACCTTTGTCGCCGTACAGGGTGGTCGGAAAGGACGTGAATGGGGTGTATAATCACTAGAGGGTGCATCATACTGACAAATGATTTCAATGACGTCATTCAATATCTCGCACCGTTGTCATTTTATCACGTGCTGAAGTGAGCCAGCCTGATCGCTTTGCAGGTGAATTCAAATATACTTTGCACCACAGTGTTCTTAATCCGCACGTGACTTAGGAACAGTTTGAGAGTCATACCGAGAAATCGGCATCAAACACACTGTGGGTTTCTGCCTTTACAGTGTACTCGCCAGAAATTTTTGTCAGCCGGGTGGCAGGAATACTATGTAAAAACTGAAAATGATAAAAATTCAGTTTATTCTCCTCAGGGCATTAACAGTAATAGGTAAACATTAACTGCAAAATTTAACTGTTGTGTCAGTGTTGTCATCACGAAAAAGATATAACAGAGTATTCTGAACTTCTGGTGTTCTACTACTCGTTCATAATCATATAACACAGGGTCTTACCACTCTGTTGCTGTGGAGTGCCACACAGGTTTGTGACTTCATTCGGAATCGAGTGCTGGCATGCGATTCCACACTAATCCAAACACCGTTCGCGCCTGACACTACGTGATACTCAAGTCAAACGTTTAAACTCCGATGTAATTGGTGCAATTATGCAGACAATAAATAGATTTATAATTTAAATAAGCAATTTTATTGCTAGGCTGAGTGTCCCAGGTGGTTGAGGCGTTGGCCTTCTGACTCCAACTCGATAGGTTCGATCCTGGCTTAGTCCGGTGGTATTTGAAGGTGTTCAAATACGTCAGCCTCGTGTCGGTAGATTTACTGACATGTAAAAGAACTCCTGCGGGACTAAATTCCGGCAGCTCGGCTTCTCAAAAGCCATCAAAGTACAGTAGTTAGGGGGGCATAAAGCCAATAACATGATTGTTATTAAACAATTTTATGGTATTTACATTTTAATTTGGAGCACTCCATGACTCAAATACGTATTCATATTATGTAACTAGCAGTTATGTAGGTTATGTTAATCTGTCAGTCAGTAAAAGCGACAGGGCGGTGGGCCCATTATAAAGGCACTAGCGAGAACACTGAGTCAGTGTCACCGTAGCATACTTGCTTTGGTGCGATCCTGTCAGCTCGGAGGTCTGTATTTATGCCCCTCCCCTGCCAAAGTTTTATTCTTCGACTGGTGCTCTGATGCCGGTCTGAAGCCACGTACAGATTCGTAAATTCGTTATGAAGGAAGGCATACTTTTTTAGTGCCGACTCAGTTAAATGTAACCTGAAAGCTTTTCAGTCTGTCGAACACACAACACAATTTCAGTATAAATATTGCACTCTAGTGATTATACACCCCATTCACGTGCATGTGCCTGGTACGAAAATGGGATACCATGGAAATCCATCTTCAGGACTGTCAACAGTGGGGTTGGAACTAGTGATGGGATAATCAAATACTTTTAATAATCGAATAACTCCATCTGATTATTTAAACAATCAAATAAATAATCAGATAAAATAATCAAATGCATTTCAAATATCGTTCAATTGTATCACATACAATATTCGGATGCATCATTATTCAGTTTTTTGTCTAAGTGTGTTGGATGGATAATCGTTTGAAATAAACGAATAGATGAACTCTTATGAAAAATAGAAATACGCCTTTTTCCAAGCGTATCTCCAAATGCTGAAACTAAATGAGTTAATAACATCACTTTTCAGTCGATTATTTCAAAATCATTCCCTGTTCAGTTGTCCCATTTATTCTAATGCAGTTCCGAATGAATAATCAAAAAAATAATTGAATAAAAAAATTCACTACTCAATAGCCTCATTTGTTCTAAGGGAGTTTCGGATGGATAATCAAAAAATAATCAAATAATCATCAAATGGAAAAAAAAAATTTCACTATTCAGTTGCTTCATACATTCGAATGGAGTTTTGAATGAATAATTAAAAAAATAATAGGATGGAAAAAAATATTCACTATTTGATTGTCTCATTCATTGGAATGATTAATCGAAAAATAATCTAATGGGAAATATAATAGAATAAAATGAAATAATCAAATTAGCAATTATTTTGTATTTGATTATCTCATAACTAGTCAGAACCCACTATCTCCCAAATGCAAGCTCACAGCTGCATGACCCTAACCTAATGGCCAACTGGCTCGGTCTCAACAGGGTACTAGTCGCATCTTGGAAGAGGTATGCCCTTCAGTCTGATGGGCTATTGGTGTGAAACACAGGACTTAATGCTAGAACACAAAACCTCCTTCAGTAGTAGACTGACACAGACACTGAACCTTGTAATATATACTATTGTACTCATTATTTTCTGCAGGCACATCAATACATTACAAAAATATTGCCCACAAAAGCTATTTCTTCAATTAGGAATAATCTGTCCAGTTATTTTCACCATGTTTAGTGCAATTTCTCCCCCTTTCGGACACTAACTGCACTATGACGTCTTTCACCCCTCCCAAGTAGCATGAATGTGGCAAATATTTTCCAGTTCCTGCCGCAATGCCTCTTTTCTGCTTGAGGAAGGCCAACAGTTATATACACTGATTTTCATGGTGTCTTTTCCAATATGCCCCCAAGCACCGAGCACAGTATGAGGCAGCTGTTCTCCGAAGGACATTCTGGCAAAATATCCTCTTCGTGCCACTGGATCCAGCTTCCATGTAAGAAGGGCCTATTTTAACTGTAGAAGCTCCCTAAATCATTATCATATATCACAAGCATAAGTTGCATGCTCTCCTATAAAAGGACGAACCTATCAGTAATACGATAGCTTGCATACTTCTCTAGTTATAAACAAACAGATTCTCTGACGATTTAGGAAGCTACTACAATGGTCAACAATTTGGCGCGCAAAGGAAGTCAAATCGCTGACGTCAGAATTACGAGGTTTCGTGTTCTGGGGTTAAGAAGCCTGTATTCTTTAATACTCTCATTATTTGCCATGTGAACATTATATTCTACTTTTAAATATATATTTTGTAACAGTATTTATACGTATTATTATGAAGTAGAAGATGTAAAGCACTATAAGGAATTTCCTTTCATGCTGCTTGTGCTGTCTTTACTTAACATTTTAGAGAGCCAACGATATTGAACTGTCTTCCAATCTTTTGTATATATATATGTATATTTTATGTTTCATACGAATCATCTCTCGAATGTTATTGTGACGATGCTCTGTGATCGTTCTTGTGCATGTCTTTTTTTTCTTTTCCTGTGAATGTATGTTGTTAAAGATATTTTCTTAAATTTTGTGGGCAATATGTTAATGTTACAGTGTATTATGAATTACAGTAAAACCTTGTTAATATGAAATACAAGGGACAACGAAATGAAGAGTTTGTGTTAAGCGAATGCTCAAATATCAAACACTTTACACTACAGGATAGAGTGACCAGATTACAAGCACGAAAATATAAGACAGTTCGACTGCTGTTGATTATCAGGCCCTGTTTAAGATTAGAATTTCTTAATACGAACCACAGACCTCGCAAAGAGAACCATTTATTTATAGAAAACCAGTAGTGATTCTTCTTCTTCTTCCCGATGACCACGTGCTAATTTCAAGTCAGTTGTTCCTCCTATGTTGTTTTCTCTTCTGTTCCTTCCAATATACTTTTCACTATGCTGTTTCTTTCTGTACTCAGACCACTTCGCATCAGGTTTCTTGTTCAGTCTACCTTGGAATCCTTCCATACTTACAAACCTCTTTCTAAAAATCTTTCTGTCCATAGTTTCTTCTTCTCTTATATTATTTCTCTCTAGATCTTTCTTTACTTCTTGAATCCAGTTAGTTGTTGTTGGCTTTTGTTCCAAAGGTACGTGAAAATCCTTTTAGTTAACCCGGAATCATCCATTGTGTAAATGTGCCCAAAAAATTGCAGTCTCTTTTTTTTTTTATGGTTTCTGTTATATTTTCTGTGCCCCTGTGTATTTCATCATTAGATCTTAATTTACATACTTCTGTTGTTTTCACAGGACCTAAGATTTTTTTTTTTTTCGTGATTCTCCTTTCTAGTGCCTCAAGTTTATCTAATATATAGTTAAGTACCATATATTATTATTATTATTATTATTATTATTATTATTATTATTATTATTATTATTATTATTATTATTATTAAAAATGGAAGCAGCACAATTCTGGTACATAACAAAAACATCAAGTGTAGCGAAAAAAAGTAAAATAATAATGCTCACTCAATGGGATTATAAGTTGCGACTTTTACACTTTATATAAGTTTGTCTCACTGGTTTGTTATACAGTATTTAGTGCCAACCAAACAAACTAGAATTACTTTACAAAATGAGAAATGTTCATCAGAGCTTTGTGGTAAATTAAGTTTAAACACTGTATTTTAGAATATACGGGGACAGTTCACGAAAAACGAGACAGCGGGACACCTTTGAGAAATAAGGGACAATCCTGTAAAATGAGGGACGTCTGGTCACCCTGGACAACAGTATTATAGAGTACTGGTAAACTGTAGAGCATATGACACTACATAGAAAATTGTTAATTCATTTTCAGGAGAAAAATTTGAGTATATTTCGCTATACCTGGAAACAAAAGTACCTTAGTGGTGGTGTTTAAAGAGGAAGTAAGACTAGGCAACCATCCTCAGTTAATACTAATCAGAGGGAAAAAATGGAAGGGGTGCGGCACTTTAAAAAAAAATGAAGATATGGATCAAAGAAAGCGAGAGCCACGAAGTGCGTGAAAATGAAAGGCTCCCTAGGTTTCGAAATCATAATACTGTTGGAGTCGGAAAAGATCAAGTGTTGACCAAGTGGGGGTGGGACAGGGTAGATGAAGGCGAGGAGCCTGACACAGGTAAATGGAAGCTATGCCAGACTCAGCTAAGGAAACTGTGGCTGCCATCCCATCCTCTCTAGTCCCCTTTTAGTAGCCTCTTACCGTTGGTGTTATTGTACTGTCCCCAAACTCAAAACTTTCTAAAATATTCAAGGTGGTTTAAATTTTGTGGCGGCTAGGCGGAATAAAACAACATACCTGAGTATTGGTGGAAAGTAGTTGAGGAGTTTGATAACTTCGCATAAGCTGTATGATTGTCCCTTCAACGAAATGGTGTATGGCTTTCAGTGCCGGGAGTGTCAGGACAAGTTCGGCTCGCCAGATGCAAGTTTTTATTTGACGCCCGTAGACGACTTGGGAGTTGTGATGAGGATGAAATGATGCTGAAGACGACACACACACACCTAGACCCCGTTCCAGCGGAATTAACCCAGTTATGGTTAAAATTACTGACCCTGCCAGGAATCGAACCCGGGACTCCTGTGATCAAAGGCCAGCACACTAACCATTTAGCCATGGAGCCGCACATGGGTACTGCAGCTATACTTGGGCCCACAAGAGTTTTAGTCTGACATTTGAGCGGTGAAAGCAGTAACTACGAAGTACGCTGCGTTATCATAGTTACCCCCCTGTGTGGCATATCACCCTTGCATACAGGCTGACTACTTAATCAAATATGTAGGCCTAATGCAGTTCAGTAAACTTTGACCCGTTTCTAAGGTCGTGCTAATAATTTCAGCATTTAAGACAGAACATGTTATGCCGATAAATATGAGATTTAATAAGCACTAAACTGACAATAACCTCAACAAATGCAAGTTGCTGTATGTCGCACTAACACAGATAGGTCTTATGGCGACGATGGTAGAGGAAGGGGCTAGGAGTGGGAAAGAAGCGGCCATGGCATTAATTAAGGTACAGCACCAGCATTTGCCTGGTGTGAAAATGGGAAACCACGGAAAGCCTTCTTCAGGGCTGGCGACAGTGGGGTTCGAACCCACTATCTTCCAGCTGGCTGCACTTAAACGACTGCAGCTATCGAGCTCGGTCCTCAACAAATGCACATGTTAAATAAAGAGAATAGAACTATACAACTAGCCACTGATTAACTTACAAAAAATTAACTAAAAGCCAAAATAATATTCAGGAAACAAACACGTAAATACATGAAGCAGCAACAGCTAAAACAGTACCATATCAAATAATATCACAAGAAGTACTGAGAGCAAGCCAACGCACGTGGCGGTAGCATCCTTGAATATGGCATCTCTGTTATTGTTGCCATAGCAACAGACCATTTTCGAGCAGCATTAGTCGACTTTTTCTCGCCGATGTTGCTAAACGTTCTCTCGTGGGCCCAACTATAGTAAATAAATACATAAATAAATAACCCACTCGCATCCAAATAAGCTGTAGTTTGACAATGGTTTACATTCAGCTACACACATTTCTTTCATTCCTAGCACTGAAACAACTAAAAAGTTACACACAATAAATAGGTGGTTTGTGTTTAGTGAGATATAATGAGGCAGGGGGGATAAAAAAAAATGGTTTGTAGTTCCTAGTAACTGAAATCTGTGTTATCCGAGAAGACCTTCCATAAGAAATAATACATTCCATGCCGGGACCAAAATTTTGTTCACGTTAACAGTGTTCGTCTTAGGCGAGTTCATGTTAATGAGGTTTTACTGTGTGTCTTGTTTCCTTCATACAGTAAGTTATGGAAAGGAACTGATAAGTTTCGAATAAAGTTGTGTTTAGTAAGATATGAACAAATGTTAGAATATTGTTAGAATATTGTTACATATAATTTTTAACACCATTAACAAGTTACAAAGTTAAAACTGAGTTGTCCTTATACAGTCTGATATATCATAGCTGTTAACAGGATGTTTTACAAAATATCTTTCTCATGAGTTTTATTTCACCAAGGTGTATACAATGTTTGTCATCATGACCAAGATTTTGTCTTAAATCTAATTTGTTGTTTGCTTTGATCTTCCTATTAATTTTGAGGAAGCTTTGAGCTGAGAATTGAATTGCTCGCCCCAGTTAAATCTGGATGAAAATTTTGATTTAGAGAGATGGTTCTCATCTCATTTTATTGTTCTGATTCCATTTGCCACAGCCTGCAGTTATATTGGACAGCATTCTTCGCACACGTTATATAAATTACCTCGGGCAACGGCAGTAATGTGTTTGTATTTTACAAAATTATTCAAACAAAAGTGTAATATTCGCTGAAGAAGATAATTATATTGTTCTCGAAATATGTACGATTGAACAATTAGAATGAAATAAACTTACGGACGTTTCCTAAATATGTTTAGTATTCTATTGACAAGGCAGACACCATATTGAATTTCCTGTACCACAGCTATTCAGATTGATTGTGCTTTGTCACTGCGGTTAACATAGATGCTGAAAATGTCAAATTTACTCCTGGATGGTATGAACATTTACTCAGCAGAAGATTGTGGGACAAACATGTACCATACAGATGAAAATGATTTCTTTCAAATTTTCTTGAAATATCCTGTTAACAGTTTTGTTATTTCTTCTGAATGCTCATGAATACTCATCGGTTTTGGCAGCTTATGATTATCTGTATTTATATACCGTGTATATACTGTACATATGTTATATTTTTATTTTGTAATAATAAAGTTATATTCTTGTTAATGAGGAGTACTGTTCAAAGAACCTTTCCTAAATCCTTCACTCACTGAAGATAGTGTTGGTGATATTTAGAGGCAATGATTTTTAATGTTTTAAAATAATAAATTTAGTATTTTGTGGCCTTTTGAAAGAAAACTTTGCACCATACATTTTGTCTGCTACACATGAAAGAATAGAATCATGGATATGCTTTTGGATTTAGAAGATGAGAGAGAGAGAGAGAGAGAGAGAGAGAGTTCCACTTTGTTCGCCTCTTACGACATGCAGAGGCTACAGTAAATGCCCTTGACTCCAGCCAAAGAGTGCAGAGAAATCAAAATAAAAAACTAGTGTATCCACAAATGTTTGGTAACGCTCATAAATTGTGAGGAAATGAAAGACATTCTAAACCTTGTTAAATATAATACTAATCTTCTTCTTCTTCTTCTTCTTCTTCTTCTCCTTGTTTCATTATGCCCATTCACAGAGTGCGCTGGAACTTGTTCATTGGCTTGATGACTTTCACCTTCCTAGTCTTCCAAAATCTCCTCATGAACTCGCTGTGTTGCCTCTTCTGTTTGTCTGACCACTTTGTACGAGTCCTACTGCTAGTTTTGACCACAAATGTATGTTTATTTACTGAGGTCCTAAAGACTTCTTGCTATTTTTCATGATGTCTTCCCCGATGTTCAATTTATTCAAGTCTCCTTGTTTCCTCCATCCAATTTATCCTCCTGTTCTGAGAATTTATTACTCTGAATAACTTTTTTTTTTTTTTTTGTGAGTCTATTATATGAGGGCTGTTTTTTTTCAGCCTCCGATGGGCTATAAAAAAAAGACACACTGACATAACAAAGTGATTTTATCACTAAAAGTTTAGTAGTTTCATACTTACAAGGGGGAACAAATATAAACAGGATTTTAAAAAAATTTAAATTCATTTATTGAAAAACAAAAGGCAATTACAATTTATTTTTCCACATAGTTTCCTGCTTTGGAAATGCATTTGTCTCAGCGTATGGGCAGCTTTTTGATGCCCTCATCGTAAAAAGAACAGGGTCGTGTCCCCGGCCAGTTGCGTACGAAGTCTTCCACATTCATCATCTTCAAACCATTGCCCTCGTAGAGCTTCTTTAAGCAGTCCGAACAAATGGAAATCATAGGACAATAAGTCCGGACTGTAAGGTAAGTCCGGACTGTAAGGAGGATGATCAAGTGTTGTCCAGTGCATTTCCTGTAGCTTTTAGACAGTTGGAGTTGCAGTATGGGGCCGCGCTTTGTCGAATTGGTTGGTCTCGTCTTTTGCGGCGATATGCAACCCTCACCTTGTTCAACAGCTGGCAGTAGTAAGCAGCATTGATTGTGCATCGCTCATGCAAAAAATCAATCGAGCAGCAAAATGCCTCGCCGATCGAAAAAAAAGAAAGAAAAAAGAAACTGTTGCAAGAACCTTGCCAGCTGACAGTCGATTCTTGATTTTTCACTGGTGCTGCCTCCCCTTTCCTCCGCCACTCTTGCCCATCTTTAACTGCACAAATGTTTTCGTCTGTAATGCTCGTCTGAGGACTGCTGATTTTCTACATGTTCTTGTCCTTCCTTGAACTTTTTGTGCCAGGCGAACACACGTGCCCCTGACAATGTTTGATCACCGAACTGTGCAGTCAATCTCTGGTAAAATTTCCACTACTGTAACTCATTCACGAGCAAGAAATTTGATATTTGTACGTTGCGCAGTGGAGGGATGCACATGTTGCTCCGACATCACGAGTGTTACTGACGAAACAGCTCTCCTAACGGTTCCACCTAAGCATGGCAGAATTGCGGGGCCGGTCCTACCAACTGTTGATGTTCAGGAACAAAAATCCTGTTTATATTTGATCGACCTTAGTATTTTTCCACATAATTGCCAAAATGAATTAGGCATTTGTCGTATCGTGACACCAACTTTCCAATGCCCTCTGCAAAGAAGTCAACCGCCAGTGAGGTAATGGATTACATAAAATCAGCTTCATGGTCCATATCGCACTTTAACAGATTCACAACTATTTTTTATTTTCCACTTTGTTGATACATTAGTTGCTTAAGGCAACTTATTGGTCAAAAGTGGTACATGTTTCATATATTATTAACATCTTCAGCCACATAACACTGTTTAGATGAAAAATTCATATATTGACAAAGTATCAATGCTTTGAGAGAAAGTGTCCTTAAAATTAGCATAAGAAGATTAAATGAATGTTGTCATTTGTGGGATCGTGACACGAGCTTTCCAATGCCCTCTGCAAAGAAGTCTGCCGCCGGTGAGGTAATGGATTACATAAAATATTGTCATTTAATCTTAGTTGTGATTGAGGTAATGTGCGTCTCGGCAATCTCCTGAAGTTCTTCATTTGTTCGCCACAAATGGACATTTATGATCAGTGAACTTTCTACAGCAGTCCCAGACATTTCAAGGTCTTCTCTATACACAGTTGTGACTCAACACCTCGGATAGTGTTCACGACTGACAATCACAAAAATTCAACGAATGGCATCAGCCGTAATATTTCTCACGCGTTACCATAGTGAGGAGTCTATCATTACTGGCGATGAAACTTGGGTCCTGTATGACGCTCCACAAATCAAAGAACATTCTAAGCGGTGGATGCATCCTTCTTCTCCAAATAAGTCAAAAATAGTTTAAACTAACACTGAGGAACAGGAAAACAATGGGTGCCAGTTTTTGGGACCATAAAGGTGTCTTGTTGGTGGACTTAATGGAGCAGGAGGCTATCCAGGCGCACATTACCTCACTGACGGCAGACTTCTTTGCAGAGGGATCAGAAAGCTGGTGTCACGATACGACAAATGCCTAAATTGTTTTGGCAATCATGTGGAAAATTAAGTATGAAACTAGTGAACTTTTAGTGAAAAATCATTTTGTTATGTCAGTGTGACATTTTTTTGTAGCCTACCAGAGGGTGAAAAAAAACAGCCTTCGTATTGTCCATCCTAAAAATGTGTCCAAAAAAATTTCAAACATCTCCTTCGTACAACATTGATGAAATTATCTGTGTAACTACAGAGGTCGGCAGTATGCCTTTTGATCCAAATTTCATTTTCTTGTATTATTATTATTATTATTATTATTAGCTAGCACTGTGATGTAGAAGTAGTGTACCTGTTTCATATTCAAAGTCCTGGGTTTGTTTTCTGGCCAATACCAGGATTTTAATTGGGGGCTGAGGAGTAGAATGTTGTTTACTTGATACAAGATTTTCTCAAGCTCTCAGTTACAGAAAAAAAGCGTACAGTGAGAAAAAGACGCTACTGACCTAGTATACATAGACGGAGACTGGTTGCCATGGTTACAATGGTGTCGTGAAATTGATAGCGTTGATTCCAGATAAAACCGAGCCCAAAAATGATATGGTAGGCATTTTGATAACATCAATATAAAATAAAAATCACATTTGCATAGTGCTAATAGTAAAGTAAAAATACACTAAGTATTATAAAATTGTACCTTTATTATAATTGTGTAGGCTACAGCTTCCCCTGACCCCCCCTTCCCCCTTATTTTCAATGTTTACATAGAACAGGCTGTAAAAGAAATCACAATCCAAGGAGAGGAAATCAAAACCCTGAGATTTGACGATGACCTTGTTATTTTATCTGAGACTGCACAAGATCTAGAGAAATTGCTGAATGGTATGGACGCAGTCTTGGGTAAGAAGTACAAGATGAAAATAAATAAGTCCAAAACAAAAGTAATGGAGTGCAGTCGTAGAAAGTCAGGTGATGCAGGTAATATTAGATTAGAAAATGAAGTCTTAAAGGAAGTAGATGAATATTGTTACTTGGCTAATAGAATAACTAACGATGGCAGAAGTAAGGACATAAAATGCAGACTAGCACAAGCAAGGAAGACCTTTCTTAAGAAAAGAAATTTGCTTACTTCAAACATTGATATAGGAATTAGAAAGATGTTTTTGAAAACTTTCGTCTGGAGCGTGGCATTGTATGGAAGTGAAACTAGCTTAGAAAGAAAGAGAATAGAAGCTTTTGAAATGTGTTGTTACAGAAGAATGCTGCAGGTGAGACCGAGCTCGATAGCTGCAGTCGCTTAAATGCGGCCAGTATCCAGTATTCGGGAGATAGTAGGTTCGAACCCCACTGTCGGCAGCCCTGAAAATGGTTTTCCGTGGTTTCCCATTTTCACACTAGGCAAATGCTGGGGCTGTACCTTAATTAAGGCCACGGCCGCTTCCTTCCCACTCCTAGCCCTTCCCTGTCTCATCGTTGCCATAAGACCTATCTGTGTCGGTGCGACGTAAAGCAACTAGCAAAGCAAGCTGCAGGTGAGATGATAGATCGAATCACGAATGAAGAGATACTGAATCAAATTGGTTAGAGGAGATCGATTTGGCTTAATTTGGCGAGAAGAAGAGATAGAATGATAGGACACATTGCAAGACATCCAAGTCTTGTTCAGTTGGTTTTTGATGGATGTGTAGACGGTAAGAATGGTAGCAGATTAGAGTAGATGTAAAATGCAGCAGATATGTAGAAATGACTGATGACTCAAAGAACAACAATAATAATTCATATTGCTTGAAACAACAACTCATTAAAAAATTCCAACAATCACCGCATGTCACACAGGAAGATTCGTTCATTGTTGTAGCATTCTGTCTTTGGAAGTTGTTTGAAATTTTAAAATATTCCCATGTATTTACTGTATATTATTTTTCAGCGTTCAAAATATAAATTTACATCTCTCAGGATACTTTCCTAGGTTGACTTGCACTGCACAGCAACACAAAACTTCTGCACAGCAGCATTATCAACTCTGTGTGGTCAGGAAGTTGTGATTACCAGTGTTGGATGCACCAAAGCACGTTAATGTTAATTCCATAAAAGTGAGTCATCATCTTCCTAGCGATTGTCCCTAGGTGCAGAGTCTGCATTTTTACAAGCTAATCACCGCTTCTGCCGATGGAGGCCAACAGTGGAGATGAACACCGAGGAGTTTCACATTGTCCTTCAGCCAATCAAGCCAGCATTTCTCGGGTCGACAACAGAGAATGCATCCTTCTCACTACAGATTCTTCATTACTATGTGTAATGTGGCCATACCAACGCAAACGAGCCTCTCATATTTTATCTTGTATCAGTGCCACACCTTCATTTGTGATCTGGTGTAGTTTCGCGAGGCCCAGCATCCATCAGAGGACGCACATTTCTGTGACGTGCAGAACCTGCTTGTGTTTAACGGTGACAGGACAACATTCGGAGCCATAAAGGGCGACTGGGCGTACAAGACTCCTTTAGAACTTGGCCTTCTGATGGGTGGGTATTCTGTGGTCACAGAGGATTCCAGTGACCTGCCTCCAACCGAGTAACTTGTAGATTAGTACCGAAATGTAACAAAGTTTAATAGCATTTTTGTGTAATAGAGAAGTGCAAGAAGATTCTGCACTCAATGTATTACACAACATAGATCAACCTGGAAGAACTAAATAGCTTGAATGTTATTAAGATTTGCAATCAGTAAAATTAAAGATTGTAGGAAGAGATTGGGTGGTATACAGGGATGATGTAGTAGAAATAGCAAGGGAATGCCTTGGATCAACTGTATGTAAAGAAGGGAAAAAGCAAACATCTTGGTTGAATGATGAAATGAGAGCAGCTTGTAAACATAAAAAGAAGATGTATCAGAAATGGCTCCAAGCAAGGGCTGAAGCAGACATGAAATTGTACGTAGATGAAAGGAACAGAGTGAAGTAAATAGTTGTTGAATCCAAAAAGAAGTCTTGGGAAGATTTTGGCAATCACCTGAATAGACTAGGTCAAGCAGCAAGGAAACCTTTCTGGACAGTAATAAAGATTGTTAGGAAGAGAGGGAAAAAGGAAATTAATAGTGTTTTGGATAATTCATGTGAACTCATTGATCCCAGGGAATCACTGGAGAGGTGGAAAGAATACTTTGAAAATCTTCTCAGCGTAAAAGGAAATCTTCCTAGTGGTGTTGCAAACAGCCATGTTCATTGGGAAGAGGAAAATGATGGTGAAATTACGCTTGAGGATTCAACTTTCATTCTTGTAGAAGTCTTCCTCATGAACAGTTGAGGTTTTCTTCTGAAGATGCTGATCAAAGTTCTCCACGAAATGTAATGTAAAGAATTTCACCTTATTTTCTTGAGACGGCATAAGCCCAAAGCCTATA
Organism: Anabrus simplex; assembly: GCF_040414725.1. Classification (NCBI taxonomy): domain Eukaryota; kingdom Metazoa; phylum Arthropoda; class Insecta; order Orthoptera; family Tettigoniidae; genus Anabrus; species Anabrus simplex. The sequence continues at coordinate 100,223,043 of NC_090277.1, read as the reverse complement.
TCATGTCTATAATGTGAAATTCCTCGGTGTTACCTCCACTGTTGCCCTCCGTTTTCTGTAGCTATTCCCTGGAACCTCAAAAGAAAAATCCAAGAGGGTATCAAAATTAATGAATGTACAGGAAAGATAGAAAATCAGTAATTCTTGCAAGCTTATTATACATAGATAAAAATATGCAGGTCACAACATGAACATACAGGATGAACCTAAAGTTACGTAACAGCACCAGCGATTCGCAGCTGCCTGGCTGTGACACATATGTTCCAGAATTCTCATGAAGCCGCACGGGGCTTACTACACCCAGAGAGATATAAGGCTATTTAAAGGCCAGCACAATAACTAACTCATAGTCAATTAGCAGCTGGGAGAGTGGTTACCTCGTATCGAGTAGAGTTATTTTAGTCGTCTTGACAAAGAATACTGCAATGTATTTGAAACATCTGCAAATTGTACACAGTGGACAGAAAACAACAACTTGGTTGAACCTGGAAGAAGTAAATAGCTTGAATGTTTTTAAGATTTGCAATCATTGAAATTAAATTATGGTTTTCTTTTGGGAACTTAATTTTTGATGTGAAAGCCAAAGGCACGCATTTATACAAGTTGAGCTACATACTTCCCCTAGTGCAACGTCACTGCATTGTTCTACATAGGAGGATTGCAGTGATGTCTCAGCAGCTCCCCAGCCGCCAGCATCTTGGAAAGGTGTAGCAATCCAACCGTTGAGCTCACTGCTACACTGGTGCGAAATGCTGGTAATTTAACAATTGTAAAGGCCTGAAAAAGAGTTGTTTTTAATATTTTTTAAAAATTATAAACTGTCATGCCTTTCAGCATGCAGTCTGCAAGCCTCCGTGAATTTACTAAATGCCTCCACAATCCTCTATTCGTAACTCACTCTGTGGCCTCACTTAGTTCCATAGCTCTATATTTACATTATAAGAAAACCTCCCGGTGCCCCCTTGCCCACCCCTCGTACATCCCACGTCTTCAAAGGTTCAAACTTTAATTTTTTTTACATGAAGGGAGTTCAATATATAACGCAACACTTCTTTTTTTCTAAAATCAGGTTGGTTTTATTGAGGATTCAAATACACCATGTTATTCCCAAGTCTGTTTGCTACAATACCCTACTTTTCAACATAATCTCCGTGCAATGCTACGGCCTTATACCACCGTAATGTGAAGGCCTGTATGCCTGCACGGTACCACTCGTCTGGTCGATATTGGAGCGATCGTCGTGCTGCATCGATAAATTCCCCATCATCCACGTAGTGCTTCCCACGGAGTGCATCCTTCATTGGACCAAACAGATGAAAGTCAGAAGGCGTGAGATCCGGGCTGTAAAGTGGATGAGGAAGAACTGTTCACTGAAGTTTGCTCACCGTTGTTGTGATAATGAAACACGCTTCCCCCAACGATTCGCCGTACTTTTGTCCACTGCCAGGTCTCCGTACACATTCTGCAAGCGTCTGTGAATATCTGTGACACCCTGGTTTTCTGCTAAAAGAAACTCAATAACTGCTCTCTGTTTGGTATGCACCTCCATTACAGATGCCATTTTGAAGGCTAGTTATAACGCTGCCACCTATCGGAAATTAGTGAAACTCTACGAGACGAAGCGGGAATATTTAAAGATGTCCCAAACAAAATTCCGGTTGTTTTAAGCCAAAATTAGTCAAGAAATAAAATGTGTTACATTATGTATTGAACGGCCCCCATATGTTAGAGATTGCTTTAAGATTCACGTGGAATAATATGTATCTGTATGGTAGTTTTATGAATTTCTACCTAAACTAGAAAAAAGTATAGCTGATGATGTTTAGTGAATCTAAACTAAAAGTGTGATACTCGTAAATTAAATTTGCCAAGGGCAAAATGAAAAGTATCGATTAGGTGGAACAATTTCTCTGCTTGATTTATTGATTCATTTATCGATACGGACCATGAAATGGATGGTTTGCAAGTCGTTTGTTTGTTAACAGGCCAAATAAAGAATGAGCGTGCCATTCTATGGAAAGCGTTTGCAGGCTACAGTTGTACTGTTGAGAGTGCTAAGCATGCTTATCAATATTTAAGAACTGCTGTGGGCTGTAGCATGACAAATTTGAGACCAAGTGTGAGGACTCAGCCATTGTAGCATGGTAGTTAATGGTCCCGCCACTGCAAGCATTTATATCCAACACGTCCTACAGTAGTTCCAGCAAGCTGGGTGTAGAAAAATTCGGGAGACATTACTCTGGGAGATATTTCAGTTAATAAGTTGAATTTTCTTTGCTTTCAGTTCCTAAACTCAGTTTATTGTGTGTTGTGTATTTCAAGCAGTATCTTATATGGCTTGATTAATTTAATAATTCACCATGCCATACTGTTTTGTGTTTGCCTGTAAGTCAGGCTATGGTAGAGAAGTTGATGATATATTATTTTTTTCACTCCCAAACGGTAGAAATCAATTTGAAAAATGGGTCAGACCTATTGCACGGAAGGATACTGAGTTAACGCGTAATAGTAGAATTTGTCGTGTTCATTTCTCTGATGATTTGATAGTAAAATCAGATAATTTTATATAGTGAATTGTGAAAAAGTGGATATCTCTCGTGTGAGATGGAAATTACGTCCAGGAGCAGTGCCTCACACTTTTCCTAATTTGCCACCAAATCCTCGCGCAAGCTTTGGAAAGTCCAGTAACAGACAAATTGAGTTGGTAAGTAGAGAATTACCTTCAAATAGTTCTTGGGTTTTTGTTTTAATATGCTGGGAGTTATGTGCTATTTATCTGTATCTGTACAATCCAGTAGTCTGTGCTTTCCGCAACATGTGATGAAGGCCGTACCTCTTATTTCCATGTAAAATTTTTTTCATTGTATCCTGGCGTACTGTAATATCTCATTTTTTTTTTTATATATATATTTTTTTTAAGACAGTGTAAATACTCACCTGTTATGGAGTAATGTGTTCCCTCTCCTGGGGTTTGTCAAAAGGAATTGTAAAGATTTCAGTAATATTGCATGTGTAAAATCACTGTTTAGTTCCCTGGTGAGACCCTGTCTCGAGTATGCCTGTGAGGTGTGGCTCCCGTATCAGAAAGGCCACATACACCATCTCGAGAAAGTACAGATAAGGTTCATGAAGTGGATTAGTTTCGTATTCCTGGGCATGCCACTCTCTTCAAGCAGGTATGAAGAATTTGTAAACATTCTTGGAATGAATACGCTGGCAATGCGCCGAAAATATGCGAACGCAATGTTAGCGATTAAATGCTTGAAGAGTAAAATGGACTGTCCGGCTATACTGGGTTTGATCCTACTTCATGTTTCAAGCAGACGAACAAGGCAGAAATGTACATTCCACCTGCCCAAATGTAGGACGGTTGCACATGAGAATTCTTGGCTCATGAAAGCCTTTAGGACGATAAATCAGTTGGAAGGGTCACTCGACATTTTTCACCACCCTTCCACTGCAATTCAGAAAGTTCTTCTCAAGGATGGAATGTGATAATTTTGTAAATTATGTAAATAATCTGTAGAAAACATGTGAAGATTTATATCTGTTTGTATATATATGTATATTTGTATGTAGGGTATATTATTTAATTTATTTTTTATTTTATTTATTTTATTTTCTATTACATCATCTGTAATTGGGACATCCTGTCGGTGATAAATAAATATATTCTATTCTATTATTCCTAAGACGACCTGATCGGTACTGTGGAGCTTGCCCGCTTGAGCGTTGCCTGGCGGGGCGTGCTTGAACTAGAGGACTCGTCACACTTGTTCTTATATTCATCATGGCTGTAATGTGTTTATTCAGCCATTTTCATCATCATCATCGTATTTTATGCATATTCCATGTTACTATCTTTTAATATTGTGTAGGCATAGGATTCATATTTAGTGAGTTATTCCCATTTCAGTTTACATCGTTATCTAGAGAACCATTCCTTCTGTCACAGCCAGCTTTACATATATTTATGTAGTCAATGAGAAGGTTGTAAATATAGTCTACAAGAGCATTTTATAAGATACACATATACTTGCAGGCCACCTTAATTTAACCACATAAATCTTTAATGGTATAATGGTAAAAGTGATGAAAAGTCAAGTTGTAAGCTTCACTAAGAGGAAAAGTGCTCTCCATTTTAATTACTGTATTGATGGGGTGATGGTAGCTTACGGAGAACATTGTAAGTATCGAGGTGATAATAATACAAGGAACGATCTTCATTGGGGAATCACATTAATGAGGTTGTAAAGAAAGGTTACAGATCTCCTCACATGGTTATGAGAGTATTTAGGGGTCGTAGTAAGGATGTAAAGGAGGGAGCGTATATGTGTCTGGTAAGACTCCAACTAGAGTATGGTTCCAGTGTATGAGACCTGCACCAGGACTACTTGATCCAAGAACTGGTAAAGATACAAAGGAAAGCAGCTCTATTTGTTCTTGGGGATTTCCGACAAAAGAGTTGTGTTACAAAAATGTTGCAAACTTTGGAATGGGGAAAACTTGGGAGTAAGGCGACGAGATGCTCGACTGTGTGGTATTGCAAGAAATCAGCTTCACATACCAAGATTTTCGGAAAGTTTTTTTCATAACAACAACAACAACAACAACAACAATAAGACAGCGATCAGCTTCAGAGGATCCCGTAATAAAGCAAATTCAAGAGACCCATTTTCATAAAATTAAATCCAATTACAATACTCACTTTGGAAAAGAGCAGCTGAAGAGAGCAGTTTTTTAATTAAAATGGAACATCAACAAGAAAAGTTTCATTTTCAAAAACTTTTTAAATAATAAACAACTCGAAAACACATTACAGATGAACAAAAGAGCTGGATACTAAAAATATTTTTTTACATCTGTTCAAGTGAATAGAAATTGTTTTAAGTTACGTTTGAACATAAGTAGATCCATTTTCCCTTCCCATTTCACTGCCCCACTCAACCCTCCTCACGTATTTTAATTATTTTTTAAAATCTTTTTTAAAATTAATTAAGATACTTTTAAAGATGTTTTTTTTTGAGAAAAAAATTCTTTGTACTGTCACCTAGGCAATGTTATGTAGCTGAAGATGTTCCCGAGGAACAAAACATGTACTGTACTACAATTAATTAACTTAAAGCAAATATATAGTATCAAACAGGTGGAAGTTAACTTTTATTGATTTAATGTAATGTAAGCGGTATGTTTGGAGCTGTCAGTGGAGAGGTGGCACGGAGTATTAGTAGACAAATAAGTTTTGAGGGGAGCTTTTAAAAGCAAGATAGATCATAATATGAAGATAAAGTTGGAATTCAAGAGGACGAATTGGGGCAAATCATCATTTATAGGGCGAGGAGTAAGGGATTGGAATACGATATCAAGAAAAATGTTCAATAAATTTCCAAGTTCTTCGAAAACGTTTAAGAAAATGCTAGGTAAACAATTGATAGGGAATCTGTCTCTTGGTCGACACCCTAAATGCAAATCATTGATGATTGATTGTTCGTAAATCCGTACGAAGAACAGGTAGTTTAGCTAGTTTTTCATAAATTACTTCATACCAAATTTTAACCTACCCATGATAAGCACTGAAAACTTGTTTGGTTTCTCTATTTTAAGAACCAGTAGCTGCTGGATTTAGTTTTATCTTATAAAACAGTTTTGGTTACATATAAGCTTCTTGCCTCTTCTGTGTCATGGAATTAAAAGTCTTTGTGTAATGTGGTGGTATTCTGTTTGTTGCAGGTGCTTTTTCCCCTGATCTTCACAGGCCTTTTGGACAAGGTAGATGTGGAAGCCAGCGTTCATTCTGGAGGGTTCTCGGGACAAGCCGGTGCCATCAGATGGGGAATAGCCAGTTGCTTGCGCAGCTTTGTGGATGAGCAGATGTTGGAGAGGATGAGGCTAGGTATAAGCATTTTCTTTAATTTGTTATTTTACTATGAAAGGGTTATTTTAAAGAACTTAAAACATTACAAGGCATGCGGCAAAGAGGTAGTCTTTGCATAAATCTGGAAAAAAAACCCGGGTAAACCTGCAATCATAGGTCTTCATCAACATCTAGTAAAAGTGTGGATCATGGAGAAAATTCTGGATCATAGGAATTAATCCATCCATTATTTTAAAAAGGAGATGGTCAAACCAACCCTGGTAATTACAGAGGATTAACCCTTCTGAACTGCACTTACAAAATTTTCTCTCACATAATTTAGCAGGATCAAAACACTCTGGAACCACAACTTGGAGAATATCAAGGAGATATTTGCCCATACAGAAGCTGCCTGGACCAAATTTTCAGTCTGAAACTAATAATGGAATATTACAATTGCAGAAATAAACAGCTCTCTACCTCAGTCATTGATTTCAAAAAAGTATGTGCTAGTATCCTCGGTCTAGGAAGTCGAGAATAACGGCCGAGACGATTTGTTGTGCTAACCACACGACACCTTCGGGCTGAGCAGCAGTCGCTTGGTAGACCATGGCCCTTTGGGGCCGTTGTGCCATATTTAAAAAAAAATATATGATAGTACCCATAGACTTTTAAGAATCCTAAATTAATACAAATCATATTAACTTTAACCACCACATATTCCAAGATAAAGTTCAGGGGAGAGATCTCAAAAGCTTTTACAATAAAAACTGGCCTCAAACAAGGTAACAGATTATCCCCACTGCTTTTCACTATGGCTCTCAATTACATCAGGAAATTTTGGCAAAAGGAAAGCCCACCTACAGAGAGCTAGGAGTTGGAAGGAAGCGGCTGTGGCCTTAATTAAGATACAGCCCCAGCATTTGCCTGGTGTGAAAATGAGAAACCACGGAAAACCGTCTTCAGGGCTGCCGACAGTGAGGTTCGAACCCACTATCTCCCGGATGCAAGCTCACAGTTACGCACCCCTAACTGCAAATATTGGTAATTAAAAACCATCCTGCGATAAAAGTATATGCTCAATGCCAATGCAAGTAGGCCTACTACGATAAATGTGTAATTATCTGTTATACTAAGGTACTGGTACCAGTGCTTTTATGGACACGAAAGCAGATACAAATCTGATAAGACCCAGTAGTATTAAAGGGTATCGTAATTAATATTTGATCAACAGGGGACATTGGAGAATTATTTGTCACCTGTAACCTCAACCAAACGTATGATAGTATATTTGTATAGCCTGAATCTATCTTTGAATTCATTTTCACTATACTTCATTAGATCATTGGGCCAACGATGATATAATCCTGAGCTTGCATCCGGGAAATAGTGGGTTCGAACCCCACTGTCGGCAGCCCTGAAGATGGTTTTCCGTGGTTTCCCAATTTTCACACCAGGCGAATGCTGGGGCTGTACCTTAATTAAGGCTATGGCTGCTTCCTTCCCAGTCGTAGCCCTTCCCTATCACATCGTCGCCATAAGACCTATCTGTGTCGGTGCGACGTAAAGCAACTAGGAAAAAAGATTTAATCATGGTCATTCTAGATGATCATTTCTATAATTTCTTCGTCGGAAGATGATGAGAAAGCCATAGGAAATTTTAACAAACACATTATTAGCTGCCGATACTGAAGTACTGCGCATGCACCCACCAGGTTAACAAGGTTCAGGGCCCTCTTAAGTTAGCAGACGATTTATCAAACTGGTAAATGTATCTTATGTTTGTACAACACCAAAACACCAAACTGGTAAATGTATCTTACGTTTGTACAACACCAAAACACAAGTTAACCATTCGATACCGCTATAGGTTCGATATCTTATGTTCCAGAAACCGGGCATTAATGCTTGTATATTAAAAACCACAAAATGAAGTAATATACTACGAAAAATTCTTGGCCCCAAATTCCATAATAACGAACTTTCACACATCAGCAATGGAACCCTGTATAGGAAAACAGAAAGGATTGCCGACACAATAAGGAAAAGGAGAATTGACTTCTATGGCTACGTCCTAAAAATAGATCTGAAAAGGATAACTAAAAGAATCTTCGACTATTTCCGCAGTAGGAAAACCAAGCCAAACTGGTTTAAGAAAACTGAGAAGGACCTATGAGTGTTCCAAATTACAGAAGAAATGCTTGCAGATGGATCTGTAAAGAAAATAACCAAAGATAAAATAAAGTGGTTTCAGGATAGGGTGAAGCCCGAACGACTGTACAGAATCTCTGAAGAAGTGAGGAAGGCAAGATTTGAAAGGATGAAAAAGTACTGGGAGGACAGGAAAACACGACTCGCTAACCACTGATTGATCTTTCGTACCCCAAAGTGGCTGAAACTGACAAGAACAAGAAGTAATATTTTTTTTTATCCTTGCAAACTTTTGTATAATTCCAGCTGTAAGCGAAAAGAAAAAAAAAGTGATTTCCTTATGACTAACATTCTGTAAAGTAATTGTGATTTAACCAATTACTTTTACAAAAAAGTAATTTGTAATTGAAAGATTTCTCAAGGAACTGTAATCGAGCCCAATCACTTTTTTCTTGTACTCTTCCCATCACTGACTTTTTTTGTTGCTAGTTACTGTATTTGACTGCTTATTTGTTCTAGCTGGTCTTTTGACACGCGACTACCGCAAGAGAGAGAGGAAGAAGCCTGGACAAGCTGGAGCCCGCAAGAAGTTCACCTGGAAGAAGAGATAATCCCAATGTAATTGCAGAATTAGATAAATACAGTCTGTCATAATTGTGCAGATATTTCTGTTGTTATTTATCAATAGCAAACCAAAAATCCTTGGTGAATTTCCCATCATTAAAAGATTAGTAAAATCAAGTCATATATTCTGGCCAATGACCTAGAAGTCCAGGTCCAGGGTTCGATTCCCAGGCGGCTTGGGGATTTTAACTTTCATGGCTGGGTGTTTGTGATGTTTTCAGCATTAGATTTCATCTTAAGTATGGTCCAGTCCTTACAGCTGTGCAGGTCGCCTATACAGCGTCATTTTCTATAGAACACTTTCCCGTCTTGTCAATACTTTACATATTTTATTATACTTAATTACCGTACATGTTTCGAGAGCTAACTTCTCTCTTCTTCAGTAGTGCCAAAACATGAATTAATTTTTGGAATTCGTACATTGATACAAATATACCCATCATTTTAATTTGTGGATAAATTTAGTTGAAACTGAAGTAAGTAAAATAAAATTCCCCGGTCATCTGAGTTTTCGTCTTTTTCGTAAAAATTACCCTCAAGTTGGTTTGTTGGTTGTTTATTTTAAAGGAATTGGGTGGTTAAAATGGTTAGCATGGCCGAACGGGATTAAGAGGAGGAAATTCCGATTTATGTGAGAGGTTTAAGAAATATAGCAGACTAAAGGAAAGGAGAAATTTACAAGAAGAGAGCAGAAAATATATATATATTTTCTTTTTGCTAGTTGCTTTACGTCGCACCGACACAGATAGGTCTTATGGCGACGATGGGACAGGGAAGGGCTAGGAGTGGGAAGGAAGCGGCCATGGCCTTAATTAAGGTACAGCCCCATCATTTGCCTGGTGCTAAAATGGGAAACCACGGAAAAACATTTTCAGGGCTGCTGACAGTGGGGTTCGAACCTACTATCTCCCGAATACTGGATACTGGCCGCACTTAAGCGACTGCAGGTGTCGAGCTCGGTAGAAAATATTTTAGGTTCAACATAGTGACTAACTTAATAGGTGTTATTTATTTATTTACTTATTTATTTATGTATTTATTTATTTATTTTTACGAATTTAAAATTGTTCTATTTTAAAGTGTTTTACTAAATGACAAAGTACAGTAAAAGTAAATTTAGACACAAAGAAACATTTTATTTCTCTTTTAGATGTAAATAAGGACATAAGTTCCAGGAGAAGAGCAGATTTAAATAGATTTTATTCATTTATGATTTGAAAATTTATATTTTAAAGTTTGTAATAAATGACAGAGTAGGTAAGTAGAGTTGAAACACAAAGAAATACTATAACAATTTCATTTATATATAATTGTTCTGTTTATAAGTATATTTGTACCAATGTACCAAGTCCAAAGATTAATTGATGTTTTGGCACCGTTGAAGAAAAGAGTAGTTAGCTTTCGAAACATGTACGGTAATTATAAAATATGTAAAGTATTGACAAGGCGGGAAATTGTTCTATAGAAATTTGAATATAAGTCAATATGGACAGGATTTACCAACATGGTGAAAATAATCAATTCTATACAGCGTCAAGTCGGAAAAAAACCTGCACCAGGCCTCTCCAGCGGCCCCATGCCATTATTATTATTATTATTATTATTATTATTATTATTATTATTATTATTATTATTATTATTCCTTTGCTGGCGAGATGTAGTGTTTACAGTGCACTATGTCTTCTGGTGTGGGCTAGAATAAATTTGTTACTTTCATTGCCCTGTCTCAATCTCATCCTTGGCTTTGACATTATGAAAGTGACTGAGGTATGAGCGATGCTGGTAATACCATTCCTTATGCAGCCAGTCCCTGTTATGAATGGTGTGAAAATGTTGCTCATAGGGTCAGTTGGTGCATGCATTTCAGTGGGCTTGGCAGACTGATATGTAATAGCAACTTCTGGCTCAGTGAGGAAAGCAACGGGAAACTACCTCACTCCTCATTTCCCTAGTATGCCTCTTCAGTGACGGCTAGGCCATCTATGACAGCTGTTGGCGGAGCTGTGGAAGATCAAACCAGCCTTCGGGCTAAATACCCAACATACAACATACATAATATTATTATTAATATTATATTAATAATAATAATAATAATAATAATAATAATAATAATAATAATAATAATAATAATAATAATAACCTAGATATTAGGCCCCTTTAAACAACAAGCATCATCAACCAGGGAGAAAGAAGAGGTGCGCCCAGCAGCTAAAACCTTTCTGCCATATATTGCGAAGATAACTGACAAAATAGGGCAGTTACTGGAGTCCCAGTGGGTAGAAACCATATATAGACCAACAAAGAAAATCCAGGAACTACTTAGGTCTGCTAAAGACAAGTGCCATGAGGGGCATAACATTAGGACCTGTAGGGTATGCAATGCAGGTGGGCCCTATATATATTACAGAAAACAAAACAAGCCCCCTTTCAATAATATTTATAGATTTCAAGAAAGCTTACGACTCCATCCACAGACCATCATTATTAAAAATTTTAAGACATTTTGGACTTCACCCAAAGCAAATCAAATTGATTGAACTTACTCTAACTAATATGATTTCTAAAATTAGGTTCAGAGGAGAACTTTCTGAACTGTTCTTGGTAACAACTGGTTTAAGACAGGGTGATGGATTGTCACCTCTTCTTTTTAACTGTGCACCAGAGTACATTATGAGGGAATGGTACAAGAACAACTCAAAAAATATAAAAATTGGAACCCAGAAGGATAAACATACATTTGAACTGTCTAGGATTTGCTGGCCAATGATATTCAGGAAACAAAACAACAAATAAAATCTTTACAGGAAATAGCTCAAAATATTGGTTTGAAAATTTTGTTTGAAATAAACAGAAATTATGCTAACTCAGCTTCTACTTACAAACAAAATTAAGCTGGGAGACCAAGAAATAAGAATTGTAGAAAAATTTAAATATTCAGATGAAGTGATCACATATAACCTGAACGACAAACCAGCATGGCAAAATAGAATAGATAAACTGGTGACAGCACAGCATGTTACCAAGAATACACATAATGAAAAGTGTCTCTCAATTGCAACTAAATTGAAACACTACCTAACAGTCACCCAGCCACAAATAACATATGCAAGTGAAACATTATTCAAAACAACAAACACAGTTGCAATAGATAGAGTACTCAAGTTAGAAAGGAGGATAGTGAGGACCTGTTTAAATAAAAATTACCGGGCGAGTTGGCCGTGCGCGTAGAGACGCACGGCTGTGAGCTTGCATCCGGGAGATAGTAGGTTCGAATCCCACTATCGGCAGCCCTGAAGATGGTTTTCCGTGGTTTCCCATTTTCACACCAGGCAAATGCTGGGGCTGTACCTTAATTAAGGCCACGGTCGCTTCCTTCTAACTCCTAGGCCTTTCCTATCCCATCGTCGCCATAAGACCTATCTGTGTCGGTGCGACGTAAAGCCCCTAGCAAAAAAAATAAATAAATAAATAAAAATTATCAAGTAAACACAGTCTGGAGACTAGCTTCCACTGAGACAGTTTATAAAGAAATGGAACCTGTGACTTGCACAATGATAAAGAAACGAATATCATTCTTAGGCCATCTAATACGGTCACCAGAAAATAGAATCAGCAGAAAAATAATAGAAAAATTATGGAAGAGTAAGAGAAATAATATTAGATGGATCACAGAACTTAAAGAAGACATGAGAGAGTTGCATATTACAATACAAGGTTTAAAATACAAAACCAATACACTCAAAATATTGAAAGATAAACACACTAGACTACAGACACTACAAAACACAGCATCGCCACTTGACTGAAAGAGCATAACAGACATAGCCGGCTGGGACAAGCGGACAGATCATCAGTCGCTGAACACTCGCTGCTAGCAGGCCATGATATACAGTACAGCAACGCCAAAGTATTTTCAACTGCTGTATCTTATCACGCCTGGATACAGGTGAGATAAGGTGCAGATTAAAGAGATCCGTCATAATACACGAGTAAAGCAGTCGCTAAGTGAAAATGTAAGAACATCAACACTCAAATGGTATGGCCACGTAAAAAGAGTGGATCAAATGGGAACAGCAAGAAAATGGCTAGAAAAGGAACTGGAAGAAAGAGGAGTGGAATGGCACCAAGTTTAGAAGGAAGAAATGTACCTGGATAGACAAACATGGAGAGCGCTCTAGTACCGCACACAGGTGACTGGAGACGGTTAAAGGATGATGATTATGACGAATTCGTATTGATGAGAAGGCCATAATGTTTATTTACGGTTTTCTTTGTAACACTAAACACTCTACAAATTTATCTAGCATGTTGACAGCACCAAACACATCCTCATCAACTGATGACTGTCCTCGAATAAAGCTTCAGAATCTGGTCACGGCTTGACCAAGCCAGCAGGCTAGGAAATGCCAACTTACATACAACCCCCTACTGTCAACAGCTTGCTGAGTGTTTTTTAGTAGCCTAAAGCAAATACCGTATAGACAATACAGGACACTTATGGATTTAAACTTATTAAAATGGGCGACAGTTCGCAAGTGGCGCTCGTAGTGGCATGACCTGGAATCTCTTGCTGAATTCAAATATTAATGGAAATTCATATACAGAAATGGATAAATAAATCATATCTCGAAAGAAAGTGTTACAAAAATATTAACTTCAAAGTTGCCAAAGCAATTCTGGATAAATGAAAGAAGAATTACTTAGCAGGTTATTATTAAAGACTGAAATTAGACATATATTCAAGATATGGAATGCACTGCTGTGAAAGGGCTTGATCTTTCATTCATGCATTACTTTTTTTGCTTTAGCATTCCTGCCTGAACATTTACAGTTAAATTTGTTTATTCCCTCATTTAAAAAAGAAACATTGTATCATCACATTATGACACTTGTCAATAAACAGATCGGCACATTCCTGTTGTTTTCTGTTGGAAGGGGCAGTAGCATTTGATGTTTTATTTTTTGGGAGATTCTGTGTTGATGCAGATCACGGCTTTAATCTGAGGAGAGGGGATAAAAGAAAGAATTGCATGAAATTGTTATCGATAGTTATGTTTTGAGGAATTGTACAGTTAGAGTAAGAAAATAACATACCCTTCATAGTATAGTTGGGGATTTGTAAAGTCGCTGACCTGGAAATGATCTGAACATATCTTATAATTCTTATTCAGGTGTAACGTCCCTTCTCTCTTGTATACCTTATCCACGACACTTCTGTGACATTTCAAAACTCACTGATCACACCTAAAACAACACATCAGTATTGAAGGTTAACTGCTGCACTATACAATAAACTATGCTTATTATATTTTAAGTCATTTAAAATATGGGTCGTGCAGCTCAGAAGCTTAGAAAGTACTATAAAAATCTCTTTGTCACTGGAAGAATATACCATCACCATCAGTTTTCCACTCCAGTTGTCCGGGTGTGGTTTACGAGCTCTCTCCACTTCTGTCTGTCCATGAACCACTCTTCTCTCAAGACGACATCCCAGCTGACTCCTCTTGTTCCTATGTCCTCCTTCACTTGGTCCAGCCATCTCTTCCTAGGTCTTCCTACTGGTCGTTTTCCGGCCACGACTGTGTGTAGCCATTGTTTTGCTGTCCTTCTATCGTCCATTCGTTTGACATGGCCAAACCATTTCAAACGGGCCCTTGTCACTTTTTCATTCAGGGATGGGTACACACCAGCTTCCTCCCTTATTCTTTCATTCCTTACCCTGTCCCTTTTTGTCTTCTGCACCATAGTTCGTAGGAACTTCATTTTTGCGGCTTGTAGTTTGCTATCCACTTGTTGGGTTGTTGTGCAGGTTTCTAGGCCATACGTAAGTATGGGGGTGAAGTATGATTGGAATAGAATCTTCTTTGATCTTAAGGGAACTTGTTCGTTCCAGAGGAGGTTCCGAACTTGATAGTAAAACTGAGCTGATTTGTGAAGGCGGTTGTTAATCTCATGCTGTATTCTGTTATCACTTGAAATGATGTACCCAAGATATTTATATTGGTCTACTGTTTCCAGCTGTGTACCTTCCAGCATTATTTTTACTTTCTTCTTCTGCCTGTTGACAGACATAGTAACAGTTTTTGATTTATTTATTGTTAATCCGTGTGCTTTCAAATGTTCATTCCAGGTGTTCAGCCTCTCTTGGACTTCCTTCTCTGTATTTCCCCAAATTACTACATCATCTGCAAATGCATTGATGTCCATATTGTTCTTCTGCTTAATTTCTTTCATGACTTCATCCATGACAGTGATAAAACGTAAGGGTGAAAGGGTACTGCTTGTTGCACTCCTTTAGTGGTTTGGAACCAATCAGAATTACCGTTTCCTATCTGTACGCAACTGCAGCAGTCTTCATAAAGCATTTTAACTTTCTGGATAAGCCCTTTGAGTACATTTTTCTGTCTTAAGCATTCCCATGTAGTCTTCCTTGGAACACTATCAAATGCTTTTTCAAGATCCAAAAACACTAGTGTTAAGTCTTTGCCCTTCTCCCAGTGCTTTTCTAACAGTCTTCTAAGTGCAAATATAAGATCGGTAGTTGATCGGTGTTCTCTGAATCCATATTGTTCTTCCTGTAGTTGTGGTTCTATTATTTTCCTTAGCCTTTTTTCAAGTATTTTCTCAAATATTTTCAAACCATGAGACAATAAAGTGATCCCTCTATAATTGCTACATTTCTTCCGGCTTCCTTTTTTGAAGAGAGGTATTATTATTCCCTTTTTCCAATCATCTGGGACTTTCCTATCCTTCCATATTGCATTAATTACTCTATGAAGCCACTGTATTCCTATTGCACCAGTTGCTTTGATCATATCTGCACTGACTTCATCAAATCCTGTAGATCTTTCTTTGGGCATACTATTAAGGGCCGTCTCTACTTCCTTCCATGTTGGCGGACTCTCTTGGTCAGGCTCATCATTGCAGCTTAAACTGACCTGTGTGGTTACATCATTGGAGTCTTTCCCAGTACTCTTGTATAAATTATCAAAATAGGATTTCATGATCTTCCTTATTTCTGTCTCTTCCCTAACTATGTTACCATCTGGTTCCTCTATTGCTGTTATGTATTCATTGTCTCTTCTTATATTTCGTATTTGGTAAAGTAGTTTAGAATTAGCTTTGCTGTCTTGCTCTAGTTTATCTGTGAAATCAGTCCAAGCTTTCTGATTTTCTTCAGCCACAATTTTCTTTACTTGTAGCTTCTGATCTCTGTATTTCTGCTGCAGTTCGTTTACTCTGGATTCATTCCTTTGACTTCCTTTGTCTCTGGCTTTCCTGGTTTCATATTTCGCTTTCACAGCAATCTTCACCCGATTGTTCCACCAAGGAGTTTCTTTTGCCTTCATTTTGCTATTAGTTTTACCACAAACTTCTACTACAGCTCCGACAATACTTTCTTTGAATCTAGTCCACTCGATGTTGCCTTCTTCTAATGCATCTGATGGTAATTTATTGGTCTTTTTTTTTTTGTGTATTCAACTTGTTTCTCTGCCTTTTTTAGCTCCTATGTCTTGATATTTGATTTCCTGTATTTCTGAGGTCTATAAATTTCGGTGTGCTTTCTTGTTGCGAGGAGAAGTCTGTGGTCACTGTCCAGGCTTTCACTTGGTATAACTCTGACATCACATATGGTCTTTCCTGCTTCATTGTCTGATATAAAATAATCTATCAGAGTTTTAGTATCTCCATTCCAACTGTATCTTGTTAGTTTATGACTTAGCTGCTTCTGAAACCAACTGTTGTTTATTCTCAAGCCATTCCTTACACATAGATCTAGAAGACTTTCTCCTTCTGGGTTCCTGTCTCCATAACCATGTGGACCTACTACATTTTCATATCCAAGTCTGTCTGATCCAACTTGAGCATTTAGATCTCCCATTACTATGATATTTTACTCTCTTTCTATAGCTTCTTCTAAATCAGTTCAGAATTGTTCTTTTTCCTCTTCGTTACAACCAGTCTGTGGGGCATACACCTGGACTACTGTCAGCACGCTCTTGTTAAGAGAGATGTTCAACTTAATAATTCTTTCATTAACATATATTACCTCACTGATGACATCAACTTAATATAAAACCTACACCATTTTTGGCTTCTGTTTTATTTCCATTCCAATGTAGTTTGTATCCTTTTCTTAGCTTTCTTGTTCCTCTTCCCTTCCACTTTGCCTCACTCAGGCCAAGACTACAGAGGTTCCTCCTTTCCATCATATCTATCAGCTCCTCGCTTCTGCCAGTCAAGGTCAGGATATTTAAAGTTCCAATTCTGTGTTTAGGACTCTTTCTTTTGGGCTTCTTCTCAGAACATCGTACTTGAACATCAGCCTTACGGTCATCATACGTTGCAGATGTTTGGGAAGATGTGTCTATCCGGTATTTTTGCGTTCCAAGGCTCGTTTTGTAGTTGAAAGCAATCGATATAACCCTACAGTTGACTTGCTAAGCCTAACACTGCTGGGGATTTTCTGTCAGGGGTATTCTCCCTTAGCCTTTGGCAGTCCCCTACCTCACTGCAAGGCAGCAGCTGATGAATTTATGTGTCATTTCCTACACAAGGGTCTCATCAAACCTTCTGGGGGAAAACTCCTCCACCCGTAGCTGTTGGTCTTCCCCTAGTTTGTCGGGTTTGGTGTCGGCCGCCCAACCCTCGGCCAGACAGTCGCAGGTAGTACCGTCTACTGTCGCATACGGTAGCAGGATCACTCCTGACCTGACAAATATGGAAGAATATATATGTAAACATAATATCTACTATACTTACATTTCCTTGTCACGAGGGAAATGGAAGTAAGACCGTGAATTCTTGTGCACTTCACAATTATTACAGCCAAACACTGCACATATCATTCCACTCGTGATGAGAGGAGATTTAATTATTTACTGATTTAAATAACACCAAAATCTTCACAAACTAATGCATGCGCTCTTATGACAGGCTAAGTAACTCCAGGTCACACACACCACTAGACAGAGCTCTAATCGGTGTCTCTCGATATCTCACAGACTATCCTGTATTATCTCTACTGCATTTACCTAAACTATGATTTTAAACTGCTATGATACGCAGCTACTCGAGGTTGTGATGTGCAGTACCATTAAAATGCTATAGCATGCGGCTAGTCAAACAATATACTGTGACAAAAATTTACAGATTGCTTATGCTTGTGTAAGGAGATGACTTAAGTTCAGGTTCTTTCTACAGGAACTATTTTTATGTGCGAGATTGCATAAACGTATTGTTCTGCATTATTTTGTGTTTCAGAAACACACTTTATGCCTGGGCTTGACTATCCTTTGAGACACACATAGTCTCCCAAATAAACCCAGACCAAGCACACAATGTTTGTACTCTGCCTCAGCTGAACTTATGTCATGCGCGGCTGCTCCGCATTAAGCGCGTATACAATCTTATGTGAAATCTTACCTTATAAAAGATGCTGGAAGAGTCATCCTTGCTGGGTTATACAGGCATTGTATCTGGTAACCACATTCTGGCTGACGCCAGCAAGTTCTGCCACTGTAATGTCTCTGATTTCATTTCCCACAGTGTGTGAGAATTTGTCCAATACACTTTTTATTTCAGTTTATCCCATCACACACTGCACTTACTGTTGTCTCGAAAGAAAATAGGCCCAGTTATTCATCTTGCATTAACAGCACACCAAACACCAATCTTCCTATCATAATGAGGGACTTCATAAACACCATTAAGATTTTCTGCATACCAGTAGCAAGAGTTATGACAGGTCACATGACCACTAAGATGAAACCAGGCCTCATCCGAAAAGAATACATGCTGTGGGTCGAATAAACGATCATTCAATGATGCAAGACGCCACTCATAATATCTCACTCTTGTGGCTGATCAGCAGGTTTTAAACAACGTTAAAACCGTTCGTAAGCGTGCATGTTTTTTTTTATTGAACACTGAGCCAATAGTTTCAAATTTATTTACAATTACGTGAATCTGTGCTCGTGAAGGTGGCACTTCACCGGGAAATTGCTGAACAAATGCATCGCGTACCCGTCGAGCTGACTGGTACTTAAAATAACTTTTACATACAAAATAACAGTCTCGCCATGTTAACAGGTGAGATTGTGACTGGCAGTTGCTAGGTCGAACACATGCACGCTCCTTGCAGGGTTAAGACCTACGCAAGTGCCTCCCGTACTGCTGCTTAAATTTCGGAGAGAAATAATGCCGCTGGGTGGTCTGGATTTATATGAGACACCCTTTAGAAACATCCGAGTAATAGAATCTCGAGTTATAGAAAATACATAACATATAAAATATATGATTCTGTCGGGAAAAGAAAATCCCTTCGAGATATCGAAAATTCGAGTTATAGACGTTTCAGTTATAGAAGTTTGAATGTACAGTTTTTGTATTAGTGCAAGAGGAAAAAAAAAAAAAAAAAAAAAACGCACCTAAATATAATTTGGAATACATGGTTTTAGTACCTAATTCATATTTCTTAACAGGATCACACTCTCACGTAACCACAGGCCCATCTTGCCTTTCTGCACCTGAAAATAGATCAGTAGATCAGAACCAAACTTGCCTAACCACCATAATGTTTAAAATAACTTTCTGATTTACTTACATAAATATGTTGACAACCAGAGTTGGTCCTCTTCAGTTATATTCATTGCATTGCAGGGTCCGGCTCCATGGCTAAATGGTTAGCGTGCTGGCCTTTGGTCACAGGGGTCTCGGGTTCGATTCCCAGCAAGGTCGGGAATTTCAACCATTATTGGTTAATTTCGCTGGCACGGGGACTTGGTGTATGTGTCGTCTTCATCATCATTTCATCCTCATCATGACGAACAGGTAGCCTATGGACGTCAAATCAAAAGACCTGCACCTGGCAAGCCGAACATGTCCTCGGACACTCCCGGCGCTAAAAGCCATACGCCATTTCATTTTTATTTTATTTGTTTTTCATTGCATTACAGGTAGAGGCAACTGGTGCAGAAAATCAGTTGTGTGCTGTAACCCCCCCCCCCCCCCCTCCAAAAAATAAAAGTATTTAAAACATATGCAGTTCTCAAGAGGTTCTCCACTGAGTTTTCCATACAGAACAAAAACACAAACAATCCGAACACATATACACATTCCTCGCACAAAACTAATTAAACACACAATAACACCTGCAATGACAAAACATTCACAAACTCAGAAACACTTGGTGTGAGCACGCAAAAGCAAGACTTCTCAAATATTACCAAAATCAATGAAATAAAACCAGCAACATCATAATGCAAAATTACTTGTTATGTTGTTATAGTAAAATTTATATCTAGACATTTTGTAATTAAAGGAAATCACAATATCATGTCCTTATTTTGACAATATAAAAAGTATAATTTTTATAGTTCAATGGATTTACAAATGAGGCTTAAAAGACCTGGCGGGAACAGCTGATGGCTTCCTGTACAGTATTTTGTTTTCTCTTTTGCTTTGAGCGATCCCCTCTTAATACTATGGCTGAGTCCAGAGGGAACTACAATAGCCATCACGTTCTCATTTCGGTCAAAATCCAAGTGTGACCAGTGCTGCCTCTCTGTGGTCGAACGAAGAATCACTGTGATGTGATGTCCTGGCTGTTGTTTCCACAGCACAGTGGAAAAGTTGGGCACACATGTGCAAAAGGCAGGCAAAAGTTTAGAAATTCTTGCTGATCTGTGTTGTGCACAGCACCCGACGTGGAGGTCACCGACTAGTTACCTGTTTGTAAGGAGAGTTGAATGATTTCCTGTTCTTTGGCTGACATCTTTTTCACTGCACTGTATTTGACTGTAGATAACATTATTCAATTAATTTATTTTCAAATAGACAGTTTGCTGCAGCATTTCAGCACATAAGGTATGGCCGCCCCTGATTACAAGTAGCAGCAAATTTTAAATGAGAAAATGGCTGGTTGGTTTGGATCCCGTAGCTGTCAGTTTTCACTTGGAAGACAGTGGGTTTGAACCCCACTGTCGGCAGCCCTGAAGATGGTTTTCTGTGGTTTCCCCATTTTCACACCAGGCATATGCTGGGGCTGTACCTTAATTAAGGCCATGGCCACTTCCTTCCCACTCCTAGACCTTTCCTATCCTATCGTCGCCATAAGACCTATCTGTTACAAGATATTAGAATCATTCCGTATTGACGGTTTTCACTTTACAAAGGTAAAATTAAGTGTATCCTCCTAATTCAATACATCATATAATTCCATCATTAGATGGAGTAATCAAATTCAAACATGTTTCGGCTCGTTTGAGCCATCTTCAGTGAAAAAAGGGGAGGGGTTGAACTAACTTACATAATACAAGCTAAAAAATGTGCCAAAAAACATAATGAAGAAATGAAAATGAAAAAAAAAAAGAGACATGACAGAAATAAAAATACACCCAATATACAATATTTACATCATGTGGAGCAAAAAACAACTTGCCGCGATAAAATTCAGTGAAATCAGGGGTTAATACAAAACATAATTGAATTTAAAAACTGTTACCTAAGGAGAAAAGAAATGAAAACAAATTATACAGATGGAAACGAACAATAAGTGCACACAATGAGGTTGTGGACCTCTTAGTTTACAAAATTTGGTTATTAACCATTCAAAACAGGATGAAATCACTGTGTCTAAAACTCAGATTGAAAGTCTGCCTTTGTAGAAACACCATTACATCGAATGGCTAGGAGGGGAGCGGGAACTAAAAAGTTTGAGAAACCAAGCCTGAGATAATGTGCAGGCGAAATGCATGTGACAAATGATGGAAAAACGCTGATGAAATTTAAAACTTTAGAACAGCAGCATTCTCAATATCTTCTCAACCTAGCGGTCCCGTTCTCGATTATTGTTTCACAATGTTGGCTGGTTTGTTTGCCTTATTTTAAAAGGTCGGGAGGACTGCGACAAAAATTGAGAAGCTATGTTAGAGCAGATCACAGATGCATGGAAAACTGTAAGTGACCTAGTGGAAACCGTCAATGAAGTTCCAATCTGTAATGGAAAAAATGAGGTTGTGTGAGAATCTTGGGCTGATAAGTAAAAAGTGTAAAATGGGTGTAAAGAAAGCTTTAAACTTACGGTGTTTAGACGGTGGCCATTTTGAGAGAACAACCACTGTTTTTACTCATTCTGTTCAAATGTCTGTAAAAAAAATCATCTCTACGCATGGTATGTACTGTATTCTCCACATGTACGTAGATTTATTTGTTAGATCGTGGCCTGATGTATTCAGCTTCTGTTGGTCCTTGCGCCAAGTATGCTTCTAAGCAGTCTTTCTTCTGTGTTCATGATTTTCCTATCTCATCTTTCTGCATTAGTTTTAGTGTTTCAGCTCCATAGAGAGACTCAGGTCTCACCACTCTATTGTAATCTTTAATCATGGTGTCCCATGATAATGTGTTGATGGTTTTTTTTGTATGTTTCTAGTGATCTGGAATGTTATGATCATCTTTTTTGCTCTTACCTCTAATCTTTTTTTGATACTAATTGATATTAATATCTTCAGGGGACAAAGATGTGCCAATGGAAGCAAAGGATACTATGTACAAGATGTATTACGTACCCATAACAACTTACGGAGCAGATACTTGGACAATGACAAAGAAGGATGAGAGTCGAATACAGGCAGCCGAAATGAAATTCTTGAGGAGTATGATACAGAAGAGTAGACGAGACAAAATAAGGAACGAGAAAATCCGGGAAGAAATTGGAGTGGAAAAAATGAATGATAGAATAGAGAAGAGCCGACTAAGATGGTTTGGGCACATAAAGCGAATGAGCGACGAAAGAATGCCAAAAAAGGTGATGGAAATGCAAATCCAAGGAAGGAGAGGCCGTGGACGACCACGATTGAGATGGAAGGATACCATCCAACGCAGCATTATAGAAAGAAACCTGGACTGGGACACAGTGTTGGAGGAGGAGTGGTGGAAAGACCGAAGAAAGTGGAGAGGAACCATATTTGCCCCTACCCGGCTACAGCTGGATAAAGGGAAATGATGATGATGATGATGATCTTCAGGGCAAGTGATGTATTAAGTGGTTGAACTCGTGTATTTCAGCGTTCCCCACGCAAGGTGGAGCTAGTGTTAATTGGCCACGTGACTGCAATACTGTATATCAGAACATGAAATAGCTGGAGCTTCTGTACATAATTTAAATACATATTAATGCAATTATTATTGGGAGCACTATATAATGTACTAAAGTACTGTTTACAGAAATACATGGTAAATCATCTAATGCAGGACACACACAATTAAAAATGCTTATCTCTAATTGGAAGAAACATTCAGTACTTTTCTTGCTGCTTTTGAACATTACCTGGACTTCGCCTTTCTTGATATTTTCTTTCCCCGAAAAACTGCATTTAATGTAATGAAATTCAATTTTGTATATCATCTCCACACAGTCTGAAAATATATCACCCCACAATGCACTTCTTCCATTGTAGCGTCTACACTTTTCATCACGTCATAAAAGGCTAATGAAGGATATTTGAGGCATTTAGAGTCACTGCGCCTAAGTCCCGTAATTTGGAAAGAACGCTCCCATCACTAAGGACACGAGTTTCAGAATCACATTCTAATGACTTCACAAACTCACTGCAAGGTACAAGTTTCTTTGCTGCTGTGTGAATCAAGTAGCCACATAAATAATATACGAGATTATTGCTTGCTCTAGCTGAACTGTTCTTATTAACTGACAGATCTATGGACTGGGGCCCGGTTCAATACCTGCCAATGTAATAGTGTCCCTTATCTGTTATGAATATTTTCCTTTACCTCCCTACTTCTACGTCTTTCATGTTGTACCATTGATCTTATCAATTGCGTGAAGGATGACAGCATGTGATAACTCGCAGTTCGCTGTAGAGGAAATCATTCCTTTCACTGGAATGTATACAGACTGAAGTTGCTTGGTACTCCTGGAAAATATGTGGCACAGTGTTCTCTGTTAACTTCCACCTGTTACAAACCAAATCCACTGTTTTTCCATCTATATTGAAGGTATCCACTTTGATCAGGATGTCATCACTAAAATGTATGTCACACACATGATCGTTCAAAGTTAACAGTATCATTCCTTGGAATTTTTCTGTTCCATTCACTCGTACAATTTTGCTTAGGTCTAAACAAGTGCCTACCATCCTCTTTACTATACCCAGACTTACAACCTGGCACAAAACAGCCTGTCATGTTCACTATGATGATTACACTCAATAACACCACACATAAACAATATTTCACCCTCTAATACAGTGCGTTGCACCTACACAACAATGTGGTCAACAGCTACTTGTTAAGGCCAAATGATGCGTGCGGCGTGTGGTGTTGAAAAATGGAACTGCATTTTCTGGACGACGGAGTCTTTTGGAAGTTCCAACACTTGATAATTTACTCGCCCTGATATGTCTTATGGCTGGGGGTCATCGGAAAATTTGTGTAACGTGACGCAACAAAATGTGTGAGGGAAATGTAATCATAGGAACCGTACAAGCAGTGATATAAGGTATGGATGGATGGTCAGGCAATATTACCTAGCAGCCATGCAGGCTATGTCTTTGGGCTGGTTGCCATCTGAAATTAGCAGCCTGGAGACATACCGGTACTATCTGCGCCTGACGAGAAATCACGGCCGCTTGTAGGTATGGCTCGAGTAACAGAGACTACACTCTGTCGTAGGTCCGATATCCCAATTGTGGTAAAACCTTCAATAATCATATTTAATACAGGGTATGCACAAATGATTGGAGTGGTTTCAAACAATTCGTGTTTGTTTATTATTTGTTGTAACATTACAAAATTATATAGACAGACAGAAAACTCAAAAAGGTTTTTTTGAGCCTACAAGTGCTCAATGAGTGACTCTACACACATCAACTCTATAGTAAATTTCGTCCCACACCCGACGTAGCATGTCGCTGTCAATTTGACCAAAGGCGTTGATGATGCGAGCCCGCAGTTCTGTTAGATCAGTCGGTAATGGTGGCGTAAAAAAATGCGTCTTTCACATAACCCCATATGAAGAAGTCGCGAGGGGTGAGGCCAGGAGAGCGTGGAGGCCATGGCACGTTCGTGACTCTCCCAAGCTCAATGTTTCTGTGCCATTTCGAAATTTAAAGTTTACAGTTCCTTCTTCTTTGCTGAAAAATCCATTAAGGGCACATCTACCTGGATATGCTGGAGAATTGGCTAATGCAACAGTTGGAGACCGATAGCATGAACTTCATCTACCAAGAGGATGCTGCTCTACCTCATTTCCATGTTGATGTTCGTGACTTTCTGAACAGCAGACTTCCAGAAAGATGGATCGGTCGTATCGGGAATGAAGATCACGCCCTCATGTCATGGCCTCCACGCTCTACTGACCTAACCATGTGCGACTTCTTCGTATGGGGTTATGTGAAAGATGCAGTTTTTTCGCCACCATTACCGGCTGATCTAACAGAACGCCTTTGGCCAAACTGACGGCGACATTCTACGTCCGGTGTGGGACAAACTTGACTATAGAGTTGATGTCTGTAGAGTCACTCATGGAGCACATATCGAGCACTTGTAAGCTCATAAAAAACTTTGTGAGTTTTTCTGTCTGTCTATATAATTTTGTGATAAAATAATAAACAAACGGGAACTTTTTGAATCCGCTCCAATCATTTGTGCGCACCCTGAATAATAGATAAAATAATAGGAGTTACGATGATCTATAAATTGTTTAAATATATTAATGTTTTGTGTCCTTCGACATATAGGCCTAACGTCCATATACGTATTCTGCTTATATATTAGCATGCTCAGTTTACGATGAATAAGGTGCCAGTGGACAGGATATTTTATGACTTGTAACATAGCAACGGACGTACTAACACACAATGACTTGCAATATATGGCGGTCCACCTTTTCAATACAAATAAATGTTATAATGGTTAAGTTACAACATGTTTACTTGGAACTGGTTTCAACGCTATTTAGCGTCATCTTCAGTCAAAATGTGAGAAATAAGCATACAGTAGGTACATACATACAAACATATACATTATGTGTTTAGTCATCAGCCCGAAGGCTGGTTGGATCCTTAACAGCTCCGCCATGAGCTGTCATAGATGGCCCAGGCATCACTGAAGAGGCGTACTAGGGAAATGATGAGTGAGGTAGTTTCCCGTTGCTTTCCCCAATATACATTATACAAAATATTATAACATTATGATTAAATACGAGTAAAAGGGGGGAATAAAATAGTGAATGGATATTCAATCACAAGTTCAGAACTTGGCAACCATTATCAAAACAAACCATGGAGGGTGAATTAAAATAGTAATCTAATTGTACAAACATGAGTTAGGACTCAACAAACACAATCTTTTAAAAATACATATAACACTTTAAACTTTGCTGAAGTCCGAGATGAACTTGGTAGTCAAAGATTCGAATTTATAGTCACTTTTTCATTAAATGATGTCACTTATTAACTAAGAGTGTAGTGAACATTTTCTTTGAGCTTTTGACAGAAATACAATATTCAATTTGCGTAAGATGTTCCTCTGAGAGCTTTGAAGTTAGTTTTACATCATGGCTGTGCTGTTGTCTGTGGTCTATTGTCTTTATGTTGCAACGTAACGTGTAAGGTGGAGACCAAGTTTTTGAGCCGAGGTGTCTATGATGTTCGCAGTTCAATGCGGGACCTGCGGTATAAAAAGGAGATATTTATAAAAGATGAATTAGTGAAGAAAGAGAGAGCTTGGGCTAAGACTGTATGAGACTCACCTCCGGCGGCAAAGCTGTGACACGTGATGAAGAGGAACTGACCTGATGGATAAGCTTGGGAAGTATTTGGCTTGGGTCAGGGAAGTGGCTAGTGTTGGGGCAGGAAGGGAGAGAGAAGGAGGAGGAAGAGCGATAGGGGAGGTGTGAGGAATGGAAGGAAGGGGAATTAGGGAGGGTGATGCAGTGAAAGCGCGTGACGTGAGAAAGTATTACGCATAATATGAAAGACAGGTCTATTATTTGGAATTTTTATATTTTTGAAAAATGCAATGAGAAAATCGGAAAAGATCTTTGGTTTCTCGGAGACACCATTTAAGTTTAAGTTTGAATCAAAATACTGATCTGAATGAATATAGCAGTTTTCAGTAACATCTAGTAAAGAACCTTTATTTAGAACTTCTAATACGGTACGGTACCTCAAGATCTTGATATATTTCTGTAAAGTTATGTTTAAATTCTTTCATATGTAGGCCGACTGCAGAAAATGGATTACGGTATGCTTTATAGCATTGATATGTTCCGTATATCTGATTTTTAAAAACTACGTACTGTTTGACCTAGGTAAGAGCTATTGCAGTCTTTACAAGAAAACCTATATACACTTGATTTTGAAAAAAGGACTACTTTTATTAATTGATGTAGAGTTATGCAAGATCTCTGTACTTCTATTGCTAGTACGAAAGGCTATTTTAACATTGCGGTTTTTTTTAAACGTTAGTGACGTTATATATTTCCTTATTAAAGGTAAATGTTGAAAACGTGGCAGTACTAGTTTTGTCTTTTATTAAGGTGATTTTTGGGCGATATTTGAATTTATTGATTATTTTTTCAATAAAGGCTTAATTAAATCCATTAAATTTTGCTATAGAACTAATGGTGTTCCGTTCCTTATTTAAGTTCTTTCTGGACATCGGAATCCTGAATGCTCGATCTACCAAGCTATTATATGTAGCCGCTTTTTGTGTTTGAGGATGTAATGAGTCATTTCTTATAGTAGTGGCCGTTTGAGTTAAGGTTTTCTATACATACTATATGTAAACGAAGAGGGATGTCTATTGATTGTTAGGTCTAGGAAATTAATAGAATTATTTATCTCTGATTCTAAGGTAAATTTAATGTCGTGATCGATCTGTCCGGCGAAATCCGTGAATAGAAGGCAGAGTCTGTTTGGAAACTCCTGTGCATACCGTCTGCGAGTTTGTTTATTTCTTCTTCTTCTTCGTTTAGGCCTACGATGGACCACGCGGTTCTTAACTCTGGTGAGCTCTTTTCTTCCTCTTAGCCCAGTATTCCTTCATTCTAACGCTATGGATGTCTTTTCTTTCTTGAGTCCATTTCACTCCTACTCCTGGACGCAGTGATTTAGTTGTTAGTGACTGGAGAGAGTCAGATGTCTTGACTTTCTGAATTTATCTCGGTTGTAAATGTCAATGTGATCAATGTTCAGGTATTGTAGGTCTTTCCGCACTAAATTCGTCCATTTGGCATTTGTTGCTTTCCCTCTAGATACAGTGTTGAAGATTCTTGAAGTGAGTCTCTGGCTGTCCATCCTGACTACGTGACCATAGAAGATTAGTCTTCTCTTCCTCATAGCTGTTGTAATGCTCTCTATTTTACTGTACAGTTCCTTGTTGTCCCCGATTCTGTAGCCAAGTTTGTTTATTTATTTATTTATTTATTATCAGCAGCAGCATAACGCCGAATTACAAAGATCCGGCAGCATTTCGACCAGATTCTCCATGGATAAAATGATGTCGTTGCTGAACATTTTACCCATTGCCGATGTGTAGAAATCAAATGTAGTGCTGCTGTACCATACACTAGCCTAGTACTATGCGGTCGAAAACGAGGCTTGGTAAGGCAAGGGGTTGCATTAGACGGGTAGCGCTGACCGTCTGATTGTTCTCTCTTCATATTCTGACGTAACCTGCCTCCTGGCAGCAGTTCCCTTGTGAAAATCAGTTAGTAGATATCCTATTCATCACTAGTGCATGCGGGATATTTATAAGTATAAAGTACGGCGCTATCGAGCCACCTGGTATAATAACAATATTCACAAACAGAAAAAAAACAGAACAATAATAGAGCTTGTTTCTCCAATACATTTTTGAACGAGTCTTAAATGGAGTTTTCAATAATATTCACAAGTAAGCAAAAACATAGAACTTGATTCATAAATACATTTTATGAATAAATGTATTATTACTGTATATTGTTCATTTCATGATACGAAATGTGAAAAGCTCTACCACCAGATGTATCGCCTGACAGTGTCCATTCTGAAATGTAGTTCTAATATAATTTTTTGATATAAAACCATCTTCCATTTTCTCCAGATTTAATGCCTTTAGCAGCCTCCCAAGACAACCAAACCCCATGTTTTATGGGGACTTAACATCTAGAAGGATAATTTTTGGAAGCGCAAAATGGCACTCTGTCCCCCGTAAGAACACCTTTGTATGTGTGTGAGGGGGGAGAAGGAAACGCGTTGCCCTCTCCCCCGAAAGTCGGTGCCACTGGAGTGAGAAATGAAGGCGTACTGCTACGAAAAAAGGTAAATGTGCAAAAACTAAATGAGAAACTTGAACAGAACAAATTGAGGTGGTTTGGACATATCAAGTGGATAAAAGAAGAAAGACTGCCAAGACAAGCACTGGAAAGACAGAGTGTGATTGTTTCAAGAGGAATTACCACTAGGCAGAGGACGAGGAAGACGAATATTACTATGGATGTACTCTGTGAAGAACAGCATAGAGCAACGGAACCTGGACTGCAACACAGTGTTGGATGAGGAATGGTGGAGAGACAGAACGAAGTGGAGAATAACCATATTTTCCCCCCAACACGGTGTCAGCTCGAAAAGAGGAAAGTATGATATGATTCTTAATTAGCTGAGGATTTCAAATCAGCATAATTTTGCTGATAATTTCTGTCCTTACCACTGTCATCGTGATTTTCCTCCAGGATTATTGGTGATTATTGTTTTAAGAGGAAGTAGAACTGGGCTACCATCCTCTGATAATAATAATAATAATAATAATAATGTTATTGGCTTTACTTCCCACTAACTACTTTTATGGTTTTCGAAGACGCCGAGGTGCCGGAATTTAGTCCCACAGCATTTCTTTTACGTGGCAGTAAATATACTGACACGAGGCTGACGTATGTGAGCACCTTCAAATACCACCGGACTGAGCCAGGATCGAACCTGCCAAGTTGGGTCAGAAGGCCAGCGCCTCAACTGTCTGAGCCACTCACTCCGGCCCTCTATTAACAGAAGTCAGAGGGAAAAACATAAGAAGTCCGACACTTCGAAAATAAAGGTATCGGCCAAAGGATGACAAGGGCCACGAAGGGCGTGAAAATGAAAGATTACCTAGGATTCGCAAACCTAATGCTGTCGGATAGATGAAAGTGAGGAACGTGGCACAAGTAAATGAAAGCAATACTAGGACTCAGCTGAAGACCCCATGCTCTCCTCTTACGACAGGCAGGGGATACTATGGGTATTATTTTACCACCCCCACCCACAGGGGGGAGTTGGACATACATACAGTACATACATGCGTGTGTAGTGAAACAAATCATCAGACAGTGTTGATATTCTTTGGGAGTGTAAGTTACTCAACTCCGAGAGAGGTGGACTTTGTAGAAGTGTTATAAAGTCAGTGGGTCACTGACCGGTGGAGAAATACGAACTCGTGGACAAACACCTAAATAACTTTTATAAATTTGTAAACAAAATAAATTTTGATATCTTACAACGAGATAGCCTTTAAGTGTAATAATGACGAAAGTCGTATGTAAATAATTGTATCTTTATTCTTCTTTTTCTACCACTTTTCCCACACCTATGGGATCGCGGGTTCGAACTCTGTAGCACATGTGGATTAGCCTAGTTTTACGTCCGGTTGCCCTTCCTGGCGCCAACCCTATATGGAGGGATGTAATCACCATTGCGTATTTCTGTGGTGGCTGGTAGTGTAGTGTGTTGTCTGAATATGAAGAGGAAAGTGTTTGGACAAACACAAACACCCAGTCCCTGGGCCAGAAGAATTAATCAAAGGCGATTAAAATCCGGCCGGGAATCGAACCCGCGACCCTCTGAACCGAAGGCTTCAACGCTGACCATTCAGTCAATGAGTTGGACATGTACACTGACTGACAGAGCAAATGCAACACCAAGAAGGAGTGGTCAGAACTTTATGCCAATTGCAGGGTAGACTGACGTCACTGAGGTATGCTCATGATGTGAAATGCGCCGCTGTGCTGCGCACGTAGCGAACGATAAATGGGACACGGCGTTGGCGAATGGCCCACTTCGTACCGTGATTTCTCAGCCGACAGTCATTGTAGAACGTGTTGTCGTGTGCCACAGGACACGTGTATAGCTAAGAATGCCAGGCCGCCGTCAACGGAGGCATTTCCAGCAGACAGACGACTTTACGAGGGGTATGGTGATCGGGCTGAGAAGGGCAGGTTGGTCGCTTCGTCAAATCGCAGCCGATACCCATAGGGATGTGTCCACGGTGCAGCGCCTGTGGCGAAGATGGTTGGCGCAGGGACATGTGGCACGTGCGAGGGGTCCAGGCGCAGCCCGAGTGACGTCAGCACGCGAGGATCGGCGCATCCGCCGCCAAGCGGTGGCAGCCCCGCACGCCACGTCAACCGCCATTCTTCAGCATGTGCAAGACACCCTGGCTGTTCCAATATCGACCAGAACAATTTCCCGTCGATTGGTTGAAGGAGGCCTGCACTCCCGGCGTCCGCTCAGAAGACTACCATTGACTCCACAGCATAGACGTGCACGCCTGGCATGGTGCCGGGCTAGAGCGACTTGAATGAGGGAATGGCGGAACGTCGTGTTCTCCGACGAGTCACGCTTCTGTTCTGTCAGTGATAGTCACCGCAGACGAGTGTGGAGTCGGCGTGGAGAAAGGTCAAATCCGGCAGTAACTGTGGAGCGCCCTACCGCTAGACAACGCGGCATCATGGTTTGGGGCGCTATTGCGTATGATTCCACGTCACCTCTAGTGCGTATTCAAGGCACGTTAAATGCCCACCGCTACGTGCAGCATGTGCTGCGGCCGGTGGCATTCCCGTACCTTCAGGGGCTGCCCAATGCTCTGTTTCAGCAGGATAATGCCCGCCCACACACTGCTCGCATCTCCCAACAGGCTCTACGAGGTGTACAGATGCTTCCGTGGCCAGCGTACTCTCCGGATCTCTCACCAATCGAACACGTGTGGGATCTCATTGGACGCCGTTTGCAAACTCTGCCCCAGCCTCGTACGGACGACCAACTGTGGCAAATGGTTGACAGAGAATGGAGAACCATCCCTCAGGACACCATCCGCACTCTTATTGACTCTGTACCTCGACGTGTTTCTGCGTGCATCGCCGCTCGCGGTGGTCCTACATCCTACTGAGTCGATGCCGTGCGCATTGTGTAACCTGCATATCGGTTTGAAATAAACATCAATTATTCGTCCGTGCCGTCTCTGTTTTTTCCCCAACTTTCATCCCTTTCGAACCACTCCTTCTTGGTGTTGCATTTGCTCTGTCAGTCAGTATAAATCATTGTACCTAGGTATATAGGGTATTAATTATTTTTTGTTAGTTGCTTTACGTCGCACCGACACAGATAGGTCTTATGGCGACGATGGGATAGGAAAGGCCTAGGAGTGTGAAGGAAGCGGCCGTGGCCTTAATTAAGGTACAGCCCCAGCATTTGCCTGGTGTGAAAATGGGAAACCATGGAAAACCATCTTCAGGGCTGCCGACAGTGGGGTTCGAACCTACTAGGCCTATCTCCCGAATACTGGATACTGGCCGCACTTAAGCGACTGCAGCTATCGAGCTCGGTAGGGTATTAATTAGTACTGTCATTATGTATATACATGCATGTAGTATTACTTTCTGTAATGGAGCATGTTGTTAATAAATGATTTAAAAAATAAAATACATACATTTTATATATTTTTAATTTGCTTTACGTCGCACCGACGCAGATAGGTCTTACGGCGACGATGGGGTAGAAAAGGCCTAGGAGTGTGAAGGCAACGGCCGTGGCCTTAATTAAGGTACGCCCCTAGACTAGCATTTGCCTGGTGTAAAAATGGGAAACCACGGAAAACCATCTTCAGAGCTGCCGACAGTGAGGTTCGAACCTACTATCCCCGGATGCAATCTCACGGCTGCGCGCAACTAATCGCACGACCAACTCGCCCAGTACATACATACATACATACATACATACATACATACATACATACATACATACATACATACATACATACGTATGACGGACTGCTAATGTTGGCGGCATGCATGACAAGGTGGACAGCTGAAGATCATATGGTTTACGACCAAATCTGTGGTTCATAAGGCTCTGGAATAAAGAATATAATGTTAATTCATAAGACTGTGGAATAGGCTGCTGGCTTTTCGTGAACAAATGCACGATTATTTCATATGGCTTTGGAATAAGTCGGAGGCTGTAATAAACACAACCTATTAATTTACCTGACTCCGGAAGTCCACAATAATTAGGCCTATGTACTTGAACGAGGATCTCCTATATTGGGTTCAGTATCATCATATAGCTGTGTTGACCTTGGACACGGTCTACAGGTGTACCGGTTTCGAGAAGGTAAGAATACTGTATTCGTTGAGAAATAACGCGTGCTGCCTTGTGAAATGTCAGTTGCTCACCGGAGTTCATCTCGAATGGCCATCATAGTGCGAAGTGAAAAGGAATACAGTATTGTCTAAACTCGGTTGTGTTCTGTGATTTCAAATCTAACAACCAGCAGCTTAAGGTAAGTACAGAAGTGCTTCACAATAAACAGATTTAATACGATTGGTTTCTATGAAGCTATCGAGGGATTTATATTGTCCCAGCCAAACGATATTCTTCTATACTACGGTAGTCTAGTGATGCCAACTCTTAAGGAAATGTCCACCTACCCATTAAAAATGTATGCAACGGATTTATAAATATAATATATTGACAAGAATGCTAACTAAAGTTTTTAGTTCAAGGACAAGTGTATTTCTTTCGGCATCTTTCAACCGCTGCAATTGGAGAACCGGATCATTCGTCACGTGATCATTTTTATGTCGGAGTATGTTCGGCTTTGTTGTTGTCTCTTAGAAGTCCATTGTTAGATGGTTATTTACTCCAACTTTATTGGAATATGCTTTACTAAATTTCAGTGATATTTAGCAACGGAGAATGAAATGAGATTAATTTCAACCAAACGAGGGAGTAACGTATGAAGTTGATACACAAAGTTTTCATCTACCGGTATACGAAACGTACAACGCAAGCAGGGTATCCATTTACTGGAAAAATCAGAGAAAACAGGAAAACATATGGAAATAAAAAATGCAGAAAATATACAGGGAAATGTCTAGTTACGTCCAAATTAAGCTTTCGACCTAAGAATGGATCCGAACGGAGTAACCGAGGCTGATATGTACACTGGACGCGAGTCGCAGGGTTGTCAGATATGAAAATGAAAATCCACAGCATGTTTGACCGGGTCAGGAATGGAATGAATGAAGCCCTATCTAGCGGCGAGGATAGGAATTGTGCCGGCTGCCGAAGCCTGTCGCACTCCTCTGGGGCAATGATTAATGACTGACAGATGAAATGAAATTATATTGGAGAGTGCTGCTGGAATAAAGTATTATAGGACCGGGCGAGTTGGCCGTGCGTGTAGAGGCGCGCGGCTGTGAGCTTGCATCCGGGAAATAGTAGGTTCGAATCCCACTATCGGCAGCCCTGAAAATGGTTTTCCGTGGTTTCCCATTTTCACACCAGGCAAATGCTGGGGCTGTACCTTAATTAAGGCCACGGCCGCTTCCTTCCCACTCCTAGCCCTTCCCTGTCCCATCGTCGCCATAAGACCTATCTGTGTCGGTGCGACGTAAAGCCCCTAGCAAAAAAAAAAGTATTATAGGGAAAACGGAGTACCCGGAGAAAAACCTGTCCCGCCTCCGCTTTGTTCAGCACAAATCTCACATGGAGTGACTGGGATTTCAACCACGGAACACAGCGGTGAGAAGTCGACGCGCTGCCGCCTTAGCCACGGAGGCTCTGGTTGTCAGATACCTGAAATCAAAACACGGAATAGGTGAGCGATCGAGGAAATCAACGGGCTCGTACGATACGTTTATTACCATATGTTGACATCAAAGTGCTGTTTAATAATGCATGCCTTTATCTACTATTCGGGAGATAGTGGGTTCGAACCCCACTGTCGGCAGCCTTGAAGATGGTTTTCCGTGGTTTCCTATTTTCACACCAGGCAAATGCTGGGGATGTAGTCTGTCTTAAGGCCACGGTCGATTCCAATGCTAGTCCTTTTGTAACCCATCGTCACCATAAGACCTGCCTCTGTCCGTGCGACGTACCATAAAACTTTTTTTATTTTTACAATTCTGCTTTACGTCGCACCGACACAGATAGGTCTTATGGCGACGATGGGAGAGGAACGGCTTACGAGTGGGAAGGAAGCAGCCGTGGCCTTAATTTAAGTACAACTCACCGTAATTCCGGGTCTTCGTTTTGATAGTAAAATTGAATGTTTGTAGATAATAACTTTTCTTTCTTTCTTTCTTAACCCGTTTACCCTCCAAGATTGGATTTTCCCTCGGACTTAACGAGGGATCCCACCTCTACCGCCTCTAGGGCAGTGTCCTGGAGCGTGAGACATTAAGTCGGGGAGATACAACCGGGGAGGAGGACCAGAAACTCGCCCAGGCTGCCTCACCTACTATGCTGAACAGAGGCCTTGTGAGGGAATGGGGAGATCGGAAGGGATAGAGAAGGAAGAGGGAAGGAAGCGGCCGTGGCCTTAAGTTAGGTACCATCCTGGCATTTGCCTGGAGGAGAAGTGGGAAACCACGGAACACCACTTCGAGGATGGCTGCGGTGGGAATCGAACTGTCCTCTACTCAGTTGACCTCCCGAGGCTGAGTGAATCCCGTTCCAGTTCTCCTACCACTTTTCAAATTTCGTGACGGAGCCGGGAGTCAAATACGGTCCTCCGGGGGCGAAATTAATAACTGGTTCGATAGAAGGCAGTTCGGGTTTAGGGAAGGTTATTCCACTGAAGCGCAACTTGTAGGATTCCAGGAAGATATAGCAGATATCTTTGTTTCAGGAGGTCAAATGGACTGTATCGCGATTGACCTATCTAAGGCATTTGTGTAGGGTGGATCATGGGAGACTACTGGCAAAAATGAGTGCAGTTGGACTTGATGAAAGGGTGGCTATATTTCTAAAAAATAGATCTCAGAGAATTAGAGTAGGCGAAGCTTTATCTGATTCTGTAATAATTGAATTCTTCAAGGCATTATTATTGGACCTTTATGTTTTCTTATATAAATGTAATTTATATGAGTAAAGAAGTTGAATCAGAGATAAGGCTTTTTGCAGATGATGTTATTCTGTATAGAGTAATAAATAAGTTACAAGATTGTGAGCAACTGCAAAATGACCTCGATAATGTTGTGAGATGGACAGCAGGCAATGGTATGATGATAAATGGGGTTAAAAGTCAGGTTGTTTCACAAATAGGAAAAGTTCTCTCACTTTTAATTACTGCTTTGATGGGGTGAAAGTTCCTTTTGGGGACCTTTGTAAGTGTCTAGGTGTTAATATAAGGAAAGATCTTCATTGGGGTAATCACATAAGTATGATTGTAAATAAAGTGTCCAGATCTCTATACATGGTGATGAGGGTGTTTAGGGGTTGTAGTAAGGATGTAAAGGAGAAGGTATATAAGTCTCTGGTAAGACCCCAACTAGAATATGGTTCCAGTGTATGGGACCCTCACCAGGATTACTTGATTCAAGAACTGGAAATAATCCAAATAAAAGGAGCTCGATTTGTTCTGGATGAAATGAAATGGCGGATGGCTTTTAGTGCCGGGAGTGTCCGAGGACATGTTCGGCTCGCCAGGTGCAGGTCTTTTGATGTGACACCCGTGGGTGAACTGCGTGTTCTGGGTGATTTCCGACAAAAGTGTAGCGTTACAAAAATATTGCCAAGTGTGTGCTGGAAAGACTTGGGAGAAAGGAGATGAGCTGCTTGACTAAGTGGTATGTTCCGAGCTGTCAGTGGAGAGATTGCGTGGAATGACATCAGTAGACGATTAAGTTTGAGTGGCAAGGAGGCCCATATCTTATATGGGTTTGGGAGGCACGTGACCTTGTGCCCTTAAAGAGTAGCCGCCACTGGTAAAGATGGAGAAAACACAGAAAACTTGAACTAAAAGTTAACATTACGTTTTTTTTTTTTTTTTTTTGTTTTTTTTTTTTTTTTTGGCTGAAAAGTTTTTACAATGTCCTCAAAAGACAGCTTTGAAGCTAACTTGTGCTCAATGGATATGATGTTCACGTTGGTTAGTGAATGTTGTCCTGTTAAATTTCTGAGGTAAATTTTAACTGTTTTTAGTCTTTCATTGGACTGAGACTTAGGTTGCGAGAAACATTCTCAACGCTGTCGTTATGTTGGGGTACGCCTCTTTAAGTCCATTCTTGTATATCAACCCAGTATCGGTGTCGAGTACGCACAAATTGTGATATCATCCCTGTCCTTTGAATTAAAGATGCGTGGATTTTTTACAAGTTCGTTGGCTGAATCTGCAAGCAAAGGACTGAAACGAGAGGTTGTTAACCGTGACCGTATTCAGACTGGTTCTGCGACGAGGTTGCTGTCCTTCTTGCAGAAGGAACTCGTTCATCTTCTTACATTGGTTGTAGCAATTATTTTTTATCTCATGCCCCTCAACTTGGCCTTAGTACGTCACCCGCAATACATACGAGGGTTGTAAATGAAGTAGCAGCAATAATGAAATGGTGTATGGCTTTTAGTGCCGGGAGTGTCCGAGGACAACTTCGGCTCGCCACATGCAGACGTCACATATACCCAGCCCCAGTGCCAGCGAAATTAATCAATTATGGTTAAAATTCCTGACCCTGCCGGGAATCGAACCCGTGACCTCTGTGACCAAAGGCCAGCACGCTAACCATTTAGCCATGGAGGCGGACAGCGGCAATGATGATAGGACGCAACATTTAACCCTAGACTGCGGATCGTCTGTCTGGAAGACGGCGCACTGTTTCGTCAAGTGCGATCGTCTTTCTGAGAGACGGTGTGGTTCTTCCGTCGTAGATTTATAACTGGACACCAGATGGCACTAATGTAGATACCAGCTGAATACTGATACATTTATCTTCACTTTTGAAAGTCTTTGAAAAACAAGCAACGGTCTGGAGAGGTTTATTTAGCTGCAGATGTTCTTATAATCAAGATGGCAGCGCGCTTTGTTGACGATTCTGAAATCAAGCGCTTGATTTTCGAAGGTCTTAGGCACAGTTCTGATGGTGACAGTGGTTATTGTGTTAATTCAGAGGAGAAAATTTTTCCTGAAAGTAATGAAAGTGACAGCGAAGTGAAAGGTGCCTCGGAAGTAATGGAAATACCGATAACCGTAATATGTTCAAGGCAGTGCAGGTTAGGTTATTATTGGCAGTACGTTAATATTTGAAAAATCAGTGAAGGGATAGGTGTGCATGTTGATATTTTTGTAGATTGTTATAAGGACTTTGATCACAACACAGCAAAAAAAGAAAGTGACCTAAGAAAACTTAAGATAAGTTGTAGTCTCGAAATTCGTCAAAAAACCTCAAAATCCGTTTCTAGAAAAAAAATTGCGTTTTACTTAGCATTCGAAATGAAAAGTGAAGGACTATGGGGGGAATATGTAAGAACATATTTTTGTTTTACAGAATATCATGTTTCAGGAATACATTATCTATCAGAAATTATTTTCTTAGGGCAAAATATTTAAACAATTCCCTTTGTCAAAAAATATAATTGTGCTTTACAGTAGTTAAAAATCGTAACAATATTTTTTTACTCTTTCGGTCACCTTCATGTAGAGCAGTCTTTCAGCTTTCTATTAATGTATAATATGGATTTATTATGATTAATATGTGATTACAGGC
Organism: Anabrus simplex; assembly: GCF_040414725.1. Classification (NCBI taxonomy): domain Eukaryota; kingdom Metazoa; phylum Arthropoda; class Insecta; order Orthoptera; family Tettigoniidae; genus Anabrus; species Anabrus simplex. Next base: position 100,184,620 of record NC_090277.1, on the reverse strand, counting down.
ATGATTTTATTTTCATGGTGTATATTGAAGAATTTAACGGCAGCATTTCTGGGGTTAATGAACTAACAAGTACAAATGCATTACATTCCTTCACTTTAGTCACTCCACAAAGTATATTAAATTTTTCCAAATCTCGGGAAGCCGTTGGGGACCGTTGCCAAGATGTTCTCTGTCGATGACAGTGACGGAGCACCCTATTGCGCGGAAAACAGATGCCACGTCAGGAAATCGGCGACTTCGGAGGGGTTCCTTCAACTTCGAAAACAGATCGTAGTCACAAGGACTCATGTCTGGTGTGTGCGGAGGATGTTTCAAGACCTCCCAATGCCATCGTTGCAATAAGACTTGACATTGTTTGCAACACGATAGGGCGATCATCTCGCCAGCCAGCCAAGCCAGTGCATACCGTTGCCCACTTCTGTATGTCAGTGAGTTGATGTGGAGCCCAACGGGCCGCAACTTTCCTCGTGTTAAGACATTTCGTGAGTATGCGCCACACCGTTTGATGACTGAGACCAACCTCTACGGATAATTCCAGGACAGCTCATCGATGATCTGAGGAAAAGAAACCACTCACGATATCAATCTGACGTTGAGGAATGGACGGCCGACCTGTACGGTTCAAATCTGCAGTCTGATTCCGACCCACACGAATCAATCAATCAACCAATCAATCAATAAATAAATCAATCAATCAGTCACTGCTGAGCTGCATTTAGGGCAGTCGCCCAGGTGGCAGATTCCCTATCTCTTGTTTTCCTAGCCTTTTCTTAAAATATTTTAAAGAAATTGGAAATTTATTGAATATCTCCCTTGGTAAGTTATTCTAATCCCTAACTCCCCTTCGTATAAACAAATATTTGCCCTAGTTTGTTCTCTTGAATTCCAACTTTATCTTCGTATTGTGATCTTTCTTATACTTTTAATGACACCACTCAAACTTATTCGTCGACTAATGTCATTCCACGCCATCTCTCCACTGACAGCTCGGAACATACCACTTAGTCGAGCAGCTCGTCTTCTTTCTCCCAAGTCTTCCCAGCTCAAACTTTGCAACATTTTGCAACGCTATTCTTTTGTCGGAAATCACCCAGAACAAATCGAACTCCTTTTCTTTGGATTTTTTTCCTGGTGAGGATGCCATACACTGGAACCATACTCTATTTGGGTTCTTACTAGGGACTTGCATACCCTCTCCTTTACATCCTTACTACAACCCCTAAATACCCTCATATCCATGTGCAGAGATCTGTACCCTTTATTTACAATCCCATTTATGTGATTACCCCAATGAAGATCTTTCCCTATATTAACACCTACTGATCCCCAAAAGGAACTTTCACCACATCAACGCAGTAATTAAAACTGAGAGGACTTTTCTTATTTGTGAAATTCACAACCTGACTTCATTCATTAGCCAAAAATAAGGGTAATCATTTGGTTTAAACATATCTTCTCTTGGTACTAGATTATCTGCACGATTCTGACTTACTGTTCCAACAGCAGACCAATGGAAACGAAACTAAAACTGGACGTACACTCATCAAAGTTTGCTGTGCCGATACCATGATACCAAAAATTGATGCCTGCTTGGCCATCACATGATATAGATTTTTGGTAGTGAGACAAAGTCTCTCATAGTGCATTGGCACTGCCGGTGGCTTCAAGTAGCCTACGCAGTATCCTCCACGGTATGCACTAGCCATGCGTCTTGGTAGTTGTGCTAGGAACCAACTGACGAGGCCAACCTAGCACACTGGGGCGAAACGCTGGCAACCAGTAATGAGTTAGCTGGAAAATTTATAATGTCCAATAACGGACCATTTATGTTGGTATTAAGTGGCATGTTCCGAGGTGTCAGTGGAGAGATGGCGTGGAATGACATTAGTAGACGAATAAGTTTGAGTGGTGTCTTTAAAAGTACGAAAGATCACAATATGAAGATAAAGTTGGAATTCAAGAGGACAAATTGGGGCAAATATTCGTTTATAAGAAGGGGAGTTAGGAATTGGAATAACTTACCAAGGGAGATGTTCAATAAATTTCCTATTTGTTTGCAATCATTTAAGAAAATGCTAGGAAAGTAACAGATAGGGAATCTGCCAGCTGGGTGACTGCCCTAAATGCAGATCAGTAGTGACTGATACAATGCCTAGACTTACTCACATTGACAGTTCACATGTGTTTTTCATGATATTGTTTTTAACTAAGGATATGTACTAGATACAAATTAACTGTTCATGTATATTCATTTTACCGAATGCGCGATTGCTACATTTAATTAATCCCCCTGTGGGTGGAGGTGGTAGAATAACACCCACGGAATCCACTACCTGTCGTAAGAGGTGGCTAATAGGGGTTCCACTTACTTGTGCCAGGCTCCTCATTTTACCTATTCTATCTAACCTCCTTTGGTCAATTCTTGTTCGTTTCCGACTCCGACGGTATCAGAGCATTCAAGGTCTAAGGGAGTCTTTCATTTTCACGCCCTTCGTGCCTCTTGTCTTTCTTTGGCCGATGTCTTCATTTTCCGAAGTGTGGGATCCTTTCCATTTTCTCTCTGTTTAGTGTTATATTTTTTGCTAGTTGCTTTACTTCGCATTGACACAGATAGGTCTTGTGGTGACGATGGGATAGGAAAGGCCTAGGAGTTGGAAGGAAGCGGCCGTGGCCTTAATTAAGGTGCAGTCCCTGCATTTTCCTGGTGTGAAAATGGGAAACTACGGAAAACCATCTGCAGGGCTGCCGACAGTGGGATTCGAACCCACTGTCTCCCGGATGCAAGCTCACAGCCTCGTGCCCCTAACCGCACGGCCAACTCGCCCGCTGGTAATTTCTGAGTGCAAGGCATCGGAGAAAGATATTGGAGCCCAGATGCTGCGTCCCTCTCCCCTTTACTTGCGTCGCGCTGCTTGCTGCTGACTGCGCGGTGGGTGCGGGCACCGCGCTGTAGGTGTGCTAGGCTTCGCTCCGTCAGATCGCCACTGTTAACGAAGGAGAGATAGCTCAAAGACTCGAAGTTCTCCGGAAGTTTCCGAATTAGCACATGCGTTCCTCATCGTATATACTTACACACCTCGAACTTCTGACTTAATTATGCAGATAACAGAGTGCTGGTGTTTTACCCCCTTTTGCTTCTACATCCGTGTAGGAAGACACTGCAGGGCTGCTGTTATAGGAGTAATATAGTTTTCATTTTATAGGTAGATCTGCAAAAATGAAATGCAATCTTCCAGGTTAAGTTTTCTCTTTGGTTAGTTGCAATCGAACCCGCGATCGTGGGTCAGACACCACCACTGATCTACCGAGGAAGCTAATAAACCAGTGAACAATATGTACGACCGATGCTAGTACTGTAAAATCAAAATTTTAATGATAATGATATAATAATAATAATAATAATAATAATAATAATAATAATAATAATGGCTCCATGGCTAAATGGTTAGCGTGCTCGCCTTTGGTCATAGGGGTCCTGGGTTCGATTCCTGGCAGGGTCGGGAATTTTAATCATTGGTTAAATCCGCCGGCACGGGGACTGGGTGTATGTATCGTCTTCATCAGCATTTCATCCTTATCACGACGCGCAGGTCGCTTACGGGAATCAAATCAAAAGACCTGCATCTGGCGAGCCGAACTTGTCCTCGGACACTCCCGGCACTAAAAGCCATACGCTTTTTCATTTAATAATAATAATGAATCAACTATCGAAAAGGGGTAAGCTAAGCATAGTGGTAGCCCACGTCTTGATCCCAGCATAGGCCACTGATGACAGATTTTATAGGTTAAATTCACTTGTTTATTTTGCAAATGCTTGTTTTTATAATATTTCTAATTTATTGTAGGCTATTTCAAAACTCCTATATGTTGTTTAAATTTCTGAAGTTCACTTTTATTTCGGAGGTGTTTTGAATCTCCCAAACCTCCCCCCTGGGTACGGCTTTGCCAGCAATAAATAGTTTCTCTCTGTGACAGCTTTGTGCAGAGCCCTGTTAATTTGGAACAATCTCTACTTATCAACTACTTTGGTTTCTTTCTTTTTTTTACCTTTCAAATAGCCTGTTGCATTATATCAATGTTTTGCAGCTGCAGAAGGTTCAAGGGGAAGTTTATAATGACAGCGTTCACAACACTAAAAATTCGTTCCTCATTATTCTAGTTGCAACTTATTCATTTTTACCGATATACACTGAGTGGCCAAAAGTCACGAGATGGGATGTACCATGTGTGAACCCTGAGAGTTGCGGCTAGCTGCGGCGTAGCTGAGCAGTCTGTCACAGATACCAGCGTCCTGAAGATGGCAACAGGTCGCGAGATAACCGACTTTGAACGTGGGATGATCATCGGCGCACGGTGCATGGATCATACCATTGCGGAGATTACTCGCGAATTCGGGTTTCCGAGGTCAAGAGTGTCAAGGGTGGATCTTCTATAACACACAGAGAGAGTGTTACCACCTGCGTAAACCGCCGCATAGGAAGACCACAGGTTTTTAACGAACGGATATCACGTCGCCTCCGCAAAACCATACTGGGCGCTCGACAGGCTACTGTGATCAAATCACCGCCCACTTAAATATTGGGGGTCAGGAATCCATTTATACCGGGAGTGTAAGGATGTAACTGCACTGCAAAGGCTTCACCAGCCGACGATGAACTCGTGCCCCTTTGCCGACACCTCGACACAGAGCTCAACGACGTGCACGGACCAGCGAACATCGGCAATGGACCATGGAACAGTAGCCGCGTGTGGTGTGGTCCGATGAATCCTTGTTCCAGTTGTATCGAGCTGATGGGCGCGTGAGAGTGTGGCTTATGCCCCATGAAGCTATGGATCCTGCATGTCAACAACGTTGTGTCCAGGAGAGAGATGGCTCAGTTCTGGTCTGGGCGGCGTTCTCATGGTCGTAATTAGGCCCGATTTTCCGGCTGCAAAGAGCGCTGACAGTTGCACGTTATGTGGACGTTCTTTTAGACCATCTGCATCCCTTTCTGATCCTAGAGTACCCTGATTGAGACGCCATGCTTCAACAGGACAATGCACCATGTCACCGCTCTGTGGTGGTACACAGGTGGTTGGAGGAGCACTCCTATGAAGTTACGTCCATGGATTGGTCCTCCAGATCCCCCGATCTTAATACAGTCGAGCATTTATAGGATGCTGTCAATGCTGGTGTACGCTCCATGAACCCCGCACCAACTACTCATGATCAGTTGTGGGTAGCAATGCAAGATGCGCGGTTCCAGAGCCCTCAAGAACGATTCCTACACCTTGTAGAGTCGATGTCTCACCGTGCTGATGCCATTTTGAGAACTCGCGGAGGAGCAACTCGTTATTAACATCACATTCAGTGTCTTCCCACGACTTTTGGCCTCTCAGTGTATGATTAATACATATAGAATGTTCTTGTAACTTACTTCTTTTTGCATTCTCCCTTGCGTTGTTTAATGTGGATTAACGTATGGCTTGCATGTTTCAGGTGGCTGCATGGCATTGTCATGGAAGATAAAGACAAAAATTTAAAGAACAAGTCAAGTGGGATATCCCTGCAGCGGGTTCGTTTCGGAGTACCGGGTACGATTTACAGCTCAGATGGACCAGTCTTCTGCAACCGGACTCGGAGAATTAAGTCGGACGACATATTCTCGCAAGGGCGATGGAGGAAACAGAATTCATGTCCCAGACTGGACGCTAATTATACTTATCGAAATGGAGATTTACATGTGGTTGATTTAGTGAATTCGCCTGGAAGTGAAGATAAGTCATTCTTCGATGCTAGTGAAGATTTTATTAGTGAAGAACTTAGTGTCACTATCTACAAAGATGTTGTCAAACAAAACCTTGTGGACTACATGAAATCAAGCTGTGGCAGCATTCAGCTTTTGGAAGAAATAGAACGAGGCAATATTACAACTGTTAATTTGGACGTGCTTGAAAGTAAATCTGCGATAGAGAAAAATATTGCATTCCTTTGGACAGCGCTCTTGAAGAAGCATGAATTACTCCCAGGATTTGTCAAGTATGGAGCTGGCCTACAATTTTGTGATTTGAACGGTTTCAGTGCTTTGCATTTAGCTGCGTTTGGCGGTGATATACAAGCATGCAAGTACCTGATTTCAATAGGAGCGGACGTGAATCTCTTAAAACATCGCTATACTCCGCTTCATCTTGCAGCGTTTGGAAACTCGTACGAAGTAACCCGACTTCTGCTCAAGAACGGTGGCGTAATCAAACATGCAGATGAATGGGACACTCCTATACATTCAGCGATAAAGGCCAATGCTGTTGAATGTTTACAGCTGCTTACAACTGTTGCTACGGATATCAACAGCACTGAACCTACCGGGATGGCACCTCTACACATTGCAGCAGATTTAGGACAGCTTCAGTGTCTGAAAATCTTGTTGACTTGTGAGGGAATAGATGTCAACGTCAAAACCAAAGGCAGAGAATGCACTCCGTTACATTTAGCATCAGAGAACGGTTATAGTGAGTGTGTAGCCATTTTGTTGGTGAAAGGTGCCAAATCAGATGAGAGAAACAAGTCTGGTCAAACAGCCTTGCACTTAGCTGCTAAGGCTCAGTCTGTTGAATGTGTGGAGGCTTTACTAGGTTCCAGGGGTTGTGATGTGAATGCTAGGGACAAGGACAACCGTACTCCTCTACATGCTGCAGTTGGCACGGATTCTCATTCTGTCGAGGTGGTGGACCTGCTAATCCGTAGACGAGCGGATGTGAACGCTGTTGATAATTATGGATGCACACCTCTACACGTCGCTGCTCTCAATGAATTATCAGAGTGTGTTGAGACTTTGTTTCGACATGGAGCAAATATTACTGCTAAGACTAACGTTGGCATTACAGCTCTCAGTATTATCAGTCGTAAACTCCCAATGTGCCTCGGTATGATCTACAAGAAACTCAACGAATCCATCACTATTCATGATGCAGAAATCCCGCACAAAGAAGTGAAACTTAGGTTAGACTTTCGCACTATATTACAGCATTCAAAAGAAGGTGAAGTAAGCTATTTACAAACATTTGTTGATGACGGTCATAAAGAAATTCTTCAGCATCCCCTATGCGAAGCATTTCTTTATCTAAAGTGGCAACAAATTCGTAAGCTTTATGCAATTAGATTAATTTTGTGTTTTCTCTTTATCCTTAGTTTAACAGTGTATGCTTTCTCCATAGTACACGTTTGTTTTAGAAGTTCTTCTATCCCTCCGAATGGAAGTACAGCTCCCGATGAATATGGAAATATTTCCACATATGATCTGAATAGTACAAACTTAAATGACAATTTTGTAAATAATTCACATATAAACAGTTCTTCTTCTATTAACATTACTTCAGGAAATATTAGTCATGATTATCAATGTTACAGGAAACACCAGACGTCAAAAATATGGTCTTTATACGTGATAGATCCCCGTGTTTTGGAAGTTGAATATAGTGTCTTGCTAATTTTTACAGTTTATGAAATTTTAAGGAAAATGTGTTCGACATTCGGGTATTCACCATTTAGACGTTACTTTTTTCAGGTTGATAATCTTTTGGACTGGTTTATTGTGATTTCTGTGTTTGCAATCGCCATTCAAAAAGAACAGACTCAGCTTTGGCAGGAAGATTTGGCTTCAATTGCCGTTCTTCTTGGTTGGACAAGTTTTATGTACAAAGTAGGCCAATTACCCTTCTTTGGTCCTTACGTTCCCATGTTTGTGAAAGTTCTCAAAGAATTTACGAAGCTCTTTCTGGCTTACTGTTTCTTGCTGATTGGCTTCACACTCAGTTTATGCATCATAATGCCTCTCTCTGATGAATTCATGTATCCTCATGTAGGATTTATAAAGGTGCTTGTTATGATGACTGGGGAACTAAATTTGATCAACTTTCTTACACTAGAGAAGGAAAACACGAATGTAATGTTCTTACTCATATTCCCTGCATTCATTTTCCTGGTTACTATTGTAATGATGAACCTTCTGGTTGGTATTGCTGTTAGCGATATTCAAGGTTTGCAAAAAACTGCAGGGCTATCCAAGCTTGAGCGTCAACTAACACTCATATCACAAATAGAAAGAGCGTTGTTTAATATTAAATTATTCTCAATACCACAATCAGTAAATAACTTTCTGAAGCAGGTAGCATTTTTGTCTCCGTCCGCATACAGAGTAGTGCTGGAGGTGAAGCTGTTTAGTCCTCGGGATAGAAAATTACCTGAAGACATTTTGAAGTCGTCGTTCAAGATCGCGAGGAGTAGGAAAAGTAGGAAGACGAAGAGAAATGAGAAGTCCACCAAATGTAGAGGAAACAGCACGAAAGGAAATTTCATTTCTGAAGAAGTGAGTAATTTCAAACAGTTACGTGTGGAAATGGAGTCAAACGAAAAGAACATTAAAGAACTAAGAGTAGAAATCCAAGAGTTAAAAACTATTATATCGCTGCTAGTTGAAACTTTCGAAATCAAAGAGAGACAAAGTTCAAAAGAAAATGTAATCTCTCCACAAGAGTTGGAGTCTGACTTTTAGCGCCATCAGCGATAAAAAGTTGAATAACGCTGTTCGAAAATACCGCCGTTTCGATCCTCCTATACTGCCTGCTCTATGCCAGGCTTTTTGCGAATAGGCTGCGATAACATTTCTCCGCTAGAGGGCATGCATAGGCGCACACATTTCTTAACGCATTATTATGACAACAGCCTACAAAACACTACTCAGTATAGCCATATGTTAACTGAAGCTCGTAAATTACAATAGTAATATTACCTATATGAAGTCGTAGTTGGCCTCTTCATGTACAATTTCAAGATTTTCCTGGACGAAGACTTGGTTGATACACCGGGCATTTTCTGTTCTTGCCAACGCAATTTCAATTAATAGAGATCTTACGAACTTGGTTAGGATAATATCACTGACAGTTTGCTAATATTCTTTGACCTCGTTCTGTAACAGAACACATTCTGAAAGGAAAAAAAAAAAAGCAACATGTCCTCGTACTACCATCGTAAGTTTGAAGGACTCCTGGCATTAGGACATAGCAGTTTCAACAAACTTCTGCAGATGCTTCATCAGAGCAACAAAACAAGGTTTTGGGTACCGAAGTTCACCTCTTACCTGATGTATAATCAGTTCCATTAGTGGTGTCGAAGCTCTAGGCAGTGAGATATTGCTGACGCAAATGTCACACTGCATCCTCTCTTCAACAACACGAACCAAGTAGGCCTACCCGAAAATTAGGATTTGATTTTCTGTTTCTAGATTGATTGGGACATTATCATTTGGATATTTGAGGTCGTCCAAAATGTCTAAACATGAAGACGTGTGTTTTGTGATTGTCCGTCACAATCATTACCAGGAATCCACTACCCTCCAGGCTTTAATCACCTTCTGAAATAAGTAGTAAAGGTGTAAAGGCTACAGACGCGAGAGTAATCTGAGGTAGGGATGGGCGCGACTGAAGCCTGGAATCGAGAGCGTCGACTCCATCGACTCCGAACACCGGTCTCGGTTCGCATGAAGCCTCTCGACTCCAAGTTAAATTGATGCGCATTGCGGGGCCGCACGCTCGCTTCGCATGAAGCCTCGCGACTCCAAGCGAACTTGACTCTCATTGCGGGGCCGCTTGCGTGTCGTGGCGCGGAAAATAACATGAAATATCATGCATGTTGCTCCTCATTTGCCCATTGGGTGTTTTAAGAGTATTGTAGAGTGAAGTACGATATCGTTAACCAAGACGACCAGCGTAATGGTGTAGTTGAAATAAAATTAAACGTGTCATGTCAGAAGGTATCGGCAAAGCAGACCACGGACATTTTATTTCACGTCTTTATTTGTCGTGATCAGGAAATTAATAAACAGACATCGATGGTAAATAATTATGAATTGCACATGTACGATGAAAACAAATCTAATATGGGTAAATCCTCTAACATAATTCGAACATACACTACACCATTAAAAGCCTCCGTGGCTCAGGCGGCAGCGCCTTGGCTTCTCACCGCTTGGTTCAGTGGTTCAAATCCCGGTCACTCCACGTGAGATTTGTTTTTCTCCCGGTACTCCGGTTTTCCCTGTCATCTTCCATTCTAGCAACACTCTCCAACATCATTTCATTTTATCTGTCAGTCATTCATCATTGCCCCAGAGGAGTGCGACAGGCCTCGGTAACCGGTACAATTCCTATTCTCGCCGCAGGATGGGGGCTTCATTCATTCCATTCCTGTCCCGGCCACTGACTGGAAAACAGGTTGTAGGTTATCATTATAATTCAAGGACCACGTTAAGTCTTGTTGCATTATTATTATTATTATTATTATTATTATTATTATTATTATTAGTAGTAGTAGTAGTAGTAGTAGTAGTACTGTAGTAGTAGCAGTATACACAAAAGCCCCTTTTCGCGACAGCCCTGGTAGGCCTTGGCCTACCAAGTGACCTCTGCCCAGCTCGAAGGCCAGTAGATTACGAGGTGACGTGTGTTCAGCACGACGAATCCTCTCGACCGTTATTCTTGGCTTTCTAGACCCGGTTTCTACCTCAACGTGATCACGAAACCTGAGATACAGGTAAAAATTCCTGACCTGGCCGGAATCGATACCGGGGCCTCCCTAGACTGCGGAGGCGGCTATTATGACGCACAATGTTTGGTAAAAAATTTGTTGTAAAATCATATTCTAAACACTCGCTTCTTTTTTTTCTATTTTATGCCCCAGGCCAGGGGTATTAATCGTTTACAATTAAAAAATCTAACCCAACCGAGAATCGAACCCGGGACCGCCGGGTGCCAATCGCACGCGTTGCACCCTATACTGCGTAACTGAACTCGGTGAAGTCAATATTGGCGATGGTGAAGTATACTGTCAGATTATTATTACCACTACAATTAGCGTCGTCATTATCATCATCGTCGCCAAAATAGACCTACAACATTAACACTAACGATGATAAAATCTCGAAACAATATTTAATGTTTGCTGGCTAATAATCATCTTGTATTCATCGTATCACGTTTTTCCAAGGGAGGAACGTGGAACTATAATTCCAAGCAGTTCCGACAATAGTTGGTAGATAGCGTTAGTGCATCAGTGGAGTCGACACTGGAGTCGAGAGTGTCGGTTCCAGAGGTAGCAGTGTCGACTCTTCGCGACTCCGTTCGCAGCCCATCCCTAATCTGAGGATATCCAAGTACTTCCTTTATGAAGATTTTGCCTAGATGTACCTGACAATCACCTTTCTCTTAATTCCATTCTAGACAGCATTTCATGTAAACGTGCCTCTTCTGGCTGCGAAAGGCCTTGCCGAGATTTGCAAAATGGCACAACAGTTGAATAATTCGGTGGAAAAATCTGAAGTTTCAGTTTTACAAAAAAACTCGCACAAACGGAAGAAAACGAGTCACTTTTAGAATAGTTGCAAGAATAACATGATTAAATCATTTCACGGATCTCTACAAAATATCACTTGTACAAACGGAAGTGAACAGTCACTTTTACTCATTGTACGAAATATCTAAGCTTTTCACACATATACATACATCAATAACACAATGCTACACCCACACCGACCGCGAAGATTGTGCATCTACTACTGCACTCTTACGGCGACTTGAAGAAATATTGGTATTCGCGCCTTCCTGTTTTAAACTACTGTGATAGTTTAGGCAGTATAAGAGTATCGAGGGGGGTGAAACTCTAATAGGGCTTTTGGTTCCAATCTGTAGCTAACTTCAGGTAGTTTCAGTCTCTTTTTCTAGATAGCGCTGGAAGTCATTCATAACGTGTAAATAGTTATATACACGTTCTGTAGATGGCACGCAAGTAAGCATGAAATGAGCGTTGTTAATAATTAAAGGCAGTTTGTCTCGAAGTGAAGTATTTCAAGTCTAACCTCAATCAATGGGCACTTCTCACAAATTAATTAGTCATAAAACGTCAAGCATTGTGGAGATAATATTGCTGAATTGCATCGAATTCGACTTTTCCCAATCGATTAACCTTGTTCGAACTTATATCGATTTTAATCGATAGTTCCCATGATGCTACAGTATTTGTGTTGTTTGAATTCCAAGTGCTCATGTGCTTGTGATGTAAATGTTAGTTCTTTGTGCTTGTTTATTTGAAATATATCTTCGCCAGTCCTCCTGAAATCCTGTATTTCCTGTTTGAGTACACATCAGGGGCTGAAAGCTGAATGGTTCTATTAATGTAGTTCTATATATTTCCTGTCTCAGTGCATTTAATTCTGTTATTTTCATGTGGTACTTGGATATTGATGTGATACCCCATTGTCTTGCATATGGTGTGCTCTGTTGTCTTGCTTTCGAAGGGATTTCTTATTTGTTATAATATCAGCTTTGTGTTAATGTGTCAATCATTCATTTGAAGTTAAAGCTGCTTTGAGGTGTGTGGTTATGTTCTCAGTAACATAGTATGCCATACGAACTATACTCCGTACGGCTCTACTTCTAAATTGACGTTTTAGCAGATTTTGGCTCTGTCTGGTGGTTATGCGCTGAAGCATAGACATCCAACCAATCCCAAGCTGCCATTCATATCGATTTATATCGGCAGAGCACGATCTCGAAACTTAGTTGCCAACTCTAATATTTACATTCACCTCGTGGTTAACCTATCTCGCTCAGCGGGTTTGGTATTCGGTACGGTTCGCGATCTTTTGCATTTTCCTTCAATATTTAGTGTCTTTTTCATATTGTTGGAGGGTTCCAGTGACTCTGATATCTGTAGAATGTTCCCTTTGTAGGCCATAACCTCCTTTCTGTGCCAGCCATTAGGCGTTAATGATGTGTTATTTCCTCATTCTCTTTTATTGTTAATAATATATTCTCTTATAGTGCCAGATATTGTTAGAAAGTGTAGTTCTTGTGAATTTGTTTTCAATCCATATTCATTCGTTTTTCTGAGTACTGTATTACAATTTAAAAGGGCTGTTTACCGCGGTCATATTGCATCAGCTGTTCTCGCAGGCGTAGCGCGCTGGCAACAGAGGGAAGGCGATGCTCATCTGTTTTGCGAAACTTCAATTTAGAAGTAAGGCCGTGCGGAGTATAGGGGTATCAGATCATTATTTACAACGTAGTAAGTAGGCTACTTGGAAATAAAAATATATGAATTACAATGTATTGGGCATGGAAGTAGTAGAACTGCATTATTATCGTCGTTTGGAGGGAGGGGGCGGCGAGGGGCAGGGAAAGGAGGGGGAAGGAGCCGTAAGCATACCCGGATGTGCGTCACTGCGCCGGATGTTAATTCTCCGCGCTATCTGTTGATAGTAATTCTAAGGTATTGCACCAGAATGCACATTGTGGCGCTATCTCGGAAAAGAGACTAAAACTACTAGCGCCAAGTGGCTTGGAACCGAAATTTATCATTGAGTTTCATCTCTATTCTATTCTATTCTATCGAGACGGTGGTGCTCGAAAATGGTCTGTTGCTATGGCAACGATAACAGCGATGCCAAATTAATTTGAGGAAGCTATCGCCATGTGGGTTGGCTTGCACTCAGTCGCTTTTGTGATATTATTGAGAGTGGTTAGCTGTTGCTGCTTGATGTATTCAATAGTTTGTTTTCTGAATATTATTCATTCATTCATATTCTGAGTGATTTTCTTTTCTCGATAATTTATCATCTTCCTATTGTGCATATTATATCGTAGCTTATTCCTGAAGTGTACCGGAATCGTTAACAATTGGCGTTGAATAATAATAAAACCATGACGAATATAAGAACAAGTGTGAGGACTCCTCGAGTTCAAGCGCGCCCCGCCAGGCAGCGCTGAAGTGGGCAAGCTCCACAGTACCGATGCTGGTCTTAGGAATGATGCCAGAGGAAACGTATTACTTCGTAACTGAAAATGAGAAATTACAATTAAAATACCACGGTAGGGTACAATGGAAAACAATCATATATGGAAATAAGAGCTATGGCCTTCATCACCCCACACGTTGCGGAAAGCACATGTAACTGAAGTGTACCTATACAGATAAATAACACATAACTCCCATCATATTAAAACAAACACCCATAAATATTAGACTGGCTTTTTAATTCCATATTCGCTGCTGAACTCCCGTCTGCAATCTTCTTTTTCCTTTTCCTGATGGTGTCCAGGTTCTTTTACTTGTTGGGAGTTTCACGGGACTTAATCTCACTTGAAATGTAAACTAGGGAAAAGGTGAGGCATTGCTCCTGGACGTAATTTCTATCTCACACGAGAGTTATCCACTTTGTTCACCATTCGCTATAAAATTATCTGATTTTACTTTCAAATCATCAGAGAAATGAGCATAATAAATTCTGCTATTATGCATTAACTCAGTATCCTTTCGCGGAATCGCTGTGGCCCATTTTACAAGTTGATTTCTATCCTTCGGTGGTGAAAAAAATCGCAATCATCAACTACTCTACCATAGCCTGACTTACAGCCAGGCACAAAAACGTACGGCTTGCTGAACTATTAAATTAATCAAGCCACATAAGATACACTTAAGAAAATGGAAATTGCAACACCATGAAGGCATTGGTCATTTGTGTTGATTTTCAAGATATGGAACGATGCCATGTAGATATGTAAACGATCAAAGTTTCATACCCATTGGATTGTTGCTACAGGTCTCCCCACGTGATTGGTCGCGGAGGATTCAATTCCAGTATACGGACTCTGGTGTAGCGTAGTTGGCTTGCAGTCTGTGCAGTGAAGTGTTCCCCGTCAAACATGCCTCGACGACAGAGAAGAGCACGCTATCAACAACTGTCGCTGTTTGAGAGGGCTCGGATAATTGGGCTGTGTGAGGCTGGATTAGCGCTAAGGACTGTCGCTGCACATGTTGGCCGACAGGCATCTATGGTACAACGTGTATGGCAGCTGTGGTCAAATGAAGGTACCCACACTCGTAGACCTGGCACAGGCCCAGCGCGACAGACAACTGTGAGAGAGGATCGCCGCATAATTCGGATGGCCCGGATGGAACCCCATGCAACAGCAACGCAAATTCTAGCATTTGTGGCACCCCACGTTACACAACAAACAGTTGGTAATCGCCTGCGTGCAGCTGGCTTACGAGCCCGTGTCCCTGCAGAAGGTGTTCCATTGACCCCACAACAGCGACATGTAAGGCTGGCCTGGTGTCGAGAAAGATCGACGTGGGTCGACGAATGGCATAGGATCGTCTTTAGTGATGAATCGCGCTTCTGCCTTGCCCGCAGTGATCGCCGGTATCGTGTGCGCCGACGTACCGGGGAGAGGGGCCGCCCAGATCTTATTGTCGAGAGGCATACAGGGCCAACACCAAGCATTATGGTTTGTGGAGCTATTGGCTTTAATGTGAAATCACAATTAGTGCTTGTTGAGGGCACTATGACTGCTCGACAGTACGTTTATAGGGTACTCAATCCAGTGGTTGTCCCTATGATGGCGAACATTGCTAATGGGATGTTTCAGCAGGACAATGCCCGGGTTCACACTGCACGCATCTCCAGAGAAGGTCTCCACGACATCACAACCTTAGAATGGCCCACCAGATCCCCGGACCTCAGTCCTATTGAGCATGTGTTGGACATGATGGGTCGACAACTGGCCAATCGTCCTCAGCCACCCACAACTCTGGAACAACTGACCCGTGCCGTGCAGCAAGCATGGGACACAATTCCTCAGGAAGCGATCCAGGGCCTTATTGACTCCATGCCTCGACGAATTCATCAATGTATTGCAGCTCGTGGTGGGCACATCCTGTATTGATTGTTGTCTAAACGTACGGTCAGAGGGACCTGAAAGCGTAATCATCGAATCACAACTGAACACTCGTCCTGCATGTTTAATTGCAGCAATGTAGCACCACTCCTTCTGGGTGTTGCAATTTCCATTTTCTTCAGTGTACGTGCTTCAAGCACACAACACACAATGAACTGAGTTTAGGAACTGAAAGCAAAGAAAATTCAAATTCACTGAGATATCTTGCATAGTAACATCTCTCTACCTTTTCTATACTTGGCTTACCAGAACTAGGCTACTGGAGCACGTGTTGGATATAAATGCTTGCAGTGGCGGGACTACAAACTACCATGCTATAATGGCTGAGTCCTCACACTTGGTCTTATATTCGTCATGATAAAACTATCAATGCGGACAGTGTGCTATTCTGTATTTAACATGATCATTTGTTGAGGTTATTGCCAGGAAACTGATGATTTTGTTAGTGATTAAGAAATGTCTTCTTTATCGGCAACGATGTGTTCTGTTTTAAATGCTGGAATTATTAGCGCGAGCTTAGGACAGGGTCAAAGTGTATTGAATTGCATCAGGTCAACATGTTTTATTAAGCATTCAGCCTGTATTAAAGGATGATATGTCGCAGATGGAGGTAGAACTATGGCAACGCAGTGTACTTCGTAGTTACTGCTTTCGCCACTCAAATGACAGATTCCATCTCTCGTGGGCTCAACTATAATGTTTGTCCGGCGCTAATTGTAAGATGAGGCTGATGACACAATGTGAAGCCCTTAAACCTTATAACTAAGGTAATAAATTTACGTAGTTCTTCGCAAGAAACATAATAGTCAATCCTTATAAGGACATAGAGCAGAGAAATAAAAAGGAGCAGTATTTTTAAAGCGTTTACCCAGAACTGTGCTTCAGGTTGGAAACCACCATGACGTTCTAATACCACAATTCTTTTTCTTCCGGTGAGTTTATCAAACGGTCAATCACTCGCCAGGAAGGTCACTCTGCATTTAGGGGGTGGCAGATTCCCTATCAATTGTTTATCTAGTGCTTCCTTAAATTGCTTCAAAGAACGTTGAAATTCATCGAAGATTTCCCTTGTTAAATGAATCTTTCCTACTTTTAAAAGCTCCACTCCACGCCATCCCTCCGCTGACAGTAAGAAACATACCGTTTAGTCGAGCAGCTCGTCTCTTTTCTCCCAAGTCCTCCCAGCCCAAACTTTGCAACATTTTTGTAACGCTACTCTTTTGTCGGAAATCACCCAGAACAAATCGAGGTGCTTTTCTTTGAATTTTTTCCAGTTCTCGTATCAAGTAATCCTGGTGAGTGTCCTAGATACTGGAGCCATACTCTAGTTGGGGTCTTACCAGAGACTTATATGTCCTCTCCTTTACATCCTTACTACACCCCTTAAATACTCTCATATTAAGGAACAGCACGTTCCCAAAATTATAGCTATTTTCATACATACAGGTCAATAAATGTATTTGGAGATATGAAATGAAACGAAATAAACACAATTTGTCGCGCCTTTTGCACATTTTTTTGTGAGATTACTTTTATGTTGTCACCTTTTCACTTCTGTTCCATACTTCAACACCTCCCCCCCCCCCACACACACACACTTTTATCTGCGTTTTTAAAAGATTAGAGAGAATCTGTTTTCTCTTCTTCAACACTCTTTCTTAGGCGAATTTTTTTATAAAATCGAATGCTTCATTTGTGCCCTAGACTCAACGGAGCAGAAGTCATCAAGCAGGCCCAACAATTACTCAACAATGAAGACCTAGAGTTAGAACTTTTTGCAGTGCATGCGTGACTACAAGTATTTGCCTGATGTGATTCAGAGTTTGGAAGAAGTTGATGGATTTGCTACAGACAAATTCGAATCAAATTCGAAGAAACTCCTTTTACGAGTGCTGACAAGATATGCTCCATTGGTTTCTGTAGGTGTCGAGCGGAGTTTCTCTATATATAAGAATCTATTGATCTCTAAGCGTCGGCGATTTACTGTCAAAAATATTGAAATGTTGTGTGCAATCCAATACAACAAGTTTATAATTTATTCGAATCCAGTAAATGGAACAAGGAAAGTTCATGTAACTGGTTTAAACCTTAATAACGTGATTTCATCAACACCTTTTTTGAACATTTTTGTATGTGTTTTCAGAACATTTTCTCCCCTCTTATGACGATCATTTTTTTCTTTCTTAATCTCTTTACCCTCCAAGGTCGGTTTTTCCCTCGGACTCAGCGAGCGATCCCACCTCTACCGCCTCAAGGGCAGTGTCCTGGAGAGTGAGACATTAGGTCGTGGGATACATCTGGGGAGGATGACCAGTACCTCGCCCAGGCGGCCTTGCCTGCTATGCTGAATAGGGGCCTTGTGGGTGAATGGGAAGATTGGAAGGGATAGACAAGGAAGAGGGAAGGAAGCGACCATGGCCTTAAGTTAGGTAGCATCCCGGCATTTGCCTGGAGGAGAAATGGGAAACCATGGTAAACCACTTCCAGGATGGCTGAGGTGGGAATCGAACCTACCTCTACTCAGTTGACCTCCCGAGGCTGAGTGGAGCCCGTTCCAGCCCTCGTACCACTTTTCAAATTTCGTGGCAAAGCCGGGAATCGAACCCGGGCCTCCGGGGGCGGCAGCTAATAACACTAACCACTACACCATTATGTCAATACTTTCCGCCTTAAAATCCATTCCCTACTCATAGCCATGTGCAGATATCTGTATACTTTCTTTCTTATTCTCCTCAACACTAAGGTTAGTGGGTAACATGCACTCTAGGTCTTCCTTTGGTCCATCTACCTTCCATTTTCCCTTCAAACAGGGTGATGCACCAGCCAGAATGACGACGAAAGTGGCAAATGAAGCTATTCTTAGGAGTCGATGCCAGCATCATGTCCCAAAGGCCTTGAGTTTCAGCATTTCCGCTTTCTGCAGGTCTGACCCATAGCTTACAACACTCCATAAAAAACTTTTCACGAAGTGTTTTCGTACCCAATGGCGCCGACTTTGGGATGGGGGGAAGGCGTTTTCTGTACCCCCTAAAATTATCTTAGTGGGGCAGAGTGCTATTCCCCTCCACCACAAAAAATTCTCCGCCCCTAAAAATGTGGCTGCTAAGGCGTTAAATCTGGAGAAGGTGGTACAGTAGAATTCCTTTAGTTCGGCATCCAGCTACGATGGTGTCAAAGATGTATTTAAAGGGCGGCATATAAATGTGCAGGTTAAGTCTAGCTGGTAAATGGAAACAGCTGACTTACTATCACTTCGACCAGGCCGTCTTTACTGATTTATTTTATGAAACGGTAAAACTTGTTGAAGAAACGCGATTTCGCCGAAGGGTCGTTTGTGAGTGATGTGGGTTGTTCCAACCGAAACATCAATGTACTGATGACAGGTGTGATTTGGGCGGTTTGTGACTTTTCTCAAATCCTTAAATTAATATTCTTTATTCTTTATTATTATTTTTCTCTAGATCACAGTAAACAAATACCAAATTGATCCGTTGAATGAGAAAAATAACAGCGTTCAACTTTAGCCACACACACAAACGTCTACTAACTTTAAAACAAACAGACATAGTTGATATACATACAAAGAAAGAAAAGAACATCACAGATTATAGGTAAAGACAAAAAGAAAAGAACACCACATAAAAACCTACTGTCCGGCCGAGTCATCACCCCTGGCGAGAAGAAGGCCGCCCTCCCGATGATGACCCGACCGGCCCTGCCCGTGGAGACCTTCTGAAGGCCCCAAGATCTAACCAGATGACAATGTCTTCCCTCTCACCATTCCAATTCTAAACGTACCCCTTGGACATGCCATGAAGTCCGTCGGATACTCCGGATATGTGACTCCCTCTGACAGGGTCGCCCAGTAGTCATCCTCAGTGTTTTCATGTCATGTCCCGCCTAAGTATATTTGTCTTGGGCCCTTCCCCACCCCGTTTTCTTACGGGTGAGTCCTCCTCACCCTTGTCCCTCTTTCCTTGCCATCTACACCATCATTTCTCTATACTTCCCCTGCACCACCTTCCAGCATAAAATGCAGCCTTATATAATCACTTCAAAAATACCCAGCCCTTACCATTACGACCACCCTACATGTTTTTCCTCTCACCATTCCATTTCTAAACGTACTCCTTGGACATGCCATGAAGTCCTTCGGACACTCCGGATATGTGACTCCCTCTGAAAGGGTCACCCAATAGTCATCCTCAGTGTTTTCATGTCATGTCCAGCCTAAATATACCTTAAATTAATAAGAAACCATCTGTTAGACCAACGATACACGCTTACATCTGGCAAAACTGTTACAAAGACATCTTTGTATACTTGTATGTATGTATATTCAGTCCATCAGCGATTCCGTTGGTGGGATCCTCAACAGCTCTGCCATCAGCTGTCATAGATGGCCTAGGCATCACTGAAGAGGCGTACTAGGGAAATGAGGAGTGAGGTAGTTTCCCGTTGCTTTCCTCACCGGGCCAGAGTTGCTATTACATATCAGTCTGCCAAGCCCACTGAAATGCATACACCAACCGACCCTATAGGCAACATTTTCACACCATTCACAGCTGCATAAGGATTGGCATTACTAGCATCGCTCATACCTCAGTCACTCTCATATTGCCAAAGCCAAGGATAAGACAGAGACAGATCTATGAAAGTAACAAAATTGCTCTAGCCTATACCAGAAGACATAGTGCACTGTAAACACTAGGTCCTGCCAGGAAAGACATTTTGTATACTTAGGAAAACAATAGTGCTGTTATGACAAGAAGGTTGCCATATCGAACGGCTTTGCTCAATAGCATACTGTATATTGGTGAAACTCAGTACTTGTGTTCAAAATAAAGGCAGGAAGAAAGTAAGCTGCAAATTATGTTTTTGAAATCTAGGGTAGATTGGTTGTAGGGTGCGGGGAGAGGGCTTATTTAGTTTTTTACAGCAACATGGATAAACTACTGCGCATACAAAACTTCATTGTTGAAGTTTAAGACAAAGTGGGAGAAAAGTAGACAACAGATATAGTTTATAGGCTCGGGGTGGGGGATACAGTTAATTGCATTTAGTAGATTTGCCCAGACAACGCCGGGTACTACTGTGCTGTCATATCGCCCCACGAAAATAATGGATACAATTAAATGCGCTTAAAAAAGTGGTAAGAATGTGGCAAAAAATAAAATGCGCTTAAGAAACAAAAGCTAAATAACAAAATCAAAAACAGAAAACTCCTGTACAGTGCAAAAATATGAGAATAAACACATAAATAATTATGTGACTTCTCTTGAATAGTGCTAAGCTGCCGGCGATCCACAGCGTAACGTATTACGAGTAACATGTACCAGAGCAAGTCGGAAGGAGCATGAAGGAAGACAACAAAGCGATGGCTGTTCCCTCCATTGTGCTTCCTCCCTGCGAATATACTTATTTAATAGACAATGTTAAGTATTTTTTAATAACTCACGGCTGAAAGCATGCCTCATCCATCTTCTTTCTTTCATAATACAATATAAAATACATTATAATATTCCTTAATCATGTTGAATTATGAATGTCTAAGAGGGGGTATGTTCACTCCTTGTAGGTCCATAAGACTAATACTGTTTTCTCAACTTGGAATGAGCTATAGTAACTAATAGTGAAGGGCAAAACGTAAGAAAAGCTGCTGAACTTCTCTCTGGCATTGTGGCTAAGGCTATATCATGTATTTTCCTGGGAATTAACATATAGTACATTTTGTACAGGTGACATGGAAAATATGCGTGGTGATTGAACAACGTAAGTTTTAAGAAGTGAATAGTTAGATTCTCGCCTTCAAGAGTGCCAGCAGTATGCTCAGGGCACGGCTGCACTAAATGAAGTTTGGTGATTGATAATGTTCCCTTTTCCCGACTTACCATAATTGATAATTTCTTGGTATCCTCAAACGGGGTTACTTGGGACTGTTTCATTTTTCAAATGACTCTACAACCTGGAAATTCAATGTCACTTTTTTTTATTTTACATAAATCCCAGTGACTGTATGTTAATGTCCATTTCCGTCAATTAATTAATGTACGGCTTTTGATTTTACCCCCCAAAAAGTATAATTTTGTTACTGTCCCAAGTTACCCTCGAGTGTAACTTAATTTTCATAATACTCTTCTGTTTTGATGTCTTAGGTTAAGCGGGACACTACAGTGACAAAGTAAAAGGGAATTAAATAATTAATTGTCAAAATAAATACATTTATCACCTAATTGTATAATTTCTTAATACAGACATAGGTACCGTAGCCTAGTTGATTCAAAGAAGGTTAGGTACATTAAATACATATCTACTTTTACTCATTACCTTAACTAGAACAATAACCTTCAAGATTTGCTTTTTCTTAACATCGTCTGTCATCAACTGTAGGAAATACAAATATTTCGTTTTTCTTTCCTTCCTAACTTCGCAGGACTTTACACTGGACGATTCCATCATTTTCTATTGAAAGAAATTGCCGTACAACAACTTTTCCTTCTGTTTCTTAGTGTCTCAGCTCAAACACACAGAGTTTTTATGGTTATTCTCTTTGAAAATGATCTACAATATATAAATTCAACCTCAGTAATACCCGTACCTTAATATTGCCTTGAAACATATAACCAGTATATATCGCTAGCAAACGTTGTGGTTCACTCGTCTGTCGAATTTTGGCGCGTACTCACTGAAGCAAGTGTCGGCAAAGAGTTCCCAAAATATGGGTTCAAACTGTCCCCAATTGGACTGTAGTCCCAAGTAACCCCGTTTGACCAAGACCAACTACAATATATCAGACCTTAACTGACCTATCGAAACTGTCCATAATGGCGGCAGCTGGAGTGCTAGCATGCGTTTGTTTTGATTTGTGTATGCCGTGTTGTTACCAAATATTTACGAAAATTTGAATATTATTAATCGCACATTAAATTTATTTATAGTCTTAAGAAGGTTACAGATCCTCTTTAAGTGTCGTAAGAAGCTGTTTGTTCTCAAAGAGCTTATTTATTCCAACACTATCGGTGGTGATAAGGTTAATGTTGATTCTCGTGTTCTTCTCTGAAAGTATTTTCTTCATTTTTAGTTACCTATGCAATATGTTTATAGTTTAATGTGCTGTGTGCCTGGATGTAAGTAAGAGCTTAAGTGTTCCCGTTTCCAAAAGACCTAGTATTAAGACAAAATTGGGTTAAGAACATTCGTAAGGAAAACTTCGAACCGAATCATAGGACTAACAATGCTGTGTGGATTAATCTTTTTATCATTTTTGAAATCAAATGTATTGTTAGGGAAGACATTATATACCCATAGAAGGTGGTTATCTAATTCGAGTGCCGCGCACACTTCCGAAGTTTAAACTAATTATGCCTATCCTAGCATTTGCCTTATCAGCCAACGTACCTTACTACAAAGAACATTAAATCAGTCCCAGAAATCATGACTAAAATTTATAATTTAGAGATTAAATTAATCTTAAACGGTGGCGCAAGAATGATGTAATAAATTTTCAACGTTTTAAAAATGAACATGCGTAAACTAAACCTAACCCCATTTCCCGTGGAGTGAACATGGGGATTGTGTTCTTTTATACAAAATACAATTATGCCATCAATCCTGGTGAGTTTTAAGCTGACGAGTGCTTTAGATGGTCAAGTGTATCATACAAATATCGCTTGTACCTACTCAACAATACAGGTGGATTATGGAGGTTTGAAATTTTGTTGGAGAAATTTGTTTGCGTGTTTTACATAATGGGCTGTGGTTAATGGTGGTGTTACATAGTATTCCATATAAGGTTACCGTAATCATGTTCTTTGTTGACATCTATATATCGTATTTGCTGACCGGAGATTCATACGAGAAATATTTTTATACTCTCTGTCTGTTTCAACCTGACGTTGATACAATAATTCTCCTTTCGTTATTTTCCCCTCTGAAATGTCATTTAGACTTACAATACGCTTTAATGCTACTTTTGGTGTTTAATTATTCATATTTTGAGTTAGTGAGTTGCATTTCATGACTTTCGACTTGTGATATTTTCTTTAGGTGACTCGAAATAAACATGCATAACTTTCCCTCAACCTCTCATATCACACACCGATGTCCGCCATGTTTATTCTGGATTACGGTCTGATGTAATTGTAGTTGGTCTTGGTTTGACGCTACCTGCTTATCTATGCCCTTGAGAGTTTATTTTTGTTGCCATCTGGTGCTGGTGTGTGATTCGTTGAAGTTTGATATTCAGATTATTTCTTGTTTTCTCTCCATAATGGTACTGAAGACTGTGTGTCATTCTCTATGTCCTGTGCTTAGTCATTGGTTTGATGTAGGCCTAATTCAGTCAAAAGTACACCGAGCTGTTTGTGGAAATTATGAAGTGTTTATAGTAAACGTGTCGTATGAATATTTACAATTAGGCTACACTTCATAATGGACAATGTTCAAGGTTACCTTTCAGCTGGTAATCTCAGTATGATAGGTAAAAGGAAAACAGAAAGTCGCCTACATTATAAAAATATTATTTTAATAATAATGTTATTTGCTTTACGTCCCACTAACTACTCTTTTACGGTTTTCGGAGACGTAAATATTATTTTACCTAGCGAGTTTGCCGTACGGTTAGATTCACGCAGCTGTGAGCTTGCATTCATAGTGGGTTCGAATCCCTCCGTTGGAAGCCCTGAAGATGGTTTTCGTGGTTTCTATTTTCCACACCAGGGTTTTACCTTAATTAAGGCCACGGCCGCTACCTTCCCAGTCCTAGCCCTTTCCCAGCCTTCTGTCGCCGAAAACCTTGGATGGGTTAGTGCGACGTGAAACAAGCTTTAAATAAATAAATAAATAAATAAATAAATAAATAAATAAATAAATAAATAAATAAATAAATAAATAAATAAATAAAATGACTAAATAAATAAATCAATAAAATAAATAAATAAATAAATAAATAAATAAATAAATAAATAAATAAATAAATAAATAAATAAATAAAATGACTAAATAAATAAATCAATAAAATAAATAAATAAATAAATTATAGTGGTACTCATGGAGATGTAATACGTTTAAAATATGATCGGAATAAGGTTGTAATCTATCGTAGGTCCCTTACGTTTTAAGGACTTCGTTCATAAATACTCTCCCCGATTTTTATTGTAATTTACGTTCAACAACAACAACAACAACAACAACAACAACCAAGCTGTTTTACGGTTTTCGGAGACGTAGATATTATTTTACCTAGCGAGTTTGCCGTACGGTTAGATTCACGCAGCTGTGAGCTTGCATTCATAGTGGGTTCGAATCGCTCCGTTGGCAGCCCTGAAGATGGTTTTCGTGGTTTCTCTTTTTCACACCAGGGTTGTACCTTAATTAAGGCCACAGCCGCTACCTTCGTGTTCCTAATTCGTGGTCTGTTCGTATGGCACTGTATGATGATTCTCCTTATAACCTTTCCGAACTACCCTACAATCAGCTGATTGTGATGTTGGCCTCGCGCTGAAACCTGCATGAAGTGTTGGTATTCGCACTCTATGATTATTAATGCTCTAAGCTTTCGGCTGACGGTCTTTAATTTTGCACTAGTATTTCTACAATGCGCATGTTCAGCTGTTTTCGTCATTCGGCAACCACGCTCCCTTGCTTGTGTGACCACTAAAAACATGGTGGACGTTCGTTCAATTAGCTTCAGCCAGGCAGCGCTTCCGCATCTCTATGTTATTCTAGCTCTTTGACTCATCCATTACACAAAACAGAATCAAACCTCGAACAGGAGAAATAAGCATAGAAACAAAACACGTTATGAATGAACCAACAACCTATATTACACTGCATAGACTGGCTGGATGCAAGACCGACTCCAATCCTCAGACCGTAATATTAAAAAACATGGCGGCCGAAGTAGCCGGATTGCTGGTATTGGCTAACACGAAAATATCACGTACATCTTATATAAACGGCGGTAATTTTACATCATAGGGAAAATAGCTTTTACACGTATGAAAACGCTTCGCCAACAAGTACGCATCACATATAATAAACTAGAATCACAGATATTCTACAACAAAAGAGCCCAACAAGGTGATTATTTAGAAATTTCAATTCGTCAAATAACGTTTTCTCTTAGATTTCAATTCGCTGGATAGATGAAAATACATGATAAAACTGTTAAAATGATATTTCTAACATCATTTTGAATGTTTAAAAATAAATTAAGGTGCGGAATTCCTCGATTTATTCGCTGTCATGAGAACTGTGAAACATAATTTGTTACCTTAGTTATGAAATGATGGACAATTTCTTAAATTCAGCACCCAATGATTGGGAAGTACACCCGAAATAATAATGTTATTGGCTTTACGTCCCACTAACTAAATTTTTTACGGTTTTCGGAGACGTCGAAGTGCCGAAATTTAGTCCTGCAGTAGTTCTTTTACGTGCCAGTAAATCTACCGACACAAGGCTGACGTATTTGAGCACCTTGAAATACCACCGGACTGAGCCAGGATCGAATCTGCCAGAGCCTTAACCGTCTGAGCCACTCAGCCCAAGTACACCCGAAATGATTATGTTAACCCAATGAACGGCCCTGGTAATGTTAACATAATTTTGACATATGGCATAACAGCACTTCACACAATGAAGGTAACCTTAGTAATGAAACGTTCAGACACTAAATATATAATGGGTTTTTACCCATTAAAGAACATGAGTGCAAAAACTCTATTGACTAAACATTGATATTTACCCACATGGGCGAGCTTCAGTTCAGCGCTGTCTGCTTGATGACAGATAACCACAGCATGAATCTGAAGGTGTTGGTAATGTAAAACCCTACGTTACAAACCCAGGTAATCCCTCAAGTCACTGTATCTTTTGTGTAACAGTATACAGATTGCTCCATCTGTCACACTTATAAGTTTTGTTATACTCCAGATCCAGCCAAACATTTCCGCAGGCAAAGCACAGATTATTGTAAAATACACTTGCATCTAAATCACTCAACATTTTGAAGCACATAACTTAGACACTGACGGAATAACACAATATCAGTTATATTCTATCTCAATATTTTTCGAGGAACACGAATTGTTTGGAAGTAGAAAAATGGCTTCCCTAACCTCAGACTTACTCTCAAAATGATGTATGCACGCTACAGTTTTCTCATGGACTTCAGAATAATCACGATGTATATTCCTAATCCATTTCTCTCTTAATGTTATATTCCGTAGAAAACTTAAGAATAGTTGTATGAGAAGCATTGCCATAGTTAGACTAAAACCTGGTCCACCTAGTGCACTCATGTTCTTTAATGGGTAAAAACACGATCAAAACAAGCACATTCTCACATTACTGTGTATAATTACAGATCCTATGTGTCCACTGACTCATATGAATACACTCGCACACTTATATTCTACAAAGAAACTAACATTCATCGTCAACTTTCATAAAAATTACACCGACTACATACGATAACAACAAACCAAAACAAACCCACATTTCCAACAATTCCGGCTACTCGATTCGCCATCTTTGAACGATCGAGAGCAGCATTAAGGTCTGAGGATTGGAGTCGGTCTTGCTGGATTGGCTCATACAGCGCTCTAATGTGAGGAATGTTGTAACACGTCCGCCATGTTTCCTGGTGGCACTCGTCAGTAGTGATGGGATAATAGAATACACTTAATAATAGAATAAACTCAACCCGATTAATTAAACAATCGAATAAAATTATCGAATGAGTTTCAAATATCATTCAGTTGTATCGCATAGATTAATTGAATACATCATGATAAAATTTTCGACTTAAGTGTGTCGGATGGATAATCGATTGAAATACATGAACGAAAAGTAGATCATCACCTTTTTCAAATTAATCTCAAAATGTTGAAACTAAATGAATGTATGAATTGTCTTAATCTTTAATATCTGTGAAATAAAGTTCCTTATTCAACTAAATGCGTCTTCTTAGCGCATAAAGGAGGTAAGTCCCGAGTACTACGAATTGGTACATTCTTTTAAATAGCAGCAGGCAATACACCTACTTCAATTGTATGTCAAAGGAAATAAATAAATGATATTAGCTTTAAGATCACAGCAGAGTATTTTGATGATGATGATGATACTAATAATAACAATAATAATAATTAAATATGTGCTAAGATCCCAACTAGAGTACAGGGTCTCTGTTATAAACCCAGACCGAATGGTGTTTGTACTCTGGGCTACGCCAGCTGCAGTATGGGAGGCGCACGCATAGTGCATGACCTTGCAAGCAGCCTGCTCGTGTTCGACCTGGCAAGCATGAGTCGCCAGTCCGAATCTCAGCCGTTAACATGGTGAGACAGTTACAATTGCGACACCGTGCTTTCTATGTAAATGTTTTGGTTTCAACTTAACGGTCGTGTGAATGGTCATGTCTCTCGCTATTGGTGTTTAGAAAATCCTAATGGTGATTATGAAGTCCCCCATTATGATAGGAAGATTGGTGTTTGGTGTGCTGTTAGTGCAAAACGAATAATTGGGCGTATTCTTTTCGAGACGACAGTAAATTCAGAGAGGTACCAAGATGACAATGTGAGGCCGTTCTTCCATCAATTAACGGAAGAAGAAAAATCGAGTGGGTGGTTTCATCAAGATTCATTCCCCGCTCATACATCAAAATATTCCTTTCTTAGAATCTCGGAAGTGTTTGCAGACGAGTGATCAGTGCTGGTGTATATCCCTCTCCTTCTCCAGATCTAACAGTGTGTGATTGTGGGGTAAACTGAAAAAAAAAGTGTATCACAGATTGGAGGAGCTGAAAGGGAACATTACGATTGAAATCAGAAACTTTACAGTGGCAGAACTCACTCGCATCAGCCAGAATGTGGTTACCAGATACAATGCCTGTATAACCCAGGAAGGATTGCATATGCGATTGTATACACGCTTAAAGTAGGGCAGCCGCGCGCGACATAACTTCGGCTGATGCAGTTGCCATAGTGCAGAGTACAAACACTGCTTTTTTTTTTCCGGGGGGGGCCCCGAAGCCCGCTCCCCCCCCCCCCCCCCGCGTGACCATCGACTCAATCTACATGGCCTCCGACATGCTATTATTTCTAAGAAGAAGAAAGAGATAGCAGGGAGGAGTGGGAGGTGATACAAGGAGTATCTGCCGGTTTCCGAGTCAGACTCGCTACCACGGCAAGAGTTTGTGTTTGGTATATGGTGTTGAAGTATGGTATTGAAGGGTCAGGGAAAAACCAGTTCAGTCTGGGTTTATAAGAGGGA
Organism: Anabrus simplex; assembly: GCF_040414725.1. Lineage (NCBI taxonomy): Eukaryota > Metazoa > Arthropoda > Insecta > Orthoptera > Tettigoniidae > Anabrus > Anabrus simplex. The sequence continues at coordinate 100,155,577 of NC_090277.1, read as the reverse complement.
CCCTGTATGGTTCCATTGTATGGGACTCTCTCCAAGATTACTTGATTCGAGAACTGGAAAAAACCCAAAGACAAAAGCAGCTCGACATGTTCTTGGTGATTTCCGACACAAGAGTAGCGTTAAAAGGTTGTAAAGTTTGGAGTGGAAAGACTTGGGAGAAGGGGATGAGCTGCTTGACTAAGTGTGGCGGAGAGATATCGTGGAATGACAGTAGCAGACGAATAAGTCGAGTGGTGTTTTTAAAAGTAGGAAAGATCACAATGTGAAGATTGACCCCCTAACAACTTTGGGTTACGCTCTTCTCTCAAGAAGACAGGAAGGAGTTAGTAGTTTAGTACCAGGGGAAAGGGAAGTGGGATCTCATCACCAAAGAAAACCCCAAAACACAAAGTCATCACCCCAAAATCATCACAGAATAAATTAAACACATTAAAACTTACCTTGAACCAGGAGCAAGAAAGAAAATCTGCAAACAAATGGAAGCTGAAAAAGAGACCCACCTTTCAACAGATTAAAAGAGGCCATGTCAAGCGAGGTATACCTTATTCACAGAAATAAAACGAGAACAACACATAAAGTTTAACAATTTTAATAAAAGACAGTCTGATAAAATCTATGACAATTATTAAAAAATCCAATGATATTAAAATTTAACTTAAATATAGAGATATCCCCGATTCAATATCCAATGACAGGTTTCCCAAACTCAACAACTTAGTCATAAGGAAAAGAGAAAGCGTAGGGGATAAATGAAGGATTTATTAGGGTACCCAGCAACCAAGATTAATTGATTAGATAGATAATAAAATGAATTCATTTAATGTCCATTCAAAGTCCAAGTGAACCTCGCTGAATGCACTGGTTTTAGTGAAAAACAAAATAAAATCACTCAAGATAAGCTCAATCAACGAAATCAAACCAGTAGTGCCTTGTAAACTACCAAATTATCCACAGAATAATAAGCCACCACCCTAAATCAGCCCATAACCAAAACAAAAATACAAGACAACAATAGACACGCCCCCAGTAAAGAATATACTCCCACGCAAGACACAAGGGGTGACCGTAATACAATAAGCACATCCCCCGCATAATAGAAAAAATAAGACAGGGGAGGAAAGAGAAATAACAAGAATTAATTATCGAATGCATGCATGAGCTTCACATGAACTGAGAATTTACAGAATTTTCCCTTCTTATCCTTCATCTTCTTCTTTTTCTACCGCTTATCCCACACCTGTGGGGTCGCGGGTGCGAACTGTGTCGCACATGTGGATTTGGCCCTGTTTTACGGCCGGATGCCCTTCCTGACGCCAACCCTATATGAAGGGATGTAATCACTATTGAGTGTTTCTGTGGTGGTTGGTAGTGTAGTGTGTTGTGGGAATATGAAGAGGAAAGTGTTGGGACAAACACAAACACCCAGTCCCCGGGCTAGAAGAATTAATCAGAGACGATTAAAATCCCCGACCCGGCCGGGAATCGAACCCGGGACCCTCTGAACCGAAGGCCAGTACGCTGACCGTTCAGCCAACGAGTCGGACCCTTCTTATCCTTCATACAAACATTTAAATAATATGTTGAAAAGGAAGTAACATATTTAGTATAAAGTATGAGTTGGTAAATTTCAAGATAAAATAATAATAATGATAATACCAATATATAGCCCGTAGTTCCAATTTAAAAGAAGTAAAATATCATAAAGATTAATGCGGTCCAGAATCGAATGCAAACTTAACAATAACAATGAGTAGAAATTTACAAGGTAATGTAAACCCTTAACGTTGTAACTCAATAGTATACTGACCAATATCTTAGGAAGGTGTGCCAAGCCATCTAATGTGTTAGGGTAAAACACAGAAAGTCTATATTGTTTTTACTGGAATTTATATTTTCTATCAATGGAAAAAAGGAAAAGATATGTTAGTATCCACATTGGGACTTGTAGTTTTAAAATAGTGGTTTTGTACAGTGAAACTTACATCATTTTCACTATTCTAAACCTGTTGTTGTTATTAATAACTGAGTGTTCAGTCTATTCAGCTGGAAATTATTAAAATGCATAGCATCTATAACAGCGGCTCTCAACCTAAGGGGTGCACCTCTCCCCCTGGGGTGGCGTTGAAGAATATCGCGGGAGGCGTGGTGAACAATGAAAAACACACACGAATTTGCTAAAGACTAAAAAGTTATGACAAAGAAAAGAATTTGCTACAAAAAGTTATCTTCGTCACCGCTAAATCGTACACGTAGAAAAAAGATTTTTCTAAAATTATTATACTTCATAGTAACGTTGGGACAAACAATTCCTGTTTATGATTTGTGCAATGAAATGTGTAAAAAGTTATAAAAAAATACGAGAACTTTTATCATGAAGTATAGTAAAAATTATTGCATGTTTATAATTTTTTACACAAACTTCTCGTACTTCTATAGGAAATGTAAAAAAGTGAAAATAAAGTAATAAATCAACTTATAAATAATAATGTATGACAAATTTACAGAAAATGAAATAATGTTAACGTTGTTATTTTATTTTCAACTTGTATTGTGCAGTTTCCAACGGCATATCTATGTGAATCTGAATTTTCTTCGTTGGCTTACATCAAATCAGAATATCGAGCATGGCTAGATATTGAAAGTGAGGTGTGCACTATCACAGTTAGAACCAAACGTTAGAAAGCATGTGAAAGAGAAACAGTGTCAGCACTCTCATAATTAATTCTGTTCTTACAAATTCAAATCAAACGATGAAATGCTAATTGCAGTGAGCGTAGAATCCTCCGTAATATATTTACTGTAATTTGTTTTATTCTCTTGCTGTATAATTATTTGTGTTGTTGATTACTTGCATAATAATTATTACTTTGAAACATACAATATTATGTATTAAGCGCTCGTAAGTAATAATAAAAATAATTATAAAATATTTTTGAGTTATTAACCCTAAACGCTAACAGAAATATAGAACTTTCGTAAATCAGTACTTCATTAGGGGGCGTGAAATAATTTAAGGATGAAATGGGGACGCAGGCCCACAAAAGTTGAGAACCAATGATCTATAAATTCCCAAAGAATGATCCACAAAATCTCCCTGAAGAGAACATTGTAGTGGATTCATTTTTCATAGGGACAAAGGTATCTCTGCTAACAGGCAGTTTCTTTCTTCTGAAGGGTGTGTAACATATTGTTAATTAATCTGTTCTGTGCGGAGATCGCCTTCTTCAGTTCAGACATAGCGCTAAGTAATATTTGCTGTTCCATCATCATCTTCTTCAGTTCAGTCACTTCTTTTGAAAGGCTTACTATCGCTTTAGCACCTCCTTGAACTCCAGAAGACAAGGTTTGAATGTTAGTGACCACGTCACCGCCGGAACTAATACCATCTCTGACCAGAGATCCTGCTGCGGTGGAAATAGTGCTCAAAGTACTATAAGATCCAGCAGTGTCTTTGGATTGTCTGAGTTGGTTTGCAAGTTTGTATGCAGACTTGAGGACGTCTTTCGGCAATCTTTTCTCCGTAGGATGGAACGGATTTACGGACAATGTATAGTTTATCGAATTGGGGAAAATGAAAAATTCTTTTTTTTAGGAAAATCAATAAATCCTTGGGGAGTTTAGCATTGATCAAAGCTGATTCTATACAAGAAATCAGTCTGGTTTGGCGTTCTAACTTCAAGAGACCTGCAGATTTTTTTAATCCCTGAATGTCGTTAACAGCAATACCAACCAGTAAATTCATGAGGATGATTGTGACAAAGAGTAGAAATATGACGAATATTACATGAGCACTAACCTCCAAGAGAAATGGAGGTTCTTTGCCTTCTTCGTAAGTAAGAAGCCCTTCGAAACTCACCTCTCCAGTCATTAGCACTAACACTGCAATAAATCCAACCAGAGGATTAGAAAACTGTGCTGTTGCTGGGAATATCACACAAAAACTTATAGTAAAACCGATTAGTAAACAGGAGTATGCCACAAAGAGTTTTGCAAATTCCTTCTGTACTCTGGTGTACATAGCGACGTAAGATCCGAACAGTGGGAGCTGTCCAATCATCAGCATCAAGTTGGTCCATCCAATGAGGACGGCAAATGCACCAACGTGACATTGCCAAACATCTGTCCGCCCCGTGTAGATGAACGATATCGCAAACACGCTTACGATCACAGCCCATTCTATAAGATTCTCAGCTTGTTCAATGTACTGCCTCACACTTGAATAGGCAGTAATGACGCATAATTTGCACAGAATTTCGCACACGGTGAAGAACACAAGAATGTACCACTCCATTTCTATAGCAATTGGGTGTCTCCTAAACCATCCCCACACCGCCGAATTGTTCGGACATGGGTCAGTTACACCTTTGGTATTATTAAACGCATCTGCAGCTTGGTCGTAGCACCTGTGCGCCAAGGCAGACATCACGTACATGGTTAAACTTACCACATTTAGGAAATAAAAAATTAACCTTGCAATGTAGAATTTGCTGATCTTCTTCCACTTTAGATGCAAAAATGCCTCACACAGTGGATGCTGGAGTATTTCTTTTTGTCCTTCATCGACGAATGTTTTGAGATAACTGATCTCCCCTTGTGAAGAATGTTGAAGTAGATGCCAGAAATCTAACTTGAGCTCCACGTTTTTGTGTGATTCTTCAGGATCATGCATCGAGATAGCAGAGTCTAGTTTCTCATTCACCATGCCAAGAACTGCTGGAGTCCTGCGGATGATACTGTTCAAAGCAGTGGTGCCTTCATTGTTCTTGGCACAAACATCGGCGCCATGGCTAAGCAACGTTTGCACGCACTGAGAATTTTCGTTGAGAGCTGCGAGGTGAAGAGGGGTGTATCCGTACTTGTCCTTCGCGTTGACGTCAGACTTCTTACTGATCAGAAGCTCTGCAACGTCATAAGCTCTTAGACGCTTTCCAATGGTTGAATGCAGAGGAGTGCGTTTGTCATTATCCACGTCATGGACACCACAACCACGAACTGATAATAGGGCTTCGACACACTCCAAAGACTGAGCTCGAGCTGCTAAGTGAAGTGCTGTCTGCCCACAAGAGTTCTTCTCTGCAGCATTGGCACCTTTCGACAGCAGCAAAGAGACACATTTAGAATAGCCATTCTTGGCAGCTAAGTGGAGTGCAGTTGCCTCTATGTCACGGATCTTTACATCGACGACATCTTTGCCTACGTAGGTCAGCAAGATCTTGAGACATTCAACGTGATTGAGATCTGCAGCTAAATGAAGGGGAGACCAACCTTGGAGATCGATCGATTTTACATCAGCGAGACTTTCTACCAACAGCTGAAGACATTTCGTTGAATTTGCCCGCACAGCAGAGTGCAAAGCCGTACCATCCCCGGTCGTGCCGTCATTATAGTAATTAATCATGGCGCCATTTTCGAGCAGCAACTTCACCGTGGACGGTGAATTACCGAAGGCTGCGCAATGGAGCGGAGTGGAGCGTTTCTTGATGAAGTTCACTTTGGCTCCACTGGTGATGAGGAACTTGCACATGCCTACGTTACCATTGAATGCGGCCAAGTGGAGGGCAGTGAGGCCTTCCGTATCACAGGAGTGCAGGTCGGCGCCGCACCTAAGCAGACCTGGCAGGAGTTCACTCTTGTTCAGGAAGGCTGCCCACAGCAAGAAAATGTTCTTCTCCAGCTGGGGTTTGCTGTTCAATACGTCCACATTATCAGCAGTGATCTTGCCTTGCTCGATTTCTTCGAGATCGCGGATGCTTCCATTATTAGACCTCAAGATTTCTATAAGATTCTTGCGAATCGATTCCTTGTATATGCAAACTGTCGGTTCCTCGGGCACCATTGGCTCGAAGTTGTTATTGGACGGAGGCAACTGTTCGTAATGGATGCTATTGATATCTCCTCTCTCTACAACTTCGTTCGTGATTTCGTTGTATCTCTTGTTAATGGTGCCGTCACGACTTCTGTTGCCCAATCTCCTCAACAAGGTCGAGATATATAATGAGTTAGAGGATGACGAGTGGCACACGGGGTTGCTTTCCGGCATGCTGAAGGAGTGGTACGGCATCGCCTGTATATTGTTGCACCTGCCGATGGTCTGGCTTCTCGGCCTTTCACTATTCGCTCGCAGCATGGCGATGTGGGGATCTGGATCCTGGAAACACAAGACTAGGTTAAGAACCTATACTAAGATGATGCAAAAGAACGTATGATAAATATGTTTATGCTCGACAATGCCGAAATATAAATATTATATGCCAGAAAACTAAATCCTAATGAGGCTCATTATCGTTCAAGTGTCATTATGATACAGGTTATCCACCAATCAGAGTTCAGATTTTCATTATGATACAGGTTATCCACCAATCAGAGTTCAGATTTTCATTATGATACAGGTTCTCCACCAATCAGAGTTCAGATTTTCATTATGATACAGGTTCTCCACCAATCAGAGTTCAGATTTTCATTATGATTCAGGTTCTCCACCAATCAGAGTTCAGATTTTCATTATGATACAGGTTCTCCACCAATCAGAGTTCAGATTTTCATTATGATTCAGGTTCTCCACCAATCAGAGTTCAGATTTTCATTATGATACAGGTTCTGCACCAATCAGAGTTCAGATTTTCATTATGATACATTGTTTGACCTTCGCCCTCTACTATGACTGCGCTAATACGCCTTCCCATTCGCCAGTCACACATGTAAACGACCGAACACGGCGTAGTTACCAGTTCAGCCGCTTGGAGCGCTGAGAAGCTGGCATTAGTCTGCTTGACGAGACACGCTCGGTGATCATTGCTAAGAGCGCTGGTGTAATTTGCGAAAGTAGAAATCGAATGACCCTAGTCAATAACCTTTTCTGTTTTATAATTTCTGCGGTGACTTCAAAATAAAGGTTACGGCAGCATTTTTCTTCTTTAAGAGGCTTTTACTACAGAGCTACATACTTTAACACTCAAAACAATAAAGGAAGTCGAAGCTTGCGGGTTTTTCATGTTGCGCATTGTGAGTGATAATCATAAGACTAATGTTAGCATGATAAGAAGAATGTCTTCTTCAAAACACATTAAACCGAAGATTTGTCATCCTGTTGATAGTGAAATGCCTCTTCTTGCTTTCGACAAAGAGCACGTTCTGGAAAGTAAGAAATTCTTTACTCAAAAAATCTATTTTTGATGGTTCCCAGGATATAAATGGTGATTTTATCAAAACGGTATCAGATGCAATCAAATGAAACTGTGAAACCGGCGCATTTTCCTTACGTGCGAAAACATCGAGCCGTTTAAGTTTAAGGAAATGAATGTGTGGCGCGAGAAAGATATTTTCGGCCGATGACCTCGATGTTAGGCCCCTTTAAACAACAAGCAAAGATATTTTCGCTACTGAAGTAATAACAGCCCTAGAATATCTAAAAGACCATTCGTATACAGATATGTACGATTTTTTAATGCAGGTACCACTGTCAAATGCATGTTATCGATAAAAAGTGTATTCATGACTTTGTATTGAAAGCACAACCATTTGTGCATAAAATGCTGTTGCGTTTATGAGTGACTATTTAGTGCCTGTGTTGCGTGATTTTCCTCACTTCAGTTTTCCTGAAATCGGACATTCATAGTTACTGAGTGAAGTTATTTGCGAGTGTGCTATTCCTGTATTCTTAAATAACATAGCCACATAAATAGATCTTTGAAAGATTTGAACGCGAGAACGCGAAACACTTAAACAGAAAAGTGCGTGAAAATATTTATTTTCTACAGTATTTACTACCTACGGTTAACATTACTTTGTACGATTTCTCCGCTGCTGAGAGATACGTTCTTCAATGAATTTCTTTATAAAGGTGTAAGGTGTGATTCAAATATGTTTACTGAGTGACTGGCTATATATTTGAACAGAAATATATTACAAAATACTTAACGTGTGCTGTAATGAACAATCGTATTTCAATGCCAGCGAAGCAGCACTCGGTGATAAAAATGGGAACTAGGCCCATATCGCCACAACCGACTGGATCCCTCGCTGCGCTTCAACTAGAGCGACGCATCTAGTCGGCCGTGATATCGCTCATATTGCTGTATTGGTAAGGCGTAAACGCAGTCATAGTAGAGGGCGATGGTTTGACCAACTAGGTAGGGATAGCATCGCACCTGCGCTCAACACACTAACTTCGCACTTGTTTCCAAAATCAAACATGTCGGACACATATATTAACATTAATGCATCTTCTACTTCCAATATTCCACAACCACACGGCACATTCCCGCAAATTCACTTCACCAACTGTACAATAAACAATTTGTGTTTGAAATAAAGCTAGGTTATGATAACCTTCTATCAAAGCTTTGAAAACATATGACATTGTCAAGGTCTCTGATCCACTCATGGAAAATCAATAACCCAGCGCATGCGCTCTGTTCAGTAACCTCAACTGTGAAGCGACATCTCGACAGAAGTTTATGAATATTTAAAAAAATAGAGTTATAATTATCGTCGAGCATAAACAGCTGTATGCAAAATGGCATTGTATGGAAATTATAAAACTCGCTTCGCGCGTTTCATAAACATACTCGTGTCTTAATTATTGCCATTAGAGGCTTTCCTCATAATGCACTATTTTAAAAATACAGTCCGTGGCAAAATTGTCTTCGTTGTGAACTCAGGTGGGCTAATTTGCCAACAACGAGGACGGAACAATAGCCTTGTACCTCGATCAGGTACTGTCCTTGAACTGAATATATTTCCAGCATAGTGTGAAAGTTGTTATTTGGAAGTCAGTATCTCAATGATTAAATTGTCAGTATCTTCTTAGTGGAGTTTGTCTTTTGTGGAGGTGTTACGCAGACCCAGAAATTTGATGACATGTCATATTCTAACGTTGCTTACTTATATATACATCCTGATAATGGCCTGCTTATTGCAGAAATGCATATTCATTACCTCATTTTTGCCATAAAATCATATTTTTTAGTTTTGAGTAGAGGAGCAGTAGTGATTCCAATCCATATCGTCAGCATTTTTTTTGGTGAGTCAGCAACCGAGTTCTAGTAGAGGGGCAATGCAGGTTCTAACCCAATGTCATTGACCACTAGTTGAGTAGTAGGGCAATGTACGTTCGCGGATTTTGCATAAGAGAGCAAGCCTAACCTTACAGTCACAATCTTGAGGGGCCTAACTATAGTTTAACGGCTAGTTGCCCTTAGTTTTACGCCTACATGCCCTTCCCGACGCTGACAGTCGTTATCTTGGAGGGGCTTAACCTTACAGGACGTAGTTTAACGGCTGGAGGCCCTTCCCGACGCCATCTTGAGTAGTAGGGCAATGATGAACCTCGCGACGCTATCTTAAGTAGTAGGGCAATGGAAATTCGCATAAGGGAGCACACGTAACCACATAGAGGAGTCTAACTAAACAGGGGCCCAGTTTTATGGCCAAATGCCCTTCCCGACGTGAATTGCACAAGATGGCGGCGATACATAGGCTCTTATGAGACGGCCATGGGCGATTGCACAAGACGGTGGCTATACACGGCTTCTTATGGAGAGAGATGCCGGCTGCGGGCGATTGTACAAGATGGTGGCTACACATAGAGTCTTATAGAGAAAGATGACGGCCATGGACGGTTGCGCAAGAGAGAGGCTATACATAGACTCTTATAGAGAAAGATGACGGCCATAGGCGATTGTACAAGATGACGGCTATACACGAGATCTTATGCTATTTGCTTTACGTCGCACCGACACAGATATGTCTTATGGCGACGATGGGAGAGGAAAGGCCTAGGAATTGGAAAGAAGCAGCCGTGGCCTTAATTAAGGTACAGCCCTGACATATGCCTGGTATGAAAATGGGAAACCACGGAAAACCATCTTCAGGGCTGCCGACAGTGGGGCTCGAACCCACTATCTCCCGATTACTGGATAATGGCCGCACTTAAGCGACTACAGCTATCGATCTCGGTCGAGATCTTATGGAGAAAGATGACGGCTATGGGCGATTACACAAGATGGCGGCTATACACATGCTCTTATGGAGAAAGATGCCTGCCATGGGCGACTGCACAAGACTGCGGCTATACACAGTCTCTTATAGAGAAAGATGACGCTATGGGCGGTTGCGCAGGATGGCGGCTATACATAGACTCTTATGGAGAAAGGTGACAGCTATGGGCGATTGCACAAGATGGCGGCTATACATAGACTCTTATGGAGAAAGGTGACAGCTATGGGCGATTGCACAAGATGGCGGATATACATAGAATCTTATAGAGAAAGATAACGGCCATGGGCGATTGCACAAGATGGCGGCTATACAAGGGCTCTTATGGTGGAAGATGACGACTATGTGCGATTGCACAAGATGGCGGCTATACACAAACTCTGATGAGACTGGGTCAGTGGTTTCTGTGCAAGATGGCGGGTATACATAAACTCTTGTGAGATGGCTTAGGGACCCTTGCGCAAGATGGCGTCTATACACAAGCTCTTAAAAACTGGTCTAGGGGCTACTGCGCAGGATGACAACTATACATAGGCTCTTATGGCCGCCTCCTCCTCCTCCACCTCCGACGGGGTGAGGGCAAGAGGGCAAGAGAAAACATGTTGATATTGAACAGAAAAAACTTATAACACAATAGTTACTGTGCTGTATGTCTCTATCCTGTTACAATTAGTATACTCTAGAATTGATTGTAGAACAAACTAATGCTGTATCTCTTCATCCAACAAAGGAAAACATGTTGACTTTTTTTTTGCTAGTGGCTTTACGTCGCACCGACACAGACAGGTCTTATGGCGACGTTGGGATAGGAAAAGCCTAGGAGTTGGAAGGAAGCGACCGTGGCCTTAATTAAGGTACAGTCCCAGCATTTGCCTGGTGTGAAAATGGGAAACCACGGAAAACCATATTCAGGGCTGTCGACAGTGGGTTTCGAACATACTATCTCCCGGATGCAAGCTCACAGCCGCGCGCCCCTGTCCGCAGGGACAACTCGCCCGGTGTTGACTATTGAACAGAAAAAACTTATAAAGCAAACACAACAGTTAGTATGTGTCTATTCGACAAGTTCAATCCTGTTACAATTAGCACACACTAGAATTGACTGTAGAACAAGCTAATGTTGTATGTCTTTATCCGACGTAACAAGACATATTGACGATTAGTGTTGAGAACAGAAAAAAATCGTTTAACACTACTGTGCTGTATGTTTCTATTCGACACGACAAGGTACAATTAGCACACACTAGAACTGATTGTAGAACTAAACGAAACATGTTTACAATTAGTGTTTAGAACAGGAAAACTTATAACGCAAAACATGATGAGATTTGAAATCTGCATTATAAGAGTAATCTCTCTGTTGATACAAACGCACTTCTATGCAATCAGCGCGCACACATGGAATTGCAAATGTTGTATATCTCCATCCGACGTACTTCTTCTTAATCACTGCAGATAAAATGATTTTACTACTTAGCGCAGGATACTATGAAAACTCTTTGGCGTGAGGAGATGGATTTTTGTGAGATTCGAACACATGCAACAAAAAATGTGTATAGATTTCGAACTCTGATTTAGTTAAAATAGAAAAAAACATGGATTCAAACCTTGTTCTGTTATCACAAACACCATAGAGAAAGAAAAAAATTATAGGATTCGAACATAGATCCCAGATAAAATAACGCAAGACAATACGATTTTCTGCAACTATATCTTCTATCGATATTCATGTTAGAATTTAAAAATATCCCAACTTCTTGTAATCCCGGGAATCAAACACGTGATTACTAAATTGTGCAACGATAACGCTGTAATCATTGACAGATGGGCAACTCCAAGCCAGCGGAACGATAGAAATAGAGGATAGATGTACTTCCTCATAAAACAATAATCATTACTACTACTATTGATGTGATTAGCGCGCACAAGCTATATGCTGCTAGGAATCAAAACCCCAGCCACATAGTAGGACGTTATCGACACTTACAACAGATGTTTAGAACACACAATGTTTAAAATATATCTACGAAATACAGAATTAAACGTTACATTTCTCTTAAAACAATAATCACCACTACCACGATTAACATTACTGTTCGAACTGACTATCTTACGATCCGGAGGCTAACACGTTGCCAACCCTACAGTCTGAAGCTGATTACAGATAAGATACAACTTCTGCTATTTGCCTGGTGCGAAAATGAGAAACTACGGAAACGCATCTTCAGAGTGCAGTTCGAACCTGCCCGCTCCAAGCCGATGCAGTAGCATGTGAATAAACCGTAAAACAATAATCAATGAATGCTATTACTCTGCATCGTAAAACTACACACTCAAACACAAGATGCATCCGGTTTTCGAGGGCGTTGACGTGTAAATTATTAGCAATGTACAGTAGAAACGCACACACTTTCCTGAGATTAACAATACTTACATATCGAAAGGGAAAATAACAGATCTGCATTTAACACACAGTACATTCAAAGTAAATATTTGCATGCAACGAGCTGGCTGGCTGGCGACCGGAAATAAGCGTTAAATTACTAACGACACAGTAGTGTGCGTCGACCGCATGTCGTAGCTCAAAGAGGAATATTGTACCGAGTTAAGATTACGTGGATGTTAAATTAGCCCCCACCACATGCATATGGTGGCAACAGTGAGATTTAGCCCCGTCAGGATAGCAGCAGTGAGGTTAGCGATGTTCTGTTGTTTAAAAGGTGTCAACAAAGCACGTGGATTTTAAATTCCACGCCACTACGTGTCTAAGGTGACAACAATGAGGTTTAGCGCCGTGAAGATGGCAGCAGTGAGGTTAGCGATGCTCTATTGCCCTTTAAAGTGAGGATAGTGTCAGTCAAGACGACAGCTGTCAAAACGCACGTGGCTTTGTTTACAAACAAGAGCAGGTTGTTGTGACGTCAAGGTCACGTGGTATGCTGCGTCAGCACGCGAAGTTGAAAATCCACACCCACGTGGTTAGAACTTGTCAAAAGCACGCGGATTTTAAATTCTGCGCTCTACGTAGTTAAGTTAGTGCAGATAGATAAGACATGCTAAGATAGCAGCTGTCAGCTTAACGAGGTAGGCTCTGTTTCAGAATTCCACCAGGACCTCAAAGATGCAGAACGGCGCTACCAGAGACGTTGGGATGTAAATATGGTAAGGAGCGTGATTGTAGCGGGTGATCTCAATTTGTTGTATGTTCAGTCTTCAGCCCTAAGGCTGGTTGGATCCTCAACAGCTCTGCCATCAGCTGTCATAGATGGCCTAGGCATCACTGAAGAGGGGTACTAGGGAAATGAGGAGTGAGGTACTTTCCCGTTGCTTTCGTCACCGAGCCAGAAGTTCCTATTACATATCAGTCTGCCAAGCCCACTGAAATTCATGCACCAACCGACCCTATGAGCAACATTTTCACACCATTCATAGCAGGGACTGGATGAAGAAGGAATGGCATTACTAGCATCGCTCATACCTCAGTCACTTTCATATTGTCAAAGCCAAGGATAAGACTGAGACAGATCAATGAAAGTAACAAAATTGCTCTAGCTCATATCAGAAGACATAGTGCACAGTAAACACTAGGTCCTGCCAGCAAAGGTATGATCTCAATTTACCAAATGTCGATTGGGAAGGTAATGCGAACGACAGGAAGCATGACCAACAAATGGCGAATAAGTTCATATGGGAAGGGCAACTCATTCAGAAAGTGATGGAACCAACTAGAGGGGAGAATATCCTGGTTGTGGTGCAGGTAAAACCAGATGATCACTACAGAGAAACCGAAGTAATAGGTGGTATTAGTGATCACAAAGCAGTTTTGTGGTAGTTAAAAATATATGTGAAAGAAATGAAGATATTAAAATTAGGACTATTAGGCAGTACCATATGGTTGATAAAACAGGCATGAGGGAGTTTTTAAAAAGTAACTATGATCGGTGGAAAACGGTAAATAAAAATGTAAACTGACTCTGGAATGGGTTTAAAGCAATTGTTGAGGAATGGGAAAATAGGTTTGTACCATTCAAGATGGGAAGAAATGGTAAAGATCCAATATATTATAACAGAGAAGTAAAGACACTAAGAAGGAGGTGCAGGTTGGAAGGAAGTAGAGTTAAAATGGCTGTGGAAGTAAGGAGAAATTGAAGGAACTCACTAGGAAATTGAATCTAGCAAGGAAGTCAGTTAAGGATAACATGATGCCAAGTACGCGGTCATACAAATGTTAGTGATAAATGGAAGGGTATGTTTCCAAGAAGGATATTCCAGGAATCATTAATGAACAAGGGAAGTGTGTATGCGAGGATCTTCAAAAGGCAGAAGTATTCAGTCAGCAGTATGTGAAGATTGTTGGTTACAAGGATAATGTCCAGATAAAGGAGGTGACTAATGCTAAAGAAGTATCAAAATTTATTGTACATATGAAAACAATGACATTTACAGTAAGCTACAAAAGTTGAAAACTAGAAAAGCAACTGGAATTGATAAGGTATCGGGGGATATACTAAAGGCAATTGGTTGGGGTGTAGTACCATATCTGAAGTACTTACTTCATTATTGTTTGCATGAAGGAGCTATGACAGATGAATGGAGAGTTGCTATAGTAGCCTCTGTGTATAAAGGAAAGGGTGATAGACATAAATCTGAAAATTACAGGCCAGTCAGTTTGATATGCATTGCATATAAGCTTTGGGAAAGCATTCTTTCTGATTATATTAGACATGTTCGCGAAATTAAAAACTGGTTTGATAGAAGGCAGTTCGGGTTTAGGAAAGGTTATTCCACTGAAGCCCAACTTGTAGGATTCCAGCAAGACATAGCAGATATCTTGGATTCAGGAGGTCAAATGGAACTGTATCGCAATTGACCTATCTAAGGCATTTGATAGGGACATCATGGGAGACTACTGGCAAAAATGAATGCAACTGGACTTCACAAAAGAGTGACTGAATGGGTGGCTATGTTTCTAGAAAACAGAACTCAAAGAATTAGAGTAGGAGAAGCTTTATCTGTCCCTGTAATAATTACGATAGGAATTTCTCAAGGCAGTATTATTGGACCTTTATGTTTTCTTATATACCAATGATGTGTGTAAAGATTGCCTGCTGTCATTTCTTGACGGATGCAGTACTTTTGCATCCATCACTTGGCACAGGCCAGAGTAAAATGTAGCTTCCACCGAAGTCCCAGTTTCATCCATGGCTGTGACTATGAAAGCTGCTGGGGTTTGGGTGGTGCTTAGTAATGACATTCAGGGCATGACTAGTGCGTTTGAGTGTGATGAAATGTATTGCTCATAGGGTTAGTCGTGCTGCGCTAGCACTTTCTGGCCCAGTGGGGAAAGCAATGGCAAACTAATCCACTCCTCATCTTTCCTAGTACGCCTCATTTTGGTGCTCCCATTGTTTTTTGCGGTTTCCTTATAACCGCATAACTATTGGTGGTGCTATTTGAGGATCCAACCAGCCTCTGGGCTGATGACCTAACAGACCCAAAACCAAACCAAACCCCATGGCACTACAGCCCTTGAAGGGCCTTGGCCTACCAAGCGACTGCTGCTCAGCCCGAAGGCCTGCAGATTACGAGGTGTCGTGTGGTCAGCACGACGAATGCTCTCGGCCGTTATTCTTGGCTTTCTAGACCGGGGCCACTATCTCGCCGTCAGATAGCTCCTAAATTCTAATCACGTAGGCTGAGTGGACCTCGAACCAGCCCTCAGGTCCAGGTAAAAATCCCTGACCAGGCCGGGAATCGAACCCGGGGCCTCCGGGTAAGAGGCAGGCACGCTACCCCTACACTACGGTGACCTAACAGACAGACATGTGTAAAGAAGTGGAATCAGAGCTAAGGCTTTTGCAGATGATCTTATTCCGTACAGAGTAATAAATAAGTTACAAGAATGTGACCAACTGCACAATGACTTCGATAATGTTGTGAGATAGACAATAGGCAATGGTATGATGATAAACGGGGTTAAAAGGCAGGTTGTGAGTTTCATAAATAGGAGAAGTCCTCTCAGTTTTAATTACTGCGTTGACGGGGTGAAAGTTCCCTTTAGGGATCATTGTAAGTATCTAGGTCTTAATATAAGGAGAGATCTTCATTGGAGTAATCACATAAATATGATTGCAAATAAAGGGTACAGATCTCTGCACAGGGTTATGAGGGTATTTAGGGGTGGTAGTAAGGATGTTTAAAGGAGAGGGCATATAAGTCTCTGGTAAGACCCCAACTAGAATATGATTCCAGTGTATGGGACCCTCACCCGGGTTACTTGATTCAAGAACTGGAAAAAATCCAAAGAAAAGCAGCTCGATTTGTTCTGGGTGATTTCCGACAAAAGAGTAGTGTTTAAAAAATGTTGCAAAGTTTGGGCTGGAAAGATTTGGGAGAAAGGAGACGAGCTGCTCGACTAAGTGGTATGTTCCGAGCTGTCATTGGAGAGATGGCGCGGAATGACATCAGTAGACGAATAAGTTTGAGTGGTGTCTTTAGAAGTAGGAAAGATCACAATATGACGATAAAGTTGGAATTTAACAGGACAAATTGGGGTAAATATTAATTTATCAGAAGGGGAGTTAGAGATTGAAATAACTTACGAAGGGAGATGTTCAATAAATTTCCAATTTCCTTGCAATCATTGAAGAAAGGGCTAGGAAAACAACAGATAGGGATTCTGCCACCTGGGCGACTGCCCTAAATGCAGATCAGTAGTGACTGATTGACTGATAAGGATCTGTTTGAGACTGGAACCTATTTCACTTCATTCCAACAGCAGTGTCTTCAATGACTCAGGTAGGGGGAGTGACCTTTCAATTTTATGAGTAAGCTGGTTCTTACAAGTTCTGTTTTTCTTATAAAGTTTTATTCCAGATAGAGTCCTTTTCTGAAGTGGTAGTTGATCCTGGGGACCTAATCCATGATGGACTACTAAATCTCTCTGCTCTCTTTTCGTGTCATTATCCTCCCACCTTCCTTTTTTCTCTTAAATCTTGAATACATGCCTTGGACCAAAAAAGGATAGAATAGAACTTTGGACTTTGCCTGTCGCTCCCATGCGCTGAACGTAGTGAGCTCCCTTCTTTTTTGGAACACTTGGAACGGTTAAATGGTTAATTCCCCAGGCACGGCAACTGGGTGTATGTGCCGTCTTCATCATCATTTCATCCTCATCACGATGGGCAGGTCGCCTATGGGCGTCAAATCAAAAGACCTGCACCAGACCTCTCCGGATGCCAAACGCCATTATAATAATGGTCGTGTGATAAGCTATAAAGAAGTGACATTTTATACAAATAATGCGCCAAAAAATACACACACGTCGTCTTGTCCATGGCTAGATGTTGAAACCAAGAGAATGATGGCCCACCATGACTCGTTATTTCGACATTATAAACAAACACAGGCTTCGAATCTTACCGCATCTTAAAAATCGCTCAAAGCAGTTAATTAGAAATAAAAAATGTACATATTTCGGGAATTTAGCTAACAGCTTAAATTCTAATCGCGCATGGGACCAACTTAGAGCTCTGGGAATTGGAAAACATCAACAGACACAGACAACTCCTGACAATCCACTTGACGAACTGAACGATTATTTCAGTAGAATAAATATTCAACCTACCCCAATTAACTGCACCGACTCACCGCCCTCCCCTCCAACCAATCCACCATTCACATTTCGCAGTGTCACAGAAAATCAGGTTTAAAAGGCTTTGTACTCGATTAAATTAAAGGCTACAGGTGTAGATGATATTCCTATTACTTTTCTACATAACATAATGGGCGCTGTCCTGCCTACACTGACGTACATACTGAACTACTGTTTACTAAAGGGAACTTTCCCTACTACCTAGAAAACAGCCAATATTACACCGGTACCTAAGACTTTAGACCCACAATCGCCCTCTGACTATCGTCCAGTGTCCATACTCCCTGCGCTTTCTAAAGCCTTTGAACGTTTATTATACGAGCAAGTTCTCGAATACCTAAATAAATATGCTCTTTTGGACCCTTTGCAATCTGGATTTAAGAAGGGTCACAGCACCGCGACAGAACTTTTGAAGGTGAATGAAGGCATTAGAAACGCTATGGGCAAACGACTGCTCACTATACTTATCCTTCTTGACTTCTGTAGCGCCTTTTACACTATAGAAATTCCGACTATGATAAAGAAAGTGGGATTGCTAAATTTCGACCTGGCTGCGCTAAATTTTTTTAGTTCTTATTTGAGTAACCGTCAACAGCGTGTAACAGTAAACGACAAGGCCTCTAAATGGAAAATGAAAGTGGTGCCCCACAGGGTAGTATTCTAGGGCCCTTACTTTTCTGTATTTATATCAGTGACATACCATCTGTGACAGAAAATAACACACATCACTTCTATGCTGACGATCTTCAAATATATCGACACTGCAAGACAAGAGATATTAACAATGACCTCCGACGACTCAGTATATATGCACAACGCAATTCTCTTACGATCCTGTTTTTACTTTAAACTCCACAAAATCTCAGGCAATCATAATTCGATCACGAAAATTACTGAGCTGCTCAAACAATGTCGCAATCCCGCGTATTCTACTGAATGGTAACTGCTGCCATTTCTTGATGGATACAGTACTTTTGTATCCATCTCTTGGCACAGGCCAGAGTAAAGTGTAGCTTCCACCGAAGTTCCAGTCTCATCCATGGCTGTGACAATATGGAAGCTACTGGGGTATGGGTGGTGCTGAGTAATGACATTCAGAGCACAACCAGTGTGTCTGAGTGTTATGAAAGTTGTTGCTCATAGGGTCAGTCGTGCTGCAATAGCACTTACTGACCCAGTGAGGAAAGCAATGGCAAACTACCTCACTCCTCGTCTTGCCTAGTACGCCTCATTTTGGTGCTGCCATTGGTTTTTGCGGTTTCCTTATAACCGCAAAATCTTTGGTGGTACTATTTGAGGATCCAATCAGCCTCTGGGCTGATGACCTAACAGACAAACGGTAACATTATTCCCTACAGTAAAACGGTTATAAATTGCGACGTAATTATGAATTAAACACTTGATTGGTCTGATCACACGAAAGAAATACGTAAAAAGATGTTTAGAGTGCTTCACCCTCTTAAAGGGCAGAGGGATGTATTTCCAATTGAGCTAAGGGCCAGACTAATACAAACACTCATTCTCTCTATTCTTGATTATTGTTACGTTGTTTTAGTTTACATGACAACAGAAGAAACACTTAAACTTCAACGAGCACTGAATTCCTACCTGCGATTTATTTACAACATCGGGTACGATGTTCATACCACCCCATACTATCAGGCTGTCTCATGGCTGAAGCCTGATAAACGTCGGCAGCTACACATTTTAACGATGGTGTTTAGAGTGTTAGCTGAAATTCAGCCACTGTATATTTCTTTTAAATTCACCTTTTTATCATTTCAAACTTAAATACACATTCTAGATCCTTTCTTTCTATTCCACTGCACCGCACAAGTAAAATTAATAGATCATTTGTGGTGACCGGTGTCAGATTATGGAATTCCCTGCCAGCTCAGCTCGGAGAAACTAGCTCTTTATGAAGATTTTAGGTCACCTGCCGAGACTACCTGCAGGGTAGTATTCTAGGGCCCTTACTTTTCTGTATTTATATCAGTGACATACCATCTGTGGCAGAAAATAACACACAACAGAATGGTTGAAATATGAATGTGTTCGTGCCTAAGGATTAGTCATTTTTAAGAGTTGTTAATATTAATTAGTTTTAATATTAATTTATTTAGTAATTTATTTAAATATGTTTTCAGTTCTATTAATTTATGTAGTTTTAACTAGTTTAAGTATATCAGTATTTTATTTAAGATTTTGATTAGTATGTGGTTAACTGTAGGAGAGGGTAAATAAATAAATAAATAAATAAATAAATAAATAAATAAATAAATAAATAAATAAATAAATAAAATTAAATATAGAATCTAAGAGGTATGGGTATAGATATTTTGTTAGTTGATAAAGAAAAATACACGTCACAACATATAATAGGTAGGGTTTACCTTGTCCTATTAGTTTCTCTCGCGGTTAGGGCCGCGCGGCGGTTAGCTTGCATCCGGAAGATAGTGGATTCGAACTTCACTGTCGGCAGCCCTGTAAATGGTTTCCCGTGGTTTCCCATTTCCACACCAAGCAAATGCTGGGGCTGTACACTAATTAAGGACACGGTCGGTTCCTTCCCACTCCTAGGCCTTTCCTATCCCACCGTCATCATAAAACATATCTGTGTCTGTGCGACGTAAAGCAAATTGTTAATTAGTTCCCCTCGCAAGCCTGGGATACAGAATAGAGTAGTATAAAGTTACAGTTTTTTGACGCTAATATTTGTATGCATAATTTTTATTAACGTGCCAGAAACCAACGACATGGAGCTGTTGGCATTTCAACATCGTTTTAAAGGCCATCGACTCAAGCCGGGATTTGAACCTGCGAACTCGCACTCAAGAGGACAGCGACTCAACCAACTGAGCCACATGAAAAGGAGGCATTTGTGATTATTGTTATAAATAGATGCAGTTAGTATTTTACAAAGTTTGATAAGGAGCATTTATTAAGGCGTGAGGTGCAAGGCGGTTGGATGCGCAACAGATAGCCTCTCCAATTGCAAAAGTCACCCTCACCTTCCCGTGGTGCTTCCTGTTATCACAGACGAGGCTCTGCCGACCGACTATATGGCGGAATAACCATATCACAATTAAGGATGCAGTAAATGGCATCCTTTCCACCCTTAACATCTGAGGTGGGAGCAAGTGTCAAGGCTTAAAGGTGGCAGCCCCACCATGACACTCGATGAATGTGGGCTAATAACTCGCAGTCGCTTAAAACTAACTTTTTAAAGAAACTAAGAAAAGCAGCCGGACGGGTCCTAAGACGATGACCTTTGGCTTGAAACAGGACATGAAAATTGGATTTTGGAATGTCAGAGCACTGTATCAGACTGGGAAACTAACACAACTTGCTACCGAGGCAGAGAGGTACAGACTGGATATCTTAGGAGTTAATGAAGTAAGGGGGAATACATTTGGAGAGTTAAGAACTTTGAGGGTACAAACATTCCTCTACTCTGGTAAGCCAAATGAAGACGACCCACATCAGGAAGGAGTTGGATTTCTTATAAACAAGAGATCAAAGAACAGTCTAATAGATTAGAAGCCCATCTCATCAAGGATTATCACTGCAAGATTCAAGGGGAAGATCAGGAATGTTTCGATTGTCCAATGCTACGCACCTGCAGAAGAAGCAGAAGCAGATGATAAGGCTAAGTTTTATTCAGAACTACAGAGTACCATTCAGGCAATAAACAAAAGGGGCATTGTGATTGTTATGGGAGACTTCAATGTCAAAGTGGGTTCTGAAAATCTGGGTCTTGAACAAGTAATGGGGCGACATGGACTTGGTATTAGGAATGAGAATGGAGAACTTTTGGTAGACTTCTGCGCGAGCAGTAAACTTGTTATCGGTGGAACCCTATTCTTTCATAAAGAATGCCATAAAGTAACGTGGATCTCACCAGACCAGCGAACTCAAAACCAGATTGGTCACCTGGCAATTAGCAGAAGCTGGTGAAGGTCTCTTTTGGATGTCAGAAATCGAAGAGGTGCAGATATAGGCAGCGACCACCATCTAGTGACTGTCAACATCCGGATTAAGACTGCAACTGCAAAGAGGCGATTTGATCAACAAACGAAAAGGTTTGATGTTGGAAAGCTAGAGGATGATAGAAGTAAGGAACAGTTCAAGCTTGTCCTCAGTAACAGATTTACAGCACTACAGTTAGATGAAGATGATGTTGAAGAACACTGGAAGAAAGTTAAAACCACTTTGACAAACACAGCAGAGGAGGTACTAGGCTTCAAGAACATCAGGAAGAAAGATTGGATGACATTGAACACTTGGGAATGTATTGAACAACGTAGGGAGCTGAAACTAAAGTTGAATAATTGCAGGACACGAACCCAGAAGGTTGAACTCCAAGCGGCATACCATGCTAAAGATCGGAAAGTTAAGAAGAGTGCGAAAGCAGACCAGAAAAAAATGGGTATCAGACCTTGCTGAATTAGCGGAACCTGCAGCAAGAGGTAGAAATATGAAAGGCTTGTATGACATCACAAGGAAACTTGCCAAGAAGAAATTTAAAGAAAGCAGACCCATCAAGAACAAACAAGGAGATATGCTCACTAGTGATGAAGCTAAGTTGAATAGATGGCGAGAACACTTCATGGAGGCGTTGAACAGAGAAAATATAGAGGAAGATAGACAAGCGGTAGAGGTGAACGAAGATTGTGAAACTGATGGTATCAACACTGAACCACCCTCAAGAAATGAGATAAAAGAAGCGATCAGCCAAATAAAGAATGGGAAGGCCCCAAGAGTGGATAATGTAGCACCTGAGCTTCTAACTGTGTACCCCGATATGACAGCCGATTTTTTGCATCCGCTGTTCACAAAAATTTGGAATAAGGAAACAATGCCAAAGGAATGGAGAGAAGGACTCCTTGTGATATTACCAAAGGAAGGTGACATGACCAACTGTCACAACTGGAGAGGTATCACCTTGCTCTCGATTCCCAGTAAAGTGATGACACGGGTGATCCTGAACAGGATAAAAGCAAGGATAGAAAATCAACTGCGCAATGAACAAGCAGGTTTCAGGAATAACCGCTCATGCATAGACCAATTAAACACACTACGAATTATTATTGAACAGTTCCATGAATACAATTCTGGCCTATATCTTCTGTTTGTGGACTTTGAGAAGGCTTTCGATTCATTGAAAAGGAACACCATGTGGAGAGCGCTACAGAAGTACGGCGTACCAACTAAAATCATCAAAGAGACTTACAACGACTTCACGTGTAAAGTAATCCATGAAGGGAAGCTTTCGGAGCCTTTCTCCATAAATTCTGGTGTGCGGCAGGGGTGTGTCCTATCTGCAACTGTCTTTCTCCTTGTTCTGGATGACGTCATGAGGAAAGTTACGGAGGGAAGGCAAAGAGGCATCCAGTGGGGATTGGGTGACAGATTGGAGGTTTGGAGTCTTCTGATGACTTATGCCTATTGACTCAAAAACATACTGATATGGTGGGAAATATACAGGATCTGGAGAGAAAGGCGGGAGCAGTGGGCCTCAGGATAAATGCCCAGAAAACAAAAGCAATGAATATCGACGTGAAGAGCAAGCAGATATTTAGAGTCGGTGATGAAGAAATTAAAGAAGTCGAAGAGTTTACGTATCTTGTCAGTGTGGTTACGCAGGATGGAGGAGCAGCTGCTGATGTCAAAATGAAAATCCACAAAGCAAATGCGGCATTCATACAACTCTATCCGATATGGAAGGCCAGAGAAATATCAATGAAAACCAAACTTCGCATTTTCCGAACAAATGTAAAAACAGGACTGTTATATGTTTGTGAAACCTGGAAAGTTACCTCAGAGATTACCCACAAACTACAGGTATTCATAAACAGATGCTTAAGGAGAATTAAACGTATTTTCTGGCCAAAAGTAATTTCAAACGAAGATCTTTGGAAACAAACAGAAGAATAGCCCATTGGCATGCAAATAAAGCGGAGGAAGTGGAATTGGATCGGCCACACACTGCGGAAGCAGCAGGATGCAGTGGAGAGAAAGGCTCTGTTTTGTAACCCCCAAGGACAACGGAAGAGAGGTAGACCCACGAAGTCATGGAGACGCAGTGTGATGGAGGAGGCAAAACAAGAAAGGAAGACCTTTGGAGAACTCAAGACCCTGGCTCAAAATAGGATACGCTGACACTGCTTTGTCGAAGACCTAGGCTCTGCAAAAGAGTAAAAGGAAATAAGTCAAGTAAGTCAAGTAAGTCATTTATTAAGGCGTACGTTTTCCAATTGTCCTAAATGCACGAGATCGGACGGAAGAACTAGCTGGAAACTAAAGAGCCTTGCAGGGGTGTCGCTTCCTAGACTGTTCACTTTTCCAAACCAAACTCCATGGCGTAACAGCCCCGAAGGGCCATCGCCTACCAAGCGACCGCTGTACATCCCGAAGGCCTGCAGATCACGAGGTGTCGCTTGGTCAGCACGAGGAATCCTTTCCGCCGTTATTCTTGGCTTTCTAGACCGGGGCCGCCATCTTACCGTCAGACAGCTCCTCAATTACTTAGAATTTGCTTTACGTCGCACCGTAGGTCTTATGGCGACGATGAGAAAGGGAAGAGCTACGAGTGGGAATGAAGCGGCCGTGGCCGTAAGGTACAGTCCCAGCATTTGCTTGGTGTGGAAATGGGAAACCACGGAAAACCATACTTAGGGCTGCCGATAGTGGGGTTCGAACCCACTATATCCCGGATACAACCACGCAGCTGTGCTCCCCTAACCGCACGGCCAACTTGCCCGGTGGATACGAAAAGAAAGCCG
The DNA here is from genome assembly GCF_040414725.1 of Anabrus simplex. Classification (NCBI taxonomy): domain Eukaryota; kingdom Metazoa; phylum Arthropoda; class Insecta; order Orthoptera; family Tettigoniidae; genus Anabrus; species Anabrus simplex. Next base: position 100,131,142 of record NC_090277.1, on the reverse strand, counting down.
GTCCTACCGAGTGCGGTGACGGATCTTCAGCAGATATTGATGGTTTTGATTGTTACCATGTCCAATCATAGCTTCTGTACTCTTAACATAAGCCGGCTGCATTACTGAAACTGTTCGTAAAATTGATATCGTTTTTTTGTTTGTGAGGAAGTAGAATCTTCATTTAATTTGTCTTCTTGAAAAAAAAAAATCACTTTGGTACTACACCCCATGAAGGAGGTAGATATTTCAGTTACGGGAGACTCAAGGCCAACTCAACTGCACCCACAAATATGGCTGTATCTTCCCCATCCTATACCTTTCTTAACTCTGTCAGTGCCGGAAATCGAATGCAGGATGCCTTGAGTCAAACTCTAAAATAAGGAGACCCAAAAGTAACCAGGTGACCCCGCGTTGTAGGAGTAGCGTGCCTGTCTCCTACCGGAGGCCCCGGCTCGATTTCCGGCCAGGTCAGGGATTTTTACCTCGATCTGAGGGGTGGTTCGAGGTACACTCAGCCTACGTGATTAGAATTGATGAGCTATCTGACGGTGAGATAGCGGCCCCGGTCTAGAAAGCCAAGAATAACGGCCTAGAGGATTCGTCCAGCTTACCACACAGCACCACGTAATCTGCAGACCTTCGGGGTGAGCAGCGGTCGCTTGGTAGGCCAAGGCCCTTCAAGGGCTGTAGTGCCATGGGGTTTGGTTTGGTTTGGTTTGATTTGAAAGCTTTATCTGATCCTGTAATAATTAAGAGGGAAGGCAGTATTATTGGACCTTTATGCTTTCTTACATATGTAAATGATGTGAGTAAAGTAGTGGAATCATAGAAAGGCTTTTGCAGACGATGTTATTCTGTATAGAATAATAAATAAGTTACAAGATTGTAAGCAACTTCAACGTGACCTCGATAATGTTGTGAAATGGACAGCAGGCAATGGTATGATGATAAACGGGGATAAAAGGCAGGTTGTGAGTTTTACAAAGAGGAAAAGTGCTCTCGGTTTTAATTAGTGTGTTGTTGGGATGAAAGTTCCTTTTGGGGATCATTGTAAGTACCTAGGTGTTAGTATAAGGAAATATCTTCATTGGGGTAATCGCATAAATGGGATTGTAAATAAAGGGTACAGATCTCTACACATGGTTGTGAGGGTGTTTAGGGGTTGTAGTAAGGATGTAAAGGATTACTTGATTCAAGACTGAAAAAATAAATCCAAAGTAAAGCAGCCCGATTTGTTCTGGTTGATTTCCGACAAAAGAGTAGCGTTACAAAAATGTTGCGAAGTTTGGGCTGGGAAGACTTGGGAGAAAGATGACGAGCTGTTTGACTAAGTGGTATGCTCCAAGCTGACAGTGGAGAGAGGCGTGGGAGGACATCAGTAGACGAATAATTTTGAGTGGTTTCTTTAAAAGTAGGGAAGATCACAATATGAAGATAAATTTCGAATTCAAGAGGACAAACTCGGTAAAATATTCGTTTATAGCAAGGGGAGTTAGGAATTGGAATAACTTACCAAAGGAGATGTTCAATAAATTTCAAATTTCTTTGAAATAATTTAAGAAAAGGCTGGGAAAACAACAAATAGGAAATCTGCCATCGTGATTGATTTTGACCGATTGGCAAACACAATGCGCATACCTGAAACACCACCATAATGGATATACGTTTCAAATCAATTATTTAAACAAAAATTCTGAATTAAATCATATCAAATCCCATTATGTCCATTGTCCTCAGTAAGCTGATGCCTATAAAGGAACATATCAACCAGCACAAGTTATCACACTATTATATTTCTATTCGCCCTGCTACGAGCACATGAAGCGAAGGCCTCAAATTCTGACCATTCAATCAATGCAGTCTCTGATTAGAAAATGTTAAGAAAAAGCACTCAAGGCCTCAAACAGTTCGACCACCGGGACTTCCCGACACCTATGCGGATGGTGGCTTTGCACGTGAATAATTGTGGAACGGAGGCATAACGAAATAAAGTGTCTAATACCTACACAGTAAATATAACTACAGCATATACTTTTATGCACTATATACAATATATATATACACAGAACTTACTACAAGGCAAGCACAAGCACTCCACCTGTTGCACTGTTGCACGCGGACGGAGACTGGACGGTATCCGGAAAATGAGCGTCTAATAATACTGCAGTCCAGTCCTTGCACCAAACAGCCTCTACTTCCTGCGTGAAATTATCTTATCTTGCCACAAGCGGCTGACAAGCATTCAAATGTAAATACACAAGGAAAAGAATAATGGAACCTAAATTAGGTTATAATTAATTAATGGTGCGCCTCTATGGTGTAGTGGTTAGCGTGATTAGCTGCCACCCCCGGAGGTCCGGGTTCGATTCCCGGCTCTGCCACGAAATTTGAAAAGTGGTACGAGGGCTGTAACGGGGTCCACTCAGCCTCGGGAGGTCAACTGAGTAGAGGTGCGTTCGATTCCCACCTCAGCCATCCTGGAAGTGGTTTTCCGTGGTTTCCCACTTCTCCTCCAGGCAAATGTCGGGATGGTACCTAACTTAAGGCCACGGCCACTTCCTTCCCTCTTCCTTGTCTATCCCTTCCAATCTTCCCATTCCTCCACAAGGCCCCTGTTCTGCATAGCAGATGAGGCCGCCTGGGCGAGGTACTGGTCATCCTCCCCAGTTGTATCCCCCGACCCAAAGTCTGAAGTTCCAGGACACTGCCCTTGAGGCGGTAGAGGTGGGATCCATCGCTGAGTCCGAGGGAAAAACCGAACCTGGAGGGTAAACAGATTAAGAGAAGGAGATTAATTAATGACGATCATCATCATTATCATCATCATTATCATCATTATCTAAAGGCTTCGCTTTGTCGCTGCAACCATTGATCTCTTCTCTCTGCGATCCTTTTCATCTCTCCATAACATTGGCATCCCATCATCTCAACTACCTCTTCAATGATCTTCTTCCGTGGTTTCCCTCTGCCTTTCTTTCCCATCACCTTGCCTTCGAACAAGTTCTTTATAAAGTTATTATGCCGGAGAATGTGACCGAAAACTGACGCTTTTCTCCTTTTTATCGTTGTTTATTGTTTCCTTCTCTAAGCACTGCTTCATTAGTTTTCTTCTCAATCCAGCTAGTTCTTGTCATCTTCCTCCATAGCCACATTTCCACTGCCTCTAGTCGTTTCACGTCCTCCTTCAAGAGAGTCCATCCTTCACAGCCGTATAGCAGCACACTCCAAATGAACGTTTTGATAAATAATTTCTTTTGATTTAAAGTTAAAAACTTCATGATTGTTCCGTATTGAATAGAGAAATAAGAAGATGTACAATATTATAGGGAAGGATCCATCTTTCAATACTCCGTAGTAAAAAGTAGTTACAACCTGTTTATTGGGACCGGTTTCAACACATTTCAAGTGTCATCATCAGCCAATTAGCGAAGATCTTAAAACAACTAATATATTGAACACAGGCAAAATATTAACATTGTATCATAATCAAAGTGGATATATAGGTTTTAAAATAATTTAAAACGTTAAAAAAGAATAAAGCCAAATAAAAATATATTAAAAATGGGAAGAAATAATGAAAGAAATACGAGGTTCAACTCGAAACAACTTGCCGTAGTAATTGATAAAGAAATGATAAATAGAGAAAGGGGGTGGGGAACGTTTATTAGAGGGTGGTGATGGTGGTTATTGTTATTAGGCTTGCGAGGGCTAGGGAGTCTTTCATTTTCACGCCCTTCGTGACCCTTGTCTTCCTTTAACCGATATCTTCATTTTTCGAAGTGTCGGTTCTGTTCCTCTTTTTTCCTCGAATTAGTGTTATATAAAGGATTGTTGCCCAATTTTATTTCCTCTAATAACAATAACCACCATCACCACCCTCTAATAAACGTTCCCCACCCCCTTTCTCTATTTATCATTTCTTTATCAATTACTACGGCAAGTTGTTTCGAGTTGAACCTCGTATTTCTTTCATTATTTCTTCCCATTTTTTAATATATTTTTATTTGGCTTTATTCTTTTTTAACGTTTTAAATTATTTTAAAACCTATATATCCACTTTGATTATGATACAATGTTAATATTTTGCCTGTGTTCAATATATTAGTTGTTTTAAGATCTTCGCTAATTGGCTGATGATGACACTTGAAATGTGTTGAAACCGGTCCCAATAAACAGGTTGTAACTACTGTTTACTACGGAGTATTGAAAGGTGGATCCTTCCCTATAATATTGTACATCTTCTTAATTTCTTTTGTTCAGTATTTAAGGATTTATTAGTTAAGAGCTGCTTCTTCTCCTCAAAGGCTTTCTTACACAGATATGTACGGTAATTAATTTTAGCCAAAGGAAATTATCTTCCATATTACACATTTTTGCCACTATTTTGTTTGCGGATTAATTCTGTTTTAATACATTGTCGAGCGGAGTGTTAACGCGCTATGCCTATGAAGCTAAGTTCTGAATTCGGGAGATGCGCGGGTTCGAACCCCATCGTTGGCTGTCCTCAGTATAGTTTGCCTACCACCCAAGAAGCACAAAACACAGTGACAAATTTGGTTCTCCAAGCTGGGTTTTAACATGTCTTTTGCCCGTAGATTTTGGAACGTTTGTACCGGAACCATGGCAGTGGTGGCTGAGTAATTTTTTTCCATCTACACGCGTTTCCACAGCTGTGTCCGGCTCCATGGCTAAATGGTTAGCGTGCTGGTCTTTGGTCACAGGGATTCCGGGTTCGATTCCGCTGGTATGGGGGCTGGGTGTACAGTATGTGTCGTCTTCATCATCATCATCATTTCATCCTCATCACGGCGCGCAGGTCGCCTACGGGAGTCAAATCAAAAGACCTGCGCCTGGCGAGCCGAACATGTCTCGGACACTCCCGGCACAAAAAGCCATACGCCATTTAATTTTTTCCACACCTGTGCGCCTAATGATTTTCCACCGACTTTTTCCAGGACCTGAAATTTGTGAAAGAAGTGAACTGTCGCTCTTTGGAGGCTACGTGAATATCATGGACCTCCTTGAGATGTTGAACAGTGCCTTTATCCGTAGGTGATGTAACATCGCGAATACAATAATTCAAATTCTTAACCACCAGCGAGGGAAGTAGTAACTGATGGATCCTTCGTTGATGTTTTCGAAGACCTGAAAAGTTAGCAAACCGTTTGTCACACAAATTGCATAGATGTTGTCCGAACATTCCTCATACCTATAAAGGCCGCAAGCGGTCATTTTGACCGCTGCCGCTTACTGACATACAGTCATGGGAAAAAGTATACGTACACCTTAAACGTTAAGCAATATTGTCGTTTGTAATTGACGCATTGTCCATAGGCCGCTAGAAATTTCACCACTTTCCTATATTTCGGTATTTCACGAAACATGACTATGAATATGTACCGGAAATAACAATAGTACTTTGGTAATATTTGTTTTAACAAGCATATCATCCAATAATTTCGAAATATAGATGCATAAAAAGTATTCGTACAGGTGGAAAATCTTCAGATCAAAAACCTTGATGACATCACTTGTAACGCAGGTGAGCAGTAAAGGCCACGTCTTTTACCAAGTCAGTTGTGCTTCAATCGTTGTAAACAACAAGTGATACAGTCTACCAGTAAGATGGGCCGCAAAATGAAAGAAACAACACAAGAAGGGAGAATGATTATAATTTGGACTCATAATTCCTGTAAATCTCTCTCGGAAATATCTAAATTTGTGAAGAGACCAAGATCTACAATTCAGGGAATTATTGACAGGTATGGTGAGAGAAAATCTTTCAAAAATGCACGTAGATGTGGACGTCCATGCACACTAGACGATCGAACTAAAAGACTAACCTTCAGGAAACTTAAGAAAAATGCTAGAATCAGTGCTGCAAAACTGAGGTCTGAACTAGGAAATGATTTAAAACTTCATATCTGTGCTTCCACAAGTCAAAAGGTTTTATATACGAATGACTATCATTGTAGAAATGCCAGGCGAAAACCTTTAATTACCCCAGCAAACAGGAAGAAAAGACTACAATATGCTACAGACTACAAACATGCTTCTCTACAATTATGGTATCCAGTTATACAGTATTTACGGATGAAAGAATAATTCACTTTTTCAAGAACATTGCAAAAAGGGGAGGAGGAAAAAGAACACAGAAATCGAAGAAAAAAATCGCTTCCTTCAGTGAAGCATGGTGGAGGTTGTTTAATGGTTTGGGGGTGCTTGAGCTCAGCTGAAGTAGGTTCCTTAGAATTCATAGATGGAAAGATGGACCGTAAATATTGTACTGAAGTTTTGAAGAAACGTCTAGTATCTAGTGCCGAAAAAATGGGACTTCTGGGTGATTATGTAGTCATGCAGGATAATGATCCAAACCACACGGCCCTGGATACACGACTGTGGATTTTATAAAACACACCAACATATATGGAACAACTCCCCCACCACCACCACCACCACCACCACCAATCCCCGAATATGAATCCGATTGAAGATGTGCGGGATTATCGTAAAGAGAGACTGGGCACAAGTAATATTTCATCAAAACCAGCTTTGAAAATAGCTCTCTTGGAAGAATGGGGGTAAGATTGACCCCACCTTCACCCCCAAGCTAGTTCATTCAATGCCTAGGCGGCTTGAGGCCATTGTAAAATCAAAAGGATTGCCAACAAATACTAAATATGCACTAAAATCAGTGGGGAATGAAAGTAAAACCGGTCTGTACGAATACTTTTTATGAGTATGAAATCAAGGCATTTTCATTTATTTATGTATTAATGGCAGGGACGTTCATCAATTGTATGTTTTATGGTGTATATGTCTTTACATAGTGTACATAAAGCTAACCTATTTATGTTATACAACGTACATGGCAATAAGTGCACTAAATAAAGTATTTTTTGTTTCAGTATTAAGTGTACGAATACTTTTTCCTATGACTGTATATCTAGCATCCAGGATTTGGGAAACATGCGAATGTTCAATAGTTTATTTTAAAACAACAGTTAACCAGTAAGATGTATTGTACGCAGATCAGTCCATTGTTAAATATTAATAATTGTTCATATTCTCTCACTTATAACAGGTAAAAATAAAATATTTCGGCGGACTTGCTATTGAATGCCTTTTTGAAAAATTGTGATAAAAATAACAGTTTCTATTTGTTTACAAACCTATTTAGGCACTTGACAAGCAATTTATGCAAGTTATTACCTTACACGAACATTTTCCACAGACTACTTTGTTGCACGAAGAACACGTGTCAGAGGTTTTGTTCTGTTTACAATTGGTCGCTTACGACTGGCACATTGAACCTGAATCTGAGGCTCAGGCTGAAGTGTAGGGAGTTCAATCAACCGGGATCTTGTGTTCACAAAATGAGTTCTTGTATTGCTTCAAGAATATAATCATGTCGAGAGATTCACTGTCCCGTAACTACCTTGTAGACTATCCATGAATTTATTGCTGCTAGATCAAGTACGTTGTAAAATACACCTTCGACATCCAGTTCTATCGTAGGTGCGAAGTCTACTGTGTGCATATTTTCATCAGCCGAATCACCATCACTATCCGACATATTATCACACTGTTGAGGTATAAAATCCTCATCGTCACTCATTGCGTCTATATCTGATAATGTATCCTCGTCACCTGATTCGTCTTCTCCTAGCTTTTCAAGTTCTGCTAATAATTGAACAGGAGTAAGTTTTTTTCCGCTGAGCCATTATTACGCACTATACGACACACGGGACAGGCACTAACTCGTCCACTCGCAACCACTGCTAGAGGCATACTATTTATTTACATCATACGCCCCTATAGCGCCACTTGTAAATATATCAAAATGACCGCTTATGGCCTTCCTAGGTATAAGGGACAATATCGGTGTTCCCTTATTATCTACGGATGTAATTTTTGGCGTGAAGGTACATAACCCTAAAATATTAAAAGTCACAAAAGAACAACCTCGTGCGTAAAAAATTACGAGCGTGGAAATACGTTGAAATTCGCTAACGGTCAAAATGACCGCTCTGGCCGTTCTAGTGTTAAATGTTATCTTATTATGGACTAATTTACTCACTTCAGAATAATGGCACGTTTTAATATGACTGTAAACAGATCAGTATTGATTGATATGTCCATACTGCCGATCACACTGCGATCACTTAAACATTTATAGTATTTACCTTCGACACCGTTATAAGGGCTTGCCTCATGTAGCATTGTGGCGAGCTGGCGCTGGTACTGCACTTTGGACAATTGTTTTCTGCTTGTGTAGTCACTCCCAAAGGAGATTAAGTTCACAGAATGTCGTACCCAGCGGGGGGGGGGGGCTAAATGGGCTGTAGCCTCAGGACCCGCTGCTCCACCTCTGTGCATGTATATGAATATTTACGCTCGCAAAATATCGAACACGCACTCTTCCTTCCTTATCAGCTGTCCGCGTTAGTATTTCATCACTGCTATACTGCTAATAATAAGAGTTGGCGTCTGGCATTTCTTAGGGGGAGGTCCGTTTACTGCCTGCCGAGGCGGGATAAAGGGAGTGGCTGTGTGGTTGCCATGGAAACGAGGGTGGGGCGACTGCGGTTGCCATGGAGATAAAACTTCAGGGCAGCTCGTCTTGCTGGGAGTTGCCAAACCTGTCACTGTCACTGATAAGAACCTGACTGTATAAGAGTGATCGCAAATGGGACGACACCGCCTGGCCAGGTAGTCTACAACAGATCACAGCGGTCAGAATGAAGGAGGGAACAAGTGAGCCGGAAGCGAGGGGTAAGAGCATGTAGAAAGGAATGCTGGAATAGGGCAACATCGTGAAATGGCACGTGCAGAGCTCCTCCCCCCAACCTTACCTGTCAGACACCAACTTTAGTTAAGTCTAATATAGAAGCAATTACCGTCCAGAGACACGAATCCTCGCTACTTACGTACTGTAGTTATTGTTGACAAAAATGTAAATCTGGCAGCTTGCGAGTACGGGCAGAGGGGGAAGAGGGGAAGAGGTCTAGGAAGTGAGCGAGAGGGGACAGGGGAAGCGCGCTGCAATTCGCATGCTATACTATATCTTTGCATCAGGAAGAGAACTTCCAGTTAACCTCTGATTATTGAACCATTCGTAAGTTATAACTGGATAAATGGATAGAAAATATTTTAGTGGTGCAAAAAACGTAAGTAATTTTTTGTATGTCGATTTGATAGTGATGATGAGACAAATGTAAAATATGTTTTAGCATTATGAAATATTAACATGAAAAATAGAGAAAAAATTGTAGTCTACTCCAACACTTCCCTTTTCATCAATTTAAGTGGAAGTAGTTCTATAACGACTTCAGTATGCTAGTCTTACATGATGTTACAAAGATGCGCCCCAACATTTTTAAATAGCCCAGGGCCCCCAAACACCTTAATCCGGCAGTGGTCGTACCGACTGAGCGCATGTTTGATTGCTGGTTCGAGTCCAGTCCTGTGCAAGATACGATCCACGATACACACACGATGGGGTGAGAAACTCGCTGGCTTACCTTTTAAAACAATAATCACCACATACTACAAAAAACACTGTGTTCGATATACAGTGGGCCTGTAGCTGTTACTCGGAATCCATTACGGAAAGATTCGTCCACAGTCCGACACCTCTGTATGCGTTCCAACACTGTAGGGCAATTGTGGGAATAATACACTGGCCTGTTAGGTAAATACTGTACTCTACACACACAGAACAAATATAATGTCAGCAATATACAGAGGGCAAAATATACACCGTGTAACCCAAGGTTTGTAACTTGATAAGGAAGTAGAAATTATGCAAATCTTACTTCGCATTCCCACTACAGGAGAGATGTGTTCATTGCAAAGTCCAGGAACCAACCATCCCGCCCCCAGAAGTACATTTACTTTACAGTCAAATAAATAGCAGCGCTCAGCATTCTCCATTGCTGAGAAAGTGATTATTGATAATACAGCAGACACATTTAATCATGCAAACTGGAAGAGATACAGTGGATACGTAAAGCTTTATACATTAATTTAGTCATAGCTCTGAGGCCCAGCATGCATTTTGGTATCTGACGGCGTACGTTCGCACAGCATCTCCTTTATCCTTTCTCTTTTCAAAATATCTTCTAACCGACTACCTATCTGTTTCAGGAAAAGAAAGAAAAATACATCTATTCCATTATTTTGATATCCTTTGTTTGAAATTCGATGCAGAGAACATGTCTTCTTTCTTTCTTAATCTGTTTACCCGCCAGGATCGGTTTTTCCCTCGGACTCAGCGAGAGATCCCACCTCTACCGCCTCAAGGGCAGTGTCCTGGAGCTACAGACTCTGGGTCGGGGATACAGCTGGGGAGGATGACCAGTACCTCGCCCAGGTGCCCTCACCTGCTATGCTGAACAGGGGCCTTGGTGGGGGATGGGAAGATTGGAAGGGATAGACAAGGAAGAGGGAAGGAAGTGGCCGTGGCCTTAAGTTAGGTACCATCCCGGCATTTGCCTGGAGGTGAAGTGGGAAACCACGGAAAACCACTTCCAGGATGGCTGAGGTGGGAATCGAACCCACCTCTACTCACTTGATCTCCCGAGGCTGAGTGGACCCCGCTCCAGCCCTCGTACCACTTTTTCAAAATTTCGTGGCAGAGCCGGGAATCTAACCAGGGCCTCCGGGGGTGGCAGCTAATCACACTAACCACTGCACTACAGAGGCGGGCAGAGAACATGTACCGTGTTAAAAATGATGCCTCAATTTAAATAAAAATGCTGAAAATATAACCAAATATGCCATTATGTCACTAAATTTAGTAAAATATGATCAAAGCAGTAAAAATGTCCAAAATATGCAATATAAAATTGCTTCACATACAGTTAGACCCCCATCATTCACAGTTATTTTTCAAATTTTGGTTAAATTGCCCTCAGGAAAGAAATGTGTTTTTTGAACCTTAGAAACGATTTTTATAAAAAGTTGGAATGAACGGAGCAAATCAGCGAAGAACTTGAAGGTTAAAAGAGATCGTATTCTTTGTGAAGTTTTCACATAGTCCAGCCAACACACACACTCGTATAGTGGAACCTGCAGGAGAACTCCTTCATAAAGCTCATTCCTGCATCCAAATTCATCATGTCGGCAGGACTGAACACTCACATCTTCAGTCTTGATGTGGGAAATACAGGATAAGAAGAAAGATGAATAAATACAAAATTTATTTTTCTAACTACTCAAAGACAAAAAATAAAAATGAATACCAGTGGTTATTTATTTAGTGTATGATTGATAAAATATTATATACAATATGTACAACACTTGGAATGCAAAAGAGGTATGACGGTGACATTCCTTGATTTAGAAAAGGCTCATAATAGCAAAAGTATGGGAAGTAATGCAACGGAAAGTATTTGGGAAACAAATTATAGAATACATGAAAATTTACAAAAATTGTTGCAGCAGTGCGGAGGACAGAGTGGTTTTTGGAATGAAACTAGTGTACCACAAGGAAGTGTGCTGCCTCCACTGTTATTCCTAATTATTATGGATGGTATTGTGAGGAATACAAACGTAACATATAGGGACATGGAGCTGAAGGTTTGCAGATGATACCGTGGTATGTGGCGTAAACAGAGAGGAATTGCAAGGACAACTTGACAGAAAATAATGGAATGAAAACCAGCATGATAAAGAGTTGGACAATGGTGTTGACTAGAGGAGAAATGGAGGGGAAAGGAATTATAAACATAAAGTGACAAAACCTTGAAATTGTGGAGAGCTTCAAGTACCTGGAAATCAAACTGAACCGGAATGCAAGGTTGAACATGGAGATCAGTGAGAGGATTCAACCAGGAAATGCATTCTACTAGAGTGTGAGAAACCTGGTGTGGAGGAAGAAAGTACCAACGAAGTGTAAAGAGGTGATGTATACGATGTACTGGCACATGGAGCGGAGACCTGGATACTGACAAAAAAGGCAGTAGAATAAAATTCAAGCCAGTAAAGTGAAATGAGGACATCAGAAAGGAAATTTAAGTGGAAAAGCTTGACGATAGAATGGAGAGGGATAAACTTTGAACATCTTTAGTGTATGGAAGAGGGTAGGATGCCAAAGTGGATGATGGAAACCCAGACAGAAGGAGGGAGAGCAAGAGGGAGACCCAGACTAAGGTGGTCATTGGATTCGAACACTGTTAAGGAGGAACAATGGTGGTTGGATAGAGGGATACGGAAAGGTGTCATAAACACCCCAACCCGACAGGAAATGAATGAGGGAAATGGATGATGATTATGATTATGATGACTGGCATATTTAGTGCACAGCCGCAAGACGAATTGTTCCTCCCTTTCTTCACACTCTCATAGGCATCAGATCAAATTTCATTTAGGTAGAAGTTCTCCACAACCTTGGGCACATAAATAATTTAATCTCTTGCCACACTTGTGGCACAGCCCCACATTCAATCCGACGGGAAGTAGCAGCTGGAACTGAGAAACTCGAAAAAGGTGTGGACAACCATCATCCTATCTATGAAGTACCTACTAAACATCGTCTCAGATCACGGAGGCGTTTCATTAATAACACCAGAGAGAGAGAGTCAACGTTTTGTAATATAAAACAAGAGCTAAAAGGTTTCCACCTATTCAATACTATTTATTATAACCTAAAAAACAAGTTACATATATCTGAAACTAGTTTCGGTCTTGCTGGAGACCATCATCAATCAAAATCATTAAAGTTAAGGCAAGACATGAATAATGCATTTTTCTAACTTTGCTATTTTGACTTTCAGGCTTAAGTAGGCTATTTTCTTTGCCTGGTTGGCGTTATAATTGTAGGTAATAAATTTCATATTATACCGTATTGAAGAGCCTTAATTTTAATGATTTTGACTGATGATGGTCTCTAGCAGGATCAAAAATAGTTTCAAACTATGTACATTTTTAGGTTATAATAAATAGCCTACTATTGAATAGGTGGGAAACTTTTCACTCTTGTTTTATATTATGTTGTTCTTCAATACATTATTTATGGCGTTTTCTAGTCGTACTCAAAGTCTTTGTCACTTTCACATAATTGCAGTGGGTTGTAAATGGGTCCGTCCTGTCAATATTTATTAATACGTAGTTGGCCTAATTATTCATTCATCGTACATGTTTCGAGAAATTTGTGCCATTCTCTTCATCAGCGATATTACCAAAACATACAATATTTCCTTACATTTTAAGACCCAATTTGAATAATTGCAATTATTATTACAATAATGTACAATTAGACCAACTACCTATGTTTATAAATATTGACAGGGCAGACCCATTTACAGCTCGCTGTGCTTATTTGATGGCCTCAAGTCAATATGGGTCAGTATAAGGCCAAACAATGGCCAAATTTGTTTAATTCTTTGTAACATTTTCTTGATTTTGAAAGGTATCAATGAATGCTGTAATAATTCTTCTTAATTCCATCACTTCCTTTGCCACATCTACATTGCTTTGTGAAACAGCTTCGAGACGAGATGTAAGTTCTTCCACTTTAATGGTGTTGTTGGAATGAATGAGAGTTTTCTCATCTCCAGCTTTGGCATTTGATACTGTTTGTTGTGTTCGTTTCGAGCTCTTCCTTCTCTGAGAATGCCTATAGAGCATTTGCAACAAATCCTTCGGTAACCTCTTCTCCCGAGGATTATGGGGTTTAACATGCAGCACAACTCTATAAGCTGATGGAGAGAGCAGTGCTGTATCCCTGAGCATATGGACGAAGTATTTTGGAAGGTGAAAATGAATATTGAAAAGGGACGACTCTATATGAGAAATCAATCGTGTTTGATTCTCCAACTTCAATATTCCTGCTGTCTTTTGAAGACCTTGAATGTCGTGCACCGCTATACCAACCAGCAGATTCATCAACACTATTGTAACGAACAGCACAAAAACTAAAAATAGTAGAATAAAAATCACGTTGACACCAGCTCGTTCTACTACTAAGAAGTTGATCAGATTAAGTTCACCTGTCATCATTACTAACACTTTTAAAAATCCTGTGTGGGGGTAAGTAAATTCATCAGATGTTGGTAGTATGACACAGAAACTAATAGTGAAGCCAATCAGCAGACAACTGTAAGCTAAGAAAAGTTTGATGAAGTCTTTCTGGACTCTCAAGAACATAGAAACGTAAGAACCGAAGAACGGTAACTGGCCGAGTTTAAACATCATGTTCGTCCAAGCTACAAGTATACCAGTCGATCCAATAACCTGTTGCCACGGTGTGATACAGTCAGCATAGCTAGACAGCATTATATAGATGCTCAGAATGACGTACCATTCCATGAAATTCTCAGGGATTTTCACATAGTCCTTCACTCCAGTATAACTGGATACGCTGTACAATTTCCGACCTGTTTCAAACAGAGTTAGGAACAGAAGAATATACCACTGAGGTGAAATGGCGTCCTCGTGCATGACAAACTGGTCCCAGATCATCAGCTTGTTCTCGATAGGCTTGTAGCAGAGATGAGCTATGGAGTACATGTACGCCGTGTAACTCACGGTCAAGAGAAACCAAAATAGAAGTCTCACATAAAAATACTTCCTAATCTTTTTCCATTTGACGTACAGGAATGCTTGACAGAGAGGATGTTCCAGTATTTCTTTCTGGCCTTCATCTATGAACATCTTTATGAAGCCAACTTCTCCTTCCTTTGAATGTTGAAGTAAAGGGCGGAAATCTAGCTTGAGCTCCACGTCCCGGTGGGAACCCTGCAAGATAGAAATAAACATTAGAAGAATTGTTATATAATAAAGATCTAATATTAATAATAATAATAATAATAATACATAATAATCATCATTTGTTGTTGTTTCTTCCTGGCATTTCCCTCGGACTCAGTGAGGGATCCCACCTCAACCGCCTCAAGGGCAGTGTCCTGGAGTGTGAGATTTTGGGTCGTGGATAAAACTGGGGAGGAGGACCAGTACCTCGCTCAGGCGGCCTTATCTGTGCGATGCTGAACAGGGGCCTTGTTGGGGGGTGGGAAGATCGGAAGGGATAGGCATGGAAGAGAGAAGGAAGTGGCCGTGGCTTTAAGTAGGATACCATTCTGGTATTTGCCTGGAGGAGAAGTGGGAAAACACGGAAAACCACTCCGAGGATGGCTGAGGTGGGAATCGAACCCCCCTCTACTCAGTTAACCTTCCAAGGCTGAGTGGACCCCGTTCCAGTCCTTGTACCATTTTTCAAATTGTGTGGCAGAGTCGGAAATCAAATCTGGTCGTTCAGGGACGGCAGCCAATCACACTAACCACTACACCATTTGGTGTTCACCCAACAAAATTCATTTTACTCCACCGTAATACCCAAGAGAAATTCGATTTTTACTGCCATCTAGTGGGTCTGGAGTAAAACAGAACATCATCATCGACGAGCAAACAGGCAGATGGCGTCAAATTAAAATACTTGGTCACGGTAGCTGAGGACCCCGCCTAGTGGCCATGACCGTTAAGGCGCTAAAGTCTAAACGGTCTGACACCAAAGTTAGCCGGTTCGAGTCCCGTTGGTCGAGAAAATGTTCACCATCAGAATGTTGACTGGCAGAGTAGATTGCGTGCCAAAAGCCTGGATTAAATTCCAAACCTCCCCGCAGTGCTCATATGGAGTGAGGGCATATTACGCTATTGATGGTGATTCGTCCGTCGGATGGAGACGTTAAGCCTTGAGCAGACCCCTTGGTGCTATTCGACAGGAGTAGGCTATGTGCCGGCACCGGGTTTCACCCTCTCCCCACTATCATATATCACGTCATTCATTTCATCTCATTAACTCCTCTGATGAGGTTGACGTCAGGAAGGGCATCCGATCATAAAAACCCGCCACCGACAGATTCATCTCCTCTCATACTGACCCCATATGGAAACGGGAAAAGGGTTGGACAAACAAACATCGGTAGCTGAGGCCATACATCATTATCATCTCAAGAATTACAAAGCATTAGATGAAAGGATGAGGAAAATAGATATAATATAGAATACATCACAACTTATGAATGGAGGCCTCGTATTTACAACTTGTCCACAAATACCTCGGTAAATGTAACATGTTGTAAAAAATAACAAAAGTAATCGGTATTATTACTATCAAATTCTTGCACAAGGGCCATGCCATATCTTCTGTATATTGTAACAATTTTAGTATATCGGATTAAAAGATCTGTGTGTTTCTGTTTTAATACGTAGTACAGTCATTAAGTTCTGAGACTGACCGCATGATGGCGCTGTGGTATGGTACCATATCAGTTAGTCTCTCGTCCCTGCAAGAGACAGTTGAAAGGAGACGTACGGTCGTTATTGTGACGATGATTTGAACGCGCCAGTCGGACCTAGACATGTCACAGTTTGAGCAACGGGCTAACATCAAGTTCTGCTAGAAATTAGGCAAAACCGCTGGCGAAACGTTTGAAGTGATGCAGCAGGTTTACGGTGAGAACGCATTTAGTCGCAGTTTTGTGTTTAGGTGGCACCGACATTTTGTGCAAGGACGGGATAGTTTGGAAGATGATATGCGTACTGGTCGGCCACAAACAAGATCCAAGAAGTTGCAACGTTGGTGCGTGATAAACGCTCCCAGTCGGTAGACGATCTCGCAGCAGCAATAGGGCTCAGCCATGGTACTTGTCATCAAATTCTGGCGGATGACCTCAACATGTGTCGTGTTACCCAGCTCAGTGTGCCACGAATCCTTTCGTAAGATCAACGTGATGATCGTATGACGATTTGTGGTGACCTCATCAGTAGTGCTGACGATGATCCGACGTTTCTCAACCGGATAATAACTGGATACGAATCATGGTGTTTCCCATCAGCGTTGCTTTCCAGCAGTTATACCAACGTTGGCAAACGTGCATAAAGGCCAACGGCGACAAGTCGTGTGGGTGTCTATCCTCCAGGCGTCAAGTCTCAGAACTTAATGACTGTACTATGTATGAGACCATCCTGGAGAGAAAAATCAGAAAATTTGTTGAACCTAAACTTGAGGAAGAACAACATGGATTTAGAGCGAACAGATCAACGCCAGACCTCATTTTTTTTACAAGAATGCTGTTTGAAAAATACTGGGATAAGAATAGAATTGTTATAGATGTATTCTAGGATATTGAGAAGGCATATGATCATGTACCACGTAAGAACTAATAGGAATGTCTGAGACGTAAAAAAAGTGCCAGATGAGGTTATAGTTCTAGTAAAACAACTATATCGAGAGACAAAGAGTTGTGTGCAAATTCAAGGAGGCAGAACAAACTGTTTTGAAACCAAGAGCAGAGTCCAACAAGGAAGATATCTATCACCACTTCTCTTCATTACTATAACGGATGAGGTTATAAAAACAGTGAAAATGAAGGATCAGACAACAAATGCACTTGTATTTGCTGATGATGTTATGCTACAGGGTGAGACAGAAGCAGAAGTTCAAGCTAAACTAGATCTTTGGCAAGAAGAATTTGAAAGAATGGGAATGATCATCAGCCGACCTAAAACTGTCAGTTTAGTTAGGAGTCGAAATCCTGAAGCAGTCCACTTGCGAGTGCAACATGAAGAAGTAGACATTATCAATAACTGCAAATACTTAGCGAGCTTCGTTTCTTCTAACAATACTATAAACCAAGAAATAGGCAATAGAATACAAGCTGCATCAAAATTATACCACTCTGTTCGTCAGTTACTTTGGGATGACACACTTCCCCAAGCTTGCAAGCTCACGCTGTACAAAACATATATTGTACCAATTCTAAAATACGGACTGGAAGCAGCAACGTTAACTAGATCTGCACACAGTCACTTACAGGCCAATGAAATGAAGTTCCTTCGGTCATGTCTCCAAAAGACAAGGAGAGACAAAACAAGGAATGGAAGTATTCGGCACCAACTTGGATTGGACAGAAGCCTATTGGAAACCTTAGAACAGGGCCTCTCAGGGTGCATGCACTGTGCACGGTGCAAAAGACGACTTGGCTTGGTTGACCAGAGTGCAGACCCCCCACTCCTCGATTTGGAGCAATAGCGCTTACTCTCTCTTTCCTCACGCCTGTCTCGCTCTCTCCGCCTGTCTCCCTCTGCCCCACTTGCGCCGTAGCCCTCCAAATCCGCGCTAAGTTGAACCGAGTATAGCCGAGTAGAGCCGAGCTTAGCCGAGTAGCCCAGAGACGAAGCGTTGATCCGAGTCATGCCGAGCGACACCGATGCACAGTGCACGGAGCTCTTGCGCCTCGCTCTGCACGCGTGAGATTTTGGGCGTTTGAGAGGCCCTGTCTTAGAATCAAGCAGATTACGATGGTATGGACATATGAGAAGGGTGGCTCCATTTAGGACCCCAGGGCGAACTGGAAGAGGCTCGCAAACACCCGCACCCGGCTTGCTGGAGCGGAAAATCGATTATTATGATGATGATGAGAACTCACAGGATTAGATAAGGCAAAGCATTACGTAATCCTGTAATGATAATAATAAAAATATTCGTATGGCCTCAGCTCCGTGTGCAGACATTTCGATTTGACGCCATCTGGCTGTCTGCTCGTCAATTTCGACGTTCCGTTTTACTCTAGGCCCACTAGATGGCAGACAGAGTAAACCGGATCTCTCTTGGACGACTATGGCTGAGATTTAATGAATTTTGTCGGGTAAACACCAAAAGTATCACCAGAGATCTTTTACATGCCGACATCGTACGACATGGAGTGTCGAATGGACTTTTTTCCGCCCTTCAAAAATCCGACTACCTCTGCCGGGTTTGAACCCGCTATCTTGGGATCCGGAGGCCGACACTCTACTACGGATCCACAGAGGCAGCTATCCTGTAATGATACAGAGGACGGTGCCACAAAGCAGTATTAATAGACCTTCATGTTTTCTTATATAGGGTCGATGCATACATTCGTGCGGTACTTTTGGGTTGGCAACAATGCGGAGTGAAGGGATTCCTTATCGTTATTTTAACTGAGTTTGGAGTTTGTGTGTTGTGAAACACAGGTTTTCGTGATTATAAACGATATAATTTGTGTATATTTCAGACAAACGGGTATGGAATGTCAAGTTGAGAAAAGTGAGCATTTCCGACATATTTTACTCTTTGAGTTTAATCGAGGATCCAGTGCAGCAGGAGCTGCGAGGACAATTTGTGAAGTGTACGGGAATGAAGCAATTGCTGGAAAAAACAGAACAAAAATGGTTTTCTCGCTTCGAGCAGGACTGTTTGACTTGTCTGATGATCCACGTTCCGGAAGACCTTCAGATTTTGACGAAAATCGCTTGAATGAGTTGCTTTATGAGAATCCTCGTCACACAACGCGGGAAATGGCGCAAGATTTTTAATGTGATCAGTCAACTATTGCACGCCATTTGCATTCGATGGGTAAGGTACAGAAATTGGGTTTATGGCTACCACATGTGCTAAGTGAGAGTAACAAAAATCAACGAGTAAACATCTGTTCGTCATTGCTTGCCCGGCACCGTTTGGCTTGTGATAGGCACGAAGCATTCCTTTCGAACATTGTCAGCGGTGACGAGAAATGGTGCCTGTATGTCAACATGAAGAAGAGGAAAGAGCGGCTCAGTCCATAAAAAAAAGCAACTCCCCTTGCCAAGGATAGTGCCCAGCATGTTGTGTGTTTGGTGGAACAAAGGTGGCATTCTCCGCCATGAACTTCTTCCGAAAAACGTAACGATTACCTCTGCTGTGTATAGTGACCAGCTGAGACTGCTTACCGTTGCTGTTGACAACAAAGGACAAAGATAACAACCAGTCTTATTGCTCCATGATAACTCTCGTTCACGTACAGCGCAATTGCTGAACTTGGCTGAGAATCTCTTCCTCGTCCTCCGTGTTGCCCTGAACTTGCCCCCTCAGATTTCCATCTTTTCCAATCTCCTCCTAACCACATTCAGGAGCAAGTATTTCCTGACAAAGCTCCTCTTGACCAATGGCTAACAGATTTCTTCCAGTCAAAACCAACACAGTTCTACAGGCGAGGCATTCAACTGCTTCCTGAACTTTGGCAGAAAGTCATAGAGATTGGAGGTGAATACATCAGTGAGTAACTGTGATTGTAAGTAACAATGCGTGATAGTGACAGTAAAATAAAATAATATATATAAAAAATAAGAACCGCACGAACTTATGCATCGACCCAATATATAAATAAATTACACGGTAAAGTACTGGAATCACAGATAAGGCCTTTTACAGAATAATAAATTAATGACAAACTTATGAGTGACTACAAAAAGACCACGACGAAGTTGTGATGTGGATAGGAGACAATGGTATGATGTTAAACGGGGTGAAAGTCAGGTTGTAATTTGCACCAAGAGGAAAAGTCCTTTCATTTTGAATTTCTGTGTTTATGGGGTGATTATTGTAATGCACCTAGCTGTCAATAAAAGGAAATATCTGCATTGGGGTAATCACATTAATGGGATTGTAACTAAAGGTTATGAGGTTATTTAGGGGTTGTAGCAAGGATGTGAAAGAGAGGGTGTATAAGTATCTGGTAAGACCCCAATTAGAGTACGGTTCCAGTGTTTGGGACCCTCACCAGGATTACTTTATTGGATAACTGGAAAAGATCCAAAGGGAAAGCAGGACGATTTGTTCTGGGTGATTCCCAGCGAGAGAGTATTTCCATTGCCATACTTCAACCATCAGAAGACGAACAGTCAGCAGACCTCGTCATCCGTTTCATGAGGTATACTGGGCTGTTTTATCGTATACAGGGTGTGTCCGTGATGATGTTACAAAATTTCAGGGATTATGGAGGGCGGCAAATTGATGAATTTGAGACAAAGAACCGTAGTCCGCGAACGTTTGAGTCAAAAGTTATTAATAATCCTGGATCAGACATTCCCTGCAAAGTGGATACGAAGAGGAGGCCCTGTTCCTGTTTCGTGGCCCACTCGTTCACCTGATCTCACCCCACTTGATTTCTTCTTGTGTATGAGACACCTGTCGAGAGCGAAAAGGATCTCTTGGCAAGAATTCTCGCTGTTCAATCGACATCGGGGATATTCGAACGAGTATGACAGAACTTTGTGCGACGACGCCATGCCTGCAGTGACGTAGAGGGACACCATTTCGGAACATTTACTGTAAATAGAGCAGATTTTGAAACTTGTGCAAGTAAACGGACTTAAATGAGTAGAATTTTGCTTAACTTTTGACTCGATTGTTTCCGGAATATAGTTTCTCAAATTTATCCATTTGCCATCCTCTGTCATCCCTGAAACTTTGTAACATCATTACGAATACATTCTGTATAAACGTAGTATTTCCTATTGGTCTTCACATTATTGTTTACTATGAGCACGGACAGGAATTATGTGAAGAGAACAATGAAGACGAAATATGGCGAAGTGAAGGTCACAAAGCAGTTTAAATACCTGGGAGAAATTATCAGCAGCAACGGGATGGATAAAGAGGCCATGGAAAATAGAAGACTTAAGTTGGAAAGACTAAACATTGCCACCAAAGCCATTTACAACAAAAAGAATCTCTCCATCAATGCGAAACTAAGACATTATGATGCTGTGGTAAAACCAGTGATTCTGTATGGGGTGGAAACAGCAACACTAACGAACCTGGAAAAACTACTAAAGATTGAAAGGAGAATATTGAGGAGGATTTACGGCCCAAGGGTGGTAGAGGGAAACTACAGATTACGCTCAAATAAGGAGATATACAAAATAACAGAAGACCTGGAAACAACAATAAGGAAAAGACGGTTGCGATTCTATGGACACATGGTCAGAATGGATCCAACAAGGTTAAATAAACAAATTTTCAATAAAATATACTACTTGAAGAGCCAGGAGGGATATGCCAAGCAGATGAAGGAAGAACTCAAGAGGTTAGGAATTGCAGATGAAGAATGTCGTGATAGAGACCAATTCAGGAAAAGACTTTCCAAAATAAAAGTTCTGGTTGAAGAAAAGAAAGAGCGCAGAGGGGGAAGATGGACTGAAGAGAGAAGAGCGCAACATTCTGAAAGAATGAAGGCACTGTGGAGAAAGAGGAAGGAAGAAAGGATGATTAGAAGGAAGTGAAGTGGTATTGGCGTGGTCCTAAGTTTGGCCGGTTCGCAAGAAAGAAAGAAAGAAGATATATATTACTGCTTTTCAAGGCAATGTCTTATTCTACCGCAATCTATATTTTCTATAATTTTATGAAAAACAAGGCATTGTAAATTAGATCCCCTGATTATTTTAAATTCATAATAATTTTTCATCATAATTTGTTTTAAATTCTAGTCAGTGGATACATTTTAAAAGTTTTAATTATTATGTCATTTCATTCCACCTCGTATCATTAGGGGAATGACCTAGATGTTAGGCCCCTTGAAACAAGAAGCATCATCATCACTTCAACCATCAAAATTTCACGTTTCTTTATTGTCAACTGACACTTCATACGGCAAGATGTCATTCTAAGACACTGAAGCGAACATTGCAGCAGTCGGTAAGCGGACACGTTTCCTACAGTGTCTCGTTAAAGTCAGTATTGCTATCATGCCAAAGGAGAGCATTAATGTAAAGGCAAGAACAATCATGGGGACGAGAACAGTGATGTTACTGAAATTATACTTGAGGAAAAGGAGAGGATGATAAATAAATTCCACTGTCATAAAGTTGTAGGAATAGATGAAATTAGACCTAAAGTGGTGAAATATTCTGGGAAGACAAAAAGGGGCTGTCATGATCAGATTTTCAATATGTACCACGTAACTGAAAAATGCTACGAGAGGAATAGAGCGTTATGTTTCATAGATGTAGAGAAGGCAAATGAAAGGGTACCAAGGGAAAATATAACAGCACATCATCAGCATATACCAGTGTTGTTCTGCAGACTTTATAATCTTGTTCATCACTATTATAAACAAGAATGGTGATAGGACAGTTCCTTGTGGAACACCTTTTCATGTTGCAAAGCATTTCAATTGTCATATCATGAACATTTAAATTCATTTTAACGTAATGTGAAATTTGAAAAAGTGAAATGCTTTAAAGGTGACAACAATTTATATATAAAAATTAAAAAAAAGGTTCTTACCAATAAGTGTATTACTCACCTCACCATCATGGATGGTTATAGATTTATCCATTTTCTTGTAGAATACTTCTAGGCATGCAGGAATCTTGCGACTAACGATGCTCAGAGCTGTGGTTCCAGCATTAGTACAAGCGCCGAGATCTGCGTCGTGTTCCAGTAACTCTGACACACAGTCGCTCTGCTCGTTGAGGGCTGCGATGTGTAGAGGAGTACAGCCGTACTTGTCCCTGGCGTCGACGTCGGCCTGGTGATTGAGCAACAGCCTCACTATCTCGTGATCACGTGCCTCCTTGCCTACCGCCGAATGTAACGGAGTGCGCCTGTCGTCGTCCCTGGCGTTCACGTCGCATTCCTTACACCCGAGCAACGTCCCAACACATTCTATCGCTTGTGCTCGAGCTGCTAAATGTAGGGGAGTCTGTCCATGAGAGTTCTGTTCGTCAGGATTCGCTCCTCTAGAAAGTAGTAATGAAACACAGTCCTTATACCCATTCTCCGCTGCTAAATGGAGGGGAGTAGAATCTTTATCTCTGGTCTTGACATTTAATTTGATTCCTTTAGAATCTAACATTAATTTCATGCTCTCTGTAGACCCTAAATCTGCAGCAGTGTGAAGAGGCGACCAACCTCCTGGCTCAATAGAATTGACATCTGCACCTTCTTGCATTAATAAATGTAGGCATTCTACAGCGTTGGCTTTTACAGCCGAATGAAGTGCAGTTCCTTCCCCAACAACACCATCTTTATAATATTCTACCTTAGCTCCTTTACCGAGCAACAATTTAACAACCTTAGGGGCATCTCCAAATGCAGCACAATGGAGGGGAGTGTATTTATCCTTTATGTGATTCACATTTGCTCCCTGAGAAAGGAAATATTCACATCCTGCAACGTTACCTTTATACGCACAGATGTGAAGGGGGGTGAAACCATTTGCGTCACAGCAATGTATGTCAGCACCACACTGGACTAACCCTGGGAACAGTTCGGTTTTACCAAGAAATGCTGCCCATAATAAAATAATGTTTTTCTCTAACTGGGTTTTATCACTATAAACAGACACATTTTCTGCAGTTATTCTTCCCTGTTCGATATCATCCAGATATTCTTGATTGCTAACGTTAGACTGAACGTACACGACGAAATCTTTTGTGAGATTCTCTTTGTAAATATCGATGCTGTTCCTTTGAGATGTAAGTTCATCATAACTATCGAAATAAACTAATTCATCAGTCGGTGATAAATCTAGCGCATTTAAATGTCGACTTCCTCCGTTTATGTTTAGCACGTGACTGCCCCTTGTTGGTCTCTTCTCCTTCTGCCACTGGGTATGAGAGGTCGAACCCACGGTGCGGTACACCCGGTCTGGTTCATCGTGTGGTTTGTGAGAATGAACTTCACTGGTGGATCTGTCCAGACCCGCTTTTCTTGCCTTAGATTGGATTATTTCCATGATATTCTCCGACAGTGTAACTCTTAAGGTGGCTCTGCCCTGCAACAATGAAAGAAAACAGTTCAGATATAGACAATGCCTTTATCTGCGGCAAAAATAGAGCTCTAGTCGCCTCTCTTAAGGTCACCACATACATAAAGCTAAAAGAAGCTATGCTAAGCAATGGAAAGTTATATTGTGCTATGATATGAATAAAAAGTTTTTAACATCTGAAGCCATCTCTTTGCCTGTTTCAATTCAGTTAATTTATAACAGTTTCTTCAGTCTACCGGAACTAGGGTGACCAGATACAAATAGATAAAAATTATGATGATGCTTGTTGTTTAAAGGGGCCTAACATCTAGGTCATCGGCCCCTAATGGTACGAAATGAGATGAAATGTAATAATGACTATAGTTCATTCCACGTTAAGAAAACACTATTGCTCTTATGGACCTACAAGGAGTGAACACACCCCCTCTGGGACACCCATAATTCCTCTTGATTAACGGATATTATATTATCGGCACACTTTATCTTGGTGCATTTACACCCTAGTGCTGAATCGGTCGACCTCGGCAATCTTCGAGATTCGTACTGGCAACGTTTGAAACACAAACTATGAATCACTTAAGCATCGTTGTTCGACATCTGGCGTACACTTTACGTACTAATATTCTTGTTGTTTACACAGCAAAGCTAAACTATATAATTCATTCTAGGAACAAGATTCGCATCGAGAAATGTTATATAATGTTATATCATGTTATATAATGTGTATGTGACACAGTTGTTGGCTTAAAGATAATAACGGTTTAGAAACTTAATATCGATCGATCATATTCTCGATTCAATTCAGATTTCATTTTCATTCAGTTGGCAGCACTACTGGGAGCGGGACAGCTCCCTGCTTACTCCACACCCCCGTACACAAATGCGTCAAGATAAAGTGTGCCTATAATACTGTACTTTGTCATGTATTGTATTGTATTGTATAACTACACAACATTTCATTTTCATAAATACATTTGTAGGGAGGAAGCACAATGGCGGGAACAGCCATCGCTTCGTTGTCTTCCTTCATTTTCCTTCTTCTGTGTTGCTGTGGTACAAGCCTCGAGTAGTCCCTCACTCCGTGAACCTCCGGGAGCTCACTTCTGTAGTGAAGTCATCTACAGTATTTATTTGTTGTGTGTGTGGTTTTAGGCTTTACATTAGTGCGTAATTATCTTGTGCTGAGTGAAAGTTATGCAATAAACCAACATGTGTGATTTTTCTTTAACAGTAATAATGTGATCGTTTGTTCAGTCATCTACAGTATTTATTTGTTGCATCAGTTTTCTATCCCTTATTGCCTGGAGAAATATATTAAATGCAATTAAATGCATCCCTCACCCCTCGAGGCCATAAAAAATATTTGTCTATTTTGTCCCCCAATTTGCCCTACACTTCAATGCTGAGGTTTTTTATGTGCCTAGTTTACCTCTGATTCTGTACAAACCAAAAATAGCCCCTGTAAACCCCCGTCTCCTCTAGTTCATAAAAATAATTGGTAGCTTAGTTTCTTCCGCTTATTGCCTTGAACTACAATACTGGATTTCACAAATTTATGTGACGCCGTTTTCTGTGATGCTGTTGAGCGATGCCGTTAGATATGGCAACCCTGTTGTCATAAGAGTAATACTGTTTTCTTAACAAGGAATGAGCTATAGAGCCCAGAACTTCGGACATTTCATTTTGCTAAAATAGTCACGCAAATTTAGGAAATAGGTAGTAAAATAATTGAAATTGGCATTTGTAATGACAAGAATTGGTCACTAAGATAATACAGATGCTTTAATGTAAGCTACATAACACACATCTGCATCAAATTTTAGTACTTATTCTTACATCTCTCAGTGGATGGTGATAGAATAACGTCAACGGTATCCCCTGTCTGTCGTAAGAGGAGGCGATTAAAAGGGGGAACAGGGCCTCTCAACTTGGGGGTGTGGTTTGGCGACTACGGTTCCCAGAGCTGAGACTGGCGTTGCTTCCACTTGTGTCAGGTTCCTCGCTCTTACCTTTCCTGTCTGACCCCGTTGGTCAACTCTTGTTCTTTTCCGACCTGACGGTATTAAATGTGCGAGGCCCAGGGAGTCTATCATTGGCCGATACCTTCATTTTTCAAAGTATCAGACCTCTTCCATTTTCTTTCTAATTAGTGTTATTGGAGGTTGGTTACAAGTTGTTGTTCGTCTCAAAATAATAAGGACCACCAGCACTTAATTTTACGTAGGAAGGATGTGACCTGGCAACCCTCATATCATTTATGTAAATGTTACTTTTTATCTATTAAGCTAAACATTTTTTCTTTATTATTAATACATTATATGGAATTATATAGCTTTTCTTTCCATCGCTTAATTTTAATATATAAATAATAGCAGAAAATATCCACAACTTAAAAAAGGCAAAAAGGCAACAAAAAAATAACAAAATAATAACCCGTCCTTCTGTTCCCAAACGTATGGAAATATGTTTATCTCTATTTTACACAACGATATATCCACCTAGATAAAAAGGCATTTGACTAACTTCCGAGCTCTTGTAATGCCAGTTTAAAAGTCCAAAACTCATCCACTGACCAGAATTCGAAGCGTGATGATGAAGAATGAATGGATGAATATGAATTTAAAATAATCAGCGGATCCAGCTTGCAATATTCAAAGGTAAAAACAATTCCAAAATTAATCCACTGACTAGAATTCAAGAAAAGAGACTATGAACAATGATTATGAACTTAAAACTTTCGGTGGATCCGACCTGCAATGCCCCACCTTCCCAAAAAGTATCCTAAAACAATAGTATATACTGACCAAGGAGCTGCTTCCAAAGAGCAATCCTGAATCTATGATGTTTGTTGTCTAAAGGGGTCCAAATTCCAGGTCAGCGGCCCCTCATAATAATAATAATAATAATAATAATAATAATAATAATAATAATAATAATAATAATAATAATAATAATAATAAGGGTGAAACGGACAATAATAATAATAATAATAATAACCCATTATTTATTTATTTATTTATTTATTTATTTATTTATTTATTTATTTATTTATTTATTTATTTATTTATTTATTTATTTATTTATTTATTTATTTATTTATTTATTTATTTATTTATTTATTTATTTATTTATTTATTTATTTATTTATTTATTTATTTATTTATTTATTTATTTATTTATTTATTTATTTATTTATTTATTTATTTATTTATTGCGAAGTTAAAGCTCTTGGTCCTTTCTTACACTTAACCACATTCTATGCAAAAGGTGAATTTGTCTTTTCTTACAAATTAATAAGATGATGATGGTGATTGGGGAGAGCAGCTTTTAACAAACAATCTTGTGTGTAAGTAAGTTATAATATAATATACACTATTGGTTCTAGTGTTAGGAAACTAATGATCTACGTGACTTAAAGCATCTTAATACTAATAATTTACGTCAATCAATCAATCAATCAATCAATCATTATTGATCTTCATTTAGGGCAGTCGCCCAGGTGGCAGATTCCCTATCTGTTATTTTCCTAGCCTTTTCTTAAATGATTGCAAAGAATTTGGAAATTTATTATCTCCCCTGGCAAGTTATTCCAATCCCTAACTCCCCTTCCTATAAATGAATATTTGCCCCAATTTGTCCTCTTGAATTCCAACTTTATGTTCATATTGTGATCTTTCTTACTTTTAAAGACACCATTCAAACTTATTCGTGTACTGTTATTCCACGCCATCTCTCCACTAACAGCTCGGAACAAACCACTTAATCGAGCAGCTCGTTTCCTTTCTCCCAAGTCTCCCAGCCCAAACTTCGCAACATTTTTGTAACGCTACTCTTTTGTCGGAAATCACCCACAACAAATCGAGCTGATTTTCTTGAATTTCTTCCAGTTCTTAAATCATGTAATCCTGGTGAAGGATCCCACAAACTGGAGCCATACTCTAGTTGGGGTCTTACCAGAGACTTATATACCCTCTCCTTTACATCCTTACTACAACCCCTAAATACCCTCCTAACCATGTGCAGAGATCTGTGCCCTTTATTTACAATCATATTTATGTGATTACCCCAATGA
Source organism: Anabrus simplex (assembly GCF_040414725.1). Lineage (NCBI taxonomy): Eukaryota > Metazoa > Arthropoda > Insecta > Orthoptera > Tettigoniidae > Anabrus > Anabrus simplex. The sequence goes on along the minus strand of NC_090277.1, from coordinate 100,102,528 downwards.
AGATCTTTCCTTATATTAACACCTAGATACTTACAATGATCTCCATAAGGAACTTTCACCCCATCAACGAAGTAATTAAAACTGAGAGGACTTTTCCTATTTGTGAAACTCACAACCTGACTTTTAACCCCATTTATCATCATACCATTGCCTACTATCCATCTCACAACATTATCGAGGTTTTTTGCAGTTGCTCACAATCTTGTAAGTTATTTATTACTCTATACGGAATAACATCATCTGCAAAAAGCCTTACCTCTGATTCCACTTCTTTACTCATATCATGTATATATATATAAGAAAACATGAAAGTCCAATAATGCCGCTTTGAGGAATTCCCCTCTTAATTATTACAGGACTGGGCGAGTTGGCCGTGCAGTTAGGAGCGCGCAGCTGTGAGCTCGCATCCGGGAGATAGTGGGTTTGAACCCCACTGTCAGCAGCCCTGAAGATGGTTTTCCGTGGTTTCCCATTTTCACACCAGGCAAATGCTGGGGCTGTACCTTAAATAAGTCCACGGCCGCTTCCTTCCCATTCCTAGGTTTTTCTGTCCTATCTGTGTCGGTGCGACGTAAAGCAAAATAGCAAATATATATATATTACAGGGTCAGGTAAAGCTTCGTCTACTCTAATTGTCTGAGATCTGTTTTCTAGAAATATAACAACCCATTCATTCACTCTTCTGTCTAGTCCAGTTGCACTCATGTTTGCCAGTAGTCTCCCTAGATCCACCCTATGAAATGCCTTACAAAGTCAATCGCGATACAGCCCAATACGTAAGTACTACGTCATTCATTCTCACATTCACTTGTGCATTCCTACAACCAGGCTACAGACTTAGGAGGAAATTCCGGCAAGTTCTTCTAAAAGTTGGCTAGTGTTGTGCAGTTCCTAACTCTCAACGGGGGAGAATTCCACAACCTGGCACCAGACACTTGGAATGAACGGGGTTATACACTGATGTACGATTTTTGGACATAGTAAGAGAGGAGGTCCGCCTCTGTGGTGTAGTGGTTAGTGTGATTAGCTGCCAATCCCGAGTTCGATTCCCGGCTCTGCCACGAAATTTGAAAAGTGGTACGAGGGCAGGATCGGGGTCCACTCAGCCTCGGGAGGTCAACTGAGTAGAGGGGATTCGATTCCCACCTCAGCCACCCTGGAAGTGTTTTTCCGTGTTTTCCCAACTCTCCTCCAGGCAAAGGCCGGGATAGTACCTAACTTAAGGCCACGGCCGCTTCCTTTCTCTTCCTTGTCTATTCCTTCCAATCTTCCCATCCTCCTACAAGACCCCTGTTCAGCATACCAGGTGAGGCTGCCTGGACGAAGTACTGGTCCTCATTCCCAGTTTATCCCCCGACCCAATGTTTCACGTTCCAGGACACTGGCCTAGAGGTGGTAGAGGGCGCGATCCCTCGCTGAGTCTGAGGGAAAAACCAACCAGTTGATGACCTAACTGATGATGATATTAACGCCATAAATGCTCATTCCCGAGTAAATCAAGTAAAATTCACTTTCAAAAAAGTTGGGGCGAACGATGTGAAGCGTGTAATTTACTCCCTCAAGTCTGATGCTCCGGGTAATGACGACATACCATTATCTTTCATAAAAAATATTATTGGTGCCATATTACCTATTCTGACGCATATATTTAATCATTGCCTTGTACAGGGAGTATTCCCAACTGTGTGGAAGCACGGTATCGTCATTCCTATCCCTAAGAAGAATTCCCCTAGTTTACCATCAGATTATCGCCCTATATCCATTCTCCCACCCCTTTCCAAAGTACTAGAACGCTTGGTACACGAACAAGTCCTCACTTACTTGACTAACTTCTCACTGCTTGACCCTTACCAATCTGGTTTCAAGAAAGGACACAGCACAACGACTGCCCTACTGAAAGTAACTGATGATATTCGACAGGCAATGGACACTCGACAAGTGACTGTACTGGTTCTACTTGATTTTTCTAGTGCTTTTGATACTGTTGTTCCTCAACTGCTACTTTCAAAATTGGATTCATTAAATTTCAGCAAGACGGCAATAAACTTTTTCAGTTCGTACCTCAAAAATCGCCGTCAGTGTGTCAAAGTAAATAATAGCAGATCTGAGTGGCTTAACAAACCCCTCGGTGTCCCCCAAGGGTCTGTACTTGGACCATTGTTGTTTGCAATTTACTTACACGATGTTGCCAAATCGATTACACATTGCAAGTATCATCTTTATGCTGATGATCTGCAGATCTACTACCACTCAAGAACTGATAAAATTCAGAGTGCTGTAGAAAAAGTTAATGCTGATTTAAGTCTCATAAGTAATTTTGCATTGAGTAACAATCTCAAAATTAATCCTCTTAAAACGCAAGCAATAATCATTGGTACTTCAAAAAACTTACACGTCTTAAAACAATACGAAATTCCTCCTGTAGCACTAAACAATACCATTATTCCATTTTGTGAAACAGTTATGAATCTTGGTGTGGCTATAAGCGAAACATTGAACTGGTCGCAACATGTGATGAAAGTGTGCCAAAAGGTATATCAAAGCCTGCATCCTCTGAAGCGGTTTAAAAATATATTTCCTCGGTCCTTGAAAATAAAGCTCATTCAATCACTCTTGTTTCCAATTCTCGAATACTGTGATACAGTTTTTATTGATATCAATAACGAGCAAAGCATGAGACTGCAACGTGCCCAAAATGCATGCATCAGGTATGCATTCGACATACAACCATACGCCCATGTATCCCCATTCTATACACAATTATCCTGGTTACGACTGAATGACAGACGTAGACTCCACGCAACTACTTTGGTGTATCAAGTGCTTTTTGAAAACACTCCTCCTTACCTATCCACCAGATTTCGCTACCTTAGTTCCCTGCACCTGTTCAATACCCGGTCAGGCTGTTCGCTAGAAATTCCTGTGCATCGAACCGCAACCTACAACAGATCGTTCACTATCACCGCCACGAGCTGGTGGAATGAACTCCCCAATGACATCAGGGAAGCTAAATCTAAGACAAAATTTAAAATCCTTTGCCAGCGTCATCTTTTAAGCACTTCCAGTCTTTCTTGAGTGTGAATGGGATGCATGAATGAGAGTGAATATGGTTGTTTATTGCAATGTGTTCCTGTATATAATTTAGTTATACTTTACTCACCTTAGTTTAGTTAGTGATACTTTAGTTGCTTTAGTTATACTTTAGGTTGTAAAGATTTCATATGTTTAAATTTTATGTAAAATATACATTGTATATACATGAAGTGGTTAAGTGTAAGAAAGGGCCGGGAGCCCTAACTTCGCCACAATAAAGACGCTTTAATAATAATAATAATAATAATAATAAATTGTTTAAGAAAGAAAGAAAGAAAGAAAGAAAGAAAGAAAGAAAGAGAGAAGGTAGGGAGAGTGTAATGCTGATGAATGGAGGAGAGGTGACTAAGATTTGAATAAACAATACAACAAATGATTATTGTGACTATTATACCACGTAAGGCACATGGTACACACGTGCACGTTAATGGTGTCCCGACATAAACAATCAACACTGCCCCACTGCAGTACTGAAAAGGAGGGGAGAGAGTGAAGGGGTAGTGTTGAAGGCCAATCCAGTACAAAACATGGGGGAAGGGAGTGAAGGGGTTGTGTCGAAGGCACAATGACTCACCTTCTCGCTTAACACATTGCTGCATGGACTGCATGCAGACAGCCCGCTACAAGACTTCGTTGTGATCGAAATGGGCACAGTGGCGGATATATTGAAGTACAGCATCAGGTTACCTACTCGTCTGGCCCCGCGGTGTACGGGGCAACGAGTCCGGCCACCCCGGGTTCGATTCCCGGCCGGGTCAGGGGGTTTTAATTGTAAATGATTATATCCCTGGCCTGGGGACTGCGTGTTTGTGTCGTCCTTAACGTTTCTCACATTCAACACTCAACACTTCCGCAATTCCAAGTACATGCAGGTTCATATATTGTGCAAGTAGGGGCAAAAGAACTCTATAGGTCGACGCCCCGGACAAATAGCATTTTAACATAAAAAAATAAAAAGTAGTCTACTCTGTTAATTACAGTATTAAGAGGTAAAGAAGGTTTTCAACCGAAAAAGTATTTTATACTAGTTAGGAATATTTTGTAGCTCCGTTATATCGGGTCTACCAATCCTTCTTCACCGCGTTCTTGCCATATTTCTATCCATCTCCAAACTGTCTTAAGACTGCATGGTATTGCTTGTGCTATTGCTTGAGGGACCATGTGAGCCTCCCACATGTCAATAATGCGGTCTCGATTCACCTGTGATAGGATAGGAGCCATCTTATTACAATGTTACAGTATAACGCCGGAATACACACACTGTGTATTTAGCACTACCTGTTCACTCCCTTCCCCTCCTTTTCAGTACTGGCCTTTAACACTATCTCTTCACTCTCTCCCCTCCTTTTCAGTACTGGAGTGGGGCAGTGTTGATTGTTTATGTCGGGACACCATTAATGTGCGTGTGTGTACGTCTCTTCAATAGTGTCTAGGCCATCTGTGACAGCTAATGGTGGAACTATTGAGGATCTAACCAGCTTTCGGGCTGAACAAACATAACACATATTATATATACATACTGTATATTGAAACTGTGTGGGAATAAAGCCAGAGCAACAGCAGGCACAAAAGCCTTACATGATATCAAAGAATGAACTAAGCTATCCCTCAAAACTGCGATGAAAACATGAAATGCCGTCCGGCTTTTAGTGCCGAGAGTGTCCGAGAACAAGTTCGGCTCGCCAGATGCAGGTCTTTTTCTTCGACGCCCGTAAGCGACGTGGGCGTCGAGGTGATGAAAGTATGACGAAGACAACACATACACACCCAGCCCCTGTGCCAGCGGAATTAACCAGTTATGGTTAAAATTGGGAATCGAACCCGGAATACCTGTAACCAAAGGCCAGCACGCTAACCATTTAGCCATGGATCCGGACACACACAAAAAAATGCGATAACAAACTACAATACAAAGATTGACCCCATTCTCACGTATGGACTGGAACTAACCTCGAACAAGCTGCCCACGAAAGACTTCTATACTCTAGAGAACCTCAAGGCTCGCCTCTTGAAGGTTACACTAGGTAGTAGTGTCCAGACACACACACACACACACACACACACACACACACACACTTTCTCCAGGCTGATGTACGTGCTTGCCTGTGAGGCCTCCTTGATAGAAGATCTCAGAATGAAACTTGATCTGCCCTACACTCCCAATTTAAAAAAGGGCAATAAACAAGAGAATAGCGTAAAGAAAAGACCGTGACCACCGATATCACCACATAATATGCAGAAATCATTCTTTCCGCGAACCGGACAACTCTGCGTGTATTTTATGTAAAAATATCTGCGTAAGATTATATATCTTATCTTGTACAAATCGGAAGATATCAGTCATTACCGTCTTAATACAGTTTAGTTTATATTTTCTACAAAGTATGTAATCATACATATTTTATGACCACTTTGGCTGACATAAATTCTTCTTAATAACAATTTTAGGCTACGAAGATTGTATTGAAACGATCTCGATTTACCCGTCATTTCGAAAATTAGGCTACTGCTGGGATAGTACCGGTAGGTATTGCCGTGCGCGTAGAGGCGCGCGGCTGTGAGCTTGCATCCGGGAGATAGTAGGTTCGAATCCCACTATCGGCAGCCCTGAAAATGGTTTTCCGTGGTTTCCCATTTTCACACCAGGCAAATGCTGGGGCTGTACCTTAATTAAGGCCACGGCCGCTTCCTTCCAACTCCTAGGCCTTCCCTATCCCATCGTCGCCGTAAGACCTATCTGTGTCGGCGCGACGTAAAGCCCCTAGCAAAAAAAAAAAAAAAAAAAGAACTTGTATGAAGTTAGCGATACTTGGCTTATGCCATTCTTTCTTTCTTAATCTGTTTACCCTCCAGGGTTGGTTTTTCCCTCGGACTTAGCGAGGGATCCCACCTCTACCGCCTCAAGGGCAGTGTCCTGGAGCTCCAGACTCTTGGTCGGGGGATACAACTGGGGAGTATGACCAGTACCTCGCCCAGGCGGCCTCACCTGCTATACTGAATAGAGGCCTTGTGGGGGGATGGGAAGATTGGAAGTGAAGACAAGGAAGAAGGAAGGAAGCGCCCGTGGCCTTAAGTTAGGCAGCATCCTGGTATTTGCCTGGAGGAGAAGTGGGAAACCACGGAAAAGCACTTCCAGGATGGCTGAGGTGGGAATCGAACCCGGAGGTGGCAGCTAATCACACTGACGACTACACCACAGAAGCGGACCTTTTGTGATTCACTGTCCTTAAATGTATATTTTACAGAAATAATGAATGCAAGTAATATTATTAATAATATTAATATAATGCCTGCCTAGTAGCTATGATGATTAAGGTGCCAAATCTACATGGTCTGACACCGCGGTTAGCCCGTTCGACTCCCGTTGGTAAAACAAAAAAAGTTTCGCCAACAGAACGTTGGCCGGCATGTTAGGGGAGGTGGTGGTATACAATTCCTAATCACTAGGTTGCGTGTCAGAATCCTACTTTCACTTCAAAACATTTCCTTCGTGGTCATCTGGAGTGAGGGCAAACGACGTTGATGGTGATTCGTGCGTCGGATTGAGACGTTAAGCCTTGAGCAGACCCCTTGGTGCTATTCAACAGAAGTAGGCCACGTGCCGGCACCGGGTTTCACTCTGTCCCTTCCTACTATCATAATTATATTACCTCATTTTCATCTAATTTACTCCTCTGATGAGGTTGACGCCAGGAAGGGCATCTGGTCATAAAACGTCACGAAGATTCACCTCTCTTCATACAAGACCCCGTAAAGAAACGGGTAATAATAATAATAATAATAATAATAATAATAATAATAATAATAATAATAATAATAATAATGTGTATGTTGGGTATTCAGCCCGAAGGCTGGTTTGATCCTCTGCAGCTCCGCCAACAGCTGTCATAAATAGCCTAGGCGTCACTGAAGAGGCGTACTAGGGAAATGAGGAGTGAGGTAGTTTCCCGTTGCTTTCCTCACCGAGCCAGCCGTTGCTATTACATATCAGTCTGCCAAGCCCACTGAAATGCATGCACCAACCGACCCTACGAGCGATATTTTCACACCATTCATAACAGGGACTGGCTGCATAAGGAATGGTATTACTAGCATCACTCATACCTCAGTCAGTCACTTTCATATTGTCAAAGCCAAGGATGAGACTGAGACAGATCAATGAAAGTGACAAATTTGATATAGCCCATACCAGAAGACATGGTGTACTGTAAACACTACATCTCGCCAGCAAAGGCATAGGCTATCATGATAATAATAATAATAATAATAATAATAATAATAATAATAATAATAATAATAATAATAATAATAACTCCTTGAAGAACTGGAGAAAGAGCGCAAAATTGTGAGAGGAATCTTAGGATCATTTCTTTTTTTTTTCTGCTATTTGTTTTACGCGCACCGGCACAGATAGGTCTTATGGCGACGATGGGATAGGAAAGGGCTCGGAGTGGGAAGGAAGCGGCCGTGGCCTTAATTAAGGTACTGCCCCAGCATTTGCCTGATGTGAAAATGGGAAACCACGGGAAACCATTTTCAGGGCGGCCGACAGTGGGGTTCGAACCCACTATCTCCCGGATGCAAGCTCACAGCTGCGCGCTCCTAACCGCACAGCCAACTGGCCTGGTAATCTTGGGATCAAAGTACAGAAATGCAATCCATCAAAAGAGATCCAACGAGGAAGTCTACAGCAAAATAGAGAAAATTACCGACACAATCCGAAAAAGACGGACACGGTTTTAAGGTTATCTGAAAAGAATGGACGAAAGAAAGTTAACTAAAAGAGATCTTTCACATTTTTTATTCAAACCCCAAAACCACAATTCCCTGGTTTAGAAATACCAAAGAAAACCTGCAAATGCTGCATATCTCAGCTGAAGACGCCCTTAACAGAGATCTCTTCCGCAAGAAAATATTGACGAACGGGCTAAACCGAGACGAGCAACCGAAGAGAAGACACGGTGGCCCTTGGACAGAGGAGCGTAAGCAGGCCCACTCACAAAGAATGAGGGAAATTTGGGCTAAGAAGGCCAAGTACTGTGTCAAATGCAACAAGACTTAACGTGGTCCTTGATGGCCCTAGCGAATTATAATAATAATAATAATAATAATAATAATAATAATAATAATAATAATAATAATAATAATAATAATAATAATAATGTGCCGCCTCTGTGGTGTAGTTGTCAGCGTGATTAGCTGTCACCCCCCGGAGGCCTGAGTTCGATTCCCGGCTCTGCCACGAAATTTGAAAAGTGTTACGAGGGCTGGAACGGGGTTCAACTGAATAGAGGGGGGTTCGATTCCCACCTAGCCATCCTCAAAATGGTTTTCCGTGGTTTCTCACTTCTCCTCCAAGCAAATGCCGGGATGGCGCGCGGCTGTGAGCTTGCATCCGGGAGATAGTAGGTTCGAATGCCACTATCGGCAGCCCTGAAGATGGTTTTCCGTGGTTTCCCATTTTCACACCAGGCAAATGCTGGGGCTATACCTTAATTAAGGCCACGGCCGCTTCCTTCCAACTCCTAGGCCTTTCCTATCCCATCGTCGCCATAAGACCTATCTGTGTCGGTGCGACGTAAAGCCCCTAGCAAAAAAAAAAACTTAAGGCCACGGCCGCTTCCTTCCCTTTTTCTAGTCTATACCTTCTAATCTTCCCATCCCCCCACAAGGCCCCTGTTCAGCATAGCAGGTGAGGCCGCCTAGGCGAGATACTGGTCCTCCTCTCCAGCTGTATCCTCCTGACCCAAAGTCTCCTGCTCCAGGACACTGCCCTTGAGGCGGTAGAGGTGGGATCACTCGCTGAGTCCGAGGGAAAAACCGACCCTGGAGGGTAAACAGATTAAGAAAGAAAGAAAGAAAGAAAGAAAGAAAGAAAGAAAGAAAGACGGGGCAAGTTGGCCGTGCGGTTAGGGGCGCGACCTGTGAGCTTGCATCAACGAGATAGTGGGTTCGAGCCCCCCTGTCGGCAGCCCAGAAGATGGTTTTCCGTGGTTTCCCTTAATCAAGGCTACAACCGTTTCCTTCCCACTCCTAGGCCTTTCCAATCCCATCTTCGCCATAAGACCTATCTGTGTCAGTGCGACGTAAAACGAATTGTAAAATTAGAAATACAGATTATTATTATTATTATTATTATTATTATTATTATTATTATTATTATTATTATTATTATTATTATCCCACTCAGTAGGTGAATGATCAGCGTTGAGACCTTCGGTTCAGAGGGTCCCGTGTTGGATTCCGACGCGCGTAGGTGAATTTAATCGCATCTGATGAATACTTCTGATCCGCGGACTGGGTATTTGTGTTTTTCCCAGCACTTTCCTCTTCATATTCAGACAACACACTACACTACCAACTGCCAGAGAAACGCGTAATAGTAATTACATCCCTCCATATAGACTTGGCGACGGGAAGGGCATCCTGTCGAAAAACAGTACCAAATCCACTTGTGCGACAAAATGAGCACCCTCGACCCCACAGATGTGGGAAAATCGGTAGAAGTATTATTATTAACTCTTTCATAATGAACACATCAACACATATATTAAGCGAACGTAGACAATGACTGCACCATCCCCAGTTACTAGATAAAGCATGAACACCATTGACAACTTAAAGGAAGGAAATACTCTGCGACCTACCTTGGTTCAACTCAGTGTCTCCATAGCGATACCTTGGCCAGAATTCTGGATGAATTAAAAGACTCTCTTCTCGTTTCTCATACGTACGTGAACATATTTCACTTTTTTTTAATGAAACGATACCTTCTTAACTGACTGTTTTTTAGTCACACACCACTACTTCAAGAACTTGCCAGCTGTGTCCTCTGGTGAAGACTACTTACTCACTGAATCAGTGTACAGTTTTCAGACTATGACATCACTCAGCAGGCCGCAAGATACTGGTGGATACTACGAACAAACACGTCACTCTTCATGGAGGCGAAGGTATGCGCTCAGCTTACAGGTAAGGTACTCCTTTGGAGCGTTGACAAAAAAAGGCTTGCATGCAGCGATTTCCTCGACGTTCAGTGGAGTGGGGAGAGACCTAAATAAGTCACCTTTTTAAAGTCCTTCGTTACGTTGGTAAAGACCCACCTTATTATAATAGAGAAATAAAGAGACTAAGAAGGAGGTGCAGACTGGAAAGAAATAGAGTTAGAAATGGCTGTGGAAGTAAGGAGAAATTGAAGGAACTTACTAGAAAATTGAATCTAGCAAAGAAGGCAGCTAAGGATAACATGATGGCAAGCATAATTGGCAGTCATACAAATTTTAGTGAAAAATGGAAGGGTATGTATAGGTATTTTAAGGCAGAAACAGGTTCCAAGAAGGACATTCCAGGAATAATTAATGAACAAGGGGAGTGTGTATGTGAGGACCTTCAAAAGGTAGAAGTATTCAGTCAGCAGTATGTAAAGATTGTTGGTTACAAGGATAATGTCGAGATAGAGGAAGAGGCTAAGGCCAAAGAAGTAATAAAATTTACATATGATAACAATGACATTTACAATAAGATACAAAAGTTGAAAACTAGAAAAGCGGCTGGAATTGATCAGATTTCTGGGGATATACTAAAGACAATGGGTTGGGATATAGTACCATATCTGAAGTACTTATTTGATTATTCTTTGGCCGAAGGAGCTATACCAGATGAATGGAGAGTTGCTATAGTAGCCCCTGTGTATAAAGGAAAGGGTGATAGACATAAAGCTGAAAATTACAGGCCAGTAAGTTTGACATGCATTGTATGTAAGCTTTGGGAAGGCATTCTTTCTGATTATATTAGACATGTTTGTGAAATTAATAACTGGTTCGATAGAAGGCAATTCGGTTTTAGGAAAGGTTATTCCACTGAACCTCAACTTGTAGGATTCCAGCAAGATATAGCAGATATCTTGGATTCTGGGGGTCAAATGGACTGTATCGCGATTGACATGTCTAAAGCATTTGATAGGGTGGATCATGGGAGACTACTGGCAAAAATGAGTGCAACTGGACTAGACAAAAGAGTGACTGAATGGGTTGCTATATTTCTAGAAAATAGATCTCAGAGAGTTAGAGTAGGTGAAGCTTTGTCTGACCCTGTAATAGTTGAGAGGGGAGTTCCTCAGGGCAGTGTTATCGGACCTTTATGTTTTCTTATATATATAAATGATATGAGTAAAGGAGTGGAATCGGAGGTAAGGCTTTTTGCGGATGATGTTATTCTCTATAGAGTTATAAATAAGTTACAAGATTGCGAGCAACTGCAACGTGACCTCGAAAATATTGTGAGATGGACAGCAGTCAATGGTATGTTGATAAACGGGGCTAAAAGTCAGGTTGTGAGTTTCACAAATAGGAAAAATCCTCTCAGTTTTAATTACTGCGTTGATGGGGTGAAAGTTCCTTTTGGGGATCATTGTAAGTATCTAGGTGTTAATATAAGGAAAGATCTTCACTGGGGTAATCACATAAATGGGATTGTAAATAAAGGGTACCGATCTCTGCACATGGTTATGAGGGTGTTTAGGGGTTGTAGTAAGGATGTAAAGGAGAGTGCATATAAGTCTCTGGTAAGACCCCAACTAGAGTATGGTTCCAGTGTATGGGACCCTCACCAGGATTACCTGATTCAAGAACTGGAAAAAATCCAAAGAAAAGCAGCTCGATTTGTTCTGGGTGATTTCCGACAAAAGAGTAGCGTTACAAAAATGTTGCAATGTTTGGGTTGGGAAGAATTGAGAGAAAGAAGAAGAGCTGCTCGACTAAGTGGTATGTTCCGAGCTGTCAGCGGAGAGATGGCGTGGAATGACATTAGTAGACGAATAGGTTTGAATGGCGTCTATAAAAGTAGGAATGATCACAATATGAAGATAAAGTTGGAATTCAAGAGGACAAACTGGGGCAAATATTCATTTATAGGAAGGGGAGTTAGGGATTGGAATAACTTACCAAGGGAGATGTTCAATAAATTTCCAATTTCTTTGAAATCATTTCGGAAAAGGCTAGGAAAGCAAGAGATAGGGAATCTGCCACCTGGGCGACTGCCCTAAATGCAGATCAGTATTGATTGATTGATTGATTGATTGATTGATTGATTGATTGATTGATTGATTGATTGATTGATTGATTGATTGATTGATTGATTGATTGATTGATTGATTGATTGATTGATTGATTGATTGATTACGTTATATCCATGGGATGTTTTCATCGATGTATACTCTATGACGTCCTGACGTAATAGAGATTATTTACATCGATACAGCCAACTGTGGACTATGGTTACACGAACTATGTACTTGTCTCTCTTTCTTTGGCTTACACCTTTTTGTTTAGATTGTAACCAAAGGTTTTTTAACCTCACACTTCTTTCCAGCCGTTGTTAACCTCGATAATGTTGTGAGATGGACAGCAGGCAATGGTATGATTATAAACCGGGTTAAAAATCAGGTTGTGAGTTTCACAAATAGGAAAAGTAATTTCAGTTTTAATTACTGCGTTGATGGGGTGAAGGTTCCTTTTGGGGATCATTGTAAGTACCTAAGTATTAATATAAGGGAAGATCTTCATTGGGGTAATCACATAAATATGATTGTAAATAAAGGCTACCGGTACAGTTCTCTGCACATGGTTATGAGGGTATTAGAGGGGGGATGTAAAGGAGAGGGTATATAAGTCTGTCGTAAGACCCAAACTAGAGTATGGTTCCGGTGTATGGGACCCTCACCAGGGTTACTTGATTCAAGAACTGGAAAAAATCCAAAGAAAAGCAGCTCGATTTGTTCTGGGTGATTTCCGACAAAAGAGTAGCGTTACAAAATGTTGCAAAGTTTGAGCTGGGAAGAGTTGGGAGAAAGAAGACGAGCTGCTCGACATGCCCGGTTTCTGGAATGGTGAGATATCTTTCCGATAGCTATTGCTTTGTTACAGCTGTCGACTCGATAAATCTTCGCTGCGTTGCACAGCGAAACAGCAGCTAACTTATCGAACTGTTAACTATTGGCTCGTTGATCAAGTTTCATAAATACACACTAGATGCCACCCCTCGTACTGCTTTGTTTTTGTGCATTAGGTGTGTTCCCTAGATTGTCAGGCGCATGCGCACAAGTAATGCATCGCATTTGAGCTTTCTGTGCAGCTCCTATTATCCCCTCTTTGCCATGCAGGAAGAAATGGGTATTCGACTAGTTCTTGCAGAAGTGGGTGTCAGTTTCGTGGTGTTTAAGGGCTGTCAGAAGAATTTGACATTGTTTGAGGATTTCTAATGAAATATGCACACGAGTGGCACATGCCACACACAATGCAGTTTGCACTGAGCCTTATGCTAATACCGTATCTCTTCCCTGTTATTACAAAATATGAACATTGTTTGATCACAGTATAACAATATATATCGGGTAATTAACATAATTGTGCGCGTAGAGGCACGCTGCTGTGAGCTTGCATCCGGGAGATAGTAGGTTCGAATCCCACTATCGGCAGCCCTGAAGATAGTTTTCCGTGGTTTCTTATTTTCACTCCAGGCAAATACTGGGGCTGTACCTTAATTTAGGTCACGGCCGCTTCCTTCCAACTCCTAGGCCTTTCCTATCCCATCGTCGCCATAAGACCTATCTGTGTCGGTGCGACGTAAAGCCCCTAGCAAAAAAAATTAACATAATTATATAACTCGTTAGTTCCATGTAATGTAATATCGTTAATTGAAAACAATCCCGCGATAAAAGTATATGCTCACTGCCAATGCAAGTAGGCCTGCAGTAGGCCTACAGCGATAAATGTGTAATTATCTGTTATACTCAGTTACTGGTACCAGTGCTTTTATGGGCACGAATGCAGTCACCGATACAAATATGATAAGACTCAGTAGTACTGAATCTTAAAGGGTATCCTAATTAAATTGATCAACAGGGGACAATGGAAAATTATTCGTAACAGGACGCAAATTGTCGCCTATAACCTCTACCAAACCTGTGACAGTATATTTGTTTAGCCTCAATCTGTCTTTGAATTAGTTTTCACTACTGTATACTTCATTAGAATATTAAGCCGTCGCTGATATAATCGTGGTCGTTCTAGAATGTTGACCGTTTCTACAATTTCTTCGTCCGAAGAAGATGAGAAAGCCATAGAAAATTTTAACAAACACAAGGTTAGCTGCTGATACTGAAGTACTGCGCACGCGTCCACCAAGTTAACAAATAGATATCTCCTGCTCAGGGCCCTCTAAGTTAGCAAGCGATTTATCGAACCGATAGCTGTATCTTACGTTCGTGCAACGCCAAAACACAAGTTAACCATTCGATACCACTGTAGGTTCGATATCTCACGTTCCAGAAACCGGGCAAAAAGTGGTATGTTCCGAGCTGTCAGCGGAGAGATGGCGTGGAATGACATCAGGAGACGGGAAGTGGTGTCTTCAAAACGGAAAAGATCACAATAGGAAGATAAAGCTGGATTTCATGAGGACAAATTGGGGGAAAATATTCGTTTATATGAAGGGGAGTTAGCGACTGGAATAACTTACCAAAGGAGATAATAAATTTCCAGCTTCTTTGCAATCATTTAAGAAAAGGCTAGGAAAACAACATGTAGGGAATCTGCCACCTGGGTGCAGATCAATATTTATTTATTGATTGATTGATTGATTGATTGATTGATTGATTGATTGATTGATTGATTGATTGATTGATTGATTGATTGATTGATTGATTGATTGATTGATTGATTGATTGATTGATTGATTGATTGATAGTGAGATTGCTCCAAGAGTCGGAAAAGAACAAGAGTTGACCAACGGAGGTCGGATAGGATAGATGAAATTGAGGAGCCTGACACACATGGAAGCAATGCCAGGACTCAGCTAAGGGCCCCGTGGTTGCCAACCCACGCTCCCAAGTTCAGAGCCCTTGGGGCCAGATGGTCCTCATCATTATGTCCTCTGGTCTTGTATCATTTACCCAGTAACGGCGGTAAGGAGCCGGGGGGGGGGTCCTCCCGCACATTGTGGTGAGAACATTACATTCTCATTATTATAGGAATTATTAAAACAAGCAACTTGTATAAGCCTTTTCTTAGAAACTTATTTTGCTATTTTCTCAATCGACTAATCTTCCATTTTTGCTGGTGTTTCTGCAGCGTAAAGGCATGCACGGTTTGGGTCAAGGGTTCGAACCCCATTGTCGGCACCCCTAAAAGATGTTTTTTTTTTCATTTTATACCAGTAAAATCCTGGGGCTGTAGCCTGTTTTAAGGAGACGGTCGATTCCAGTCCTAGCCCTTTTCTATCTCATCGTTATCGTAAGACCTGTCTCTGTCGGTGCGACGTAAAACAAATAGGAAAAACTTAGTTTATTTAAATATATTTCTCACACCTGACAATTTCACTCGAACATGCGGTGGACTCGGACTACCTCAAGTAGCTGTCCGCTACTACGCGTCGTATTCCTTAGGATGGACAACCCGAGAACTGCAAAAAATAAAATTAAAAAAAAATGTAAACATCTATGCACTCACACTAGGTAAAGAAACCACGGAGTGAAGAAATCTATCTTCTTTGAAAGAAAGAAGAAAAACTCGTGGTATTTGTCAGAGGTTCAATATACGGGACAGTTGCCGTCCCGGATAGGAACTTTTTGCGTTCCACCTGCGATAAATAAATGAATATAATTACAAATTCAAAACCTAACGTAAAATGAAACTTTAAAAAGCAAGGGAAATTAAGACGTCATTGGATTTTCTGTAGGCTTATTAGTTATTTAATGAACAACCTCCAAACTCGAGTACATATAACAATTTGGTCGACAGTAAATTGTACGTTTTAAAATGCCTATTCCCATCACACTTTATCCAGAATATTAATCTACAGGATGTATCCGTAATGATGTTACAAATTTTCAGGGATGACAGAAGACGGTAAATGGATCAATTTGAGATAAGGAATCATAGTCCCGAAACGATCGAGTCAAAAGTTAAGCAAAATTCTACTCAATTAAGTCCGTTTACCCTCACAAGTTTCACAAGCTGCTCCATTTACAACAAATGTTCGAAATGGAGTCTCCCTGCGTCAAAGCAGGCATGGCGTCGTCGCACAAAGTTCTGTCGTACCTGTTCGAACATCCCCGGTGTCGATTGAACAGCGAGAATTCTTGCCAAGATCCTCTTCAGTCTCGACTGGAGTCTCATACACAAGGCTTTCCACATGGCCCCTACAAGTGGGGTGAGATCAGGTGAACGAGTGGGCCACAAAACAGGACCTCCTCTTCCTATCCACTTTAGAGGGAATGTCTGATCCAGGTGTTCACGAACCCTCAGTCCCAAGTGAGGTCAATTGTTGGCTTCCGACACGTTACAGAACTACTGCGGGGCGAAATTCTGACATCTCGGCATCTGTTCAGAACAGAAGGGCGTTAAAAAATTGAATTATTAATAACTTTTGACTCGAACGTTTCCGGACTACGGTTCCGTTATCTTAAACTGATCCATTTGCCGTCCTTCATCATACCTGAAAATTTGTAACACCATCACGGATACATCCTGTAGAACAAGCGAGCAGGAGCCCAGGCAGGTTAGCGCGGATATCCAGAGATTAAGCTAATGAGGCCCACCCCCTGCTACAGCGACCGGAAATGTCCTTGACCGCAAATCCCCGTTTACAATCAGAGCTGGGAAGAAATCGAATACCTTTCAGTAACATTTGTTTCTAATAGTTATACGTTTTTTAAATTCAATTTTTACTCTAATTTACTTCTCAGAATGAAATTTTAATCTTTACATTCTACATAGAAATCGGTATACTTCGCTGAAAAGGGGAAAATTTAAATGATGATCAGTAGCGGTGAGCTCTCGAGAGCATGTGAGCACGTGTACAATCGCGATCACAAGAAATCCGGGTGGAAAAGGAAACAGGTAATGTTTGGGCGAAGATTTTGGCCAACCCTAAGGATGAAGGAAGCCGGCCCCGTGGTATAAAGGTAGCCTGCCTGCCTCTTACCCGGAGGCCCCGGGTTCGATTCCCGGCCAGGCCAGGGATTTTTACCTGGACCTGAGGGCTGGTTCGAGGTCCACTCAGCCTACGTGATTAGAATTGAGGAGCTATGTGACGGTGAGATGACGGCCCCGGTCTAGAATGCCAAGAATAACGACCGAGAGGATCCGTCGTGCTGACCACACGATCTGCAGGCCTTTGGGCAAAGCAGCGGTCGCTTGGTAGGCCAAGGCCCTTCAAGGGCTGTAGTGCCATGGGGTTTGGTTTTTGAGGATGAAGGAGAAGTAACCAAGGCTACGTCACATGTGTTCGTCTTCCAGGGGGTGTGGCTTGCGACGTTGCGCACTCGGAGGTCACTCCCAACTCCATTTATTCGGGAACTGATTGAGATGTCTCTATGGTTAAACATTCAGGCTATACTAGCTTTTCCTAATAAATTAATTAACTGCAATTTAATTGCGTTGAAGTATGCACGATGTAATCCCACCCCAATATATGGCATTTAATTGCTTGACCAGCGCTGACAATAACTTCATAGGAACAGTTTTCCAAACGCTCTTGCGTCTCTGATAACCATAACTGTTTAATGCCAGGTTATTTTTACTTTGGTTTTTGAGGATAATAATAATAATTATTATATTGACGATAATAAGGGTCGTTCTTTCTTACAGTGGTTGAGCGCAATGCCATTTGATAACGAAGTCATAGTCGAGACCGCTAATATTTCAGCCAGACTTCGCGCACAAGAATAACAAAGAAACTGGAGAATTTGACCCTCAATGAGCTGACATACATATTACGTCTGTTGCCTTGAAGGAGCCGTGTGGTTCCTCCCTTCATTCCCCTCTCCCTTGACTCTCCAGCCAGCGGGATGTGTGGGCAAGCGGGGAAGCAAGTACCTTCCCCTCCGCGTGTGTTTCGTTCATGCTAGACATCCTCGTACTTCGTTTTCTCCACCTCCCCTCACTCTTCAGATGTGTGCATGTGTTAACCCGTCTGATGGATGTGACCAATGAGAGAGAGTGTGTAAGCAGGTACTGGGTGGTTCTGAGGGCTGTACTGATTTCTCGCCTGAAATGAATTATTTCTGGCCACAAGATACTAATGATTTCGAGTGTACACCCGGTTCATATGCATATTCACGTATTCATGGATAATGTAAAATCGTTCCCTTTGTTTCGACCTGTTTTCAGAAATCGATTCGAAAACATTCCATTCCGTTATAAGCAAGTACAGAAAGACCTCACTGAATTAGGATCACCAGATCTGCAGGATAGAAATATAATCAGGAAAATTGTTCACACAAGGGGACTTGAGGAAGACAAGAAAAAACAAACATGACGTGCCTGGTCGGAAGAACAGATATCACAATAATCGATGAAAATGAAGAACAACTGGGCAAGGAGGAAAGCTCAATAAATGTTGATTACGAGAGGTCCTAAGTGACCCATCCTCGAATAAGAAGGAGTAGTTTAACTACTCCAACGGGTCTCGGGTTGGATTCCCGGCCGGGTCGTGGATTTTGACGTTCATTGATGAATTCCAACAGCTCGGGGACTGGGTGCTTGTGCCGTCTTCATAATTAGAATTCATCATAGGTAGGGCCCCATCCTCACAAACGTGCAGGTCTCCTATACGGCGTCCAACTCGAAAGAACTGCACCAGGCCGCACGCCATTATTATTTTTTGCTATATGCTTTACGTCGCACCGACACAGATAGGTCTTACGGCGACGATGGAATAGGAAAGGCCTAGGAATTGGAAGCAAGCGGCCGTGGCCTTAATTAAGGTACAGCCCCGGCATTTGCCTGGTGTGAGAATGGGAAACCACGGAAAACCATCTTCAGGGCTGCGACAGTGGGGCTCGAACCCACTATCTCCCGATTACTGGATACTGGCCGCACTTAAGCGACTGCAGCTATCGAGCTCGGTGCCATTATTATTATTATTATTATTATTATTATTATTATTATTATTATTATTATTATTAAGCCTCAGTGGCTCAAGCGGCAGTGCGCTGGCCTCCGTGGTTCAAATCCCGGTCACTCCATGTGAGATTTGTGCTGGACAAAGCGGAGGCGGGACAGATTTTTTTCTCCGGGTACTCCAGTTTTCCCTGTCATTTTTCATTCCAGCAACACTCTCCGCTATTATTTCATTTCATCTGTCAGTCATTAATCATTGCCCCAGAGGAGTGCGACAGGCCTCGGCACCCGGCACAATTCCCAGCCTCGCCGCTAGATGCGGGCTTCATTCGTTCCATTCCTGACCCGGTCGAATAACTGGAAACAGGCTGTGTATTTTCATGTCATTATTATTAATAATTGGGTTTACGTCCCACTAACTAATTTTGACGGTTTTTGGAGACGCCTAGGTACCGGAATTTTGTTCTGCAGGAGATCTTTTACATGCCAGTAAATCTACCGACACGAGGCTGACGTATTTGAGCACATTCAGATACCAGCGGACTGAGCCAGGATCGAACCTGCCAAGTTGGGGTCAGAAAGCCAGCGCCTCAACCCTCTGAGCCACTCAGCTCCATATTATTATTATTATTATTATTATTATTATTATTATTATTATTATTATTATTATTATTATTATCCAAGTGCCATCTCCTCACAGAAGGTCGGCTACTATCATAGAGATTCTTGCTTTAGATGATGCAGCTCAATAGTGGAACAGTTGAACCAAGTTTTCATATTCATCAATCCAAGACATGCGTCTTCTTCCTGGCCTTCTTGGGCCTTGTACGTATCTTCGCTTGAATGACCAGCTGTAGAAGAGGATATTTCTCTCCTCGCATCACATGACCGAGATACTGGAGCTTTCTGATTTAGACAGTAAGTAGTAAGTTACACTCAACTCTCGATTTACCGCAATCGGATTAACCGCGTTGCGGCTTAACCGCGATATCAAAAACACTAAAAATGCACGAGTGTTAGGAGTTATAGTACCACAGAATTACAAAGGG